>NC_141536.1:111189373-111866248 GCF_021556685.1 Rattus norvegicus
CCTACAAGTAAAGGTTCCAATCTTGCATGTTAAAAATCTGAAATAATTAGATTCTTTTACACATTCTTCTTTAAAGTTTTTATTTAATTATTTTCTTATAATATATATTGATCATCTTTCCTTCCCTCAACTCCTTCAAGACTTGCCCCTCCTTTAGCCCCACACTATCAAGAAAAACAGCAATAAAAATTAAAACAGACAAATTTAAGAAAAGAAATAAAGATAGATAAAAGGACAGAAGGAAGGAAGGGAGGAAGAAAACAAAACATAACATGTAAAAATAAAAGTTTGGACATAGAAAAACATGGAGTCTATTTTATGTTGGTCAACTGCTTCTTAGCATGAGGCCATCTCTGGAGCATGATTGATACACTCAGTGACTTTCCACTGGAGAAAACTAATCTTTCCTTTCCCAGCAGTCATCCATGACAGACTGCTTCTTGGTTAGAACTGGAACTTTGTATCTACTCCCCCTTCTCAGTACTGGACTTTCATCTGGTTGGATTTGCGCAGGTCCTATGAGTGCTGCCACACTCTCTAATCGTTCATAGGTGCATCAGTTCTGTTGTCCTGGTAGTTATCTCTCCTTGGTGCTATCTATCACCTCTAGCCCTTAGAGTAGTTCTGCCTCTTCACTCTCATAGATCCCTGAGACTTGAGGGTAGGGTTTTGATAAAGATACCCCATTTATAGCCCTGACTAAAGACAGGAAAGGACTATGTTTAACTGTTATCCGGGTAAAATGGAAAATACATTATTGACGAAAAGAAGTGATATACTTAAAGAATAAAATTAAAACGGCATCTTAGAAGCTGTTATCGGGTGCACCTGAAAATACATATTGACTGTCTTCTGACTGAAAGAGCAAAAGCCTTTGAACTTCCGCAGTTTTTGTGTAGTCTATATAAAGCTAGAGTCGGGAAGTCCATTCCTTAATGAAATAGATTGTCTCTGACTTAAAATAGTATGGAGGATGCAGTGGTCCATGCTAACAGTATTTTAATAATGTACACGAAGAAAATAACTGCACTTTCTTTTCATTTATATTCCCTTTGTTTACATCTACAAAACACCAGGCAGATTCATAACTGACTGATTTCCATCAACATGCTAATCTTTGGATTGAAGAGAGGGTGCTGAAGATAAGTCTTATCAGGAGACTAATAACATTTTTATCTTTAACAAACTGCCTTATCTTTACCACTCTGCCTTAGACACCATGAGACTGACAGCACTGAATACACATTACACTTTACACCCTTATGTCTTGAGGTAGAGCTGAGACACATATGGCCTTTCAGAAGAATACACTGTGGTTCATATATGAGGTAGATAGACCTGGGAGAAGCTCACTATAAAGTGGAGGGATCTTCTGTCTTGAATAATTTATCTCACCATAGTTCCATCCCTACATGCTCCTTGGATGCTGAAAAGAGTTAAGAATTATTCCAACATGGAATACAAAAGATGGGAAGAAAACTTTAGTTTTCTAATAGTTTTTTATTATACTCTCTCAATCCTGTTTAAATATTTTTCTCTTCAAAGCATCCTGATCACTAAGTAAAATTCCCAGTATCTTAAAGACCGTTCAAAACTCAGTCACCCAGGAAAGTTCATTGGGCCTATTTTTATACATGCATATAATTAGTGTCAAATAAATACACCCAGCCTGATAGAATACCATACTTGTTATTGGGATGTTTTAATTACTGATCTACTGTATAAATATTTACTTAATTCAATATAGATGTCATGATAAGTAGTGTTACAATCTTTATTTGCTGCTTGAATGACTGGTGTGTGTGTGTGTGTGTGTGTGTGTGTGTGTGTGTGTGTGTGTGTGTGTGTGTGTGTAAAAACTGTGTTTGCTCCAACAAATTCAATCTGAAAAGCAACTTAAAGGACAGAAGGTTTATGCTGAATGCTATTTCACAAGTCGAAGCCCATGCGTGGATGATTCCATGTTCTTGGGTCTGCTGTGTGGCTCAAGAGCACAGTGAGAAGCATGTGACAGAGGCAGTTCACCTGGATGTGACCAGGAGGCAGAGAGGGAAGACAACAGATAGATACAGCCAAACTATGACTTTCAGCTATTCACCTTTGATAACTTATACGGCTGAAGAGGGTTCCATCTAGTAATAGACATTGAGTATGATCACCTTGGTGGGTTAACCTACTGATACTATTTGCCCCTTCATAAGTCAGTCAAATCAGGGACTGGGTGGACCAACTGGGGAGCAAGGCTTCACACATGAGCTTTTAGCAGGGTACTTCATATTTAAACCATAACAGTACCATTTCCATTCAAGTTGTGCTCATAATGAGATCCTCATGATTAACCTTTATAAGCTACCCCGAGGGCCCCACAAAAGACACCAAGTTTTATATTGGTGAATTACTCTGACATTTCCTAAGAGTTATATGCCCTATCTTGTAATGGGTGCCTTAGATTTCTATAGACCTATGCCTCATTTTAGAGTCTCCTAACTCTAATTAGAGAGTTCAAGTGTTTCCTAGAGCCAACAAAATGAACATTGAATTCCTTTTCCCTACATTAATAGTAGACCCTGACTTTCTTTCTACTTCTCCCAGCATTAAGAAAGTATATATCTGGTTATTCTACTTTTAAACCTTCATACAACTGTTCCCATTGGGAATGTGTCATACTAGAGTCATGACTTACCTTCTCTATGATATTCCCTTGATGTGGTCTAGCAGAATTGACCTCTATTTGCTCCAAATGCCAATACTATGCCGTCTCTTTCTTAAAGCCTTTATCAAATTATTTTTTATTTCGCTACACATCTGATCTTTCCAGGTTTAGGATAAAGTAGTTGAGGCTGGGACCACATCTTATCCTTGAGTTTAGTATGGCTCATAGGGAAAACTATGACTATGGCTGAGAATAAACAGTTGTTGAATTGTCCCTTCCTTAAATTCAGCAAAGCTGTATGTACCATTTGGTTTGTGTAAACATTGGGTAAGATTATCTGGCTTACAGAATTTTTCCTTTATTTTGTTGAGGGAATTAAGTTAGGGATGAGAGACCCAGCCAATGATGAATCATGTATGCTAAGGTAAATGGCTGAAAGAAGTTAAAAAACATTGCTTGAAAAATATATTTCATCAGAATTCAGAATTCAAAATGTTTAGCATCATCTCTATAGATGAACATGCTGTCTATCTCACCTCCATTACACCCACTCTCTAATGTGACACTGACTGGCATCGTTGGTATGCTAGCACTTTCTCAGCAGTATTTGAAGGCTGCTTCTTTTGGTGAGTTAAGCTTGGAAGACGATCCAAACAAGTTTGCCTTCCCATTGAATACCACAGTGGCTTTCAGTAAGCAGGCAGCATGATCACAACTTCAGTGACTACAATTCTTATTTCCCCCATAGATTATAGGACCACATACTCTTTATGTAAATCTAACCATACCAACTTATCAGCCTTTACTCTTGCCATAATGGCATCATTTGAAATAATTTCCAAATGATCAGATACAGGTGTGAGTTCGGAGTATCAGTGAGTGCTACAAAAATGCCAGGAATGTGTTGAGAGTTCAGGAAATGGTGTAGAAAATTAATTGAGATTTTTATTGTGATGGCAGGGCACTAGGCAGTATCCAATGTCGTGCTTTCTTTGAATTGTGGGGAAATATACTACCATGCTTCACGGAATCCTTGACTCACATCCTGCAATAGCCTGGAATACCCTGAATCTTTTTTATAGATCTCTATTTTACTTTGAATAATACAGACTATGTCATCAGTAAAACTAGTTGAGATTTGTCCTAGTTGTCTTTGAAACACCATTTCTCTCCTCATATTTCTCACATATCCTTGTACAGATTCAGCTGTACCACATTCAGGAAACAGGGTGGGAGAAGGGACAACGAGGGGAAAGGGGAACATAATCAGGTATTAGGGGCAGGGGAATCAGAAGTGAAGCCCTGAGGGCCAGCAGAAAGAATGGAAACAGGCAACTTCAGGAGGAGGAGGTGGGGAGACATTCTTGAATGTATCAGAGACTTGGGAGATGAGTGACTCTCAGGACTTAAAAGGAGGGACATTAGATGAAATGCCCAACAGTGGGAGAGGGGACTTGTAGAGTCCACCTCCAGTAGATAGACGGGGCATTAAGTGGAGGGATGGGGTTGCCATCCCATAGTCAAAAACTCTGACCCAGAATTGTCCTTGTCTAAAAGAACTGCAGGGACAAAAATGGAGAAAAGACCGAGGGAAAGGAGGTCCAGTGAGTGAACCAAATTGGAATCCAGCTCAAGGGGAGGCTCCAAGACCTGACACTATTATTGACGCTATGGTGTGCTTACAGACAGGAGCCTAGCATGGTGACCCTCGGAGAGGCCCAACAAACAGCTGAAAGAGCAAGATGCAGATACTTATACCCAACCCATGGCCAGAAGCTGGGGACGCCTGTGGTTGAATTAAGGAAAGGTTGGAAGAAGCTGAGGAGGAGGGCAACCCCATAGGAAGACCAGCAGTCTCAACTAACCTGGACCCTTGAGATCTCTCAGACACTGAGCCACCAACCAGGCAGCATACACTACTTGATATGAGGCCCTCAACAAATATACAGCAGAGGATTGCATGGTGTGGCCTCAGTGAGAGTAAAAGTACCTAACCTTCTAGAGACTTAAGGGACAGGGGAGGTTTGGTGGGTAGGGGTGGGAGACATCCTCTAGGAGACAGAGGAGGAGGAATAGGATGGGGTACTGTCTGAGGGTGGACCTGGAGGGAATAATGATTAGACTGTAGAAAAGATTTAATAATAATAATAATAATAATAATAATAATAATAATAATAATAATAAATCCCTCACATGTGGTTAGAAGTGGCATTTTCACTACAAGGCATGTTGCTATTCTATGGCATTTTATCATGGAGTTAAAATTTGAAAAATGTATATCAAAATACTATGTCTGAATTGTCTCTTGTAGATTGAAAGAGAAGAGTAAAGGACTTGTCTGTTATTTTAGAGAAGGAGGGCTGCATATGATTTGACATTGCAGCAGAATTCACCCTTCCTTTGAATGTCCCATCAGCACCTTTCCCCTTCAGTGAGTGGGGGGAGAGCAGCGTACACTAGGGGAATCCTGCTCCACTGACACAAGTACACAGTACTCCCAGTTAAAAGTGGCCGCCTGCCATGCTGCATAAAGGAGACTTGCAAAAGGCCTTGCAGTCAGTATTATGTCTTGGTTGTTCTAGCACACGTACAAGGATAAAAGAAAGTGACACACTAAGCTTGCTTAACAGCGTTAAGCTCCCTGAATGTGAGTATCCGTCCTTAAGGGACAAACCATCCCAAAGGCTTGGGAAATGTACCGGTGGACTTATGAAATATTATCCTGATTGTTTAAAGGGAGCTCCCAAGGAGATTGGAGAGTCAGAAAAAGAGTATTTTTAAGAGCAGTTCAAGTTGACAAAACTTGGGGATTTAAATTTGGACCACCAGGCTTCATTTTGTGTATCCAGACTTTATTCTCTTCAGGGGTACAAGGAAAGGGAGAGGTGGGGAGACTAGAAAGAAGGAGGGAACAAAACGAATAAAGCAAATAATTTACCAGAAGTTGCCCTGCTTACCAGCGAAACAGAGTACTAAGATCTGATTCTGGAGCAAAGGGAAAGGAACAAAGCAGGAGTTAATGCCACTTCTTCCTCCTCTCACATCTCTGAGGATGGCTACTACTTCCCCTTGGTTTGCACAGATAAAGAACAAGCTTCACTTTGCTTGCAAATAACTTTGCCCAAGAAAGCTTTTCAGGAACCAGGGAGAGAAGGAGGGAAGAGTAAGTCAGGAGAGCTAAGTGGCAGAATCAAGACTGTGAGTGTGTGCTCAGCAGCTTTGAGAAAGGTGTTTGCCATCACGAGTTCTGCAAGAGACTGCCTTCCTTCTGCTCCAACACCGCACTGCCTCTGCAGCCTACGAGACTCCTCTCCATTTGCTGCCCCTCTCAGAACGACGCACCTGCATCCAGAGCTTTTAAGCCCCCTCTGAGGAAGATAGAAGAATCGATGCGCTCTGGCTGTCACCAGGATCTGACTTCTCTGACTATCTAGGATACTTTGCTGTGATTTACATCACAGATTGGAGTGATCAGACCTTCACACTAGGAGGGCATGTAAATTAGAAGGCCATGTTTTCTCCAGGCAGAGGCTGTAATTACAAAAACAGTTTCAGAGGCATTTCGCTGTTTAAAATTGCTCCTCCAAGTCTGTTTACAGTGATTCTGAGTATTGCCTTTGACACCGGCTCCATGGAAAACTAAGCAATATAAAATGCAGGCTCTCCAAGAAGGTTAGTCAAGCTAAGATTCAGAGCAGCCTGGGCCCAAGTTTCCAGTCTCCTCGCACTTAGTCCTGTCCACACTCTAGTCTTTCTGTCTCACTGTATTTTTTTTTTATTTTGTCCTCTCCTGCTATCCTTATAGAGGTGTGCATTTAGGAAAGGTGAGCATGTAACAAGACAATGGTTAAAGAAATGGTTATAAAGAAAATAAATCATCTGAAAATTGGAGAGTACTTCAAAAGTCAGTAAGCACCTACTCGGCCTCCACCTCAATATAAAATAAATCCACAAGGAACTGACCGATATCAAAGACTATGTGAATTATACTATGGCCATCTGAAAGTGTGATCAGTGCCTCCTGGAATTACAGGAGCACAAAGGAGGCAGCTGATCATGCTGCAACAATTAGAAGGGCTCTGAGCCTGAACCTGAAGGACCTGTTCACAAGGCTGTTTGCTGTGGCTTCCCACAGGAGGAAGGAGAGAAGAGGAAAACAGAACTCAGCTATATAGATTGAGAAGGGGAGAGGGAGAGTTGTTATTGTTGTTGTTGTTGTTGTTGTTGTTGTTGTTGTTGTTTTAATTGAAAATGTGTATCATGGGCTATAAGGATTAAACCTTCATTTTATTTCACTCCGAGCCAGAACTTCCCATCAAAATTCAGGCAGAAATCATTTATAATGGCACAGACCTATAAACCCAGTAGCCAGAAGGCTGAGGAAGGAAGATCTTACATTCAAGGGCAGGTTAGGCTGAGATTATATATATATACATATATATATATATATGTATATATATATATAATAGTAAACTACTGACAGCTGTGTTGGTTAGGTATCCATTTGTCAGGACATTCTTCTGTCTGGTATATCTGTCTGCCACCATCAGGTAGTGGAGTCTAGTGACTGTACCCCAGAATTTTCAGGTCCTTGTGTTAAACAAAACATTGGGCAGACTCACAAATGGAAGCAGAAACAGAGGCAAGGTGTAAAGAAACAGACTTCCAGAGGAGGAAGCAGCCAGACCTGGGCGGAAGTTCAGGAGCTCAGTGGTACATCTGCTCAACAACCTTGAGAGGTCCTTCATGTGGAGGAAGCTGTCGCATACTCCATCTGTTGGGTGCATCTCTGAGGCAGAAGGATTTTTAGCCATTTTCTCTGCTGTTCCTTTTCTTTCCATTTTTCCATTTTGACCTCACTATCACTTTGCTGCCCTGCCTCATCTCCCATATCCGTTCTCCACCCACTCACTGGGCAACAACCCTCTTAAGCAATGCTCTAAATGCTCTCAGAGTGTGTTAACAGGGAGCATTCTCGGTCCAAGGCTCATTTTTTAAATCACCCCAAAAACAATTTATTGCTATGCATTAATGAGAGTAAGATCAAAATTTTAATTGTTTATGGTCTTAAGGGAAGTAAAAATACTATCACAAATGAACATGTTACTTTCAGTCAGTTCATGAACAGTCATTTAATAAAAAGTCATTGCCTAAAATGGGATTGTGCATATTTTGGCAGAATAATCCCAAATAAACCAAGACACGTTCCAGGAGGTCTGTCCAGGGAACACTGTTTCTTCTATAGAAGACTAAGACATTCTTGACTTGAATATGAACATGAGAACCTAGTGTTTTCTACAGAACTGGCAACACCTGAACATTCCCACCCAGAGGGATGTTATGTACTCAACCTCCAGCAGGCAAGGTGGTTTTGGTGGGGAGACCACTTCGTGGTCTTAAAAGAAAGGCATTATATATCAAAGGTTATTATCATATCACAAATCATTGAATATATTCAAAACCAGGTTAGGAAAATTTACATACTTGCACTGACCAGAAAGTCCAGAGAGCATTTTCCCAGGACCACACAGTTAGTTCCAGGTCAGGGCTCTGAGCTTTCCCTGAGGTAGTAGATGATACTCTTTAGCACTCCTACTGTCCACTCAGAGAGTGTGTGGCTACTACCTGTGAATGGAAGATAGCAAGGAGAATGGATAAAATGTTGCTGGGGCCATGATGATTAAGGGGTCACTATCCCATGGTCAAGTGTGCCCCACAGCCTGTAGAAGATCACCTCCACAGCCACAAAGAAAGAAGGTGCTTGATCTTTTGTGTTTACAAGTTGCCTTCTTCACAGTTATTTTGGTAGCTGCTCCCCAAGCTTATCTACAGAGAATATTTTTAGAAATTATAACATGACCAACAGGTATAAATTAAGCTTCTGTGATAACTGCTCCCTTCTAGCGAAGATCCGTTCTAAGCCTGGGAGCTTCTCATGAACTGCAGGAGACATGGTAAAGAGGGGAGTAAGAAATTCAGATTCCTGCCCCTTTATTCTTCAAAGCTGCTTGGGTCATCAGGTGACGGGATCATCTCTATGTGTTCTGTTCATATTTCCCTGGCTTCAGGACAGAGAAACCACCTGCCTACAATTGGCTGAAGTGGCAATGTGCTACTGGAGCTCCTTTAGCACCCACGCAGGGGATCTGGATCTCATCACTCTCCGAGGGAAGCTCTCTCCTTCACTCAGTGAAGCAAATCTCTGATTTAGGCATTACAGTCACAGCGTAGAGCATTCAGATATTTTCATTAACCAAATGTAAGTTTCAGGCATTCATATCTGGGGACCAAGTTTGCAACTTGGTGTACACCATTCGTCAGCTGAGCAGCATCAGGGAGTCTATGTACAGGGAGCATTTCTCTCCTGGGTTTTGCCTACATAGGATCTGTGTGGGCTCTTTTCTAGCATCCACCATGCCACCACTTGTCTAATAGGTCCAGATGTAGGTCTGCTTCCCTGCCTGGAATGGGACTATCTTGAGTTCACAATTCACACACATGCCACCAGCATCTGATGAGGATTCATTGAATAACCCAGTTCCTCTGTCAGTTTCTTAATCTGTGAAGCTTCATAACTTGAAAATTAAGTATTTTTGTACACAAACATACATACATACATACATACATACATACATACATACATACATACATACATTCTGAGAGAAGCACCTGATACATGGTAGGCACTTGTTGGGCACTAAGTTTGAAGGGTTGGACAGTCAGTAAAGAAAAGCCCGCTTCCTCTGCTCCCTGGAGTCAGACATTTATTATATTTAAGTCACTGACAGATACATAAAAATATCGACTTCATATCAACTGGAATAATCTCATCAGGGACTAGTATCTATTAATCTAATCGATATTTTTTTCAAAAGACAAAGAGAGAAATGGTATTGACATTTCAGCTGTGTTCTGCTCTCCTCACAGAGATTCCATGAGGGTTCGTTAGTCTCAGGACAGAGTTGCCCAATAGTCTATGAACCAGCATGGTTTTGGGGAGTTAAATAGTGGTAGGAGGAAGATTGAAATGTGCTTTAATAAAAGGCACCAGCACAACGCTGATCTGCATTGCCACCGGCAGCTTGCTGTGTGTCAGGCCACAGTGATTCCAAAGAGCCCTGTTTCTGATACAATCCTTTATGTTGAGAGGCGTATTTTTCCTCTTTTCCTAGCCATCTAAACAAGGACACAAATTTCCCAGAGTGTTCATCCTGTCCGTGAAAAAAAGTGGCCCAGGGATACCAGACAAACACATTCTGCTTCCCAGCAAAGAGACTAATACTTAATGAATCCTTCAGTCCACTAATGATTTGAATGCTACTAGTACTATTAGTCCAGATTGAGTCTAACATTTGTGACTTCATATCATTGCTGATCACATAAGGAATGTTTAGAAGATATGTAGAGGCTACTCTGAGAAAATTTGGGGGACAGGTCCTTTCAGACCTGAGGTATCTAATAATCTAGGCATTAGTTAGTGTAAGAATTTTAACTGAAGTAAAAAATAAAATCACTTCTTGGTCACTTTAGACACAGCTCATGTGTTCTGATGCCATGAGTGATCAGTGGATACTCAGTTGGATGGCACAGGTGAAAACCACCTGTATTAGTAAGAGTTCTCTAAGGGAACAGAACTATATGTTTGTTTTAAAAACATATATATTCATATATATGAACATTTGTATATATATATTCATAGCAAATATTGAATAGATTATTATATATACATATACACATACATATACAAACACATATATACATATTATTGTTTACATAAATGCTTGAAAAATTAAATACAAGAAGACAGCATACTTTGGATTGTCATATGAAAAGAACAAAGCTCTCCTAAATTTTCCACATACACATACAAACACACACACACACACACACACACATAATATTATTATTTACATAAATGCTTGAAAAAATAAAAATAGTACAAGAAGACAGTATACTTTGTCATATATATATGTATATATATATGAATTATTAGAGTGAATTGTAGACTGTGGTCCAGCTTGTCCAACAATGACGGTCTACCAAGAACAAACCCAAGAATCTAATAGTTGTTCAATCCATGAGATTCGATGGATACACTGGAATCACAGAGAAGTATGATCTAATGCCACTGAAGGATTGGATTTGCCAGTCAGGGTGGGGTCCAGCAGTCAAAGAGCAAAAGCCTCTTTCCTCTACATGTTCATATAGGCTTCCAGCAGAAGGTGTGGCCCATACTAAACATATATCTTCCCACCTCAAAAGAGCTACATCAGTGGTGGATCTTTTCATTTGAAATGATTTAATTAAAACACATTCTTACAGGTGTACCCATCTTACAGGTGTACCAACTAGCTTCCATTTTAGCTAGTTTCCGATAGAATTGTGGTAACAACCACGAATAGACAACAGTGCTGCAGTAGAAAGACAGTGGTGTGTCCATGGGAGGGAGGTGAGAAAAGTGATCCAGCAGAGCAATGGGTCCTGCATTTGAAAATCTCAACCTGTGAACACACAAGTCTACAGAATGGAAAATTTAGGAGAGCTTTGTACTCTTCATATGACAATGCAAAGTATACTGTCTTCTTGTATTTTATTTTTAATTTTTCAAGCATTTATGTTAACAATAATATTTAAGCAGCAATCAAAACATAAAACAAAATGCATGATTAAAATATAGTATAAAGTCACAGAAAACCACCCTACTTGGGAATTTTAGTAGCGGCCCAGTGGCTACTTGGAATGCTTATGTTCTTTCTATGTCTATTACTGTCTGACTGTCTTTCTATCTATCTATCTATCTATCTATCTATCTATCTATCTATCTATCTATCTATCTATCTGTGTGTATATATGTCATTTATCTACCATCTATTATCTATGTATCATTTACTAATTCATCTCTGTATCTGTCATCTATCTATCTATCTATCTATGTATATATATGTCATTTATCTACCATCTATCTATTATCTATGTATCATTTACTAATTCATCTCTGTATCTGTCATCTATCTATCTATCTATCTATCTATCTATCTATCTATCTATCTATCTATCTATGGTCTAAGAACCTATGTATTCACCCATCTGTCTAACATAACCCAAACTGGACTTGGAACAACTTTTATTCTCTATTATCTGACAGTAGCTCCATAAACAAGAGTGACTAAAATACCCCATGACAGGATTATTGTGATGACCCTTTTGGAAACTTAAGGGCAAATTAGCCTCCTTGCCAGCCTGTCAGGTCTAAGAATGGCCTGAGACACTATCACTATATTATCTTCCAGTGCCCCAGTTCAGTGTTAGACATTTGTTCAATGCCCAGGGTGCTAATGGAGACCAGCCTTTTGCGTGTGCTTAGATGCTGGCCCTGTGTCTTCATTGCTGCTCCCACTTTGTGCTGTACTGTGTAACTCACTATGTGTTATGCCAGTGTTCTGGCTACTTTTCTGGGCAGCTCCATGGCTTGTTCTACCATTCCAGATTTCTCTGTGAAGCTGGGACTGGAAAACAAACAGCACCATGTAATTATCTTTGCAACACTCTCCTCTAAGACTTCCAATTTAATAGAATTGCCAAGATTTGAAAACATTAAAACAAAAATGAGCTTGTTAGAGTAGATTAGGCTTCATAAATGTGTTCCCATCTTATTATAAAACATTGATTTCTGTGGTCACTGCCTCTAAATTATTGAAAACTGGGTGGACTGCCTTAATCAGCAAGAAGAAATGTCATCAGCAGAGAGCTATAGAAGTTGGTATGGGAGGGTGCGTGGAGAGCAAGGGAGAGTAGACCCCAGCAGAGTGGTCAGTGGAGAACATCAGAGGAGACACTGTTCTGCCATCGTGCAACCTGACAAAAGCCAGCCCAGACTTGGATAGGAGGGGAAGTCTCCTGTGCTACACAGTATGCATAAACACAGAACCCCAAGATTACACAGCTGGCATAGTAATTCTTTCTAGACAAGGAGAACTGTAGTACCTTCATCCTCTAGTCTCTTAGGATCCCCATCAGATAGTGAAGCATACATGCATGCTGACCTCTCTCCTAGACTCTTACATGGATTAACCACCCCGAAGGAATCTGCACTAGACTCTGGGCTCCTTGGAAATCACAGTAGTCAGTGTGGAGAAAGAAGAGTGCTCTTGAAGCCTCTTAACAATGAGTTTTGAGAGTTGGTCTGTGGCTGCAGCCAGCTACAGCACTGCCTACAACTGTTTGTGAGATAGAGACGGGCTATTAGGCAGCTGCACATCTCAGCCCTGTGCTTGCCACTCCTTGGTCATGTTCTTGTTCCTAGAGCACTAGCTGACTGCAAAGCTAAGTTCCTTGAGGCAGGGCCAGTAAGCCAATGACCTTCTAAAGGCAACAGCTTGACACTTTTCATTTGTTCGAAGAAAATAGCGATCACCCAACCTCAAACCAAATCCAGTTATTGAAGCAACCTGACTCCTTTAATATACCGCCTGAACTTCTGACTTCCTTAGCATATTTTCTGATTGCTATGACTTTCTTTTATCCAAATTGTGTTCATTAGAAAAAAATATCTCCCAGTGATAATAAAAACAGCAGCAGCATTCAGCCACAAAATGGCACTAGGAATATTTAACCATTTAGATGAAAATTCATATGATGAAACTTGTAAGACTCAATGAAGTAAATTAAAGAAAACATAAATATGTGAGGTCATCCAGCCTTCAGAGATCACAAGGGTCAGTGCTGTCAAAATGGCCAATGTCTCCTCCAGATTCAACACAATTGTCTCAAATGCCAATGACATTCTTCACAAAACTACCAACAGCAAGCATAGAATTTTTATGGCACCATAAAATACCAATAAAATTAATTAATTATCTGGCTAATTAATTCACAGTGGCCAAGCTAACTTCAACAACAAACTATAAGACATTATAACTACCTGATATCAGAGTCTATGGGCTTAGCATAAAAACAGACACATAGACAAATTGAGCAATACAGAATCAAGAAGAGACACACGGGGTTGGGGATTTAGCTCAGTGGTAGAGCATTTGCCTAACAAGCACAAGGCCCTGGGTTCAGTCCCCAGCTCCGGAAAAAAAAAGAAAGAGACACACACACTTAGAGCTAACTGTATTTTGAGAAAGGTGTTCAGAGCTTTTTTTTCCATTGGGGAAAAAAGTCTTTTTAGTAACTAGATAGCTACATGTAGATAACTAAAATGAGAACACTCTGTGCCTTGGAACACTGCTAAGCGATGCCAAGTGGATTAAATAGTTATATGTAAGACTTAGAAGTATGAACTTTTTAAAAGGAAACATACAGATATGTTAGAACCTGATAATAGTCAAATTATTTGAACAGGATCCCCAAATCACAGGAAACAAAACATAAACAGGTAACTGGGAAGTGGGATTCCATGGGAGTAAAACAGCTTCAGAACTGAAATGCAAACAGAAGGCAGAAGGCAGAGACAGCATATGAAATAGAGGAAATATTTGCAAGGAATAAATGTGTCAAAGGGTTGAAATCTGGAACACAGCAAGGACCTGAAAATACTCAACAGCACAAAGACAAACACCCACTTTTAAAAGTGGAAAAGAGACCTAAATGGACTCTTCTCAAAGGAAGATAGGAAAAGTGCTAGTAGGAATATGAAAAGAGAGAAAGCCAATGTCACTCATCAGGGAAACATGAGTCATAAAGAACAATGACTTTCCATCAAAACGACTGAAGATAGCAAGTGTCAGGTGAGGATGCAGGAATATTAATTAGTGCAGCCATACATTAAAACACTAGCAAGTGCTTCAAAACTAAAATAAGAAAATAGAAACAACATATGTTCCAGCATTCCCACTAGTAGAGATATAGCCAAAGGAAATAAAATCAGTATGTCAAAGAGACAGCTACAGTCCCATGTTCCTTACAGCTCGGTTCACAGTATCCTGGGTGAGGACATCCTAGGTGCCCATCATCTGAGGACAGGAGAAAGAAGAGATGATAGACCAGAGCCCCCAGGGACTAAACTACCAACCAGTGAGAACACATGGCTCCAGCCACATATGTAGCAGATGATGGCATTATCCAGCATCAATAGGAGGAAAAGCCCTAGGTCCTGGGAAGGCTTGTATCCCCAGTGTAGGGGAAGGCCAGGGCATTGAGGTGGGAGTAGGTGGGTGGGAGTGGGAGCATCCTCATAGACCCAGGGGGAGGGGGGAGGAGGGATGGGAGAGAGGAAAAGGGGATAACATTTGAAATGTAAATACATAAAATATCCAAGAAAAATTAAATAAAAATAGCTAAATTTTAAATAAATAGGATGTGTTAAAAAGCATTATAAAAAGAGATGATTGATGATGTACAAGACAGAAAAGAACTAAATCCTGCCATTTATCAAAGCAGAGACCGCCATATTCCATGAAAAGAGGCAATCATAGAATGACACAAAGCACACAATTTCTCTTGTGGGGAATATTGTTAAATAACCATTTTAACGTTGAGGTGGATTGGTAGTTATCCAAGATCTGAAGGAGTTTAGGGAAGGGCTATGGAGTAGCCCAGCAAAGGGCACTAAGCTACAGTTACAGTCCAGTGTGCTACTGCATAGTAGAGTGTCCAGATAGTATAAAGAACTATATTTCACAGTATGATAGAAAAGGATTTTGAAAGCTTTACTATAAAGAAGTAATATGTTTGGAATGATAGATGTGCTTAAATCGATCTGTAGTATACAAATATGATTTTACAGTGTGTAATACACTTTTAATATTATAAAACATTTTATGTATCAATCAAAATTAATTTAATACTCAAAGCAGAAAATTCACCGAAAAAAGTCCCTGACCTTTATGTGTGATAACTTAATTTTGTCCTCACAAATTTTTTAGGAGATACATATTAATATTCTGTTCTACAGAAAAACATGAGGTACAGAAGTAACTGATCCAAAGTCACAGAACTACAGGGCTGGATTTTTAACCTTGAAGCCATGTGATGTGATTTCAGAATCTGGACTCCAAACCAATTGGAATATTTAGTTTTGTCAACTTGACAAAAACTAGAGTAATCTGGAAAAGAGACCTTCAGTTGAGGAAGAGTGGCTTATGCTTGGTGAATAAGTGATGGGAGAGGGCCCAGTCTCCTGAGGTGAGGTTTCCCCTGGGCAGGTAGTCCTAGGTTGTATAACAAAGAGACCCCATATGAACAACAATGCCAACCAACCCGAGCTTCCAGGGACTAAGCCACTACCCAAAGGCTATACATGGACTGACCCTGGGCTCCAACCTCATAGGTAGCAATGAATATCCTAGTAAGAGCACCAGTGGAAGGGGAAGCCCTGGGTCCTGCTAAGACTGAACCCCCAGTGAACTAGACTGTTGGGGGGAGGGCGGTAATGGGGGGAGGATGGGGAGGGGAACACCCATAAAGAAGGGGAGGAGGAGGGGCTAGGGGGATGTTGGCCCAGAAACCGGGAAAGGAATAACAATCGAAATGTAAATAAGAAATACTCAAGTTAATAAAGAAAAAGAAAGAGCTTTGGATCACACAGGGAAGTATTAAACAATGCAGTCATGTGCATGAAGCCTTACCCGGATATTACTAGAAGTAGCACAACACTATGTGTATACTTTTGTACCAACAATAAAAATAACTTACCTTAATAAAAAAAAAAAAAACAAAAAAAAAAAAAACAAAGCAGGTTGAGCAAGAAGGTATAGAAAGCAAGGCAGTAAGGAGTATTCCTTGTGGTTTATGCTTCAAGCTATTGCCTTGAGTTCCTGTATTGGCTTTTCGAGTAGTCTCTAACCAATAAGCTAAAACAAATGCTTTTGTCCCCAAGTTGGCTTTATCAGTGTTTTATAACAGCAACCAAAAGCAGACTAGGATGCCACTGTAGTTACTCTCCTGTAGTAGAATACTCATTGTGATCCTAAAAGCCTAGCAGAAAGTAGCCATTGAGCAAGAGATGCTGTTGGGGGGATGTTCTAGTTTTATTCTGTTGCTGTTTGGAAATTTCTTGAGCAAAATAATCATAAGTGAGGAAAGGGTTTAGACTAACAATTATAGATCACAGTGTATTGTTGAGGGAAATCTAGGCAGGAGCTTAAAGGCAGGCCTGCTTCTATTCCACACATCACTACATTTGACCAAAGAATTCACTTCAAAGCCACATAAGTACAGTAGGAACCATTAAGGATGGTGCATGTGGGAGTTGGGGATTTAGCTCAGTGGTAGAGTGCTTGCCTAGCAAGTGCAAGGCCCTGGGTTCAGTCCCCAGCTCTGGAAAAAAAAAGGGATGATGCATGCTAGCTGGATCATGGTTATATTTCTTTTTTGTTGGTTATTTTATTTATTTACATTTCAAATGTGATCCCCCTTCTCAGTTTTTCCTCCACAAGCTCCCATCCTCTCTTCCCTCCCCTTGCCTCTATGAGGGTACTCACTCACCCACCCACTCCAGCCTCAGAGCCCTAGCATTCCACTATCTTGGGTCATCGAGCCTCCACAGGACAAAGGGGCACACTGCCTAGTGATGCCAGATAAGGCAGTTCTATGCTACACATCCAGCTGGAGCCATGGGTACCCTTGTGTACTCTTTGAATGGTGGTTTAGTCCCTGGGAGATTAGGGGTTCTGGTTGGTTGATATTGTTGTTCTTCCTATGGGGTTGTAAACCCCTTCAGCTCCTACAGTCCTTACCCTAATTGCCTATTGGGGTCCCTGCACTCAGTTCAGTGTATATCCACACCTCTATTGGTCAGGCTCTGGCAGAGCCTCTCAGGGGACAGCTATTCCGAGTTCCTGTCAGTAAGCAGTTCTTGGCATTATCAATAGTGTCTGGGTTTGGTGTGAGCAGATGAGATGGATTGCAAGGTAGGAGGAACCCATGCCACTGACTGGGTAAGGGTTCCTGTGTTCCTGGATCCTGGGGGTCCCAGTTATGCTGGGTGGTAAGGCAGATATTGTGGCCTCACCTATGATCCTGGACATGTTAGAGCACCTAGGAGGTCAAGCTTCCTCTGGGTGTTTTAGGAATAGGTGCAGAACCAGTGCCCAAGGTCTGCTCCAGGCACAGGTTCAAGCCAGAAGCAGTTATATTTCTTATACAGTGGAAGACCACCTGCCGAAGAATGGTGCTGCCCATAGTGGACTGTATATTCCAAGATGAGTTATCAGTCAAGACATGTTCACAGTCCAGTTTCTTCTAGGTCATTCTTCAACTAAGACTCTCTCTCAGATGACTCTAGACTTTGTCAAGTTAAGAGTTAAAACTAACCAGGACAGGGAATCTATAAATGTGAGCTTACCTTCTATGCTATCCACACTGAGGACTAGGTAAATAATTATATGTAGGATGCTCTCTTACATTTTATTTTTTAAACTACAAAGATAGTGATCTCCAGATAATAGTGTTAAACCACAGACAGGGCAGGAAGCAAGCTATGATCCCTTTTGAGCACTTATATGAAGCCCACAAATAAGACCATGTCCTTACTTCTGAGAAATCAGAACAAAGCATGGTATCCACAGTATTAGCAGATCATTTATAGAAAGGAAGTTGAAAATATATCATTCAGACAGAAGTGAAGTGCACACCCAGCACAGAAAGGAAGCTGACAAAACTAAGACATGTGCGTTAGGGTCTGGACCAGATCCAGCTCGGTGAGCTTCTTAAAAGTTGAGTCTTGGGGGCTGGGGATTTAGCTCAGTGGTAGAGCGCTTACCTAGGAAGCGCAAGGCCCTGGGTTCGGTCCCCAGCTCCGAAAAAAAGAACCAAAAAAAAAAAAAAAAAGTTGAGTCTTAAGACTGTGCTTATTGTATTGCTGTACATGGCCCTGGATTACATTTGGCCTAAGCCAGAAATTTCCTAAGGAATCTTGGTTACTAAGCCTTGAACTGTTTTCATAGGGTGGAAGCTTCAACTCAGAACCAGCTATGGCCAATTCAGTGAGTAGTGTAAGCCTCACTGTGTTATATGGTCACAGTTTCAGAATGAGCACAGCCTACAAAACTGCTTGACACATCCAACACTGAAGCGATGGCTGAGAGCAGAGAAGGAAGGGCTGATGTGCTTGATCCCAGGACTGCTCAAGAGTGACACTTAGGATGCCACAAAGGGAGCAATGCTGTTTCCATTCTTTATCATGGTGCCCTGGAAATGTGAGATATTTCTTTTATGGTAGCTGGATTAGCTTTCGTTGTGACCAACACAAGATGTATGCCAGTTCTCTAAAATGTTCCCAAACACAGCAGGCAAATCATCTCTCCTTGCCAAGACCCGACTCCATGAATCTCCCACATCCAAATGCTTTCTATGCCTTAAGCTTTACACCTACGTCCTGTATCCACCCCATCCCCAAGTCTCCACTACCTTCATTTGCTCTTTTTCCCTAGATCTAGGGTACAAAAAATCGCAGCCATCTCAGAACAGCGTGGCTGAGGTCTGTGTGCTCCGGGCTGCATCTCAATAGGATCCAGGCACATCTGTCTGCACAGTAGGAGGACCGCACTCCAAAGTGCAAAAATAAAACCACAAAAGATCAAAAGAAAAGCATTGTAGGCAAGAAATTACCCATATCTTTATCTCCACAGAATCCATCAAGCACAAGCATCTGAGAGATGGCAGGCAGGGAGATAACAAAGGAAGAGGCCAGGAGAAAATTAAAAGCAACCTCCCATCATTTGCCCTTCAGCAGGCAAGATAGGGCCTGAAAGGCCCTAAGAGGGTACCCCACAGTCAGACTTTTCACTGGGAATGGACCTGAGGAAAATAGATGATTCGCTGGTCATCAAGTCTGAGGATGGCAGCCTTGCAGGCAAGGCTCAAACAGGGGAAGCAGCCTCACTTCTGCTTAGCAGGCAGGCTGGTTGTCTCTTCCCTTCCTTAGCACATGCGCACTTGCCTGTTCCTGGGGTTTAAAGCTCTGCCTGGTAAAATGTGAATAATCTTTATCTCTTTGTCTTGTACCTGTGCCCTCAGACTCCTGCAGGTGGGCAAGGCCTAGACCTTCATGCTGACATAAAAGCAATATATCTCTCTCTCCCTTACTCTGACAGCAATTTGTTCTGAAATCAGCATCCAGTCACTTGACTGAGTCAAATATTTATTCCTATTTTTAATGGCATTCCTTTGTCACTACCTAAGTAATATTAAATGTAGGATTAGCAAGAGAATCCACCAACCTCTTTGTGGAACGCATTTAGACAATGATAGATTGTATCTGGGTCACTTAGGACCTGGTGGCTCTATAGGATTAAAGTTTTGTTTGAATTGAGATGCAAGAGGTCACAAATGATAAAGAAGTCTTAGGTTCAAGTTCAAAACCATGTCACAATGATACTTAAATACTTTATAAATATTAAAACGCCTAGGATCCTGAATTTTCCCCTCAACTGTGTGCTAGCTAGACTGTTTGGTATACTAGCACACCCCACATTTCTAGGGATCTCTTTGGCATTAGCAACTCAGAAAACAGAGAACAAACCAGGCAGAGCCCGAGAGCATCTGTCCTCTCGAATCCATCACTTTTAAAGCATTCTATTTCCTGGAATACTCAACTTTGTGGCATGTGAACTGATTACTGGATACTATTTCATCATGATTTAATATTTTTTCTAGACTGTAACAAAAAGGGAGCATAAACATTTTTTGAAAACAATCGCTGGAAAGGAAGAGAGCTTTTGTCACTGCAACTATTCCCTATCCCTTTCTTTAACATGTAGAATCAGAGAGAGATGGGGGGAAGAAAATGGAGGATATCGGCTTCCTCATTAAATAATACTGCATCCCTGGGTTTATGTTGGCATGAGCATCTCTTCAACGTTCTAATTAAATAATGTTGGAGCAGGCCTTTTGCCTTTCTGATGTTGAGCCTTGGCTCATCGTCAAAAGTCTGACAAGAAGAGGGCACTTCAAGACACCAAAACCCCCGTAGAGCAGGCTTTCCTTTTCATGCTCTAGACTTGCATTTGGTATGTGATTTGAACATAATGTTTTAGGTTCATTATAAACAGTAGAAGGATAAGCATTTTAATAGCCTTTCTGATCTATTTCCAAAGATTCACTCTGCATTTTATCTTTTTTTTTTTGCTTAGATAGTAGTGTTTATAACCCCAAAGCCACAGCAGGAGTGACCTTGAGGAGGAGAGGTCAGTGGCACTGTGCCAAGCTCCCGCTTCAAGCCCCAAGCAGCTGCTCTCCTGAACAAGCCTTGTGCAGTGAGCCTGGTACACAGCCACAAAAAAGGCGGGCAGCTCTGTCATCTGGTGACTCTCCCATCCACAAAGGCATGCTGGAAGCCTCACTCTCTAAAAGCACAAATGACAACGGTAGACTTGCCCTTTATTGCACCCTTGCCTACCTATTTTTTGTTCCCGGGCATTCATTTGGTGTCATCTATAGTTTAACAGAGGGCAGAAAAGCCAGCAACAGCTCGAGCTAGAGAACACATTCATCTAGTTAATTGAAAGTGTTTCACCCTCTCTCGCATCTCTGCATTTAGCATTTTTTCCTATTACCCTAGGGAGAGATCCAAAGAAAAATCTTTACAGATGCCTGTTTTGACCTCGAGGGTCCCAGTAAACATCTCATTTAACCTGTGAGCAGTTGGCTAGGAAACATACTGTGGCTTTAATCTGTGAGTGACGTGGAGGACAACTGTCATAAATACTGTGGAATAAAAGAATCTAGGTGACTAATTCCAATAATGGACCAAGAGACCCATGATGTCAGAAATGAAGATACTTCATGGTTCTTTGCAGAGAATAGAAAATGAAAGGACACCCAAGGAGATCCTGGGGCGATCCTCCTGATTGGACCTGATACCAGAGGAATATCCTACTGGGGTGCCTGTGAGCTGTGTACTTCTCTGCATCATGCAATTAAAGAAAACACTTAAAGTTGCGACTTTTTGAATTACACTGACACCTTTACAATGCATTGAGATTACCAGGGAGAAAAGAAATGACAGGGGGTTTATTTGTTTCATTTTGTGATTTTTGTCTGAAAACAATTTAGAAAATCCCCCCTACGTCTCTGCACTTTTGCTGATATTTCTTTACTAAGCTTAGTGTGAACATTGAATCCTAGTCTGCTCTCCAAGATTTCGATCTTCCCAATTGAATTCTAAAGCAGTAATTCTCCTTTTGCTCCCAATTTTAAGACATTGATTATAGGAAATACAGTTTTGTTTTGTTTTGTTTTTTAATTTACTGGTCACTGCTATCATCACTGGTGCATTTTACTGTATGCATGACAACCAGGATATTGGAGTTCCACTGAATTACCGGTCCCCTATTATGGTACATGGCATTGCCACAAGAATAAAGGAAGCTTTTATCTATGAAAAATGTCTTCTAGTACTGAGGTCCACTGAATCCCACTTGGCTACAGAAAAGCATCAAGCAGTCATCTCTTTCCTTGAGGTGTTTGCTACAAAGTAAGTATAAAAACACCCTGATCAAACTGAGCACTTTCTACAGCAGGCGCAGTGGTCAGCAGGGTGTGTTGTCTCAGCCCTATGAGAGATGCTCTTTTCCCTGATTTAAATGTTCAGACACATGTCTGTTACAGAAATGGCTTTGATTATGCAACCAGTAAGGACTTGTTCTGGGAAAGGATCTTACTCAGCATGGATCTGCTTTTTGGCAGGAGTGAGCTGTCCAGTACTTAAAGGTGTTTTCATGCAGAATATCAATGGGGAAATGACAATAGGAAGTGAGATAGGAAGTAGTGGGTGGTGGTGGGCAAGCTTGGTACAGTATTGTCATTAGTGTGGGGTGATGGAACAGTTTCCATTTGATGTAAAGGAAAGGGTTGGGGCAGTATGTGTAGGCAGTTCAAGGTGTGATGTGACTTGCAGTTGCTTTGCAAAGGACTTGGATGTGGAA
Source organism: Rattus norvegicus (assembly GCF_021556685.1). Classification (NCBI taxonomy): domain Eukaryota; kingdom Metazoa; phylum Chordata; class Mammalia; order Rodentia; family Muridae; genus Rattus; species Rattus norvegicus. Next base: position 111,211,898 of record NC_141536.1, read on the forward strand.
GCTGGAGCTTTGTCACAGCTTGCTTTAAGACAAGCTAGACACTATGTTGGATTTGTTCAATAAGTCCTGTGCCCACAAAACCAACTCATGTATCATGAGGATCCAAAGTTCCTTGAATCAATGTGGACTTTCATTTACTTCTCCTCTAGGGTCATAGGTCATGAAAAGCCTAGATCCAATTGTTTCATTACAAAGAGCTGTGAGCAGCAGGGGTAAAATTCTGGAAACACTTTTTAGTCTACCCGATGCTCTTGTAGAACTAGAGTTTCATAAAGGTTGCTCATTGTCAGAGTCCGGATGTGCAGGGCCGGACGTGCCTGAGGGAGAGCCAGAGATAGGACTTGCCAAACCAGCTATCAGCCCCAAGGACACTGACCATCCATAGCCACCCCCTCCCCTTCCTTCACCCCCCTGAGTGAGATGAGCCACCCTACCTGCCTGCCGAGCTGCTAGATAACACATACTCCTTGCTGATGTCATTTCGCGCCGAAAGTAACCGTGCACCTTTTGAATTGACCAATCATGTGTAACCGCGCGAATGCCCCTTACCTCCCCTATGTAAACCCCCGAGTTTGGAAGCTCGGGGTCGATTCCTCTGTCTCCTGTGTGAGATACGTGTCGACCCGGGATCCCGCTAAGACCTGGGATCTCGTTAATAAAGCTACCTCTTGCTGTTACATCAAGAATGGCTCCTCGTGATTCCTGGGGGCACCCCACCCTGCGATCGGAGCGAGAGACACGGCTCCCCGTTTTGGGGTACGCTCTTTCAAGAGCAGGGCTGTGGATTCATTAGTGGCTGTCCTTTCCTTCACTTAGAAACAGGGAACTGAAAGTTTTCTAAGAGTTCAGCAGTGCACTTAAAGGCGCAGCTTACTAAGTGTTAAAAGCCCACATTCAAGCCCATGGTGCCCCAATTCCCACCCTGGCTCTGATGACCTCTGGTGTAGTGACTCTACCTGTGGCACCCCTGCCTTTGTTTGTTTCTTTCATCTCTAAGCACTTTCCCCATTCCTTAAACCCAACTTAAACTTCAGTGGTTTTTGCCCATAAAACCATTGCTCAGTTGGCCCTCAGCCCATGGTATCAATTGTGTCCATGGTTGTCTCTGGTAACCATACTGCCTGTTCAAAATCAAGCCTGGGAGAAATCCCAAGACACCGCAGATCCTCCAGCAAGGACAGCATCGAAGTTTACAGAGGTAGAGCTGTGCCTGACAAAATAAATGCAAAGCAGAAGTTATCTCCATATTTATTTAGCCTCCAAAACACACATGACCTGAGAGCTCCCTATTTCATTCAGCTCTCTGCTTCTGTAGGAAATGTTTGCTGATGTTATAGCTTACACAGCCCAAATCCACAGGGGCCCTTGGAGCCCCTTTGCTACAGTCTTTTCCATGATTAGGTAAATGTCACTGGAAAATCATCATGTATTTAGCGTTTTAATAAAACCACAATATTGTTTGTTTGGGGGCCTCTGGTTCCAGAAGGCAAAGAAAGAGGCACATTAAACTTTGCACCTAGAACTCCAGCAACTCCCTCCAGGATATTTATAAATGTTACCCGGCTACCACCCAGGCCCCACTTCCACTAGACCGTCCTCCATTGCTAATTCCAGTCGATAATCATAGGACCAGCCAGGGTCACTTTCTGGCTTCAGGAGAGAAATAGAATCCAGATTGTGTGTCACTGGAAACATAACTTTAATTCCTAACTCCAAGTTCCTTGATGACAAGGTCACCAAATGCCAAATTTAGATCACAGTAGCTCTGCCAGGAACACACAGGCATGAACTCTACCTCGGCTTTTATTTCTCAGTCTAGGTCTCAAAGGACTGCTTGGTACTCCTAACCTCATTGTTAAGCACTTGTTTGTGCATAGCAGGGTGTGAGACACCAACAGGAAGGAGTGACTTCACGGTGCCTACAGGGTGGCCCTAACACACCATTTCAGTGGCATTGAAATGACACATATTCATATCTATAGCAGTTGTCATATGGATAGTGGGATACCAATGGACCAAGTAGACTCTTTTTGACATTTATACTCAATTCTTGATGTGTTTTTAAACTATAAGGATGAAAATTACAGATTGCTGAAAATTATGGCATACCCCCCTTTTTTTATACAACACAGTGACAGACATTAACATCATGTGTAAGAATGAATTAAAGACACTGAGTGGTTTTTCTTTTTTGTTGCTTTGAGACAGGATCTTGTCCGGTGGCCACCAGTTTTTGCAGGTAGCGGAGAACTTGCATTGGCCACTCTCATGATGGAATTACGCACTTAGGCCACCATCTAGAGAGGGAAGAAAGAGAGCAGGTTGGGGAGGAAAGGGTTTGTTCAGCTTACCCTTCCACATCGCTGTTCATCACCCAAGGAAGTCAGGACTGGAACCGAAGCAGGTCAGGAAGCAGGAGCTGATACAGAGGCCATAGAGGGATGTCACTTAATGGCTTGCTTCCCCCTGGCTTGCTCAGCTTGCTTTCTTATGGAACCAGAACTATCAGCCTAGGGATGTACCACCCACCCCTGAACACTAATTGAGAAAATGCCTCACAGCTGGGTCTCATGGAGGCATTTCCTCAAAGGAGGCTCCTTTCTCTGTGATAACTCCAGCTTGTATCAAGTTGACACACAGAACCAGCCGGTACCACAAGCCACCATGGGTGTTGAAGCTTGATCTCATCTGCTTCATCACAAACGATTTACACTGTCTTAAATAGTAGGACTTTGACACTCAGCCACTATTCTCAGACCCTGGATAGTTTGCACAAAGAGGAGAGAACAAACAAGGTCTCCTCAGTCACCTTGCCATCAGAACCCTCCAGGAGCCTACGTGTGAGCATATTTTCTGAACCCTCGACTTGAAGTTGAGTGAGTAAAGTCAAGCAGTGTCATCTGATCACAGCCCAAACCGACTTCTGCTTTCTTCTTCGCCATAGAAAAGTTCGTATCTTTTCACCTCTGCACTCAGAGCTTATGTTCTGGGCCATCCGTCTTATTTTTAAGCCACATTTCATTGGTGTTGCCCCTGTGAGATGAAAAGCAGATGGACCACAGTAAGAGTCTAACGTTTAAAAACCTCAGGTCTCCAAGTGGTTCAAATGCTCTGAAAGCCCAAACTGGCTAGACCCCTAGAAGTGCTTCAAAGCAGAGTCTGGGAAGAAACATGGGAATGAATGAAAGTTCAGGAAACGGGGTAGAGGACTCTGTGTAGAATTGTTCTTGGGTAGAAGGCTCTCAAGTACACACCAGTTGGCTGTGGAGCCACAAGCTACCTCCTAGACCTGCTCCTCTCCCTTCCTTCACTTTCTTCCTTCGTTCCCATCCTTCTGTTTCCCTCTAGAGTCTGTTTGCTTCTATTGTATCGACTCCTTTTTTCTCATTATCTCCAAGGATAGCTACCTGATTTATTTCCTTTCTTTAGTGCATCTGCTAAACTGTGATGTTGGTGGATATCTTGTACATTTTAGCCACTTTACCTTGTGTGTGAGCCAAGAGGATGACCTCATACCAGGCCGTGGAAGATTGAAAGATGAGTCAAATTCAGTTTCTCCACATTTCTGAAAAGAACTGGTCTATTGACCTAGTGACAGACCTAATTCTTGGAAGACAAAGAGAAGGATGTGGATTTACTTACATAAGTCTGTTGACAATTAAATGGCCATGGACACATAGCAAATATAATTCTATTCTACTAATAAGTTGTGTGGATGAGAATTTGTAATGCATTGGAAATCATTTAAAAGACAATAGTCATTATATATTTATGCCCTGTTGCATTAATAGGTATAAAAATGGCGAAGGTGAATGCTGCTTTGTTGGTGGCGGTGTGCGTGAGCCCAAGTGCGTTCTGCACTGAGCCTGAATCACTTAGATTACCTGTTCAAGCCATGCAGTTCTCTGTGGTTTATACGAACAATCACAGGTTGCAGCCCATGTAAAGAAGGCATCTTGTTTAAAATGGGCTTAGCACTGTGTCTTCAAACAGAACACACCATTAACATAGACTTGTAAAGTGGGCCAGTATGCGAGAAGCACCTGAACAGTTAGGTCGATTGTTTTCAGAGACACGGGTTTAGTAGATAATGGAATGCATGGCTATCACGTTCCTAGATTTGCACACTCCACTTGGTTCCCTCCCTCAGCTCTCTCTGCCTTTCCTTTGATGACTACCTATCAAGTAACCCCCCTAACTTCCTTTTATTATCCCAACCTGCATCGGAATATAGCTAATTCAGTTGGTTATCTGTGCCAGTCTGCTGGTTGCAGCCAGAAGTCCACATGAGCAAGCAACCCCACTACACACACACACACACACACACACACACACACACACACACACACACACACAGTGTTCTGCCTGCTCCTTTTACAAACCAAATGCCAAACTGGTTTCACAATGGAGATGTTGCACATAGAAGTTGGCTCCATCACACTGTCCACCCAGTGGTTACATGAATGGTTGTTTATAACTTGTGTTTGGCTTTCTGGCCAAGCACTGGTGTCGCCTAAAATTGCTACTGTGAGAAAACCAAAATGCTACTTTGTAAGCCCAAATTGTTCATCTAAGATTTGGAAAACTGCTCTTCTTTCTGCAGCGCTTGCTAAAGAATGATAAACAACGCCCCACAGACAATGGAGTCTGGGGACAGTGGCTCTGTATTAGGTTACTTGTTGCTGTGGAGATGGGCAGAAATGTGTACTTAAAATGTGCCTGCCCTGCTGTGAGGTAAAAAGTGTTAAATAACAGCAGGCCCCACGGATCCCTCTGTTGACCTCTTGTGGATATGTTACTTAGAAATAACCAGCCTCTGGTTTCTCCCATGATGGAATCAGAGACATGATTTGGATATGAAGTCATCTATTGTTTCTCTATTACAATGATAATTTAAACAAACACCCAGTCTTAATATAGTAATTGGTTCCTGATTTCTGATGAACAGTGACCTTATTTTCTACTATATATCTTTTGCCTTCGGCATTTCAACTTCCAAAGTATCAATATATGAAGAGAAATTGAAAGCCTGGAGATACGCAGGATTTGTACCTTGGGGTAAAATACAATCGTAAATAATTTATTTGACTTGCCTAGAATTATTAAATTTCAAATGAACAAATTAATAATAAAATCTTTGCAGGAAGATAGTAATAATCTAATTTTCCATTTAGCCTGAACTTTGAATCAAATATATAACTTATTCAGTGATAATAAATTTATTTCTTAATAACATGAAATGATTTCAGGGGTTGGCTGTCAGATTGGAGCCATCAGGAAATGGGCCCAAGTGGCCTCATGGGGGAAATTCAGTAATTCCCAGTAATGCAACTGGATGGAAATAATAAGTGATGGCTGTCGTACTGCTGAGTGTCTCTGGAACAGGGAGAGAAGCAGAGGGCTGTGTTTGGGGCAGGGAGCTGCACCAGGACTTGAGAGTCAGAGCTCAGGAGTCCTAGGTGGGCATGAATGATGAGGTCATGTAGAAGGATAAGCGATCTCCCTAAATGGGGAAGTCTTGCTCAATCAGTGGGGGAAAAGACAGGTGCACAGGCGCACATGCGCGCACACACACACACACACACACACACACACACACACACACACACAAACATCCCTGTATAGCATCATTATCTCCAATGGAGAATGGCCACCCAAAGAACTGCTTAAAACAAAAGCTGTGTTTCTTTCACCTGCTTTTTAAACATCAAACCCTCTTTATCAGTGTCAAAGATGAGAGGGATTTCCTGAACACGCCCATATCTGTCTGTCTGTCAGGCTATTTGGTGTGTTGTTCCTGAGAACCGGGCTCTGCAGCAACCTTCAAAGCTGTGGCAGCGCAGCTTCTCTTCTCAATCTGAGAACTTTCCTGATAATCAACAAAGCTTCTGAAAAACCGCAGCACATCAGCTTGGAAGCCACTCGCAGTACTCTGGTTACTGTTTGGTCATTTCAAGTGGGACTATGCCCTCCATAAGGATTAAATAGAGAGCCTCCCCCTTACCTGCTATAATGTCCTCTTCAAGGGGGTATGATTTGGAAAGATACAGCTATTCAGTGCATCCAGACCTGGATACATTTTATATTTTATTTCATATAACTATATGAATAGCATAAGATACTGTCAGCAGGAAACCCTGCTCTGACTTCACAGAATTTAATGAGCTATTCATAACCCAGGCATCAGGTCTGACTTACCTCCTAGTGTGCTAGTCATTAAAGGCTTAATAACAGTGATTGTCAAGGTAAACGTAGTTGTCTAGTAGGGATGCTACAAGAAAACATGTAGTTCATTTTCTTATATAACTATTTCTGCTGGAATTTTCATTGCTATTCACTCATTCATTCATTCACTCATTCATTCATTGTGTGTGAGAGGGAGTGTACCTTGGGGAATTAAGATTCTTCCTGTCATGTGTTGGTTCTGGGAATTGATTGGTCAACTTCAGGCCACCAGACTTAGCTGCAAGCACCTTTATTCACTGAGCCTCTTAGAAGCCCCAGAGATTTTGTTTCTAAAAAATAGAAAAAGGACAAATGTCTTAGAAAAGTCTTTTTTGATAACTGTAACCAAGAATGTAATGTCTAGTGCACTTTTAGAACTTTGAATTTATGAAGCCTAAAATGAACCAGCTAACCATGACAAGGAATTAAAACACTTTCTAACACACTTTAATTACCTTAAATTTTTGCATTTCTCTGACCAAATTTTTACAGTTATTAGTGCAGGAATAGTGTATTAGAAAATGGCTTCTGTCTTTTTTTCCAAACTGCAACTTGCAAAGAAGGAATATATCTGTAAGAATGTGTTTATTTAATCCATTCAGTTTAATGTCTAAAATAGTAGGTCAGTTAAGAAGTCTGGATTAGTCTTAGTGTATAAAAACAGCCATCACCACAGGAGAAAGCTTTAAAACAGATGCAGCAGCCTTTGCCCTAGAAAAACACTCATACTTAGAACAACCTAACATTGGAAAGACTCATGCTTGGAGATGAGGGAGATCAAACCCTTGCGCTAATGATGTGTAAGGCAGAGGCAATTAGAATACATGTGAAATTAATCAAACAAACCCTCATAGAAGACACAGATTTGGAATATGGTTTTTGAAAACAAAATGTTAGGGTGCAGAGAAGTTTTAAATATCAGTCGCTCTCACAACCAGAGACATGAAATGGGAAACTTCCCACAGAGAGAGCCATTTAGTGGGTAAATGCACATAGAGATACACCGAATGCACATTGAGTGGGTTGGTCAACCAAAAGTGAATATTAGAGAAGAGAATCAAAACACATGAAGCATGGGAAGCACTTTGTTTTAAGTCAAAACCTTACAAGTTTGCATTAGTTACAACTTTTCAATGCTGTTGCATAGTGCTGTTCTCAAATGGAGCCTCTCTTCTTGCTCATGACTATTGGGCCATTCTTCAGGTTCACCTGCTTGGAAGTAAGACCAAAATTCCAAGATGCTTTCAGAAGGATGTAAGTTGTGTCCTACTCCGATCCTATCCCCCCTACCCGGATTGCTTGTAGCTATTTATCTACACAAAATTTGACACTTTGATCCTTCAGAAGACAGTTTTTTTATGATTTATTTATTTTATGTATGTAAGTACACTAATCACTGTCTTCAGACACACCAGAAGAGGGCATCAGATCCCATTACAGATGGCTGTGAGCCACCATGTGGATGCTGGGAATTGAACTCAGGACCTCTGGAAGAGCAGTCAGTGCTCTTAACCATGTCTACAGCCCCCCAGAAGACAGTTTTTATGTCAATAAAAATTTCCTAAATTTTCCTGGTGTATCAATTACCACTGCTGAGATAAAATGTCCAATAAAAGCAATTTAGAGTAGGGAAGATTTCTTTGGTCTGGCAGTTCAAGAGTGCAGACCCCAATGGTAGGGAACTCAGAGCAGCAGGCTCTTGAGATGTCACACTGCTTCAGTCAGAGACCAGAAAGCGCTGAATGCTTGTACTTAGCTGGTTTTCCCTTGTTAATTCCATCTGGGACTAAAGCCCATGGAATATAACTAGCCACGTTTAGGGCGGAGCTTCCCACTTCAATTAAACCAATCTAGATAATCCCCAACAAGCATGACCAGAGGTTTGTGTCCAAAGCAATTTAAACCCCATCAAGTTGAAAGTCAAAATTAACTATCATGCCTAGTTACACCACATTTCTTCATGTTTCCTAATAGTATTATTTGATTATTTCATTTGAATTAAGGTTTTTTTATACATTCCATAATAAGAAGAACCACATAAATGGATTAAGAAACATATACAAATTAGAAAGCAGATATGTTCTGTTTTCAGACCAGAAGTCTATGGTTACAGATGAAAATCAGCACAGTCAGACAGTTCACTGTAGAAGGTCTGGCTTTGTGTCATTTAGAGATGAGTGATATGTTAAGACAGTAAGTAAGATTCAGTAAACATTCTACATCCCATCACAATAGCTATTGTAATATTATGAAGACAGGTCAAAGGCACTGTCAGGCAGAGGAATCTCAATTGAAAGCCATTCCCAGTGAGGAGACCTGGAGGTTATCGCAAACTACACACAGCCTCAGACAATGACAACTCAAATGTTGGAAACAGTATGAAACAAGCTGTAATTAAAGGAAACATCACTGTGGCCAATATATGTAACAGAAGTTTAAAATTATGAGTTAAACAAGTCAGAAGCTACTACACTAGAATGCTCAGGGCCAGAGGATATTGCTTGCTTCCTTGCTACCTTCCTTCCTTCCTTTCTTGCTTGCTTGTTTGTTTATTTGTTTGTTTGTTTTTGGTACATGTTACAGTTGGACAATTGGTTCAACACTGATGCAGCAGAGTGAGTGCATCAACAAGGTCAAGATTATAGACTGCTGTAGATCATTTCTGGGGAGACCTATTGCAGTTCATTCCTGGGTCTACTGGAACCTTGAATAATCCACTTACTGGTGTCATATTTGTGTCCGTAGCTGGAAATGGCCACTAGGAGTTATTTTTATTTGGGACAAAAGGAAAGGCAAAGACCTTTTTCTATAGGAACATTCTCACCTCCTCCAGTCTCTACAGAGATGCCTGTGAGATCGACTCTTAAACCAATGAAATTCATAGCTAAGGCTTGAGAACGAGCCACAGGAGTCTCTCTGGGATACCACAAAGAAAGGTGGGCTTTCATAAGGAGTGGCTCTCAAAGGAGATTCTAGTGTTGAGGTGGGAAAAATAGCAGAGGAAAGACAACGTGGCATATGACCAGACTCTAAAAGAATGAGCAAATTTCTGCATGTACATGCAAAGGAAGATCATGGCGATGTAAAGTACGAGGAAAATTAGTAATCACTTTAGTATATTTCAGTGGAGTTGTACCCACAATGAGCAAGCTTTCGGAGAAGCAACTGGTAAGATAGCTGGGTGATGACCACTAACTCTTTAGTGGGACCACAAATCGTGTTTCCCCTCTGTTTACTCCATAAAAGTTCATCCATTATTGACTCTGGGCCTCAAAGTCTGCATTGGGTTAGGAGAGCCTCAAAACCTTGTAAATGATATGAAGGTTTTTCACATGATCCTCCTGGTTGGTAATATAAAGGAGGAAAACTTGATGGATGCCAGCCTCTTGTTGTCAGCAGAGTAGTACTAGATCCGCATAGCAGAGACACGGGTACAGAGTTAGAAGAACTATTCTGTAAATAAACATATGGTTTTAAAAAGCTGTCTAAGGAGCAGGGACCGTGGGGCATCTTAGACTGAGAGAGATCTCTATGAAAGTGTAACAGAACAGGTCAACAAGCATGCTCAGAGCTGTGTGAGACCCGTGTGTACTGCATGAAGGCACAGACAGGATTTGTGGTATGCCTAAGACATGACTTTCGTCCTCTAGCCAGTCACAGAAGTGGGGTGAGTGAAAGCATAAATCAGAGGGAAACATGACCACAGTAACTCTTGCTCTAAGTACTGGTCAATGAAGACAAGTGACCGAGACTGGTCCTAACATTTAGCCCAGGTTTCTCTCTCCTCTATCTGTCCTGAAGGAAGCTATGGATTTCCTCACAGTTCTCTGATGATCACAGTTCCAGTGAAGTTGAGTGGTCTTGCTTGGATATGGCATTTAGAGAAAACATGGTTCCTGATTCTTTAGGATCAAGGGCAAAGATCTTATTGATCCCACCTACCCCTTCTACTATGCTTGTTTTGGGAAGACTTGACAGGCAAAGTTTGCGTGCAGCTCTCAGACCCATCTTGGTGAAGATGGGACACTTGGAAACCATGGCGGGTGTTGCTGTATAAATATAAAAAATATAAAAAGTAAGGTTGTCTTTTATCCCCCTAGGTCCATCCCATATCACACTGCCGAAGGCCTCTCTCTGAGCTGTCAGCAATCTCTCTACCTATCTAGTTCCCAAGGCAGGTTTCCATGCCAGAAGCACACATCCCAACTCCATGGTGGCCCAGACCAGCCGCCACACACTCCATTACACTTAAATCTACACACGAAAGAACACACAACACAATAACCTTTGACCTAATTGGTAAGATATAATTGCCCACCTAAACATACAAAGCCCAGTACCAGCCATTCCTTTAGAACATTAATAACCTGTAAATAGAATAGAATGTAATAGAACCTGTAAATAAGAGCTGGATCTTAATATCAGCCTCCATTTTCTCTCCACCATGACTACTCTTTCTGTCCCTGCTGTCTCTCTTCTTTTTGTTCTAGTCTCCTCCTCTTCCTTCAAACTTTCTCCCGCCCATCCTTGTGCTCGTCCAATGACAGGCCTCCTTCTATCCTGTACCTGCCCTCACCTGTATTTTACAAATTAAATGGGGAGAAGGTTCTAGTGAAGTGGTGTGAGTCCTGAGTACAGGACTAGGCAGCTGTACTTGAGGCAGCGGAATTAGCATCAAAATACAGATAACTCCAGGGCGAACCACAACAGGCAGGAACTTAGAGACTAGTACCACCTGGGCAAAGTGAAAACAGACACTGTCATCAATCTCCAGCTCATCTGTCCTCTGGCCATGAGCTGATGTCTAGGTTGCAGGCCACGGTGGCCCTCAAGGAGCATATACTTCAGTTCTTCGCTAGTGGTGCTAGCACAGGGTTGTACACACAGGGCATAATGCCTGTGACTGTTTGCCTAGTGCTTGTTATGGGTCAATGAGATGAATCCCTTTTTTCAGAATTACGTACCAAAGACACGATGAGTTATGCAGTATAGTCATTCCCATCTGGTAAATCCAGGAAGGTTACCGAATAGTTTACATATCTAGAGATATGGCTGGTGGGCAAGATTCTAAGGACAGAGCTGTGAACCACCAGGCTGTACTAAGTGGTCTTCACAATGGTACTTCTGTTCTCAGGATCACCTCTAGGCCTCTCAAGAGGCTGCTTCAAGCTCCTGCTCCCCCAGAGTACACCCACACTCACACACATAACAGCTGCTCTCATAAGTCTATATCTACTTTCTCATTTCCAGTAGATACAAATCTTGCTGGTGCCCAATCTCATTTTTTGGCTAGGTCTTTAAATTCTTTTTAAACATCAAGAATGCCAAGAGACCCTTTACAAAGACTAGCAAGATATATGGGTTTTTTTCCTCACCAATTTGAATAGACAATAGCCAGCTTTCATATGAGGTGGCCCCGGGTGAATATATGAGAAATCATATCAAAGAAATAGGAGCCCTTAAACTCCACATACACATTTAGCAAAGCATTTCATACACTTAGTCAGATTAGGAAGGGAAGTGATCTTCATTTGTGCTATCCTTCCGGGTCAAAGTCACTAAGTGCCTGCTTGTTGTGAGCTGGAGGCTTGGTTCTTTTCTCCACCACCCTCCTCATTTCCCTCTGAAATATCTTTGTCAGCCTCAGGCTCGTTCCATCTGTCAGAAGTTCCGCTGTTCCTTTGAACGGCTCTTTTCAGCAAGCTGACCTCAGTGGGTTCCATCAAGACCACTTGCTTGCACTCGCTGTGACTCATTTTCACTAATTTGGGCAATGAGCAGTGAGCAGGGGCCAGTGGGGAATCCTGCGGCCTGCAAAGGACTAATCAGCTACCAGCTGTGGCATGTGAGGAAGGCGCCTGGACAGCTCCAGATGTTTCCATGCCTCAAGCCAGGAAGTTCCTCCTGTTTCCCACCTGAGGTTTTGCTTTTGAGTAAGCTCCGTGAAAACTGACCTCTCCAGCCCTGAGTCAGGCTTTCATTGCCCAAGCCACACACAGGAGTGTGCAATTTTCCCATTTGTTTATCACAAAATTAGCTATAAGTTACCAGCCTTTTAGAAGTAAAGAAAAAGAAGCCTCTCGTCTTGGCAGGCCATTTGTGGTTTTGTTTGTTTGTCTTTTCTTCCTTATCCCTCCTTCTTCTCTCTGGTGTATTTGCAAAATGAGTGAAGGCTGATTTCTAGAAGGAGACTTTTCATGGCTTAGTGTCTCATGAAGATGATAAATCAAACTGGATGCCTGAATAATTACACTCATGGAGCTAGGCTGTAATTTTTTTACTGCCGAATTCACGAGGCAGTGTTCCGACTCATTATATACAGCAGTTTTCATAACTCATGCAAATGCTACATCCAGCTTTTGGATAGATAGAGGAGTATTTTTAGGGATTTTCATCAATACTTAATAAAGCAATTTGTACTACAAACAGAACATTGTGATAAAGAATTCAAGAGCAAGGAAGTGCCATTAAGTCAGCTCGGGGCTTCACAGACCTGGCTCCTGTTTATAACACCTCAAGACACGGGAATTCATATTAGCAGTTGTGAGGCTGAGCCATTCTGGTGTGAAGACAATGGTGGTCTTTACTGTGGGCACTGGGAATATAGAGTTCCCTTAATTAATTCCAATAACCAAATTGCTATGGGAATTTGTAGAAATTCATATCTTTTTGTTTCAATGGCGAAAAGAAGGCAATACCTGGTCTCCACTTTCCTGAGATAATTTCTTACAGTATTCATTGGCTTTGACCGAGAAATGTATCTCATATTTATTTGCATCTGATGCCAAGCTTTGAAGCCCAGAGGTCGTTGTTGTTAATGTCTGTTTGCAACTCTGCAGGAGAAAAAGACTCACATATGTTAGAATCTCATCACCAAGAACCAAAGAGGAATAAAGCAGTGACCTACACAATGAAGATAGGGTTGGGAACTAATACTGTAAGTGAACCCCAAGTAATCGTTGTTTGCTTCTGCCGGGCACAGAATGTAGCCCCTTTGTGTACAGGAGTTAAGATATAAAATGAGTAAACCATATAGCACTCATTACATGAGCAAACTCTTTGGTCAGGGAAGGAAATATTTGAGCACAAAAGCTTATATTGAAATTAAGGTGAACTACAAACCAGCCATGTGGCACCAGGCCAGTCGTTTAATTTCTCTGGGCTTCAGGTTTTCTTCCCTGAAAAATAGATGTGCTGGTATATACCTCAGTGGCTGTTTAGGAGGGTTTAATGGATGCACAGCATATGTGAAGCCGGTAGCACAAGGCCTGACATATGGTGAGATAATGTGTCAGTAAGTTTTGATGCCATTGACTTCAAGGGGCTCGACATCTGGTAGAGGAGTTCAAACATCTACATAGATCACCATAATTTAAGAATAAGTAGCTTCTATAGCCTACAAAGAAAGATTAGAGAGTAGGAAAGCCTTCTTATTGAAAACAGGGTCTAGGGGAGTCAATGATCACTCCATGGGGAAGGTCCACAGGGTAACATTAAGAGGAACTGGGCAAAAAGAAGCATCACAAGTGTCTTACTCCAGAACCGTCTAGGAGCAAACACCAGTTTGGAGATTAAATGAAGATGCTTTATTAGAGGAGCCCCTGCCAACAATAATAAGGAGAAAGGAGAGGGACAAAATATCACAACTCAAGCAAGGCTATCCTCAGTGATGGAGAACAGAAAAGATGGTCCATCGTAGACCACATTGTAACCTAATCACAGTTAAACTCTGGGAGGAATCCTGTGCACTGCATTCACATCAGGGGGACCACATCTTTCAGTCATGCATCTCCTAGTATCCCTGCCCATCCAGTCATCAGCTGGCTATTACTTGAGGAGAGCAGACATCTGGGAAGAACCAGGTATGGAATGCAACAGTGGGGATCTTTTGATCAGTATCATTTCTAGGTCAGCGAGGCACGTTATTATCACATTATCAGAAGATGCAACACGTGCTCAGAATCATGTAGTAATTTAGTCACAAGAATGGTTCATCCAATGGCCAATTGGACAGGTTCAGACATAAGAACTTTTGTATGCTTATAATTTTAAATATAGCAGCAAGGTGACAGTGGTGACCACCAGAGAGGTGACAGTGGTGACCACTATGGGAGCAGTAGAGATAGAATCACTCTAGGACATGTCATTTTGAGTATTATTCACTTCCAGGCTGGTCACTAGAGAAGCAGGGGTCATGGACTTTCAGGAAGTCTATACCTGTGTTACCTATGGCGCTACTATCAGTTTAGCCCCATTAATTTTCTTGATTGATGATTGGTATGGGAGGGCCTCGTCCATCAAAATGGGAGGTGCTGCTGCTGGGCAGATGCTTCTAGGAAGTGGTAGAACATGAGATGGAGAGAAACCCAGTAAACAGCATTGTTCCATGGTCTCTACCCCAGTTCCTACATCCAAGTTCTTGTCTTGAGTTCCTACGCTGACTTCCCTCAGTAATGAACAGTTGTCTGGGACATATAAGCTGAATAAGGTCTTTCCTTCTCAAGTTTCTTTTGGTCATGGTGCCTGTCACAGCACAACAATACAAAACAAACTAGGATACAACAGATAACCTTTGTTAATACTAAGCCAGGAAGAAAAACAGGACTTAATATCATTTCTGGATTTATTTTCTGTTTCCTTATATGCGTATACCCGATGTATGTCTCTACATCCTATATGTACAGGATCCCATGAAGGTCAGAAAAAGCATTGGGTCTCCTGGAACTGGAGCTACAAATGGTTGGTAGTTGCCTTGTGGGTTCTTAGTGCTCTCACCACTGAGCCATCTTTCTTGTTCTTGATTTCTGCTTGTTTTATTGCATAACTTACCACAGAGTCAAAGACATTTAATGCAAAACCTGCTTCGTTGCACCACAGGGATGATTTTGAAGGATGCTAGGGCTGCAGATGTCTTTTTCATTTGTGTGTGTGTGTGTGTGTGTGTGTGTGTGTGTGTGTGTATTCGTGTGTGCATGCCATGATGTAGAAATGAAGGTCAAAGGCCAAATTTCAGGAAATGGGTTTCTCGTTCTACCATGTGCACCTGGCCAAACTCAGATTAGCAGATGCCTTTACTCGCTAATCAATCTCACCATCCCTATAATGGCAATTAACTTAAAATTAGCTGTATATTTTACTAGGGGAAAAAATCATAGCAAACCAGTTATATTCGATCCTCATTTTACCCCAATTTGGTTTTGTAATTTTGGATTATTAAGATATACCCTTTGAGACCCAATTATGTTCAAGTTAAAAATAGCAACAGCAAAGGCTGAAGAGATGGCTCAGTATATAAAGTGCCTGTGGCACATACATAAGGACCCAAGTTCAAATCCCCAGCACCCATGGGAAAGCCAGGTATAGTGCCATGCCTCAGTCACTTCAGCTATAACCCAGCCATGAATGGGTTCCTGGAGCTTTCTAGCCAGCCAGTCTAGGCAATCAGTGAGCTCCGGATTCTGTAAAAGGCCCTGTCTCACAAACAGTGCAAGAGGGAAGTATATCATCTGACACTGGTGTCTGGTGTACACACACACACACACACACACACACACACACACACACACACACATGCTCCTCAACACACATAGACATAAAACAGTCTGATGGATATGGATGGAAGGGCATCAGGGTATGGGAGACTCAGCTATGCATCCAGTTGCTTTTACATCCATGTTCTTTCTTTTAAGGCTTGCCTGAGACTGTTTACTGACTTATTTATAACTCTCCGTGGTTTAGAAAAGATTTAGGAAAGCTTTAAAGGATACATAAAATCCTCCGCTGTATAAATTAAAACTAAACACAGAAGAGAAAAGAAGATATGGAAGTGAATGCTGGGGATTTGGGAGTGAGGGCGAACATGCATAGTAGAAAAAGGTAGACACTCTGCAGTGGGCTAGGCACTTGGCCTCAGATTTTCTAATGGAGAGAATTAACCGTACATAATATCTGTCTAATAGAAATCTGTCATTTACATGGAAGAAGCTTTCTCTTCTCTGCCTTGAGAGAAGGAAGTAACAGATTACTTACTTTGAATAAACATAGAATTATTTGATGTGAAGAAAAAGAATCTATATTGTCTAGGTCCAAATGTGGTTCAGAAAGCCAAGTAACTTGAGCATCATCCTTCCACAGACTAGAGAGCTCCATGCAACTCTTCCCTGTGTGTTTGAAGGCAAGGGAGTTAGCAACTCTCCCTAAACTATACGATGGGATGATATCAGTCCATGTCTGCTCCAGGGAGCGTCTGTAAGGGTGTGTCACCAAGTGTGCATACACATAAAACACTCAAGTAGTGTCTGACAGTGGTCCACAGGTTGGCCACTGGGGTTATCAGGAGCCTTATGGAAGCTATGACCTTTTGCTGGAGTGGCATGCATTTTTCTGTGTGTATGTGTTTCTGCTTCCTGTCTTTGGGGGAATGGCAAATCAGCACAGAAAAGGGAAATATCACTGAAAAAAATTTGACCTAGCCATCCTTGATCTAAGGACACTACATCCTCCCAAATTTAAATTGTTCAAAAAATTAAATGTACATAGAGGTTAACTGTTGAATTTCAGATAAAATAATAGAGCAGAAACCAAAACCAGCATACAGCATGAAGTAATGAATAAGTAAATCTCCCTGCATTTGGATTTTTGTTACTGTGGCAAACAGTAATAATATGGAAAAGTCACAGTATTTTAATTCTCACCCATATGTTCACCTGGAAACCCGGGAGTTGCCCTTTGGTTCTTTGGTTTCCTCTCTCCCTCTCTGTATGTAATTCCATGGCAAGAATGATTTCTGCCTCCAGTACCTATGTCAAACATATTTACTTCTCTGTCACTCTGTACTGCCAGCCTCTCCAGAACTCTCCTGAATGTGCTGACCTCCAACAGCAGTGTGCTTCTACAAACTTAATACATGCATCATTCGTTGTTTATAAATCTTCACTTATTTTTCAGGTATCATGGGTGATGGGGGATGGTATCATCCAATGATAAGGCAGAAAATAAATCATGCTAGAGGGTGAGGCTTAACACACCCTCCTTTCAGTAGAGAGCCTGCTGATTAACTGGAGTTGGGCTGATGTAGGTGGGTCTTACCCGAGCTCAGGTCCGCACTGTATGGTGAGCCCATGTGTATCCATGTCTGATACACACCCTTGACAATGAACCACCTAGAGTCAGCAAACCAATATGGGAAATCCAAGTTGTCTTCTCTTAAACCTCTTCTTGCACGCTGGCTGTTGGAGTCTCCTTGACTGAAGTAACAGTGCTAAGTACAAGGTTAAGTGTTGAAAAGGTACCCAACAACTGTGTAGCCAAAGCAAGGCATGTGGCAAATAGAACAGGGAGTCAGCTATCCAGGTGCTGAACCGGGTGAGGGAGAGGGAAGTGAAAGAGTTTATCTCAACGGAATCCACCTTATATACAGATTTGACTAAATCTCTGTAGTCATCTTTTTTTCCCCTTGGTTTTCAGTTCTTCAAATAAGATGAACTTTTTCCTGCCTCAAGACATTTGCAAATGTAATTCATTAAAAGCTCCCATTTTTTGCAAGACTCTACATCCTAATTTTAGCTTAAATAGCAATTCCTCAAGAAAGCCTTTCCTGAGGATATTGGTAGAAAGTAACTTGATTCCTATCACTTTGTAAGTTACCTTCCCTGTGATAATGGCAGCTTGAGAATCCGTCTCCCAGTCTAGGCTGAAGCTTGTTCTCCATTTTCCATACAGTCTGAATCACCCTCTTTCCCTCACAATTGATAATCAAGGTGTGGGAGGGTACAGTGAAGAAAGACAATGTAAGGCTTCAAACATCCACCTCCAGGTCAGCTTCTTCTGCAGACCAATTCCTTTTCTTCTCAAGAGGATTCTTGTTGGCCAGAGGAGCTTTTCCTTCCTGAGCTGAACCCTTGCACTCCAAGTGAACCATACTCTCAGCAGTTAGCCCTCCTTACTCTCTGCTTTCTCTCTAGATGATACTTTCTTTCAAATTGTGTGAGTCTGTTCTCCAAGTTTTTACTTAGAAAAGCCTCCCCAAATGAGCTCTCAGTAACACCACTCAGCCTGCCTGCTCTCCTCTCCTCTGAACTGTTCTTTGGTCACAGGCACACCAGACACCTGAAGAACAAAGAATAAAGCCAGGCCTCCAGTCTGCCACTACAGAAGTCAAGGCAGAGTGTGTTCCATTACTACACTGGCCTCCTAAAGTTTCTGGTAGAGCTTCACTCAGCTTGAGACAAGTGATGACTGCCAGGCAGCCCCCTCCTCCTACCAAAGAATATAGTGGTCCTCAGGGTCACTCTATCAGGCGGTGGCCCTCATTACTACTTAAAAGGCCAGGTCAAACAGACTGGTGAGACGTGACCCTGTCTGCTTGTACTTTGAGCTTCCAGTTGGCTGGAAATTAATACTGAATTGTGGTAAGCTGGGCCTGACTGGAATGAGCTACCAACTTTAAATAAAACTGCACATTTTCAAAAGAGGCTCAAGATGAAATGTGGGGACAGTAACAACTATTGATTTTTTTTTTCTTTTTTGGAAGAAGAGTGAAATAGCTACTGTGTGGTTTTTAGACAAATGCCTTTGTCCCCTGCCCCTGAATGTTTCTTGTGGGAGTCAGTGAAATATGCAGACATTATTAGAAGAAAGCCTAGATTTTTAAGAAGACAGACAACTTTGCTGGCTGGTATACTGCTGGATAAAAACGAAACAAAACAAACAAAGCAAGTAGAATTTGAGAGCACCAGTTCCTTACATTCTCCCCCTACCATTAGTCTCTCTTTCTTCCTCTTCTTTTCTATATGTTTAACCCCCAACTTGAGCCCATAATCCCTTGAGCTTTCAATTAATTTTCGATCCTTCCTCCTGTGTCAACTTCTCTATGGATTTCTTTTTTAATTGCAAGACTCTCATTGCCTATTGTCCCCGTTCTTTCATCTGAAGCTCTTTGTGTGATGAAATGATCTGGATATCACTTTTCTCAATTCTTTTGACGATTATATGTAACTGGTACCACACCAATTATACAAGAGAGAAGTAAATGTGTGTTACAAGACAGGTTGTCTGAATAACACTTACCCCCCACCCCGCCCCCAATGTTCAATTCCTGATTAATGGGATATCATGGCATAACTGAGTATGAGGGCTGTTAGAAATTTGACAACAAAGATTTCTGATAAACAACCAAATCATAATTCAGAATCAAGAGAATAATGCATCTCTGGTCATGCCAACCCTAACCCATGTTGCATCACACAACTCCACTACAGTCTTGGGTCTGTGGTGTTCACACAATATCTATCCTTTCCACTGCCCATGCTGTAACATCCCATACCAGCAAAGGCTGCTGTTGTATCTTGGCTTGGATTAGAGAACATTGAGTATTGTGTGTATGCTGTGTACAGGGTCTTAATTATACACACAATATTTTCTTTCTTATAGAACTATGGTGTGTTAACCATGGAAAAGAAAATATTTTTATTAAATTAATTAATTTGACAATTAGATATACAAATGTATTATGTATGCATGTATGCATACATGTATATATGTATGTGTGCACGCATATATGTATGTAATGCATTCTGGTTACTTTCTGCACTCGCTGTTTGTATTTCCTTCCTATCCCTATCTCTTCCTCTCTATCTATCTTCCCCAGATTTGTGACATTTGGCTTGGTTTTGTACCCACTTAGTTGAACCAGGGCTGTCTGTATTACTATCTCATTGGAAGTAGGGTTACCACCAGTGGATACACAACTAAGGCCAACAACTACTTTTTTTTTTTATCTTTATTAATTTGAGTATTTCTTATTTACATTTCGATTGTTATTCCCCTTCCCGGTTTCCAGGCCAACATCCCCCAACCCCTCCCTCTCCCCTTCTTTATTGGTGTTCCCCTCCCAATCCTCCCCCCAGTACCGCCCTCCCCCCAACAATCACATTCACTGGGGGTTCAGTATTGGCAGGACCCAGGGCTTCCCCTTCCACTGGTGCCCTCACTAGGCTATTCATTGCTACCTTTGCAGTTGGAGCCCAGGGTCAGTCCATGTATAGTCTTTAGGTAGTGGCTTAGTCCCTGGAAGCTCTGGTTGCTTGGCATTGTTGTTCATATGGGGTCTCAAGCCCCTTCAAGCTCTTCCAGTCCTTTCTCTGATTCCTTCAACGGGTGTCCCGTTCTCAGTTCAGTGGTTTGGTGCTGGCATTCGCCTATGCATTTGCTGTATTCTAGCTTTGTCTCTCAGGAGAGATCTACATCCGGTTCCTGTCAGCCTGCACTTCTTTGCTTCATCCATTTTATCTAGTTTGGTGGCTGTATATGTATGGGCCACATGTGGGGCAGGCTCTGAATGGGTGTTCCCTCTGCCTCTGTTCTAAACTTTGCCTCCCTATTCCCTGCCAAGGGTATTCTTGTTCCCCCTTTAAAGAAGGAGTAAAGCATTCGCATATTGGTCATCCCTTTTGAGTTTCATATGTTCTGTGCATCTAGCGTAATTCAAGCATTTGGGCTAATAGGCACTTATCAATGAGTGCATACCATGTGTGTTTTTCTGTGATTGGGTTAGCTCACTCAGGATGATATTTTCAGTTCCATCCATTTGCCATTTGAATTTCATAGTCATTGTTTTTGATAGCTGAGTAATATTCCATTGTGTAGATGTACCACATTTTCTGTATCCATTCCTCTGTTGAAGTGCATCTGGGTTCTTTCCAGCTTCTGGCTATTATAAATAAGGCTGCTATGAACATAGTGGAGCACGTGTCTTTGGGCAACAACTCTTTTATCCTGGATTTATCAGTATAGTTCAGCAGTAAGAGGGATAGAACTATCTGATTCTTTCCTCCATCTAAGCTTAGCTGTTGATGGGCCTATTCTTATAGAAACCCAGAGCGGCCATCATCAATGGGTGAGAATGAGAGCGTATAGTCACTGTGTAGCCTAGAAATGCATTTCCTATGCCTCTCCATTCCAGCTCTTACGTTCTTTCCACTCCTTATTCAGCAATGTTCCTTGAGCTTTGAAAAGAATAGTATAAATTATTTGTTTGGGGCTGATATAGCTGTCACTTATTCTCAACAACTCGTATGGCTGGGCATCAGTCTCTAAATTCACTTCAGCTCACTAGAGAAAAGAAGCTACTGAGCTGAAAGCTGAGAGCGGTGATTGTCTGTAGGTGTAAATATACAGAGGAGGTAGCTCAGCTATCTAAACAGCAGGATTAAGTTCCGCTCTTGGTCCTATGGCCTCCCTGGCCATCAGCGTTTAAGAAGGTTTTTGACTGAAGTTATACTGAATCTTTAAATTGGTTTTGGTAGGATGATCATTCTTACAATATTAATTCTGTCAAGCGACTTCTGGGGATAAAAAGCACCATTGGGCTTACTCATTTGTGAAACCCACAAATTATGATGCCAAACTGCTAGGTAAGAAGTGTCTACTTGTGTAATAGTGGCAGGGCTGTTGTAGGGTAAGCAAATGCTCTCTGCTTGGATTTAAGACATATTCCAAAGGGAAGAACCATGCCTATAAACCTGCAGTGGACTTGGTGCTTTGAATGAGTTTCAGCATCTCGTACCAGAGGTCTGTGGGCACCGAGTCCCTGGTAAGGGTAGAGGAATAAAAGATTTGAGGAACTTTCTAAAGTAGTAGAGCTGAGAGGTCATAGGTGATTAAGAGCAAATATCATTTCTTACTCTTGATGGGAGAATTGTGGATTGGGTTCATGACTGAGCACCTAGAGCAAAGTTCCTTTGTTAGACGGCATGGGCCAAGCAGGATAGGCTGGGTATCCCCTTGTGTGCTTAACACCATGTATACCGGGCAGCTGGGGGAGACTCCTGAGTCAAAGTAAACAGGAAATGAAACATTTTTAGTATCTCTCTATCATTATTTAGCATGTAAGTATCTAATCACTATATTGTTAGATTGTACTGTCAGAATATTTGAGGTTTAAATATTGAGTTACTGACTAATTTTTAATTTTTAAAATGTTAAATACATTTTGGTTTGTCATTAAGACATTAATTATTTCTATTTCCTACAATTTCTGAAATAATCTTAAACATAGCCCTTTGATTTGAACTAAACATTTAAACAAAGCATTATCAATTTTAAAATCAGTTGATTGGTTTGAAAAGAATTGAATCCAATTCTTCAGTATAAATATCAACCAAACACTTCCATCCCTTTATTGCACAAATTTACTTTCATCTTTATAAATGTAAACGTGTATATTAAAATCGTTTAAAATAAATATATATTTTATATTTTATATTGTAAAGAAAATAAATTTAAAGTTTATTATCAGTAAATGTTTGGTTTACATATCTGTTCTATATCCCTGTAATTCTAGATTCATATAAAAATTTCTTGGGTCTTTCGAAAAGGATTCTCAAGTAAAAACATTCAAGAATCCCTGCTATAAATGACTCTGGCAGGTCCCTGAATGCAAAGAATGAGGTGAGAGGTCAGAGCTAGAGATGGACACGAATATGCTTTCCTCACATCTTAAAGATGGAGAAAGGTGAAAGATGACCATGATCTTCAGGAGGAAGGAAATGTCTAGAAACCCGACAAGGAGGAAGCAAGTTCTCCTCATAAGTAATATATTCCCACTGACACTTTGAATTTTACTGGTGGAAATTTGGGGACAAATCTTCTTTAGTCTTCTGACTTCTATGGATTTACCTACACAAAGACAAAGCTATGTCCTCATTGGTGGTGGGTTACAGCAACAACAGAAAGCTAATACACATACATAGTATTTATGTATGGCATACATATAGATGGTATGTAGCAGAAGCCTTGGTTTAAAAAGGTTACGGACAGGAAACCAAAGGCATCCTGAAACTTGAGGGCTCTTCTTGGGGCCATCAGTCACACTGACAATCACAGAATGGATCTGTGCAGAGCCTTCCCTCCTGAGGAGCTGTGATGCAATTCTGTTTGGTCACCAGCATATGGTACCTTGAGGAAACTGCATTTATAAATAGAAGCTACTCAAGATGTCCTTGGCTCCTACAAGTGGCTTCAGAATCCCTAGAGTCAATAGCAGAAAATGTCTTCCCGGAAGCAGAAACATATCCAAAGTCACTGGGAAAATTCTATCATTTTATGTAGAGATCCAAAACCAATATTGTTCTAATAACAGCAGATTCTTAAAGCTTTTATATTTATGATTAGGAAGATAAGTTGAAAGACATACACATATACTTATATATGTGTGTATAAATGTGTGTGTGTATGTGTGTGTATGTGTGTGTATGTGTATGTGTGTGTATGTGTGTGTGCGTGTGTGTATGTGTGTATGTGTGTGTATGTGTGTGTGCGTGTGTGTATGTGTGTATGTGTGTGTATGTGTGTGTATGTGTGTGTATGTGTGTGTATGTGTGTGTATGTGTGTGTATGTGTGTGTGTATGTGTGTGTGTATGTGTGTGTATGTGTGTGTATGTGTGTGTATGTGTGTATGTGTGTGTGTATGTTTGTGTGTATGTGTATGTGTGTGTATGTGTGTGTATGTGTGTGTGTATGTGTGTGTGTGTGTGTGTGTGTGTGTGTGTGTGTGTGTGTGTGTGTGTGTGTACATTTACACAGAAAGAGACAGAGGGACCTGAGCACCATGTCCTGACCTAACTGGGTCAATGGTGAAGGAAGAAATTACAGAAATACATACAGAAAATCTAGGATTGAGTGGGCGTTGAGCTTTGATGGAGTTGCATGAACAACCTCCTAGGAATAGTATGCTTGTTATATTTGGCACAAAGGCCCGTATAGGCTAGGAAACCTCTGAGGGGATCTCTGTAGGGGGGCTGTCTCAGTCTGAAGTCATGGGGGTGGGAAGACACACTGATAAGTTCTACACACACTGGTCTTAGCTAAAAGTTAACCTTTCCTCAAAATCCATACTTAGACCAGGGCAAGCCTTTGCTAGTCCTCTGAGCATGACCTGGGAAATCTCTGAGGCTTTATGATGCACATTCATTCAGGACTTCAGAACCCAAAAGTTTTCTTGGGTTCAGCCAAGTATTCAGACCCTCAAGATTGCCATAGAAGATGTTCAACCTAATACTCATTTAGAATCACTTATTTCAGAAGCCTAACTTGCCATCTTTATAGACCCAAGTGTATCTCTTCTGTGGGTGACTTACCAAATTCTGAGCAGTGCAAGCCAGCTGCAAGAGAAGATTAAAAAGTCAGGGTTTTATGCAGCTAGTGTCTGTAAGTGTCAATACCTTATATGGTAAAAGCAGCTTAGGCATAATTTCCAGGGTGCCCAGGAAGGTCATGTCAGCTATAAATTCAACAGCACAGGTAGAAAAGCCCCAGGTAACTAACCAGGTCTTTGTGGTCTTTGTGCCTCCCAATTCAGATGCAGTTTGCATTTTTCACGTTTGTTATTATTTGAGACAGAGTCTTGCTGACTAGCCTCTCATCCTGCCTCAACCCAATGAGTGCTAGGATATCAGGTATGCACTACCGTGAACTCCCTGGTCACATCTTACCCTCACTGTATCGATTAGCAACATAGCAAATGTTACCACCTTTAACATGTTAACCTTTGCGGGGAGCTAGATGAAGGTCCTGTGTCCACAGAAAGGGAAAGGTTATATTTTAAGTTTAGACCTTGGATATATCGAAAACTATTCATTCTCATACAAAACATTGAATTATCCCATCCTGTTGTCATCCATGATTGCTATGTTTGGAAATGAACACTCATGTAAAGCTTTGTGCTTTGAAGGCGCCGACTCATTCCATTACAACCTGACTTTTGTGGGGAAGGAACCACTGATGCTATCTTTGTAAAGGCCCAGATTTTCCAATTTTTTTTCTTTTGGTCTTACACCAAATAAGAGGCAAGCAGATATTTGGCTTAGACTCTTTCTACTTTTTCTCATTAATTAATGTCTTTAGTCATCTCTCTATCAGGCCCCCTCTCCTCCATGTCCCCCTCTTGAACACAGCTTCCTCCCCTACTATCTCTTTCCCTTCTCCTCCAAGAAGCCCCTCCCACAATATCAATCCATCATGGTATATCAAGTCACTGTAGAATTAGGTGCCTCTTGTCCCACTAAGGCCAGACAAGGTGGGCCAGTTAGGGAAATGATCAACAGGTAGGTAATAGATTCAGAGACAGCCCCCACTCCAGTTTTTTGGGGACCCATATTAAGATCAAGTTGCACATCTGCTACATAGGTGTGGGGATGGGGGCTAAGTCCAGCCCATGCTTGGTCTTTGGTTGATGATTCAGTTTCTGGGATCCCACAAGGGTCCAGATTGGTAGACACTGTTGGTTTTCCTGTGGAGTCCCTATCTTCTTCAGGTTCCTCAATCCTTCCCACAGACTCTTCAATAAGATTCTATGAGCTCCATCTAATGATTGGCTGTGGGTCTTTGTTTCCATTAGCTGCTAGGTGGAGCCTCTCAGAGGACAGATATGCTAGAATCCTGTCTGCAAACAAAACAGTATCATTAATAGTGTCAAGGATTGGTTCTTGCCCATGGCATGGGTCTCAATTTGGGTCAGTCGTTGTTTGGCCATTTCCTCTGTCTCTGTTCCTTCTTTGTCCCTGCTCTTCTTATAGGCAGGACACATTTTAGGTCTAAAGTTTTGTGGGTCGATTGTTGTCCTTATCCCTCCATTGGTTGTCCTGCTTGGCTACAGGAGATGGCCTCTTCAGGCTCCATACCCCCCACTTTTAAGAGTCTCAGCTAGAGTCATCCCATAGATTCCCTGGGGCTCCCCCTGTCCCAGGTCTCTGGCACGTCAC
Source organism: Rattus norvegicus (assembly GCF_021556685.1). Lineage (NCBI taxonomy): Eukaryota > Metazoa > Chordata > Mammalia > Rodentia > Muridae > Rattus > Rattus norvegicus. The sequence goes on from NC_141536.1 coordinate 111,237,884, forward strand.
CCCCTCTGCTCACCACTGGTTTTCATTTTCTCTTCCCTGTTCTCCTTATACATGATCCTCTTTCCCACTAATCTCCCAACCCTTTCCCCACCCCATTCCCTTTGTTCTCCTCTGATATTTAATTTATTTTTCCAGGTCAGAAAAATTCACGTGTCTGTCCTCGGGGCACCTTGTCATTTGACTTCTTTGGGTCTTTGGATTGTAGTGTTCTTATCCTATATTTTATGGCTAATATCCACTTATCACTGAGTACATAGAATGCATGTCTTCTTAGGTCTGGGTTACCTCACTGAGGATGATATTTTCTAGTTCTATTCATTTAACTGCAAAATTTGTAGTTTCATTTTTAATAGCTGAGTAATATTCCATTGTGAAAATGAACCACGCTTTCTTTATGCATTATTCAGTTGAGGAACATCTAGGTTGTTTCCTGTTTTTGGCTATAACGAATAAGGCTGCTATGAATATAGTTGAGCAAGTGTCTTTGCAGGATAGTGGAGTATCTTTTGGGTATGTGCCCAGAAGTGGTAAAGCTGGGTCCCAATTTTTCTGAGAAGCAGCCAGATTGATTTCCAGAGTGGTTGTACAAGTTTGCAATGGAGGAGTATCCTTCTTGCTCTGCATCCTCACCAGCATGTGCTGTCCATTGAGTTTTCTATCTTACCCATACTAGTGGGTGTAAGTTAGAATCCCAGAGTTGTTTTGATTTGCATTTCCTTGATGACTGAGAACTTTGGACATTTCTTTGAGTACTTCTCATCTATTCAAAGTTTTTCTGTGGAGCATTCTCTGTTTAGATCTAGACACTCATTTTTTTCTTTTATTGGATTTTTTAAATTTACATTTCAAATATTATCCCCTTTCCTGGTTTTGCCTTCAGAAACCCCCATCCCACTCCCTCCCACTGATTCTATGAGGGTGCTCTGCTACCACCCCCACACTCCCTCTCACCTTCCCAGCCTGGCATTCCCCTACACTGGGGTATCGAGCCTTCACAGGACCAAGGGCCTCTTTTCCCACTGATGCCTGACAAGGCCGTCTTCTGCTACATATGCAGCTGGAGCCATGGGTTGCTCCATGTGTACTCTTTGGTTGGTGGTTTAGTCCCTGGGAGCTCTGGTGGGTCTTATTAGTTGATACTGTTTCTTTTCCTATGGGGTTGCAGTCCTTTCTCTAACTCCTCCATTTGGGACCCCATTCTCAGTCCAATGGTTGGCTGCAAGCATCTGCCTCTGTATTGGGTTACTTGATTTGTTGGTGTCTACCTTCTTGAGTTCTTTAGATTTTGGATATTAGCCCTCAGTCGGCTATAAGGTAGGTGAAGTTTTTTCCAAGTCTCTAGGGTGTCATTTTGTTCTATTGATGGTATCCTTTGCCTTATAGAAATCTTTTAGTTTCATGAGATCTCATTTGTTGATTGTTGATCTTAGTGCCTGAGCTCTTGATGTTCTGTTCAGGAAGTAGTCTTCTGTACCAATAAGTTCAAAGCTATTGCCCACTTTCTGTTTACTAGACTTACTGTATCTGCTTCTACATTGAAGTATTTGATCCAATTGGACTTGAGTTTTGTGCAGTGTGATAGATAAGGATCTCTCTGTATGCTTCTACATGCAGACATCCTATTAGACCAACACCATCTATTGAAGATGCTCTCCCCTTTCCATTGTATGGTTTTGGCTTCCTTGTCACTAATTAAGTGTCCGGAAGTGTGGGTTTATTTCTGGGTATTGGATTTGATTCCATAAATTACTTTGCATGTTTCTGTACCAATACCATGCAGCTTTTATTACTACTGCTCTGTGTATAGCTTGAAGTCAGGGATGGTGATATTTTCAGAAGTTCTTTTATTGTTCAGGATTATTTTAGCTATCTTAGGTTTTCCAGTTGTTTTTAATATGAAGTTGAGATTGAGTAACTCTTTCAAGGCCTATAAAGAATTTTGTTGGAATTTGGATGAGAATTGCATTGAATTTGTTAGATTACTTTTGGTAAGGTGGCCATATGTTATTCCTATCAATTCATGATCACGGGAGTTCTTTACAATTTCTGTTTACAGAGACTTGAAGGTCTTGTCATACAGGTTTTACTTGCTTTCTTGAGTTATATCAAAAATATTTTTAGTAGTGTCGCCTTTGTGAAGGAAATTGTCTTCCTAACTTCTTTCTCATCTGGTTTGTCGGTTGTTTAAGGGAGAGCCACTGACTTCTTCAAGTTTATGTTGTATCCAGCCACTTTGCTGAAGGTGTTTATCAGCTGTAAAAAAATTTCTGATAGAATTTTGGAGTCACTTATGTATACTATCAGATCATCCACAAATAGCAATAATTTGACTTCTTCCTTTCCAATTTGTATCCCCTTGATATCCTTTAGTTTCTTAATTCTCTGGCTAAGATTTCAAGTACTGTATTCAAGAGATAGGAAGAGAGTTGTTAGCCTTGACTTGTTCCTGATTTTAGTGTAATAACTTCAAGTTTCTTTACATTTAATTTGATGTTGGCTATTGGTTTGCTGTATATTGTGTTTATTATGTTTAGGTATGCACCTTAGAACCCAGACCTCTCTAAGACTTTTAACATGAAGACGTGTTGGAGCTTGTCAAAGGCTTTTTCAGCATCTAATGAAATGATCATGTGATTTTTAATATTTTAGTCTGTTTGTATGTTGGATTATGTTGATGGATTTTCATATTTTGAACCACCCCTGCATCCCTGAGATGGAGCCTACTTGATCATAGTGGATGATGTTATTGATGCACTCTTGGAATCAATTTTAATTAGAATTTTATTAGTATTTGATTGAGTATTTTTGCATCAATGTTCATATGGGAAATTGATCTAAAATAATCTTCTTTGTTATTGATTCTTTGTGTGGTCTAGCTACTAGGGCAACTGTGGTCATATAGAATGTTTTCGATAATGTTCCTTTTGTTTCTATTTTGAGAATTAGTTTGACAAGTATTGATATTAGCTCTTCTCTGATAGTCTGGTAAAACCATCTGGCCCAAAGCTGTTTTTTTCAGTTGGGAGACTTTTAATGACTATTTCTATTTCTTTAGGGATTATAGGACTATTTACATAGTTAACTGATCTTAATTAACTTTGGTAAATTATATCTGTCTAGAAAATCATCCATTTTATTTAGATTTTCCAATTTTGTGGAGTACAGGATTTTTATGCAAGACTTAAAGATTCTTCGAATTTCCTCAGTCTTCCTTAAGTCTTCCTTTTCATTTCTGATGTTGTTTATTTGGACACTGTATCTCTGTCTCTTGATTAATTTGGCCAAAGGTCTGTCTATCTTGTTGATTTTCTCAAAGAACCAGCTCTTGGTTTCATTGATTCTTGTTATTTTTCTCTTAGTTTCTAGTTTATTGATTTCATCCCTGAGTTTGATCATTCCCCACTGTCTACTCTTCTTGGGTGTGTTTTCTTCTTCTTCTTCTTCTTCCTCTTCCTCTTCCTCATCTTCATTCTCCTCCTTCTCCTCCTCCTCCTCTTTTATTCTTCTTTCTTCTAGAACTTTCAGGTTTAAAATTGTTAGTATGAGAACTCTCCAATTTATTTATGAAGACACTTAGTGCTATGAACTTTCTTCTTAGCACTGTTTTCATTGTATCCCAAAAGTTTGAGTATGTTGTGCCTTCATTTTAATTCAATTCTAGAAAGTCTTTAATTTCTTTATTTCTTCGCTGACACAGTTATCACTGAGTAGAAAGTTGTTCAGTTTCCTTGAGTGTGTAAACTTTCTGTTTCTGTTGTTGTGGTTGAAATCCATATTTAATACATGATGGTCTGATAGGATACAATAAGTTATTTCAATTTTCTTGTATGATCAATTTTGGAGAAGGTCCCTTGAGGTACTGAGAAAAAAAGTATAATATTTGGTGTTTTGGTGAAATGTTCTGTAGATATCTGTTAGATTCATTTGATTCATAATCTCTGTTATTTTCAATATTTCTCTGTTTAATTTCTATCTCGATGACCTGTTAATTGTTAAGGGTAGAGTTTTGAAGTCTCTCACTATTAATGTGTGGGGTTCGATGTGATTTAAGTTTAAGTGATTATTTTATGAATGATGTGCTTTTCCATTTGCGGCATAGATGTTCAGAATTGAGATGTCATTTTGGTGATTTTTGCTTTGATGAGTGTGAAGTGTCCTTATATTTTCTTATTTTATTTATTTATTTTTACACTCCAGATTTTATTCCCTTCCTGGTCCACTCTCCAACTGTTTCACATCCCATACCTCCTCCCAGCTCCCTACCCACCCCAGTCTTCACAAAGATGTCCCCAACCCACCCACCCCATCACCTCTAAACTTCCTGGGGCCTGCAGTTTCTTGAGGGTTAGGTGCATTTTTCCTGACTGAACCCAGACTTGGGAGTCTTCTGCTGTATATGTGTTAGAGGCCTCATCTCAGCTGATGTATGCTGCCTGGTTGTTTATCCGGTGTCTGAGAGATCTCGGTGGTCCAGGTTATTTGAGACTGCTCCTATAGGGTTACCCTCTTCCTCACCTTCCTCCAGCTTTTCCCTAATTCAGCCATAAGAGTCAGCAGCTTCTGTTCATTGGTTGGATGCAAATATCTGCATCTGATTCTTTCAGCTGCTTGTTGGGTGTTTTGGAGGGAAGTCATGATAGGTCCCTTATGAGTGCCCCATAGCCTCAGTAATGATGTCAGGTCTTGGGGCCTCCTCTTGAGCTGGATCCCACTTTGGGTTTGTCACTGGACCTTCTTTTCCTCAGGCTCTTCTCCATTTCCATCCTTGCATTTCTTTCAGACAGGAAGAATTATGGGTCAGAGTTTTGACTGTGGAATAGCAACCCCATCCCTCACTTGATGCCCTGTCCTTCTGCTGGAGGTGGACTCAACAAGGTCCCTCTTCCCACAGTAGGACATTTCATCTAGGGTCTCCCTCTTTGAGCCCCTAGAGTCTCTCACTTTCCAGGTTTCTGGTACATTCTGGAAGGTCCTCTCATCCTCCTTCCTCCCGAGGCCACCTATATGCTTTCTTTCTGCTGGGTCTCAGGGCTTCAGTCCTTTATCCCCCACCTAATACCAGATGATGTTTCCCTCTTCCCCCATCCCATCTCCTTTCCTTCTCCTGTCTCTCCCTACCCCCTCGAAGTGTCCTTCTACATCTCTTTTGATTTACTTTGGGTTGAAAGTCTATTTTAGATATTAGAATTGCTACTCCAGGTTGCCATTTTTTAGAAAACCTTTTATTGTAGCCCTTTACTCTGAGAGAATGTCAACCTTTGTTCCAGGGGTATGTTTTTTTGTATTCAGTAGAATGATAGATTGTGTTTAAATATTCACTCTGTTTCTTTTTAAATGGGAATTGAGAACATCAATGTTGAGAGATCCTAATGACCAATGATTGTTAGATCCTGTTATTTTGATGTAGGTGGTGATACTGTGTGTGAATATGTATGTATGTATGTGATTGTGATTCTCTTCTTTTGGCTTTGCTGGTGTGGAATTATCTATTTCTTGTGTTTCCTTGAGTGTAGTTACCTTTCTTGTGGTGAAGTTATCCTTCTAGTATCCTCTGTAGGGCTGGATTAGTGGAAAAGTATTGTTTAAATTTGTTTGTTATTGAATACTTTGTTTTCTCTGTCTATAGTAATTGAAAGTTTTGCTGGGTATAGTAATCTGCCCTGGCATCTATGTTCTTTTACAGACTGTAAGATACCTGCCTAGACCCATCCTGGTTTTAAATTCTTTGTTTAGAAGGCTGGTTTAATTCTAAGAGATCTGCCATTATATGTTACTTGGCCTTTAACCCTTGTAGCTTTTAATAGTTTTTCCTTCTTCTGTACATTTAGTGCTTTCTTATGTGGTAGGAGGTTTCTCATTTTTGCTCCAGTCTATTTGGTGCTCTATATGCTTTTTGTAAGCTTGTAGGCCTCTCTTTCTTTAGGTTAGGAAATTTTTTTGTATGTCTGTGTACTTCTTAAGTGTAATCTCCAGCTTAGTTTGCTATGTTCACATTCTCCTTGTCATGCCTGCAGCAAAGAGGACATGATGCCCTCAATCCTACTATGCTTCTCATGGTCTACTTAAGTCTATGGGGTCAGTATCATTAACTAAAGAGGGATTCATTGTGTAACAAATGTGCCCATAAAACAAAGAATGGATTTGGTTATGCTTAGTTTCTCAAACTGAAATAGACCATCATTAATGCTTTCCCCCCATTTAATTGAAAGAAAATAGAAAAAGAGCCTTGGAACACATGAACCCTTCAGTGCTTTACAATAGTCATTTCTCAGTTACATTCAGCATTTGGTATGGCTGTGAAACAAAAATGCGGGCAGATTCTGAATGAGACTGGATGTACATCAAAAAGGGCATGAATGAGTTGGGGAGAGTAGCTTCAACTCTATTTGCAAGAAAGGGCTGAATGTGGAGGTAGTAAGGGTCAAGGGTTTTCACTAATCACTTTGCCCATAAAGGCAGCTGCTTCAGTTCCTGCTGACATCAATAGAAATCCCAAATCCCTCCATAGTATCTCAGTTGATGCCTTTCACAGTGGGATCACTACAGCCTTACCACACACTGAAACCCTGCAGTCTCTGCTAGCCTATTGGTGGAGTTATAAGTGATTGTCTGTCTGAATCAACAAGTGGTAAATCTCCCTTAGTTATAATTTGATTTAAATCAGCCTACCTTGGGAAGCAGACCTCCACAAGTGCAAATTACCATAAACAGCAGCCTTCTTTGACGATTTACATAATTAAATGAGGGAATATTAAGACATCACGGTGAAGTGGCAACCCAGGAAGTCTGTTTTTTTAAGTGAAGAAAAGGATAATCCTTCCTGTCTTCCTCATCGCTTTATACCAGACTTCATTAACCATCACTGCTGTTTTTTAAGAACGTGTTTTTCTGTGATGCCTTACCACAAATCCGCATTGTATTTCTTAGCATTTAAAAAAATAAACTTGAGAAATAATGACATACCCACGTACAGAAAGGTATGGTATGGCAGTGTATCTCATTTGTAAAATTACATATATAATAGGTGCTTTGAAACGCAGGAAACGGAAAAGATGGAATGTTTCAATTACTTGTACCTTAGAAAGTATACATCATTGTTCCTCTAAGCACAGTGAGGGGAAGAGCGAACTCTTGGGATTTCAAGAATATTTCTGCTCCTGGGAAGGGAGCTTGAAAATGTCATTGGAAAGTTGTCATCAGTAAAGCAGTTAAATGAAGCAGTCACATCCTTCAAAGAAGAACTTTGTCGTGCAGCGTCTCTTTAACAGTCTCTATACAGATGACAAAACCTGTCTCCTTCTGTCTAGCCTGAGAATGCCCTGGACATAATCTCCAGCACCACAAAGGCCGGAGGGAGGGCTGGAGAGGTGACTCGGTGTTTGTGCTTGCTGCTTTTGCAGAGTACCTGTGTTTGGTTCTAAGCATCCATGTCTGATGGCTGGTCTCTGTGAGCATCCACATGCACATGTGAATACACAACTTCACATATACATAAAGGCAAATACAGATTTTTTAAAAGAAAATGACACTCCATTAATTATTCACTAGTTATTGTGTAGTTTAAAGAAAACTGCATGTTTTGAAAGCATACGTTCTAGAGAATATAGACAAGACAGCAATGGCCTATACAGTTCTCAAGGGTCAACTTGTAGAAGATGCATGGATGCAATGGGTACCACCAAGTTTAGGCAAGCTATACAAGAGGACTTGATCGGAAAGATGAAATGTATGGTTTTATCAATTAATTAAGTTAGGAAAAGAAATGGAGTACATTGTAGAATACTGTGGGGTACAGAGCATAGGTTATGGTCCACACTACCTGAATCTTATTTGCAAAATGCTGATATATGAGATGAGCAACTCTGGGAGTGGGGTGAATTGAATGTTGGTGTCATTCCAGGAGCCATACAAAATCAACCCTACTGGAAACTTGGGGTACTAATGAGATTGACATAAAGGGATTAGGATAAAAGTCCCATCTGGGGATTAGTTCCTTTATGAGAGGGTATCTATGACCTCCTGGCTGGCAAGAAGGCAGTTGTGCTCAACACAGTTCTGCAGCCACTGTTGTTTCAAATGTCATAGTCTGACTCCAAGTGGTTTATTTTAAGCATATTTAAGCATAGTACAATTTGGCAAAAACTCTTCTGGTGACAGTTAACTTAATGCTGTGTTTACAAAGCACAAATGAATCTTGAGGGGAAAAAAGTAAGCTAAAAACAGATCAGACATTCGTTTCTACATTAGAATTCTTCGTAAAGTTCATAAAGATGTGTTCTATCGGTCGATTGAAAAAAAACAAAACAAGACAAACAAACAAACAAACAATAAAAGAAATTCATGATAAGGATTCTCGCAAAGATCCAGTTCAGGCAAAGTTCTACTGCACAGGTGATGCAAGGGTCACCAGGCTAATAAGCATGTCTGCCCCCAGCCTCGGGGTGGATCACAGGTATTACAGTTCTTTTCAAGAAGGAATGACCCTTTATTCTGCACATTCCAGGTTCCCCTAGTGCTTATCTATGAGCACGAAAACTTCTGCACCTCCTATACCTTTATGCAAAACATAAGTTAAAATATCCAGATACTAGCGCTCTCTGTACACTTGGAGGAAGACCCTCATACGTCAACATACTTGCCCATGACCTCAGACTTGAACTTATAGAACTATGGGAAGGGCGTTTCTGTTGTTTCCACCACCTGATTTGTAAGATTTTACTATACCACCATGATGCTTAGTTTATTCCTTATTATTTCTTTTATTTTTCAGTTTATGATATAACTACATTATTCCTCTTCTCTTTCATCCCTCCAAACCCTTTCTTGCTTGCTTTTTCAAATTCATGATTTTTCCCCATTGATTTCTATTACATGCATGTCTGAGTATATACATACATGCACATATATATAACTTGCTTACCCTGTATAATATTATTTGAATATATTTCTCAGGGCTGACCATTGGTATTAGATAGCTAATGGGTGTTCTCTTTCCTGGGGAAGATTATTTCCCTGACTCTCAGTATTCTTTACTTGTCTGTAGTTCTTTACACACATTATAGCCTCATAGTCGTTTCCCAGTGACTTTGGCTTCTTACTGTTGCTCTCCTTTTGAGCAAGAGGGATTGGAAACATTGTAAGAGCCAGAGGGTCAAGAAGTTTGCTATGAGACTGTGTCTCCTAACAACATCAGAAGCTATACTCATGCAGTCTCATCAACCTGACTGCCTAAACATAAACTGAACAAGGACATCAACAACAGTAGATGTGGGCTTAGATTTAATTGTCAACTGACCTTAGTCTACAATCATTTGGGAAGGGAGTCTCAATGAGGAATTGTCTTGATCACATTGGCCTGCCCGCATGACTGGTGGGTGGGTATCTTGATTATGTTAAGTGATGTGGAGAGATCCAGCCTAGACGTTGGTGCACCACCCCATGAGATTGACTCCAAGACTAAATAAAAAAGAAGAGAACATAAGCATGCCTGCACTCATTCTCATTCTGCTGCTGACCATTGATGTGACTGTTTCATGTTCTTGCCACCTGGACTCCTTCACAGTGGCAAACTAAGACAGAGACCTAATGCAAAGTAAAATTATGGAGTGGGTAACAGTCTGAATGCTTCCACCAAGACTTAAGATTAAACTGTCCTGTGACTACATCAGGAGTAGGATCATCTAAATTTCTCATTACTGTGTGTGTGTTTGTGTGTGTGTGTGTGTGTGTGTGTGTGTGTGTGTGTGTGTGTGTACATGTGCTTTCAAGTGTGGGAAAGTCAGAGGACAGCTTGCAGGAGTCGGTTCTCAGCTTCTGCCAAGTGGGGCCTAAAGGATTAAATTCAGATTCTCCAAATGTCAGCAATCATTGTTATCTGCTGAGCCATCTTTCTGGCTAAGGAGTGGGACTTTTAAGAAATTTAGGTCACTGATCTCCTGACTTTGTGAATAGTTTGACCTTGTTATCTTGAGTGAGCTAGACCTTGCAGGGCTGGGTAGAAGGGATGATCAAGTAGGAGGCCCCCCAACATATGTTGGTGTGGTGTTCTCACACTTCCTACCCTCCACAATTATAATCAGTTTCTTCTCTTCTACAAACCATCCTGTCTGCAATGTTCTGTTATATAATCAAAAGATGAAGAGCCTCTTTTTCAGAAGAAATAAATGCTACTGACAGTATTCAGCATCCATGATTTCATGTGTGTATATTTTATCAGATGTATACAGTTGTCCCATTAAACTTCTCACACAGACACAAGTTCCAAGACAAAGAATTTAAGTACAGTGAAAGCAAAACATTAAGCTAAGGGCAGACTGTTTTAAGCCTGGCCATACCTATTATCTAGATATTACCTATATTTTCTATGATATCAATCTAGTTGCAATATCAGCTCTTTGCACTCAGGGCTTTGAAGTAAAGTAGAGGTTGGTGAGAACTACAAAGGAAAGCAGAAGGGGGCGGGGGACAAATGTCAACTCCAGTTTGGACTCATCCATTTAGACAGGTGTCCTAAATCTTCATACAAACAACCCAGGAATTTCTTGGTACCTGGGTCTTGTGCTCAAAGATCAGACTACAGGTAGTAATGAGGCATTATTCTACATGGGATTTTTACTGAAAGATCCCCACTAAATGAAATTATACAGAGAAAAATCAGGAAGGAAGAACATGTATATGGGAAAGGCTTTGTCCTTTGGATTGTGAATACTGGCGTCTCTCCATTTGTTTGCCATCCCTATCATTGAACAAAGAATCTGACACATAACAACAGCCAATGCAATATTAAAGGACGGACACAACTCTGAGTGTAAGTTATCCCAAATTGGCATTTTTCTTTTGCACTTTCCTGAAATTCCATCCAGTTAGAAAAGGACTTTTGTGTGTGGCTTTCCCAGTTCTATTTGCACACTAGCACACCAGGTGCGAAGTCTCTAGGGGTGATTTTATTTATGTTTACTTTGTGTTAGTAATTTGCCTGCTCTTTATGCCTTCTATGACACTGATTAAGAATATGTAGTGGAACAACTTACTTCAGAAACTTTCCTATGTCCTAATGCTCGGCCATTTGTCATTGAAATGCTGCCCCATCATGATGAGCCCATGGATTCATTGCCTCCAGCAGCTTCAGACGCAACTCCACTGTTGAGATTTTGCTCCCCTGAAAATGTTTCCTTTGCTATTTTTCGCTTTCTTTAAGGGGAGAAGAATGCAAAAATTAGATGTAAGCAAAAAACACTATCTTTCAAACTGTGCTTTATGAATGCATGCAATCATGAAATCTGGGTCCTTAAGTCATTTCACCAATTAAAAGGATGTGAGCACCAGGCCCATCTCCCCAAACACTAGCATTTCCCCTTTCAGAACTTCATAAAAGATCCTGCCTTTTGAAAGATCTTTTAATCCCAGCTGTGACATTTATGACTTAGCTAATTATGAAGTACAATTAAAGAATGATTAGGAAATCTTCCCTTCTTTGCTGGAACTTTGGAAGTGTCCTTTGTGCATGCCATAATCACCTTTGCTGTCATTTCCAATCTAGCTTTTCTCCTTTTGACATATCCCAAAATAGCCTTTTTAATTCTGTCCAGAGATGTTCTTTCTCTTTATCTGATCGGGTGCTGGCTCCCAATCTACTGGCTGCTGCTGAGTGAGCTGCCCTTTCAGACCATCTGAAGTTGGAAGGCCACTCGGTGCTGCCAATCCCCAGCTTCTGTTCATCTTCTATGAATCTTCAGCGCAGGACCTAGAGTCTGGGTGTTGGCCAATAAAATGAATAAAGGGATTTTGGTTTTACTTCTTTATTCTTTTCTCTTAATATCCTTGAAATGTTCTCTCTCTCTCTCTCTCTCTCTCTCTCTCTCTCTCACACACACACACACACACACACACACACACACACACACACAGAGAGAGAGAGAGAGAGAGAGAGAGAGAGAGAGAGAGAGAGAGAGAATTCCATTTGTTCTTCCTCGAACCTCTAAGATTCAGCTAAGAATTGTAATGGAATTGGGCTGTGTGGGTTAGTAGAAAAATGATCAGATACTAGGAGCCTCATATATGGGAAGCCATGTGTAAAGACTCCAGGTGGAAGGAAGGAAAGGTTACTGGTACTGGACGGTACCATGACCTCTTCCTTAGTTCAGGTATCAAGGGCTAGTTCTGTTATTAAGTTCTGTTGGATCTTAATGACCAACCCAATGCCGTTCCTTTTGGCTAAGATAAGCTGCTGTGGTTTGAGGAAAGGTGCACTGTGGTAGAGCATGGCAGACAATGGCTATGGACCCAGTGTCTAGAAGCACTTCACAGGAGAAACACCTTGTCCAGTGCCCTTAGGCTGTATGATCTAAAATCCCTATCAAAACACTAAAGCCACTTCCTTTCAGAAATTTGTCATAAAGAATAATTTGTAAATTCAAAGGCTTGTATTTTAATAAGTTATTTATTTTTATTTTATGAACATTGATTGGTGTTTTGCCTGCATATATGTCTCTGTGAGAGTATTGGATGCCCTGGGACTGTAGTTAGAGACAGATGTGGGCTGTCATGTGGGTGCTGAGAATAGAACCCTGGTCCTCTGGAAGAACAGCCAGTGTTCTTCACCACAAGTCCATCTCTCCAGCCCCAACAATGGCACTTTAAAAATAAAACTGCAATATATTTTGTCAGTTAAAAAGGCCTTTTTGTAGTTTCTATGTTTTCATTGATTATCAACATTTTCTTGGTGAAAGTACAACAGGGAATAAAAGAGATTTAGTGAGAAGTTGAAGGTCATTCTGGGCCTCAGCCCCTCAGTGAACTTTCTAGGTTATAAAGATCCCCATGACAACTCCATTCTAATGATTGGCTTTTAATCAGGAACCAAGGCAGCTGCCGTCCTGCAAAAACTCAAGGCTTTGGAACTGTAAAGAAGCCAACTGAACCCTTGCCTTCCTTAATCTGGATCCCTAGACCTTTGTGTTGGCTGGCTGATGCCCCTCACATGCCTTTGAGCCTGTCAAATAGGTGTGACTAGCAAGAAATGCTTTTGCCCTTGATGGTTTGCGCTTGTGTCCTCCTGCAATTATTCCATCCCATTGTTAATAGGGAAAAAAATAAAAAGGCTCCTGTCACTAGTGCTGAACCAGGCTAGTGTGCTACCTTGGGAATGCAGGACCTATAAGGGGAGGCCAGGCTCTGAAGGACTAAAATGAACTTTCAGGATAATTGAATTAATTTACTCACCAAAGAGGGAGGGTGTGAAAAGGAATGACAGTAAAAGACAAACATCAGGAGCAGAGTTTAGAAAAGCACAGGAGAAGGAGACTGCCTGTGAGTCAGACAATGGAAGCACCATGTAACACAGGAACAGTAGGGCATGTGTGACAGAAATGAATCAGAGGTCTTAAAAAAGGGAATGGGGGTTTGTTTAAGTCATCAACTGGCTTTTGTTGATTTGGAAGCAAAGCTATGATTCTCCTCTCCCTCTTCCTACACCATCTAAGAGAGTTCCAGTAAGTCTTCTGGAAGGTCTCATGACTTCTGAAACCTTGTTGTAGAGCAGTGGTTTTCAACCTTTCTAATGTTGTAACCCCTTAATACAGTTCCTCATGTTGTGGGGACCCCCAGCCATAAGATTATTTCCATTGCTACTTTATAACTGTAATTTTGCTACTTTTGTGAATTGCAATGTAACTATGTTTTCCAATGGTCTTAGGTGACCCCTGTGAAAAGGTCATTCAACAGCTTCTACTTGTGTGTAGTTCATGGTGACAGCCTTTCTGATTCTCCACTGACATTTTGTGTAAAGCTAAAGAAGCACACTGGGAGTTTCTCATGGGAATGCCACTTCGATGGAGTCAGTACAAATAAAACAAAAGGTTAATATGGACTCACCATTGTTGACAGCATTCTGGATACATACACGCATCTTCAGTATTTAAGACTTTTGAGTCTGACTTTCTACTGATATAGTCTATCCACTTTTGCCCATTTCCATCTGGCTAGCCTCCTACAGACGATTCCATGCACATACATGTGACATGGTGGTGTTGATTTGAAGGGATGTAATTAAAATTATCCTGAATGAATGCTTCTGACAGGGAGTTCCTAACAGACACAGGATATCTGGAGCTGTGAGCACAAACAGATGTAGGAGCCAAGCACCTGGGTTCAAACCCTCCTTCTGTCACAAATGACATGCATTTTAGATTATTTAATTTACTCTGTCTTTCTCAGAGCAATGGCAGTCTACCCTGTAGGATTGGTGATCAGATTAAATTAATAAGCTTAAAGCTCTTGGCATCATGTCTAATATACACTAAGTTGTCAGTATTAGCAGTCCTTGTTACTGTTAATTGTTAATTATCTCCTGTCTTGGGTCTCTATACCATATGGTGACTTTATTTTGATGTCCAAGTCTATTATCACCCTACGTTTCTTATCGAATAAATGATTGTAGATTCTGTCTTTGAGTGTTTGACACCTGCCATACATTGCATCAAGTCTGGATTCATTTGATTCACACCAATTTCATAAAAATTTGTCAGTGTTGTTAGTATTTACACTGCAGTCACATGAAGATTTGGAAAAGATAATAAAGCCACCAGGGGAAAGTTTTGAGCATAAACCCTCGAGCCTCTAAGATTCAGCTAAGAATTGTAATGGAATTGAGATGTGCGGGTTAATAGAAAAATGATCAGATACTAGGAGTTTCTGTGTTCTGGTTCCTAAACTTCGTTTCTTCCTCCATCTTCTTACCCAATTCCTGTAGCATGCTGTATCTCTACTGTAGAGAGAATCTCTTATAAGCATTACCTGTCAATGAAAAGGACTATGGCCAATGAGTTGAGGCAGGAAATGGGGGTGAGACACTGGCAGGAAGAGAGAGGATTCTCAGAAATAGTCAAAGAGGTGGGAGGTTCACCCAGGGATGCCGAGGAGATAGATGTAAACTGGCAGGTAGCTGAACTCGGTAGAGATTTGCTTGAGAAGCTGAGGGAAAAATGGAGCAAGAAGGAGAGAGGTACCTAACCCTGTGGAAAGCACTGAATAGTTTGAATAGGTTAAATTTGCTGTGAGCTAGTCAGCGAATGAGCCAAAGCTTATAGCCAAGCCATTTATTAATAATAATTATTCTCAGAGTAATTATTGCTGGGAACTAAGTGGCTGGAAGGAAAAACTGGGTTTGTTTGTTTGTTTCTTTCTTTGTTTGTTTGTTTGTTTTTCATTCTGTAACCTGTCTTCACAGGTCTTAGTTGTGTTTTTCATTGCATCCGAACACCTGCCAAAAGCAACTTAAGGAAGGAAGGGTTTTTGTAGCTTCCCATCCTAGAGGATGCTGTCCAGAATGACTTGGAGAGATTGCAGGAAAAGCAGGAGGCTGCTAGTCGCATCACATCCAAAGTTAGGAACCCAAGAGCAATAAATGCTGGTATTTGGCTTCATTCTCCTTTAAATTTTATTCAGGACCCCAGACCACATGAATGGTGCCACCTGAGTTTAGGGCGGGTGTTTTCCATCTCCACCTCAAGTCTACGTGATCCCTCAGAGACATGCCAGCATTTGTTCCCGTAGTAATTCTAAATCACATCAACGTTATAGTGCATGCTAACCATCACACCCACATTTTAAACGTTTATATTTCGTTCCAATAATACCAAATTCCCTTTGTTTCTCTATGTGTACTAATATTTTCCATACTTCAGATACCATTCTTCTCCTGTCCAATGTCCTTTCCACTTTGAATATCAAGAAGAGTGCTACTACTTTGGGGCTGGAGGCATTGCTCGGGGGTTAAGAGCATTTGCTCTTCTTGCAAAAGACCCAGGTTCAGTTCCGAACACCCACACAGAGACTCACAGCTGTCTGTAACTCCAGTTACAGGGAATAGAACATCCTGTTCTCACCTCCACGGGCACTGCACACATATAGTATACAAGCATACATGCAGGTAAACGTCCAAACACATAAATTACAATGAATAATCTTTATCATAAAAAAGGAAAGAAAGAAAAACAGAGAGACAGACAGACAGGAAGGAAGGAAGGAAGGAAGGAAGGAAGGAAGGAAGAGAGGGAGGAAGGAAGGAACCTGCTATTCATCCTATAGGAATCATCTCAAATTATTTCTTCTTTCATGTTAACTCTTACCTTTTAGGCAAAATTAGATGTTTTTGTATCTCTGTGCTGAAAACCCACAGCTTAATAGTCCTTTTTTCTACTTCTAATTGTCTATCTTTCCCACTAGATTATAGGCCCTTCAGCATAAATAATTTTATTTCTTGTCCTTGTTTCTCTGACCCCAGAATGTAAATAACCCATAAATTAATGATATATGAATTGATGAGTACAAGTTTTGATCATTCTTTAGAGCAATATCCTTTAATTCTGATCATAGGAATGCATAGTAGCTACAGCCTCATATGCTAATGGTTATAAATGTGACTGTTGTGATCAAGAATGGGATGTCCACTATATGTAGCCTGGGGTAATTTGCATCTAAATAGCCACGTGAGTCAATGGTTAATGTACAGGGCAGAGTGACATCATTCTTTCTGAGGTTCTCCTAGGATGTGTTTCACCCTGTGCCCTTTCCAGTTACACGCTATATCCTAAGAATGTCCATGTCAGAGAGTTGGTCATGTTGGGTGTGACTGGAAGTGTGGTCCTTTGGAAGGGATGTCCCTGATCTTGAGCCCCACTCACATAACAGCAATAGACACTGTTTGTAATGGGGATAACCAGCTTCTAAAGAGCAGTTTGTGAACTCTTAAGGGATGCTAGATAGCTGACTGAGATGTTTGTGGTGAGGCACTTTTTGGTTCTCCACACAGAATAGAAGTAGAAAATAGTATAGGTCACCCCTTATCTACTCACCCCACCTCAGCATTCTACATACATACACATGTAAAATTTCAACTTGCTATTTCATGTTCTGTTCATGTTCATGTTCATGTTCTGTCTTTTCCCTATCCCATGAGATTTCCTTAAACTTCAAAGTTTTCTTTTCTAATAATAGTATTGTATTGTTTGACATAAGGTATAGGGGCAATAAATATTCAATAAATGAACAAATAGTCAAACCAAGGCAAAGCCACAAATTCCCATTACTGCAACAGCCTATTCATTCCTCGCAGGAGTGAATGTGTGAGAGTCATGCCAGCCTGCATCAGTGTGCCGCAGTAAGGAGCCAGTCATGCAGGAACAAAGGCCTATGATTATTAGGATATCTCAAGAAACACAGTTGTGCATTGTAGGCTAGTCCAGGCTAGTAGACCAAGTAGTGTTAGTGAAATGGACATTGCCTTTTTGCAGCTCACTTAAAGAAGTTCAGATTTCATGAATAGAAATAAACAAAGCATTTTAACAAAAGGCTTGTTTCCACAATCCCAGTGTTGGTTGGTGAGTTTGCCCAGCCTTCCTAGCGTTTGTACTAATTTGACCTAATGATTGTGAAAATCTGCTGTTGTATAGTCGCTATTTGAAAAGAAGGAGACCAGAGGAACGGTGTACAAGAGCACAGTTAAAGCATAGACCCACGCTATGCACATCCTGTTACCAAACAGCAAGGTAATAACATGAAATGTGAATGTGAGTTCATGTCAATCCAATTCAACTCAGTTTAAACAAAAAAGAATTACCAATATCTACCTTGTGTGTGTGGGGGGCATAATTCATTAGGAAATGTTATCTTTAGAGAATTTACAACCTGATACATCAGTAAGATGCATAAAGTAACCACTTGTGATAAAATGTGATGAATTTGATTATGCAGCTGAGCATGGCACACCGGTAGTACAGGGAAGGATGAGGAGTTGTGTGTCTTGGAGAGTGTATCCAAATTCATCTACATGGGCTAGGGAGGGTGGGAGTGGGGAGAAAAGATAGCTCCCCATAAATACTCCCACAATTAAAAGCATAGAGGAAGGGATGGGGTATCATGATGCTCCTGGGAGGTGGAGAGATATTTGATTGGTTGGCTCTCTAAAGATAGTTGACTACAGTTTTATCACAAGGTCACCCTGCAATTCCAAAATTTGTGAGATGATTGTTGACACTGCAAACAGAATATATTGATATGAAGAAATCCACTAAATAGAAAGGCCATCTATGAAGGCTGAAACAATTTTAAGCTTGGAAATTTAAGGCCCAAGTCAGAATCATGGCTGTGAGGACAAGAGAAACACTATTAGCGTGGTTCCCAGAAGTAGCTCTCAGTTCCTGATTTAGTTACTCTTGTGCTGCTGTGAAAAGACACCATGACCAAGGCAACTTATACAAGAAAGCATTTAAGTTGGCAGTAGCCTGGAAGGCGTGGCGCTGAAGTTGGTGCTGAGAGCCAATAAAGGAGTAGAAAGGAGAATGAGGCTGGGCCTAGTGTAGACTGTGGTGTGACCACCCCCAGTGTCATATCTCTGCCACCAAGGCCACACTCTCTAATCCTTCCTATAGAGTTCCACCAACTAGGAAACAGACACTCAATTATATGAGCCTATGGGGTTCATTCTCATTCAAATCACCATAACTCCTTTGTGCCCCACAACTCTTGAAAGAAAACACATTTCCACCAATAACAGCAATGCTTCCCAAAAGAAGCACTTCTTCAGGAGGGTGTGGGGAATCTTCCCCAAATGATGCTGGCAGAAAAACCCTATTGAGTATGAGGGATCTCCATTCTGAAGGCCTAGAATGGTGAGGAAATGAGGGTTAAGTACACTGCTAAATTTTGAGTGGTCTTGACTGCTACACTCACCTTGTTCTTCAAGACAGGTTCGTTGGTTATGTGTGTTCGTTCTGTTCCTTTTACTCAGGAAGGACTTGGATTTAACTAGATTCTCAGCTTTTACCAACTTTGGTTATGACAGGTGACTACTCTAAATTTCAGTCCAGGGCAGTTTGATTAGAAATCAGAGACACAGTGATCTAGGGGAACTTGATCAATCCAGAAGCATGCCATTAATAATTAAAAAAAAAAGAAATGGCTAAAGATGATGAATGGTTTTTGTTAAAGATGGCAAATCGGTACTCTGATTTGCTACTGGCTAGGGAGGCTTCCCCAGTATCACCAAGAAGAATGAAAGCCCTCAGCTGCTTTGCTAAAATGCTATGAAAAGGAAATCAATCATGTGCCTTTTGTTTTAATGGCTATGTATTTATAAAGTCAGTAGAAGCCAGGCATTTTGCTTCGTGTTCTGGATTAAAACATACTTTTACAGGCATTGATCTTACTCTCTAGAAATTTGTCTTTTGTATGAATTCAAATGAATAAAACGAGTTCCAGCGCAGGGTATTAGGTGGTCAGGTAGAGGCGTGTATAAGGAATCATGAGAATGACTTCTCCCTGTTGGTGAAACAGCTGCTGTTTCTGCAAAGGGCGTGGTAGAAAACCTGCCAACGGGGAAGAGAGAACTTTTCTAGAAGAAGTTAAGACAAGACCAAAACATGGTGACAGTAAAGTTCAGAGGGGATGAAAGAGTCCCTGTGGCCAGGTCTAACAGGGACAGAATAGTTGTGAAAAGCTGACACTCTTCTAAGAAGCACACATAGCATCTCATGCTATTAGGGGCCTCAGGGGGAGAGGGAGAGGAGCCATGAGCTTGGTAATATGAAAGCAAAAGTTTGAGAACGATTGTAAAGGATTTGATTGAGGATCATGGTCAAGGGAGCATAGTGCGAACCGGTTACAGACTACTTTGGGAGAGCCAGGACCACATCTTCATTCCCCTCGCCCTTGCTTGTACATACATCTTCTGTTTCTACCACCTTTCATGGTTAAGCAATTTTAAAGGTCCAGTATGCAAAATGGCTATATTGGTGCCCAGTACTCTCTAGCATGGAGAGTCCAGGATAGGGTTATATACCCACCTACCTGTAAAGTCAGTAAATGCCTAGGGTCTTCTTTATTGTAACAGAATTAATCGTTGAGACCAGAACAGTTCTTCCCTCCTTGGTTTTGACTTTTGATTTTGCCCGAGCGAGCTTGCTCTTCTGACTAGAGCCATCTCCTCATCTAGCTGGAGGCCTCCTGCTGGCAGCTCACTGTCATTTTTTGGCCCAAATCCATGGCGCTCTCAATCATTCTTCAGAGCCAGAGTTGTCATCTAGAGGGGTGTGACGCTTGCATAAATGAGTTATGAGTCCTCATGATTTCGAGTGGATTACCAAACACCTTCCAAGCAGAAGCAGCATCTGCCAGCTCCAAGGTGTGAAAAGGACATTATGCATATGTATGCAGAGACGCATGCCCTGCAGCAACCGATTCAGAAGTGCAGGCTCACCCCAGCCTGTGCAAGGAGCCTTGAGAGCTGCTCTTTGAAAAGAAAGTGCTTTGACATTCCTTCTTTCCCCTCTTCTCTCTGCAGCCCTCGGTTTCCTGTTTTATGACCTGATGGATAGAATTAGAAAAAGCTTTGAGTGTCCATGTTATTGATGTCTACATACAACATTTCATGTCTCTAGGCAGGTAACGCTCATCAACTATTACAGAAAGAAAACAAAGATGGTGACAAAGCAAGGCAGCCAGATGACTGTGACATAGACATTCCCATCTGAGCTGAGCTATCCTGATGATGACTATGCTCGGTGTGCATATCTGTTATTTTTATATTCACGCATTACATATAAATGTCATTTAGCTCTAAAACTAGGGATATTTGCTCATTTGTGACTACATGGATGAACCTTTACTTATGTCAAGGGAAATGAGTAAGAAACAATAAAATACAGTATGATTGCACTTATATGAACAAGCTAAACATTTCAAACAGAGGATAGAATGCTAGTTACTCATGTCTGGAAGAAGGGGCAAGGGCAATATTAAGAAGAAGAAGGAGAAGGAGGAGGAGAAGGAGGAGGGGATAACACTTGAAATATAAAAAAATTAAAATAACCAATAAAATAAAATAAAGAAAAAATGATGGACACCTTATATACAACATGGACAAAATGGTTACTTATCATGTATTGAGTGTTTGACATTTGCTGAGAGGATGGTTCCAATGTTCTTGCTTACAAGAGCATCTAGAAGGTAACTGTCAGTGAGGAGATAGATGTGCTGATTGTCCTCTCTTCGCTAACTGTTCACTGTGTGGAGTTGCCTCTCCCCATCCATGGGTTCCGAGCTCTTGGTTCATTCCAACCAACTGAAAATATGGGGGAAACATGCTTCTCTGCTGAACATGTAGACTATGGCATCTACTCTCCAAACGATGCATATAAATAACAGTTTAGACCGAAGGCACAGAGTTTTATGTATTATAAGTAATCTACACATGGTTTACCATATACTGAAGGTTACACACAGATAAGTTCTAATCAAATTTAAGGGAACTGAAATCCACAGAATGAGGTATACTGTGGGTGCTGCTGAAATCAAACCACAGTAGACACGCAGGAACAACTTCACATCTATATTAGGTAATGCTGTCTATTATGAATATAACCATACTTCTCTTGGTCATCCCTTTAAATAAAATGAAATTCAGCATAACTGTCATTTAAAAATAAGACAAAATTCAATATAACTGTCATTTTCAAATAAAACTTAATGGTACTTAAGAATAATACATGTAAATGATTAAAAAAAATAACCACAGAGTATGACGTTCATTGCTATTTTAGGTAGACTTAGCTCAGTGGTTCTGAACTTTCTTAATGCTGTGACCCTTTAATATAATTTCTCATATTATAGTGACCTTACTTGTTACCTACCCACTCTGAAAATTACCTACTGTACTTGTAAATTAGGAACAATTATTATCTACTGAGTAAGATTTTCTGAGAACAAGATATAATAATTTAGTCTATTATATATACACATATACATTATAATGTATATCCAAGTATTGTGTTTGCATATATATTTTTAACAGTATCTTGCAAAGAGCAGAATACTCAACCATCTAAAGTTTCTGTCCACCCTGGCTCCCCTTTGATTTGCAATTTTTTATTTTTAACCAATCACTCATTGGTTTGTTTTTGGATAAATCTCTTCTTGCCTATAAAATGATGCTGAGCTAATTGATTTGTACTAGTCGGCATGAGTAGCCATGAAAAATTTTCTACTCTCAGCACTAGAGATGAAGAAAAGATTTGTTCTGTACATGCTCAGGGTCGGTAGGAATGCAAGAGTGGTGAGTGTGACCCAGTTGTTAGTGGACAAGTAACATTTTGATAAGCAAAGGAGTGTTGGGAGAATAAGGAAAGACAGAAAAAGTGATTTGGATAACCTGATTTATGCCAAGAGAACAGGTAGACTCCTAACCTATTTGAAAATTCCAAGGAAGACAACTCAGGCAGCATGGACCTGTCTCTTGTGGACTGTGCCCCTCTTTACTCCCAATATACACTCCCGGGTTCCCATAAAACTGTACTCTACAGGAAAGCAAGGGGTATCTGTTGATTTTGCAAGGTATATTGTATTGTCAAGTGTTGAACTTTGGGCAAATAAATAAGGATTTGATCTGAGTCCATGGAAATAAGCAGAAAATAACCTAGAAATATTTTGGTAATAGAAATGTCTCTGGAATACATCTGAAGGTGCCCCAGAGTGTTTTTATAAATGCTGAGTATGTTTTAAGCTTGTATATAACTTTTTCTTGTGTGTTGTACAGCTGTGAGTGTGGGAGGACAAACCTCCTGGGATCTGGGCATATGTTCTAACCCTGAGAAAATCTGTGAGAGAACCCCAAAGGACACACTGTATTCCTCTGTCAGCCAAGAAAAGAAAATCCTGCCAGGAACACTCCTTGGTCAGTGAGCGAGTGTGTACTGGGAATAGAGCTGTAAAACCTTCTTGGTTAGAATACAGTATGCCTTGACATACGAGTTGAAATTCTGGGTTCAACCTTTGATCTTACAGTAACTACACCATCATGGCTTTCTGGACTTCACTTCCTGCCACACAACATTAGCCAAGAGCATATGCCAAGATAAAGATACTGGCCAGCTTCACATCCCCGTTATGTCAGCATTTCGTATGATGCTGTAGCTGAAAGTATTCTCAGAATTCCCTAGATCATTGCTTTTATTTTTTAGAAGGGAAGGTGGGGTGCAGATGTAGATTGACAGCATTTGTCTAAGGCTGCTGTGTTAGTGGAAGCTGAAGCAAGCTTGTAGCCAGTGCTCCGAGGCCAGCCACAGACTGTTAACACTCATACAGAAGAGTCCACTTAAAAGCCTGATGAGAAGTTGCATGTTCCGATGTGGGAGGTGAGATAGGAGGCAAATTCATCAAATGAATAAACACGTGAGCTTTTCAAACTCTCTGAGAAGGAGAAGATTCCAGTCCCTCATGCAAAACACTGTTACTCAAGGTTTTTGGCTAAATAATAACAGTATGGCTATTGCTGGAGCACGTGTGATAATGACAGTATGGATGAATATGTGTGTCTGCTTCCTGGATTTCATATTATCATTTATTCAAAGCACAACTGAAACAAGCATGAAGCAATCCTGCCACCCACACAAACTCTCCCTGTTTTGTTGATGGCAGTTTCTGAGCCTTAAGCAGGTTTCCCTTTTAAGTAAGTACCACAGCTGGTGCCTCCCAACCCACTCTCCTGCTAAATTCAGAGCTCAGCTTATGTTAGCAGAATCAGCAAACATAACAAGGTGGCAGCTTCACAGAGAGGGGCTTTCTCACCAACTACTCTCAAAGTGGCCTCACTGCTTAGCCATGAGCTTGCTCTGTGAGTGAGGCACACCAGGATGGCCTCATCCTGGAGCCATCCCAGATCCTTGATTAAGGATCGCTTGGAAGAAAGGCTCAAAACCTCTTCCAAACTCAAGAGTGCAAGTTTCCATCCTTAATATTGGTCCATATTTTTGTCTTTAAAATAATCAAGTATATTTATTCATTAAAAATTCAGCAGATGGTAAATATAAGGCTGATGTCTTCTTTTTTCCATCCAAAAGCTATCATAAATAATCATATGCTTCTAAAACACAGACCTAAATCAGAGGGACTAAGCACTGTATGTTCTAATTTTAAAATATCTCAGATGGTATATGTATGTATGTATGTGCTTATGTTATCTGTGAAAAATCAGGGAACTGGTGTCTGTTACCTCAGAGTAAATATATAGATAAATTCGATGCATAGACAATCCAGTCCTGTGTACCTTATAATTAGGAAATGACTTGGAACATTAGAGCAGAACTGAGAGATCTCAGAGCCTTTCAAGTCCGAGCCAATGAATTGTGGTATGAGCGCACGTGAGTGCGTGCATGTGTGTGTGTGTGTGTGTGTGTGTGTGTGTGTGCGCGCGCGCGCACGCGTGCGTGCATACATATGTATGTGTGGTATGTATGTGTGTGTTTGTGTATGTGTGCGCATGTGTATGTGTACGTGTGAGTGTCTGTGTGTGTAGGCAATCATGTTATCCTCATTGGGCCTATTCCTCATCTATTGACTAGGATGTCAGACAAGTCTGTCTCTATTCCTTCCTCCCTCCCTGATGTCACAAATATGGACCCTGTACAACCTTTCTGTGGGAACTGGGTATTGAACACAGCCTCCCCCACCCCTTGCTTCTCTAGAAGGCACTTTACCCCCGGAGCTATATCTTCAGGGTCTGAGCCATCCGTTTTGGTCTAAGGTATCTCTGGTTAGATGAGCTGATTAAACATTAATTCAATTAGTTCTCACCATGCTATCTTTAAGATTTTTTGCACTTTTTCCCGTAAGATTCATCTTCCTTTCATTTCAGTATGTCTATTTCTAAGTCTGTACTTGTCTATTCCAGTAGTGTGGTTAGAGCAAGGTGGTCCACCCCGGCCTCCAAAGCTCATCCCACGGGACGAGACAGAGTTTGGAGACTGCTGTTTAGTTTGACTGTTGAATGTATTTGGGACCCTATACCTCTTGTACAATATTCAACAAAAGCCTGTTTGCGCCTCATTAAAATTAGATTGGCCACTATTTTCTTTATAGAAATTATGCTCCTATTTATTAAAGCTAATTATGCAATGTGCCATTTTTCTTTTCCGTTTGTATTCCTGAATGTCTGGTCTCAATGGGAGCATGTAGGGGAAGATCGATAATCGGTCTCTTATTAGAGCAGGGGGAAGCATCCATTGGTACACTGCATTCAGCTGGGTGTAAGAGGGCTTATTATTAAAGTAGCAGCAGGCATTCAAAGCCCACGCTTGCTGGCAGTGCTGGACACTCAGGATTAAATAATCAGCCATCAGGCCCTGTCTCATAAATGTTTTTCTTTGACTTTTGGCAGGATCTTCAACCTGAACAGATGCCAGTTGACATGGGAACTCTGAGGCCAGCAATTTAAGGATTTTCACATTTGCCTGCAGTGGTAAGATTTAAAGATATAATAACAAAACACAGAAAATGTTACACGGCTCTGGATTTTTGTACTAGATGCAAAATGAAGTGCTTTAGGTAAACAAGTTCCTATCTATACATTTTCCCTGTAAGTTATCTTACCAAAACGAAAGAAAATATCAGAGAAACCCCATGATTAATCCTTAAACGTCAAATATAGATAGTATGGTTAGGCTGGATTAAAGGAAAGAAATTGAGTAATAGCTGTAGTTCCTTAAGTTATACAACTGGACCAAGAAGGGGACATGGTTTTCACCTCCTACAATGAGCTGTTTCTACAGAGATGAAATATTAGTTGTTAGAGCACAAAGTCCATGTCAGTGGGAGAAAAGAGGAAGTGGCTGTTTTCAGTTCTGTAGGGGGCAGTAACAGCCTTAGCATGAGTCTTGAAACTGGGTTGTGAGGGGATGGGATCTGTAGTTAATTAAGTGATTGCATAACAAGAAGACTATCTGGCACTGGTAGTGTGGCCTCCACACTGGACACTTGCTGCCGGTAGAGCCACATCTGTGTGCTGGGACTTCAAAACATTGCCATAATGTTGAAGATGCCAGCCGATGAGCTTGCATCGTGTTATTGAACGATGGGTTTAAAAATAGAAATCTTTCACTCCCCTGCATGTGTGTTTACATGCATGTGCACACACATACATACACACTCTTAGATCCGATGCCAAGGAATAAATGCTGAAACTATCAGCAACCAAATATTTACAACTTTTTTTGAAGGAATCACAGTGTCTGTATACATTCTAATACAGATAGGCATCGCACCAGGGAGTGGTTAACACACTTCAAGTACAATCACATCGTCTGACGTTAGTGAATTCGTGGGGTTCTGAGTTGTTGGGGTTAATAGAATAAATTGAGAAACAATGCCTGATTCTCCTCCACTTCAACTTGAGACTGATCTATCTCCGTAGTGTGTGGCTGTCCTCAGCACATCTGGTTCTCTGAAGAGTACTGTCCTAAAATAGATCCTGGATTCTTCCGAGTCCTTATTTTAATGAAGCCTAACAGCATGTCCATGGTACACTGACCAGACTATGACTCTCTGCCATTTCGTTGGATGTTCTTATATAACAGGCATGGTTTTGTATTTGTAAATTTGAAAACCATGAATTGGGTGTATTTAGCATTTCAGTATGTTCTTCTCAAATTGTCTGCTTCTGTACTTAGTTACATTAAAAAAGTTACATTAACTTTTGCTTTAATGCTTGTGTTCTTAAAAACTGCTTATGAACAATGAATCAAATGACAGTGAAAATGCTGGAAGCTAGAAGATGTGTTGTATAGATTGATGCCAGGACTAGCAATACAGTGTCACATAACATTGTTTTTACATCTAGTTAGTTGTTAGTTGTGTTAGTTAGTTAGTTAGTTAGTTAGTTAGTTAGTTAGTTAGTTAGTCACTGTGTGTATTATGTGTGGACCCATATGAGAAAAGTAAGTAAACCGCTTCTTGGAGTCAGTTCTTCCTTTCCACCATGTGGGATCCGGTGGGATCAGTTACACCATGTTTGATGAAATGCGCCTTTTCCCCCTGGGCTACCTCGCTTGCTTCCATCATAATATCTTGCATCTGATAGTCATGGGGTCCTTTTGAAATTTTTTAAGTTGCCTTTCATATTTCATTCAATGCCTTAGCTGTGCTTCCTAGAACTATCACCAAACCTTTGTTTTTCCCATGCATGAGTCATAGTTTCCTTATCTAGATGTAGAGTTTAAGTCAACTTTTTAATAGGGATGTCGTTACACTGCAGATAATATTTAATATATTCCTGTACACTTATCTTCCATCAAGAATACACCCTCAGTAAATGTAAAGTCTGACTTGAAGCTCTGCAGATTCAGAATGACTGTTTTCACTGAACGGAGGTTCACTTAAGAGAGATGGACTTTGGGTCTGGTTGATTTCAGTCCACGATGTTTTTTATTCACAGTTCTATATAATAAAGTTTGAATTAAACACACATATTTATAGACAATACATTAAATCCTAGAAGAGCCAGCAATTAACCTCAACATGCTTTCTAGAATTTCAAAGGGCAAGAAAGGGCGAACAGTAGAATGAGGGTAGCATGGAGAAACACATACATATGGACACCACACACACACACACACATACACACACACACACACACACACACACACACACACACACACAGAATATGCTATTGGCCTTAATGAAATTATAAACCTCTATGAAAGTACTTTACGACTGACTTTCGAACCACAGAGTCACATGAACTCTAGGCTGTTATTTTTCTTATTGAGAAAGAGGAGCTTTAAAAGATGTTGCAAATATTATGCTAAAGATTTGCATTAGGATATGGGGAGGTTTCTCTGAATGTAGCCCAGAGCTTCTGTCTTATAGAGAACCAAGGGCAACACCTTCCCGTTCTATATCTGTGATATAAGGACACTGTTAACAAATCAGACTCGTTTGAGAAAGGCTGTCTAGGAGCTGAAGAAAGTAATGAAGAATCCGACCTTTGAATCTGCAGGCCTCTACCCAAGCCCTCAAACATTATCTGACTTAGCTGAAGAGGTTTTTACTTCCTTACTTCTGCACATTCCTTCAATGTTGAGATTTAGATCTTAGTCTACAAAACTATGATTGATATTAATTTTACTTTTTTGAAAAATTTCCTGAAAAAAATACACAAGAAACACATTGTAAAGATTAAAATTATCACATGGGGTTTAGCCATGGAAACTTCGCTTGTCATTAAAGACACTTGGTCAGACTGACCTGTGGTAGAATTGCATCTTATTCAGGCTGGGCTGCCGTTTTGTGGTCAGCAAATGCTTGCAGTTCCTCTGAGTTCAAATACCCTTGACATTCCTCCTTGAATTATGATAACAACAAAAGCTAATCACTCTATCTGTCCCTGAATTATTTGTGAACTATCCCTAGTGTTCAATGCACTGATTTCAATTTCAGGGTTCTAGAATTACAGCTAAGAAGAGAACATGGGAGACTTTGAGGAAAATGTTTTCTGTGCAATCCCTGTCAGGAACTGGAGAGACAAGGGTCCCAAGGGTTGACATTTCAGGAGAAGAGGACTTTCTCAGACCCACATCTCCCTTAATTCCTTTCAGATGTGGACCATTTTACAAAGCCAGTCTTCAGTTGTCTTCCTGCTTCCCATCGTCCCCACCCCATCAGCCTCCTTTCTTGTCTCCTTCATAGCTCAGAAAGTGCTCTGCCTGTTTACATTTGAGAGCTTTTTTTAAAAGCTATTGACCCACAGCCCTCTGCTTCCATAAATTCTCCTTCAAGTGTTTGCTCCGTAAGACAAACAACACCCCCACCAAACCCTGAGTTTACTCTCGGACTCCATTTCATTATAGACGCTGAAGATAATCAATAGGAATTGGGGGGCTGATGTTGGGTCAAAAAACACAATTTGCCTAAGCACACTATACTGTTTGTCTCTGCAAAGAATTGTTGGGCATATATCCTTAAGCAATAGAGTTGCAATTGTTAGAAAACGTACCTAAATGATAAACAGGAAATCTCAATAATTGAGCAAGGCATGGAATATTTTCTAGACTTCCTCGTTCATATCCTAATGTCAGAAGCAATCAAGGTCTATGAATAATGGATGAAGTTAAGCACAAATGGTCCAGATTTTAATCCAGTGTGCTAGAAAAGAACGTTAACATAATGGATATGGGTCAGAAAAATAGGCTGACATAGGAAATACCAACCAGTAATATCATCCATTTCCATTTGGAGAAATTAAACTTGTACATTTTCCCAGGGTTCTCCATTGTAAATATGTTTACCTATGCGTATTACCATCCTCCAGAATGGTAGCCTTCCCCATCTGTAACCCCTAAACACATGAAAGCCTCTTTTTGCTTTCATAACTATTCAAATCTACCTGTATTGATAAGAATCTCTTCTCATAACACAACTTACTAATCTTTTCTTAAATTCTGTCTAGACCCCATTCTGCCCCACAGCAATAACTACTTTGGCTCACACAACTCTGAAGCTAATCTATAGGAACAACCAGTGAGAATTGTATGAATGATGTGTAAGGAAATGTCCTGCAGTACTGTACCCAAATTTCCGTGTGACTGTAGCTAACTCAATTAGCCAGAAAATTGATGCCATGATTACCATCGTCATGGCCAATCATAGTACTAAGAACTTGGTGAGTCAAGTTTCTTGGAATTTGGCTCATGTAGTACTTTTTATTCATAGTGTTTCCAACTCAACTTACATTTTTCTTCCTAATAATGGGCTTTTCTTAATACAAAGTCAAAGTAGAGGTGAGACGAAGTCAGGGAGGATGAGATGGGAAGCTCTCTGGCACCCTCAAGAGCAGGCTCATGAGTGAAGGAAGACAAGGTAGTAGATACTAGAAACAGTTGTTCTCTAAAGCCTCACCTACTTTCTTTGGCATTTCAAAGAAAGTCCAGAAAACAGTAAGTTTTTCTGTTCCAAGAATCCATAGTTATTTTGCAGCTGATCGGAATGGCCAGAGAAAGAACCAGGAAGCAACTGTATTTCAAAGGCCCCAGCTATTACTTGGATTTTTTTTATTGATCTAATAAAGTCCAGAATGAAGATTCTTTTTCTTTTGCTTATTCTCCTCCTCTGCCTCCTCCCCTCTTCCTCCTCCTTCTCCTCCCTTCCTCTTCCTCTCTTCTTTCTCTTCCTCCCCTCCCCTCCTTCTCCTCCTCGCCCTTTGCATCTGAAAGGATGACATAAAAGCAAGGTGACCAATGGAAAATTCTTCAGGTTGAGACCCTCTGATCAAAAGCAATCTCTGTATACTGAAGGATAGTACTAAATTAAGAGAGACGGGGAGAAAGGCTTTTTAATAATATCCGTTGTCTTATCAGCCATCTGAAAGATTCTAGTTACACTTATAAAGCTGCCTTATAAAAATACGTTACTAGAAAACATTTTATATGAGCTTTATGGTTTATTTGTTTGGTTGAAAATGCAATGGTCAAGGCAAGATAAGAAAAACACACTATTTAACCATAGTGTGCCATCCAGAAATACTTTCTTAGACTCCTTGTAAGATGGTATGAACTTTTCTTTTAGACTCTACGTATTTCTAATGCATGTGAAAGAGGGAGAGGACGAGAGAGAATGTGCTTAAGAAAGTAATAAAAAGACCATATTAAAAGTAAAACTTTTAGAGATTACCAAAAAGGGTCAGATAAACCCAATATGTATTTTCTACTGAGATAAAGCAGTAACTTTAGAGTTGTTCACAGGTGGGTTTCGATTTGTAGGGCTATAATAACACTCAGTGAGCTACGTTGCCACACTATCAAGAAATTACTGGGGAAACCATCGTGACTTTAAACTCTTCTCAAATCCCTATTTTGCCAAAAGGAGGTCTCAGAGGAAAACAATATGTTAGGCCATATGAAAGTCATGTTTAGCTATCTGTTTTATCTTTCTACAGTCTTTCATAGATCTACTTTTGTTGTCTCACTCACTAAACAAATGTTTTTTGGCCATCAACCAGGCTTTGCAAATTATTGCTTTATACACTGGGAAGGCTGAGTAAATCATGTAGGCAAAAGTCTTGTGGGAGAAAAGGTGAATGATAGACAAGATAAGTATATCTAAAACCTACATGGCATATTCTTGTTATTTTTCTTACGTGTCTGATATATGTGTATGAATAAACGGGAAGGATAAAGGATGGAGAAGGGGGTGGTGAGATCATGGGAAGGAAGTTGACCTTTACACAGAGTGTTTTAGTAAAGCCTGTCTACATAGCTATCTCCTAAAAGAGGAAAGGAAGACTTGAAGGACAGGAGGGTCCAAAGCAGACAGATATCCAGCAAAGCTTGTAGCAGGCATGGAGAATAGACAGCCCAAAGGCTCTGAGGAGGAAAGCCGAGCATATTTAAAGACAGAACAAAAGATCATCATCATCATCATCATCATCATCATCATCATCATCATCAACAACAACAACAACAACAACAACAACAACAACAACTTAGAGTTATTCAGGATCAATCAGTTTAAGAGGGAAAGTTCTGAGACCTAAATGACTCATTGGCCAAAGCCCTCACCTCAAGGGTTGGACTGTCAATATATGAACTGGAAGAGTAGACACAAATTATTCAGACTTTAGCAGAACAAGCATGGTTTGGGCAGAGATTACAACAGTTGGATATGGTACTATGGGGGCTGCTTCTGTAGCTTTGGTAAGAAGCAGTGGGTAGAAGTCTGTGTCTAGGTGGAAAACCTGATCTTGAAAAGGATAGTGAAGGACTTATCTTTAGAAACAGGGCAGGTAAAAGTTGGTGGGTATTCAGATAATGATTATACAAGTTCTGTCTTCACTATCTGTCATGGATCTGACCCATTAGGCTTCCCTAGCCCGAGTACAGTTGATAGGGGTCAAGGAACTACAATGACATCAGAGGGAGGATGGAAGCCTCTAGTGGGAGAATTATATGGTAGGGACACACATATGATGAAGTCTAGATTCTGAATGAAAGCTACAGTTAAACGGCTAAGGTGATTGTGATCAGAATTAAAGGAATTCTGATTGTAAAGTGAAGTTTTTTAAAGTTGAGATTTTGCAGGGCTTCAGTTATTGATTAGCTTGAAATGAAAATGTGACTGTGAAAGCAAATGGCCTAAAAAAAAAAAGGACAGTAAACCATAAAAAAAGAGGCCAGACACCAAAAAAAACCCGGGATATCATAAGGAGTGTACATTGAATATGAGAATGAGCAAAATTTGAATAGAAATGGCATCACAGAGAATGCACAGGAGCCTATACTATTACAATGAGGACAAGAATACTAGAAGATGTGCCAAGCAACCTGTGGGGTAGCATAGCCTGATCCTATGAGAGCAACTGCTGATGTTTTTTTTCTTTGGAGCTGGGGACCGAACCCAGGGCCTTGTGCTTGCTGATGCTTTGTTGTTGAAGGAGAGGACGCGTCAGGGTCCAGTAATAACTGACCAAGAGGAAATGTAACATGCTTTAGGCTACTTAATAAGAGAAGTCCAGAGAAGCTAACACTTTCTCCTGTAAGAGCTTCGGGGGAATTGATCCTCACAAAATCAGGTCTCTGCTAGTGCAGAGAGGTCAAAATGAAGTTTCTAGAGGGTGTGAGAGTGAACAGATTTAGGGTTAACTGTTCTGAACCCCAGAGGATTCTGCCAAGGGTTTTCAGGTCTGAGGGCTAGGACGGAACCAAAAGTGAATGAAACTTTGATGCAGGGAAAGAAGAGAGAAGGCCTAGGTTAAAATGATAACCTACCCATAAAAGCCCACGATATACATCCAGCCCAGAGCAAATAAATAGAGGTTGCAGTGAAACTGTGGTGCAGAGGGGGAATGAGGGGGTTTGCTATTCCATTCAGGAATGATGACTCAAAACTTTTTAAGAACAGGAAAAATTTTGAGGTGAGCATTTGCTTATTGGGGAGACTCTTGCCCTACTGAAGAGCAGTTTGACTTGAATACACAAATGCTCTCTTGACTTGAGGCCAACTGCGGTCTTCTGCTCTGTGCTCTCACACTGAGCAAGCTGCCTCCTGTGATGATCATCATTATAGAGGACAGTGGTTCCTTCTCCGCAGGCCATTTCAGTCACCAATAGCAGTAGAAACACTGCCATGATGGTCACATCTAGCTCATCACAAATAGATACAACAGCACAAATTCTTGCTGCACTTCTTAACGTTCTCTCTCGACCTTTGCTCCAGCTCCATTCCACTAACTCGCTGACACTAATGTATCCCCTTCCCTCTTTATCCCCTACCCATTTCACTCCTTGCCACAGAGAGTGATTAACTGTGCACAGACTACCTTCTTCACTCCTAACTTGAAGTAGTTCCCTGGCTTGTTCTGTGCATCTTCTTATCTTAGATGTTTCAAGGCTTCACTCATCTTTGGCGTGGATCCCCACACAAGGGGAGAGATGTGTCCCTCAGCTGCTGTGAGGGCTCTTCTCTCTGACTGTCTGTGCTTGCACACCTGAGCTGAGAATCGCAGCCTTGCCATAAATAGCTCGTGCGTCTTCTGCCTTCCACTTGAGACAAAAACAATATTGCTTTAGAAGAGATGGTCATTCTGTATAGGTATTGGGGATACTACCTTCAGTCAGTCAGTTTATGGGACTCAAATATGAGTTCTAATTCAATATAAAGTCTCAAACCCATTGCATACAGAAAGCAAAACAGTTTTCTAATTTGCCTTTAAGGCATCTATTGAGTTCTCTAAAGCTAAAAAAATTAAAATTAAATAAATAAATAAAATTAAAAAGAATCAGTATCACAATTAGTGACCCTGGCCATTTGGGTTGGTATGAATCCTACAGTAGCTGTCTGCCCTCTTCTCTTTCAGTGCAGAGGCTCTGCTGGGATCTTGACGTGTAGCACTTCTGGGAATAAACACCCTGAGTCAATGAAGAGTTCATAGTGTCGATGAATGAGCTAACATTGAGGTTTACTCACTACACCTGCTCTCCTGGATTATTTTCTGACCCCAATCTAAGACAGGATTCAATCCTGTTACATTTCTGAATGTCTCTCTGTATGAATGCCTACCCCTGCACTGTCTGAAATAGTGTTCTATAGAGGTAAGGGTGTGGGTGTGATGTCTAAACATTCTGACTTTGTTGCCTACCATCTACACAGTGCTGTGCAAGCTGCAGAGTGCTGCATGGCTCTCTGTTTCTTATATGGTTGTTGAGTTTTACTACCCTGACACAAGGATGTGGTGCCTTGTAACCAGTGAGCATTCAGTAACTGCAATTTAGTGCTTCTCATCATCCATTTCTTGACTGCTTCTGTTTATAACATGACTTCACAGCTTGGTGTTTCTTTCTGGCCACCTTTACTGTACCATCTTCTTATTTAAGGATTTGCTGTCTTACTGTCATTCAGCCTTCACTGTGCACTGTGCTAGTTTCCTGACTGGGATGCAGAGGTGTTGGGCGCCCTTCTTGGATGTGGAGGAGCTGAAGGAAAGGTGGTGATGACATGGATGGCAGATCTAAGTAAATTCTTCCGGGGCTGTTGTGAAAGATGAGATGGCAGGAGCCTGTGTAGCTGGTAGCCTGAAACTTTCATAGGTCAAATGTTTACCAATGTCTAGGTACATGGGACTGGCAAGAAACAAAGAGGCACCTAATTTTGTGTGCTTTCCAGAATCTGTTGATCACCTACATTTTAACAAAATGAAATTCGTTTGTTTGCATATAATTATAAACATGTCATTCCTTGCTGTATGATTTTATTAATCTGGCTTCCAGAGCACAGAGACAGAAACAGATGTTTAAGAAAATTAAAAATTGGGGTTGGGGATATAGCTTAGTGGTAGAGCACTGGGTTCAGTCCTTAGCTCTGAAAAAAAACCCAAAATAACAAGAAAATTAAAAATTGAGAGTAAAGAAAATGGCTGATAAATAGTAAGCCTAAACGAGGCCATTTGTTTGTTTGTTTTTGCTTATTTCCTTTGAGGCTGAAAACCAAAAGACAAGTGATTTGAAATGAACACCTTTCTGCTCTCTCCAGTCCTTTCTTGTCCCACATTCCTCCCTTCCTCCCTCTCCCTCCCCCTCCCTCCCTCCTCACATTGTGTATTGCTATTTTCCTCAGGTATCATTACATTAAAAGTCAGACTTACTAATCGCCATCTTTAAGTGATGAAATGTGTACAATTGAATGCCAAGTGGTGGAGACAATTGAAACAGATAAGTTTCCAAGCTCAGTTTCCTGACTGGTCCTGTCTTTTTAAAACAACTATGTATTCAGTGTCATTAGAGAAGCAGAGAGCACACACCGTGTGGCCGTGGCTGTGGGGTCATCCTTCCACACTTCATCAGAGCCTCATCTGCAGTGGACAGGCAGCATTGTTTGTCTGGAGCTGGAAGAAACTTGACTGAGGATGTGGTGAATGTCCATATTAAATAATGCGCCCCT
This sequence comes from Rattus norvegicus, assembly GCF_021556685.1. Lineage (NCBI taxonomy): Eukaryota > Metazoa > Chordata > Mammalia > Rodentia > Muridae > Rattus > Rattus norvegicus. The sequence continues at coordinate 111,273,137 of NC_141536.1, forward strand.
CCCCCTCTTAATTTAATTCATTTAAATCTAATTTCATACTTTTACTTGAGTAAAACACCTGACTCCAGCTGTTGGATACACTTTCTGCATTCCTGTTCTCATACAATCATACCTGCAAAAGATTTATAGCTGCAAGAGACATTCTGGAACTCTTCAGAACATTTTTGGCATATGTTTCATGGATGGGTGGTAACATGAGCAATTAACATCCTGAAATGTTGTTCTTGTCTCTGGAATATATTAAATGGGATAAGTTATTTTTATTAACTTGAACTTTAAACAAATAATCCTCTTAAAGAAGACATTATCATCAAAATAACTCAAATGAGACAGAAGGCCATTCCTCAAAGGAAATTGGTGGGATGAAGAGAGAAAGACCACTAAACAAAAAGAGCTTTAAAAGCTGACCTTCTGTAAAATTATGAAAGGCAAGCATAGTTCATGTGCCTTCTGTTGACTCTAAGTCACAATAAGGCGTGTGATGCTGAGTCACAGGTAACGTGTGTGTGCGGTGATAAGAGTTAATTAATACTAAGTCCAAGGAAATGAGAGTGCTCTGTTTGGGCTTGACTTTCAGTCATCGTCGTGTTTATGCAGTCCTGAAGGTTGACTTGAATCAGGAGTCACGTGTATACAGTGCTCGGAGCTGATGCTCCGTCATGGTCAATGTGTATTTTGGGCTTCAATGAGATATGGCCAATGTGTGTGTAGTGTTAGTGGTTTACTCTCAGTCAAGAGTCATCCCTCATTACAGAGTTTACGCTTGGGAATGCCAGGGACTGATTCTAAGTTAAGGAAAATATGTACACAGGCTTTGGTGTTGATCTGAGTCATAGAAAATGTACACAGGGGGCCTAGGATTAACTCTGAATTATAAGAAATATATGTGCAGTGTTTGTGATGGACTCTGAGTCGATGGCAATGCGTATGCAGTGTTTAGAATTGGCTCTGAGTCCAGGGCATTGTCTATAGAGGGCCCGGGGTTGACTCTAAGTCAGAGCAGTGTGTGCAATCATTGAGGTTGACAGAGTGAAGGGCACTATATGTGTATCCCACTCTTTGGGATAGATGCTGAGTCAAGAACAATGTGTGTGCAGGATGTAGGGTTAAGGCCAGGTCAAGGACAGTATATACACAGTCCTGCTGCACACCTCATAGGATGCTGGTGAGTCCCTCTTCTACTTAGGGAACATTTCAAATCAATGTTCAGTGATAGAACACTGCAAGGACAGAAAGCCTTCTTTGCACAGCCTCTTTATAGATCCAAGATGGGAGTTCTCACAGGTGTGTGTATTATAACCATTTTATGGCTTTAAAACTTAGAATGCAGACTTTCTTCATTGATAAATGCCTCCTGTCAGGCATTCTTAACCAGGAAAAGGACTGCTAGTAAATAGCTTTTCTCGTTAGAACTCCGTGAACGCTTACAATTGTTCTCTATCTGCCTCCTTGCTTCCTTAGTCAAAGCATAGCTAATAACATACTTGACAACCCACCTGGGACCTTGTCTAATGAAATCCCAAGTCCTCATCAAAGAAACGTATACAGCAATTAGACCTTTCAATGGCGTCCTAAAGAAAAACAGCAACTACAAATTCACAGAGTAAAAGAATCAATTTTTTTCCTCAAGTGAAAAATTGTACTTCATGTTTTAGATACCTTATAGTCTGTCTTGATGTGTAGGAAATATTCACCATTGCAGTAACAAATTAAAGTATGGATTTTTTCTTCAGACTTAGGGGGCCCAGTAAGCAAAGTTTAATTTTATTCTTTCACAGTCTTGTTTTTCCAGGACAAGCAAGTGTGTGTGTGTGTGTGTGTGTGTGTGTGTGTGTGTGTGTGTGTGTGTGTGTGTGTGTATGCACCGGGGTTTAAAAGCATCTAAAACTACTAGAGTTTGCTGCTTCTGTTTCCAAGTGTTCTTGCTGTGAGCACTAAATAAAGTTAAAACAACTCTGCCTAGTCTTTTAAAGCATGCCAACACTGTCTGTCCTTAATTCACAAACAAATAACACATTTCTCCATTTCCAATACACCAATCTCAAAAGATGACTTTATGTGTCAGAGAATTTTGCAACTTTACAAAATTTTGAACAACAGTAAAAAACAAAGCCCCAAACAATAAAAGGCTAGAAAGGAAACACGTGAAACAGGATATACACAATTAGCAAATCGTTTGTTTGCTCAGTGTATCTGTTTGGCCATATGGTTGACTAGCAAAGTCCACTGACAACATCCCATGGGTAAAAGAGCATTCAGTGATCCTTTGCCAATGCCTCTCACTTCTGTAGCAAATTAAGAAAGCTGTATCTACCTTGCATATGTTAAAAAAATTATAATAAAAACGATACCAAATGGTCCATATATTCTAAGTGAAGGAAGGAAGATTATCCTGAAAAAGGAAAAAATGCAGCTCAGAGTGATTTCTATTGCTTCTACAGATTTAAAGATCAAGATACAATGGATTTTATTTGAATAAGGCTTTGCTCTCTCAAACCTTGGTCAAATTACCATATATGCATTGATGATTCTTTGAAACATACATAAAGAATAAATGCCCAATCGTTGGTCTACTGATTTATGTATTGGCTAACTTATTCATTCTTAATAGTAGTTGTGTGACTACTCCTTAGTACAGACCAAGTGGTACAACAAAGCCAGGGAACCCTGAAGGGAAAATCACCCCCAGAGCCTACTGACAGGACGAGACACCAATATACCTGAACAGGAAGTACAAATCGGGTCTTGAGCATGCATGTTTGACTGGGAAGCTAATGGATTCCTCCAGGCCTCCTGTGAAAAAGAGTTAGTTCTTGGTTGTGGTTTAGTATCGTCTGACACCTTAGCATGGCTCTACTGCGCTTTCATGCTATTCTTTATCTTTTTCTGGAATTGAGAATGTCACTGGACTTGAATAGAGAGGGACTTTTCTCTATGTTTTCACAGAGTATGAGGACAGTCTAGGGTTAGGAAAGGATTCTTTTTTTCAGTGCATGATCTGGTCCCTGGTCTGCTTCCAGCCCAATAAACACCTGTTCTTACTTCTAATCCTTCCTTGCTGGAGAATTTTGTGTGTTTATTAAGTATCAGCAGGTATTTTATAGTAAACAGGAGGGGAAAAGCCTGTGAAAGACTTCTTAGAGACACTGTGTGAGCTAATAAATTCATGTTTTATCCGTTTGTAACATGTCTTGTAAGCCATCTTTACTTTTTCTTTCTTTCTTCCTTTTTTTTTAGTTTCCAAAACATATACACTCAGCTTTTGTTATTGTTCTTCTGCATTGCTGGGGACTGTGATCCCTCAATGCAAGAGTTATAACAATCATTTTGTTCCATTTGTGAGGCCTTGCTGTCAAACAGTACCCATTTGATCAGAACCTGCCAGGTTCTTTACATGGAGAAAAACAGCATCGGATTAGATCTGATAATCAGTACCCTGCATGAAGGTATTTGGATTAACTCAACAACAAAAAATGTGGAGTACGTGAAGATATTAAATAATAACATTTAAGTAGGGAGGGATAAGACATACAGGCCATTGGTGGTAAAAATGTTTTCTTCCTTAGAGTTGCTAGTTAAAATCATGGAAACAGAAGAAAATATTTGAAGATAGACTTTGATCTTTTACTAGCAGTTACTTTGTTATATAAAATCATATCCCTGGTGTGTACTTCCTAAAGAGAACAGAAATGCAGTTGACAAACACAATGTCAACTATTCCCCCAAGTGGGGCCCAAGGCTAGCAAGGACTAGCTTTGGTTGTGGCCTCTAATCTTAAGAATGACCATGACTCCTTCTCCTCACCCTTGTGATAAGAACTCTAAATATGTATAGTTTCTCCATGCCAGTTTCAAGTCATAAATCTGAAGAGAAGATTTTTCTCTTAAAAGACATAATCACCATTTTTATAATAGCATATAAATGGTAGAAATCACACACTTCTTTATATGTGCTAAACTATTGTAAAAAGGAATTAATAAGTCAGATATCAAACACAATTTCAAATACCAGCAGGGTGTAATAATACCTATTTGCATTTTCTTTGTGATAGTGTGGAGAGATGATTTATTTTCCATGACAGTATTGTTCACTGAACCACTGATGTGTGGAGAAAAGAGCAGTATCGTCCAATATTTGTGTTTCAAGTTTCAAATCCCAGGGGGTATTGGTTGATACAATAAGCACTTGTTTGAGAAACACACTATATTCACATGTATACACCATGTAGTCTATGGGGTCTGGAGACCTCTGTACACATGAAGAGCAGCAGCATGGGAGACGGTGCACTTTGAGGTGTTCTGGCCTAGCATTTCTCAGGCTTCTTACATTCGTTTCTGTCACATTCATAACATCCTATGAAACTGTGCTCTTGAAAAACACTCCAAAATCCAATGATAAGTGTATTTCAAAGGATGAGAGAAAGAAGCCCATAAACAAGGTTGGAAGATATAGCATGAGGACATCTGTTCAGTTCTACCTGTACTCTGCTAAATATACAATCTTAGAGATAACCTTGTGAGCTTGCCAGGAGGTAGGAATAGTGTGACCTTCCCTAATTTAAAGATGGTGCTGAACCCAAATTCTAGAAGATTTGGTGTTTTCTAGGCCTGTACCACAAAGTACTTCCCTTCATAGGGTGTATCATCATCATTAGCACTATGGCTCTTCTAAATAATTAGGGTCTCATCACGTATGTAATTATCATCTGAAGATAACGTGACTTCTTCCCTCATCTGTTTTCTTTATATTTCCCTCTCCTGTCCTATTTCTCTTTACATTTTTCTATTCACTGTTTTGAATGAGTGGAGAAAATGGTTACTCTATCATGATTTTATTGGAAATGCTTTCGACTTTCCCCCTTAATATATAGTTTGTTATAGATTTGTCACATGTAGCCTTTATTATGTTGAGATACAGTCTTTTTCCTCCTAGTATCTTTGAGGATTTTGTCATGAAAGGACATTGGGTTTTGTCAATAGCCTTTTCGTCATGTGCTGAGATGAACATTTATGTGATGTATTACATGTATCGATTTATATGTGTTGAACCTCCCCTATATCTCTAGAATGAAGACAACTTGATCATGGTGGATGGTCTTTTCGATGCGTTCTTAATTCAGTTTACACCCATTTTAATGAGATTTTTTTTTAAATCTACATCCATTAAGGGAGATTTTTCTGTAATTATTATCTCTTTACATGGTTTTGATATCAGATATTTTAAGTCATATAGTTGTGATCAGTTGCTTTTTATTGCTGTGGTAATGATTATGATGAAAAGCAACTGGAAGGGAAGGGTCTATTTGGTATTCCAATCTAAGTTCTTATAGAAGAAAGTCAAGCCAGGAACGAAAGGTGTAGGGCGGGGACGTGGAGACAGGAACTGAGACAAAGACTGGAGGAATACTGCTTAAAACTTGTTCCCCAGATGCAGATTCAGCTACTACTTATACAAAGCATGACCCCCTGCCCCGAGTTGTGTTGCCCACATCAATCATTAATCAAAAAAGTGTCCCACAGACCAATCTGATAGAGACATTTTCTTAGCTGAAGCTCCCTCTTCCCAGATGACTATGGCTTCATCCTAATCAGCACAGTGATGCCCCTTTCTGTTTAAGGAATAGTTTCAAAAGCACCAGTGTCTGTTCTTCTTAAGAAATCTACTGGGTTGGGGATTTAGCTCAGCGGTAGAGCGCTTGCCTAGCACGCACAAGGCCCTGGGTTCAGTCCCCAGCTCCGAAAAAAAAAGAAAAAGAAAAAAAAAAAAGAAATCTACTGTGATCCCACCTATGTCTAGAATTTTTTTTAAAAAAATAGAACTAAAAGAAAATACCACCTTAATCTCATTACTTGTTATAGATCTAAATTGTTTATCTCATCTTGGTTTAATTTTTGTAATGTATCTAGAAATTCATCCATTTCTTTGAGAATTTTTTTAATTTAATGAACTATACCAATGATATTTTGAGTTTTCAGATAGGTTCTAATGATTTCATGAATTTCATTGGCATATATTATAATGTCTCCATTTTGCCTCTTAACTTTATTAATTTGCCTCTTCTCATTCTTTAGATGAGGTTATTTGGGGATTTGCTGACTTTGTCTTTTCAAAAAAATCAATGCTGTTTCATTCATTCTTTGTGGGGTCCTATTTTTATTTCTTTAATTCTGTCTTGATTCTGTTCATTTCCTTCTACAAATTGTAAGTTTGTTCATTCATTCTTGCTTGAGAAAGCCTTCCCACGTGTCCTTCCTTATTAGAGATGCCTCTGACTTTCCAGTGTAAGCAGTCACAGCTGTGTTTCCCTCTAGTAACTGCTCTCATGACAGCCCCATGGTCTTCTGTTTACATTTTTATTAGACTCTATGCTTTTTACAAAATGTTTTCTTGCTGTGTTACATGCCATTAATCACCCAACAGTGTGCTACTTAGTCCCCCTGAGTTGGTGTGTGTTCTTTGGTTTCTCTTGCTGGATTCCTCACTTTATTGTATTGTGATCAGAGAAGATATAAGTAGTCATTTCACCCTTTCCCCATTTATCAATCCTTTTTCCATGTATTATTATGCGGTCTGGTTTTTTTTAAGTCCCGTGAGCCAAGAAGACTACATATTCTTGGTCTTTGAGTGGCTTCTTTAGTTTCCTCTTATGTCCATGTGTTCTACAATGTCTCTTTGATATTTCTCTGTGTTTTTTCCCTGTATATTGATCAAGGTTTTATAATTATTGGTTAAAATAGAATACCAAGTTTCAGACTATTATGACCTTGTCATTGACCTGTATATTTGTATATAATTGTATTTGTTTTATTAAAGTGAATGTAATCATATTCAATTCAATTGTTCAAAATGGCAATGTTCTCTTGGTCAGCTGAAGCCTTAATCAGTGTAAGTGACCTTTGTGTCTTCTGATTAATTTGGGTTTGAAGCATTTTTTCATGTGTTACACTAGTGATTCCTCCCTGCTTCTTTTATCTATTTACTTGGATATCTTTTTTTCTATCATCTGACCATAAGGTTTCCATTAGTTTGATGGTGTTGTGTTTCTGGAATGCAACAAATAGATGGATCTTGCTTTGTAATCCAATCTGACACTTTGTGTCGTTTGAGTAGGTCATTGAAAACAATAATATTCAAGTTACTATTGAAATAATACATTAATCATTGTTATTTTGTTGACTTTGTAGTGTTTGGTATTTTCCTATTTCTCGTTTTCTTAACTGCTATTTTAGCATAGGTTTTAATTTTCTATAACCTTGTTGATGTGTTTATTTTTCTCTTCAGTCCAAAGGACTCCTTCAAGTGCATTCTGTAGATCGTGGTGCTCATGAGTTCCATTAACCTGCATTTATCATCGAAAGTTTTATTTTTCTCTATATTATCACAGATGACTTTGCTAGGCATAGTATTACAGGTTGCATTTGTCCTTCAGAATTTAAAGTATGTCGTTCCAAATCATCCCAAAATTTAAAGTTGCTATTAGAATCTGCTATCATTTTTGTATCCGTCTTTATTAACTTGGATATTTCTTATTTACATTTCGATTGTTATTCCCTTTCCCAGTTTCTGGGCCAACATTCCCTAACCCCTCCCCCTCCCCTTTTTTATGGGTGTTCCCCTCCCCATCCTCCCCCCATTACCGCCCTCCCCCCAACAATCCCGTTCACTGGGGGTTCGGTCTTGGCAGGACCAAGGGCTTCCCCTTCCACTAGTGCTCTTACTAGGTTATTCATTGCTACCTATGAGGTTGGAGCCCAGGGTCAGTCTATATATAGTCTTTGGGTAGTGGCTTAGTCCCTGGAAGCTCTGGTTGCTTGGCATTGTTGTTCATATGGGGTCTCAAGCCCCTTCAAGAATCTGCTGTTATTTTTAAGGGACTGTCTTTTTAAGTGACTTGGTGTTTCTCTTACATTGTTCAGTATATGTTCTTTTGCATATTCAGTGTTTTAACTATGCTATCACATACAAGGTTCTTTCCATGTCTTTTCTGTTTGCCTCCTGTATTTTTATGGCCATCATTTTTCTAGATTTGGAACATTTCTGCTACAGTTTTGCAGACATTTTCTTCTAAGGCTTTTTTGTAAAATTATTCTTTTTTTTTCTATGCACATGATACATAGATTTAATATTTTATAGTGTCAAATGTACCTTAAATATTCTGTTTCTACATTCTTATAAATCTCTTCTTATCCTTGTCTGAATACTTTCATTCCTCTACCCTGTCTTAAATCTTGCTATTCTGTTTTCCTTTTCAACTACTCTATTTGTGAGGCTTCTAAATAAACTTTTTATTTCATTCATTAAGATATTAATTTCTAATATTTTAGTTGTTTTTTTGCTTTCAGTTTCTTCCATATTTTTCCATTTCTTTATTACATAAAACTTGTACATCTTGTTTTACTTTCATTTTCTCTCTGAGCATGTTGTGTTCTCTCGGCAGTCATTCTAGAGTTTGTGTCACTGGGGACATATTTGAACATATTTCTGATCATACCCTTGAAGTCTTCATCTAAAATTTCATCCAATTCATTCTCACTTACATAATTCCCATTACTGTTGGGTTAATCACTTTTAGAGAAATCATGTTGCCTTGATTTTTATGTTTCCTTCATTTTTTTTTTATATTGGACTTTCATTGTGTGGTTAGGTCATTGATTGGGCTCTTTAAAATCACTTTTATTCTTTCAGGGGAAACATTTGCATTGTTCAGGATAATGGGGTTACAGTATTGCTTTACTTTGGTAGAGTTTAGGGCACCCAGCTCACTCTCTGTTACCTTTCTAAGAGCAGAATAATGTTTACATGATGATCATTAGTTAAGCACAGGCTTACTATGAAGATACGGTAATAGCCAAATAGAAACCCTTTGCCCCTTAAATACTCATTATTGTAGGAAATAAATGAATGCTAATAAAACCGTGCATACTAATGTATTGGTACTGTGGGTATGAGTGGAAAGAAAAATACCAGAGTAAAACCAGTGCTTAATAATGGGTCAATAGAGGAAAATGTAGAAAAGGAAAGCAAACAGAAGGTGGAAACTGTGGGATCAGGTGAAGGAGGATGACTTATTTTGGGCTAGATATTAGAAGAAACAGAGAAGTAGAGAAATGCAATCATATAATCTAAAAGTGCCTCAGATCCCAGGAGCCTGAGACAAAGAGACTGCATGCATCGATGAGAGTGGACTCTGTACTTTCCTCAAGCTCCATCTTTTAAAGCTGCCTGTTTTAGTTTTCTACTAAACTAGATATTTTTGACAGATACCAGCTCTTCTTATAGGTCTTCTCCAACTTCCCACCCTCCCCCCTAGTTATTTTTCCTCTGGGATTTTTATAAGACTGTGTGTTCATCAACATATTCACCCGAATTTCAGTGGACTTGGTGTTTTCCATGTTCATTGAGTATTATAAGTACTCGGATTCCCAACACAAGTGAGTCACATGAATATGTGACTAGACACGAGAACGGAAGGGAGAGAGGATATTTCCAGGGAAACATGGCATTTTTCCTTGCTAAGAATAAAGAAAGTACTGGTGAATGAAACTTCCATAGAAAGTGTGTAATCCTAGGACACTTCTTACTTTTGGTTTCCAATATTATGATAAAACACCATGACCAAAATGCAATTTGGGTGGAAAGGACATATTTAACATTATAATATTTAATTCGTTGTCTTAGTTATGGTTTCTATTGCTTTGGAAAGACACCATGACCATGATAACACTCATAAGGAAACTTTGAATTGGGTCTGACTTGCAGTTCAGAGGTTTAGTTCCTTACCATCACGGTGCAGAGCATGGCACACACGGGCAGTCAAGGTACTAGAAAGGTAGTTGAGAGTTCTCCATTTGGATCACTAGAGGGCAGGATGGAAGTGAGACACTGGGCCTGGCTTGAGCATCAGAGACCTCACAGCCTAACCTCCAATGGCACATTTCCTCCGAAGGCCACATCTTCTCCGACAAGGCTACATCTCCTAATAGTACCATTCCCTGTGGGCTATGAGTGTATTGTCATGCAAACCACCACGTTCAGTCAGGGCAAGACCTCAAAGCAAGAATACAGAGTTAAGTAGTGTTGCAGAGGCATGGAGGAATAGCACTTACTGAATTGCTCCTTATGGCTTGCTTGGATGCTTTCTTCTAGCATCAAGGAGCTCAGTGCTGGGCCGTCCCATACCAATCATCAATCAAGAAAACACCCTACAGACTTTCCTACAGACCAAACTTAGAGAGAAATTTTCTAAATTAATATTCTTTCTTCTCAAATGACCCTAGCTTGTGACAAGTTTATATAAAAGTAACCAGTATTCTAGACGTCTGAAATAAACTATAATATAGGTAGTTATGGTATAGTATAGCTCCAGTGTAATCACCAGAAGTCCTACTGGCTGCCTGCTGGGGCTGCTGCTTCCTCTCATTTTGGACAAATTTTCTGAGCTTTCTTATATTGTGGAGGCCCTTTTTTAGTATGCTTATGAAAGTCTAGGTTTGGGAAATTAGTAAAGTGTTAGATATTGAAATAGTGTTGTTAGTGCATATGGAGGTGGGATAAAACTCCACAATATTATAAAATGAATATGCAATCTAGCCAGTACTTCAAAAGCATGTTATGAATTGCTAGTGGAGCTTCTATTTGACTTCATTTGAAGCATCTTGAGCATATGGTATTATGAATCTACTGTATATCTCCTAGTAAGGCAATAGAATACTAATAAAGTTGTGCATTGGCCATAAGCACATGGCTGTTCAGGAAACAGCTGTCTGGGAAAGAACATACTGGCAGAGAACAAAATGGATTTTCTGCTGAATGGATTGCTAGTGTCCTGTGTGTCCAGTGCCTGTCCTGACAAAATCTATTCACAAGTAAATGAGCTCAACATTGTTGTATTTTAAGATTTTAAAAAATTATCTCTATTATTGTCCTATGGGTTTAGAAGTTTTCAGAATTTGTTACAAATTCCATCAACCTTCTGAGTGACTAGAAAATACAGTCTGGGGACTCAGAGGCAGCTGCGGGGTTAGCTGTGCTCTTTCTCTACTCTGCATATTAAATGATGTGACATGGGAAGAGCTTCTTCCCTATCAGTCTGGAGCTCCTTTGCTCCTTTGAGGCCATGAGTGTGTATCTACAAGTACGAGGTTCCTCCGTGCGTTCTACCCTGATTAACCATCCCCTTGAATGCCCTCAGTTCCAAACTTCTCAGAGTGAGAGAGGGAAAGAAAAGAATATTCTAGTCACTATTAGGTTTAGACATTAAATATTTACCCCTCCTTCCTTCTCATTTTACTCCATTCCCTAAAGAACAGCATCCTAAGTAGGCTGAACTATTTTTTTTTCTGTTAAAAAGAAGAAACAGGTTGTTTTTTTGTTAGGAAAGGAGAGAGAAGTCACATGCTGCCTGGATGGCCATCTTTATCTATATGGTAACTGCCAAACTTCATGGTATGTGTTTGCTTGTTGTCTGAAATCGTCTACAAATATGGTTCATTTTGACATTTCCTTAAGACCAGGCCTTGTCTAGAAAAAGAAGTGTGTCATTTCAGAATGAAATATGTAATTTTTTTTATTAAAGTAGGTATAAGGGTAGAAGCATAGGGTCTCAGAAAGGCTTCTGTGCGTTGAGTTCCTACTTTGCAAGGCCAGATGACTGAGCTGCCGTGCCTGCAAGTGCTGAGGCAAAGCCCAGAGCTGGGAAAGGTGGGCCACTCTCCGACAAAGTGCACGCGCATCTTCTCAACGTCAGAATGGGTTGTCTTGTCCTCATTACCGTCTAGCAGGCTCTTAGAAAGATCTCGAAATTATGTAAGCAAATGGTAAGATATGAAAACATCGATGAGTATATGTTCTACTTGTTTGCAGTCTGTCAAATGCAGCCGTATGGAAATTAAAGCACAGGAAAAGGAAGGGATGCGTCTTACACAGAGCTTGCCAAGATTACTTCAAGGCTCCTGTCCCTTCAACCTCTCCACAACCCTGTCATGTCATCAATGAGAGCTCTAGGACAGTGAAGTGTAGTGATAACTTCTAGGAGCAGGTAGTGTTTCTGGGGAAACCAATGTTTCAGGCCAGCAAAGCTCTACTGGACAGGGGTCCAGCAATTAAGTCCTCTACAGCCAATCAGTCTCCTGTGGCAACTTCTACCGGCATTAAAGAGCCAGTAACTTTAGACCTATTATTCTCTCTTTGGAACTCACAATTTGACTTTTTCACCACCTTGGCTGAAGTATCTTTTAACTTCAATGACAACCTATTGTATTCATGGCCTTTGAGATATGACTATGTCTGAGTATATTATAATACAATTCTTTTGTTACATTTTGTCTTGTGATGAATACTTTCTCTTTCTGCTCTGTGGGTCCCCAGTGTTGAATTTAGGTCATCAGGCATGGAGGCGGGATCTCTACCAGTTAGAAGCATTTTATCAGCACTGTAATCTGTAAGATCCTTCATTAAAATATTTGATTGTTCAGTTAGTTTTACCATAAAGTTGAATTTTATTATAATTATATTTATTATATTAGCTCAAGCTCAATAAAAATTAGCATAGTAAGATACACACAATATATTTCAAAGGATATGGTTCAAATGAACAGTTCTAAGTACAAAACTTAAGCATCATACCCTAGTCTGCTTCCCTTCAAATATCCCACCCTAAGTGGTTTTTAAATCAAGTCTCTGTCCCTTGGATATGTTGGAGTAAATATTAAAAAACTGGCTAAACCTTTTATCCCGACCTGGTGCTGGCACCTGTAGGGCCATATGTTACTATGGGTTATCCCTTATCTCAGTGGCTCCACGCTGGCCCCAAGTACTCTCTGACCCAGGTGGTCTGCGGGCCGTTCCAGCATGGTACCTTGCCATACTGGTCTCTAGTGTTAGTTCCAGCACCCATGGGGCCAAATGGAACTAACCATAATTTATCTCTGATTAGTATCTTTCCTGGCATGATCTGCGAACTCTCTGGTTCCAGCTACCCGATAAAATTAGTGCTCTAGAAGTTCAGCATGGGCTGGCCTATCATGGATCCCTGCCACAGACTCTGCTCACACTCCCAATAGCCCAGTGAAATCATGGCTCAATAAACTGTAATTTATCAATCAGATTTATATGTTAAATTCTCAGTTCACAATACATCCTCACCATAAACTCACAACCAATTGATGAGAATATAAACTGCCCACCTATATAAGATAAATTTGCCTACAGAAATCTATCCCTTAAGAAATATACATAACTACCTTGGCAAGTCAAGATCACCTGGATCTGAGTTATCCTTCTCCATCTCCGTCTTGATTCTCCTCCTTCCCCTTCTCTCCTGCCTTACAAAAGCGTTGTCCTCCCCCTCTTATTTTTTTACCGTGCAGTCATGGCCTTGGTCTAACTTGTGTCAGCCTTCACCTGCATATGGACATCAGCCTACATGGATAGAATACAATTTTCTACCTGTAGTTCGTTCCAACATTCAGCAGACTTACATCTTCCCACCATGACCTCAAATTGCTCACACCTTATTCTAGTTGGTGTGATGGAAGTGTGATATCAAGGTAGAACTGATAGGTAGCCCCACTACAGTGGTACCAGGAACATCGTGCTATTGTTCCCCAGTGAGGCCTGGCATGTGTGGGAGCAAATCATGTTGATCCCAATTCCAAGGCCCGCAAAAATATAAAAGAGTGTCTTCTGTGTGATGTGGTTGTCTCTCCTGTTTATTTTCATGCATGAAACAAACACACAGTTTAGCTACAGATGCAGTTCAGCCTAAGATACCTCTGCCATTTAAGACGAGTTGCAAGCATCCGAACACACGAGTGTTTCTGTTGAAACAAGGTTAATAATTAGAACTAAGCCCTTATTTGCTTATCTTCTATGTATACACAGACTTTAACACGTTTTAAGACTCCCTCAGTGGATGCAAAGACTAACTGTTTCATTTTTATGCTCAAAAATAACCAACCCAGCCACCAACCGCAATCCATGTACCCAGCACTGTGTGAGGTGTTTTTTTCCCTTAAGATGAAGGCTTCAAATTTGTAAAATAATTTATGAACACAAAAGAGCTGGGCCAGTTTCAGACCCAGTGATACCCTTGTTGTAAACAATCAACAGGAGAGCCACTGTCTGTCCCATGGACTACATGGGCTGATGCTCTTAAATCCAGTCCTTTCCAACACAGAAAGGAGAGAAGGACAAATGTTTTTTTTTCCATTCATAAGTGCGACTTATAAATGTGAACCAATAGAAATAAATGAAGAGGAATTTAATTATAGACTACCAAAATACAAAATACCTTCATATTCTCTCTCTCTCTCTCTCTCTCTCTCTCTCTCTCTCTCTCTCTCTGTCTGTCTGTCTTTATCTATCTCACTTTCTTTCTCCTTCTCCTTCTTCTGCTTCATGTTTTTCAAGAGAGGGTTTCAGTGTGTAACCCTGGGTGTCCTGGAATTCACTCTGTAGATGAGGCTGGCCTTGAACTCACAGAGATCCACTTGCCTCTGCTTCCGGAGTGCTAAGTGCATCACCAACACCCACTGCCATGCACCAACACTCAGCTATGTTTTCCTGTTAAATGCTAACAGTATTTTGACTCATTGTTTTTGTTTCTCCAGTTAGATTCATTCTCTCTCTCCCTCCCCCTCCCTTCTTCCCTCCTTCCCTTCCTCCCTCCTTTCCTTCTTCTCTCCCTCCCTCCCTCCCTCCTTCCCTCCCTCCCTCCTTTTTTTCCCTTTTAACTCCTGCCTTTCCTCTCCCTTTCTCTCTGTACACACTTGATTTTGCTTCTGTATACAATCACATAATAAGTGAGTGAATTTCTGAAGGGGGAAAAAGAACAACATGGAGAGACGAAGTACCTTACATGATAGTCTGTGAGGAAGTGTCAAAGGTCAGCACACCAAAGGGTCACATAACCATACTAGATGAACAAACATTTGTAACACTAACCATTCCAAGTTATCCCTTGGTTTGGCCATTCTTGTGGGGAACTGCTGTACTTCCCCAAATAAGACAACAGAACTCAGAAGAGCTGAAAATCTGAATGGCCAAATATAAGTAAGTTATCTGTTTTGATGAAAAGTAGAAACTGTCAAAATGTACTTTTGAAATCAAGAAATCAACTAAACCGGTGATTCATCATAACTGTATTTTCATATCTTGCATGGGGTAAAATGAGTCATCTCTTATTTGTGAGACGATTTGTCCAATGATTGTAAAACACACAAAAATAGACCGATTACACAAAACTGTATAGTTTGTGCCACACACCGAACAAAATGCTGAGAAACAGTAGTATATTGCCATGTGTAAACTGTGAACGAGCTGCAGCTAAAATTAACAATATGATAAATGCTACTTTTCTCGCAGATACCCACACTTCCTTTTTAATTACACTCAATCTCTCTTGCTAAGCTTCCTTGATGGATACTGCAATCCTGAGCTGAGTCCAGCTGCTGTGGCTCAAACCACTGGCATGCTGATAAGGCGCTTTATCTATCCACATGAGGCAATGTCCAAGGACTCATCCATTAAACATGTGCCATTATAAAACGCAGCTAATCAACATAGATTGTTGTGTGCGATGACAGTGATGAAATCCACAGCGAACACTTTGGTAACTTTTCGTTGCTGTTGTGTGCGTACTTCATAGACTGTTAGACATGGTTTCTGTCCTTTTCTCTCAGTAGTCTATACTGGGTGAAGCAGGGAGCTGTCATGTCACAGCTCACATGTGCAGGTCAGAGGACAACCTCAAGTGTCATTTCTCACCTTCCACTTTGAGGCTGGGTCTCTCCTCCTTCCTCTGCAAGCACTAAGCTTCTGAGCTTCCGGTTGTGCCTCTGTCACCAATATGCCTAGAAGTATGCTGGGATTGCAGACATTCACAGTAGTCCCCAGCTTTGATGTGGATTCTAGGGAACCTTCTTCTTGCTTGTGTGGCACCTGCCACTGAGCCATGACCCTGTTCCTTTATTAACCTGTTATTAACTAGTCAGCATCTCTAGATAAAATAGTGACTTTTTTCTTGAAAAGAAGAGTAGACTTTAGATTTTTAGACACAGTAACTACAATGCAATTCTTGTGATTGGTGCTCTTTTGTTTTTATTTATAAATACTATCATTTGCTTTGTTTTACAGAAACATTTATCTATTGGAAATTACAGTTCATTATTTTATAGATAACACATTCCTGGTTGGATTTTAGTTGAAATTAATGATGATTTAGAAAGTTCATTTCACACTCTGGAGTGTGAAAGGTGCCTGGTGTACCGACTTAAAAGCACATTATCAA
Organism: Rattus norvegicus; assembly: GCF_021556685.1. Taxonomy (NCBI): domain Eukaryota; kingdom Metazoa; phylum Chordata; class Mammalia; order Rodentia; family Muridae; genus Rattus; species Rattus norvegicus. The sequence goes on from NC_141536.1 coordinate 111,289,425, forward strand.
ATCCTGAAATGTCAGCATACTTTCTTGTATCTTTGTAAAGCATAGTGAGGTAAAAACAGCATGACTGTATGTTCAGAATCGATTTAATTATGTAGGAGAGATGAAGAAAAAGTAGTCCTTACTACTCTGACATACTGCATGTTAAGTTACTACTCAGTTTGGCCCATTCCAACTTTAACAGAGTCAGCTGAAATCAATGTGGTGATAGAAGTGGCAGGATGAAAGACATATTGAAATATGACAATAATGTAAATATAAAGCAATAAGTTCTAGGGTAAGAGGGCAATGGTGGGGCTGGAGAGATGGCTCAGTGGTTAAGAGCACTGACTGCTCTTCCAGAGGTCCTGAGTTCAATTCCCAGCAACCATGTGCTGACTCACAACCATCTGTAATGGGATCTGATGCCCTCTTCTGGTGTGTCTGAAGACAGCTACAGTGTACGCATATACATTGAGAGAGAGAGAGAGAGAGAGAGAGAGAGAGAGAGAGAGAGAGAGAGAGAGCAGTGATGTTAATTTAAGAGAGGATGGGGAAGAATAAAATCAGGCAGAGTGATTAGGTTTGGGGGACAGGTTGAGAAAGAGAACAAGATGATTCTGTGTTTTGAACCATGGTGAAAGATATAGGGGACAGGTACTGAAGAAAGTTTGAAGCAGTTTGGGGACACAGTTTCAGTCTTGTCAAAAAGAGTGTGGAATACCTCACAGGCTACTAGAGACAAGACTGCATCAGAAGCACTGGCTTAGTCTAAAAGAATAATCCATGTGGTTCAAATGAAGTCATTCTTCCCCTGCATCTGTCTGTTTCTTCTTGCTATATGCCATCCTGGCAAGTTCACTCTATTTTTCTTGTTACATCCCAATTGATGTTGCATACATAAACAACACATTTTTTTCTTCTCCAACTTCAGAAAGATGCACTGTAGGCAGATCATAGACTGTTGGACTAAAGTAACTTCATTAGTCAAACCTGTGTTTGATCCAACTTTGTACCCTGCTCACCATATAAATAATGTCTGGAATAGAGAAGCCACTCCAGAAATGGATCATGTGTTTCCCCACAAAGCATAGCCCCCTCACCATCCTAAGTGAGGGCCCATTGACTCAGTCAGAACCAGCCCACAGTTGAGGCTCCTTCACAAAAAGAATGTGTGTTTATGTCAGTGTGTTTGTAAGAAACAGACAAGATGGGAGGAAAGGAGGCTTCCTTTGCCTTTTCAGAGGGACTAAGGGACGAAACACAGCTGGTCATCACCCCCCAACACACACACACACACACACACACACACACACACACACACACACACACACACACACCTTTATTTTTGTTCTAAAGGAAAATATCAAATGTTAAAAAAAAAATTAAAGGAATTTCAAATTCACAGGAAACAGCCAGATTTGAAACTTAACCATGTCGGAAGCCTTACGATAGGTTCGGGGTTTAGTTCCTTTCTATAGTTTGAAATATGCATTATATTTCCTGGTTCGTAGTGGGTGGCGGGGAGCTGCATCTTTCTTGGAAGATCATTTTCCTGAAAGAAGAAGAAAGTATTATAAGCAACAGTGAAAACTTAAGCTCAATGTGTAAACCATGCATCCTTGTCATTATTCCTCAGCCCTTCAACTATTAGCAGCAAAATGCGCTGTCTGGTCACCCTTTACTATCCTCCTGATCATAGTGGCTTTACAGAGAAGCAGGTACCTCACTTCCCCAGTGTCTGATGCTGTACACTCTTGAATCGCCTTAGAAGAAACTCTGAGCTGCATATATGTAAGGCTGACCATGCATAATCTTTCCTGAGTTTTGGCTAAGGGAAGGCCAAAGTGCCTGCGTGCTGGAAGCTCAGAACGCTAAATCTGTTGGGATTCATTCTAATCTGTCATTTGAGAGATGTAGAATTTATTCCAGGCTCTTTCTGAACAGAGGCACTACTGACTGGACTGAGTAGATCTGACAGTCATTGATAATTGAGAGAAGGCTTTAAAAGTAGTGATGAATGGACTTCGGTGTGCTTTTTAATGAAAAATCATATTTTACATCACAAAGGCCTTAATTTCGAGTGTGTCTCATTTCAATTTTTTTTCTTTAAAAATAGCAGGATCTAGAGAGGTGGCTCAGCATTTAGGAGGGCTTTCTGTTCTTCCAGATAGCTCAAGTTTAACTCCTAGCACTCATGTCTGATGGGTCACCATGGCCTGTAACTCCCATTTCTAGCCCCCTATTTCTAGTTTGAATGAGAAAGTTCCCCATTGACTTCCATATTTCAACATTTAGTCCCCCTGTTGGTGGTGCTGTTTGGAGAGGTTTAGGATATGTGGCATTGTTTTAGGATGTATGTCACTAGAAGTGGGCTTCGAAGATTTAAAACTCATGCAATTTTCAGTTTGTTCTCTCTTCTCCCCTCTCCCCCCTCCCCTCCCCTCTCCTTCCCTCTCTCCTCCCCACTCCTCCTCTTTCCCCTCCTCTTATCTCTGCTCCCCTCTCCCACCTGCCCTTTCTCACTGTTTGTGTTTGCATTTCAAGGTGTGAGCTTTCAGCATCAGCTCCTGCCATGCTGCCTGCCACCCCACCCTGCTTCCTTCTCATTTTAAATTCTTATTCATCTGGAACTATATACAAATAAACCCTCCAATCAATTGATTTGGTCAATGTGTATTATCCCAGGAAGAGAAAAGTACTATTCTGACACCTTCTTCTGGCTTCCATTGGAACCCACATCCCAAGACACACACACACACACACACACACACACACACACACACACACACACACCAGAAAAAAATTAAAAATTAAAAATAACAACAAATAAAAAACTGAGAAAGATGCCTGCTCATGATACATACCTCAACATCCTGTTAGTTTTGCAACTTTATAAAGGCAATAGAATAAGATTTTGGCTATGATAAAAAAAATAACAAGAGCCACTTGGAGACTGAGGAAGGAAGCCACACTCCTTGTATCAGGCTCTCATCTCCCAAATGTCCAGCACTGTGGGCATACCAAGTGACTCAATAATGGAGACTTCGCTCTTCCCATGAGAAAGAGAAATAGGATGGAGACTTGACTGATGTGGATCTTTGTGGCTGGTTACCTTGGCACTGTTAGCTCTTTCTGACTAATACAGATGCCATTCATAAAGCTTTAATGGACTGTAAGTGACTAATGTATACTTGAAATGCTTATCTAAATTGGAAATTAATCATTTTGAATCTTATGAGGTGAAAGATGGCTGTGGAAAGAATGATCACCTGGTCCCCATTAATGACAGTATGGCTGCGTGTCCCCTCCAACAAACTGACCAAAGGATTCCATTGCTCACCCCAACAATGGAGCGCCCGATGGTTCCTTCAGGAAACTCCTAAGAAGCCACTTGTGAGCTTGTGCCCAGTCTACACTGTGCCACATCTTCCTTCCATTTATGGAAGGAACTTTTAGCCTTGGGTAGCTCGGAAAATTCTCAGTGACCTCAGGTAAGCCTATGACATAGCAAGCCATGACTTTGGCAGTGTTAATGAGTATCAGTAGTTACCAGTCATCTGCACGTGTGTCAGCACCTTTGCTAATGTTCAGCCCATTGCGACATGGGATGTGCTATGTAAATTTCTCGCTGAACACTTGCTAGACTGCTATCAATCCCATTTTTCTTCATCCTGAACCATTTTCTGCCCAGAGCAATGTGAAAGTAACAAAGCAACCAAGCACTGTCTGCCTCATTCAATCTGAAAGGAGAAGTGAGCTCTTACATTAGATATCATGGTCAGATAAAGGCTGGCTCCTAACATTGTCATTCCCTCTTAAGGAACCCAATGTCAAGAGCCCTTCACAACCTGGATTTGCCTGAGTCAGAGTCTTTAATAAGATTCTGCTAATTTAGTAGAAATACACATTTATTTCTCCCAGAAATGAGATGGAAGTCAAAAAGTTAGCCTAGGTTTTTTCTTCTAAGAAACACTCCCTACTTGTCTCTTCTTCCTTTTCTTCTTCACTTAAAATATCACACACAACTCCCCATAAATGTCAAGTCCTCTAGCCTTTCCACAGGAAAGCTCCTGCCTCGGCAACCTCATTGTACTTACTCCTCTGATTATCTTGGATAAATGAGATGGGCAGGTGCCTGTAAGAGCATTCCTCTTCCAGGACTCCTGTACATCGGCTAATTTATGATCCTGTGAAATGGATTCTTTGACTTAATTTACTCAGAGTGACCTTCCACGTGCCCAGACATACACATTTGGAATTCCCCACTCATCTTCCTTTTATCACATCACATGTCTCATCTACTGGAAACCTCAATCTGCTCTACATCATGGAAAAGCCAGAAAGGATGTGCATTTGGATGAGAAGGGAGGGGAAACCATAATCAGAATATTTTGTATGAAAATAACTATTTTCAATTTAAAAAGAATGTATCCTGAACCCTAATTATTCACTCCTTCATGCCTTCTTTCTTTTTTCCTTTAAACCACTTTTAAGCCACCAGGACCTCCAAAATTGTGCATGTTCTCTATGATCCCTTAGAGTCTATCCACTTAGAAGCCCAGGTAGTCTTCTAAACTATCAGTCACATCATGTTACCCCTTCATACATATCATTTTATGATAGAGTATCAAATCATACACAGTAAATATCCAAATCCTGGTAACAAGTACTCAGTGTGTCCACACTGTACTGTGTGTTTCTATTGTACCTTGAGAGATTACAATCTTAAAAACTTACCCCTCCCCACCTAAAATCTCCTACCCACTTTCTTCCTACATTTATACTGACCTCCTTGCTGTTCCTTACAGCTACACAGAATGTACCTGGGCCAAGTCCTTTGCACTTGCAGTTCTGAAGCCTCAGTCTTGCCACATAGATAGCTATTTCTCTCATTCCCTTCAAATTTATTAAAACAAAACAAAACAAAACAAAACAAAACAAAACAAAAGCCTACCTTTTGAAGGTCTGCCATGACCTTTGTCTTTGCCCCAACTTGGGCTATCCCTAATTCTCTGTATCCAGTCAGTTCACATATTGTTAGCTTGACCCTCTGTAATGTAAACTCCACTCAGGAGAAGTTTCTGGCTAGTCTGGCACACTGCTCTCTTTAAGGCACAGAACTGTATCCATTAAACAATAGACCTACCATACGATAGTTTTTGATAAAGAAGCTCAGAAAATAGCTTGCAAACAATAAATTGAGTTTCAAGGTGACATTTCAATGAGGAGCAGAGAGAAATAAAATGAAATTACTCAGGTATCAAATTAAAGACAGACACCAAACTTTCATCGTGAGATTCAAGCTTTAGTAAGATTTTAACTTCTGTGACATGAATAGGGTGGGCCACCTTTTATTCTCTACATGTTATAATTAAAGTCTTGTGCTACATACTGTTGGCAAATGCTCAGAAAATTACTTCATTGGCAATGTTTTAATTTGTAATCAAACAATAGCTAGGAATCTAAAAGTAAATAAAGTTTGTATATACTTAAAGATTGATGAGCTAGATCACAGCTACTTTACTTTAAAACAATATAAAATTAATGTTTATGTTCTCTGTATTACTACAGATCAGGTCCCTAGAAGTCTTTAATGGCAAGCTACCCAAGCATCTGTTTGCATAGGCACTGGAAAGAACTGCTATAATTCTGCCTAAGCTGTTCTACTGGAATTGTGGGTGTGTGGACTCTCCTTTACAGAGAGAATACATCATGAATCCTTGGTGCTGATATGATCCATACAATATCCTCCTGGCCATTGTATATCTGCAGTACTGGCTTCTCTAGGTGGGATTTTTCACCCCTTTTGAAAAGATAGAGCTGAGTAGATCATGTATCACTGATGAAATGTTCACACTGTGGTGGTATTCCAGGGACCCAATTCTTTATATTTAATTTATATCCTATCAGGTTAGAGGCCAAGTCAAGCATACAATAAAGATCATTAGGCTTAAGTCTAGATTAATTTAAACCAACCCATCTATCACAGAACACTCCTAAAATTCTTGCCAGAGACTCACAATTGCCAAGAGAAATTCGAATACAAAGGAGACAGTTGTTTCATCTGAGAAAGGATTCAGGCAGTAATAAAACAAGAGGGAAAAGTAAAAGACATCCAAGATAGAGCCTCAAGTGACAGGAAATTCAGTCTTCAGCATGTTGGAGCAAGTCTTTATGATGCATCTGGGGAAGTGCAAAAAGGCAAGTGGATCACACAGTGGGGATGGACTTGGAAGCACAAAGCAAGAAGGCAGAGAACACATTGAGGGAGTTGAATGTCTGTTAGAGACTGGACGAGGACAGTGGCTTTAGAAGCAGGGGAAGGAATGTGTGGAGGACATACAGAAGAGGAATGTAATGACTTGGCAGAATAAAGAAACAAGTTAATACAGCCTTCCCAGGAGTCTGGACAAAGAGATCCCACAGAGTGTTGTTATCAGCAATAAACCCGAACAAAACGACAGGAAAGTGGATGTTTGTAGCAAGTTGGACATCAGGAGTTTGTAATGATCTCAGCGCTGGCAGTATTTCACTTACTATTGGCAAGAAATCAGTGTGACAACAGCCAGAGTCGGTGAGAAATATTGACCTGAGGATTGTGCTGGGATGTATACATGCAAGAACGTATTGAGTGGGATCTTGAGAGTTGGCTGGAAAGAAATAACTCTGAGGAAAACCACCATACAACCTTTAGAAGGGAATGATCTCTCTTGCCTGAGGAATGGCCGCTTTGTTAGAGTGACTTCAGCTAGAAAGGAGGGTTCAATGACTCTGGAGACAGAAACCCTGGGAGATAGTGTTAAGTGCTGTTTGATCAATACTAAAGGTAGGAAGGTCTTCTGGATGGTATGCCCAGGAGGCAGGGACATCAGAACGATTTAGAATATTTGGATGCAGATGTTTTAGCTCATGAAAAAGAAGACAGGAGAATCAAATAAAAATTGTCAACATTGTTCAGGGAATCTGCTGGGGTGCTTCACAGTTGGCAGTCATGTTTCTAATTCCTTCCTGACCTTTAGGAGACCAAGCACTACAACCGAACTCACTTGCTTATATTGCCTTGTGTGTGATTTGCTCCAACTCTTTGCCTTTGAAATGCCACCACCCTTCTGACCCACTGCCTGAAACCAGTTCACAGCAGACCTGGGAGATTAATCTTAAATACTGTCCTTTCCAACACCTACTTTGCATAAAATTATTTTTATCCCTTTACCAACCTCAGGTCTTCTTATATATGTATGAATCGTGTCACCTCTGTAGATCGTGTGTCCTTCCAGATAGATATGTCTAGGTCCTAAGAAGTCATTTGCAACCCATAGGCACAATAGTCTTCATCTTATGACTGGCATGTAATAGAAAGAAGCCTCTGGGAAAGCAAGAGACAGAAGACCAAATAATGTTGAAAAGAAACTAAAGTGAGCAGAGTCAGAAGCAAGAAGTGTGCGGTTTACATTGGGAGGGTGAAAACAAACAAGGTGCACCCAGAAGTGACCAGATGAAATGTCCCTGTCACAGCATGCACCACGAACGATGTGTTAAGTGCTATAGAGGAATGTAGACACAATGTCATTTATATAATAGCTCCACATCCCATTTGTCTTTTAAATGTTTATGGGCAGAAGTTTCAAAGCACACAGCTGTCTTTTCCTCCATAGATAGTGCATGATTCTTGGCAACAGCAGATCCCAGCTGACTCAGAAAAACTGGCCTTAGAAGATTCTATACACCTAAGTGTTTTACGGAATCAGAGCCAGTAGGTTTTATTTTTTAATGAGGTTTATTTGAATATGTTCCAAACCACAATATATTTGAGTATCTGTTCACAGGAAACATTTCAATCCAAAACGTAAATGGAGAAAGCCCTTGTAGCCTGCCCAGTGCTGATTCCCATATGGTTCTTTAGGTTGGGGTGGACGGAGGATGTGTGGGGCTTCTAGCTCCACACTGAGAGGTCACTTGGGACACAACATTCCTAAATGTGTTATTGATATTATTATAACTCAGATGATTATCCATATTTTTAACTCACAAATTATGAGTACTTTCCCCTACAAGCACAGTTTTTCACATTATAAAAGCAACTAAAAACCACCCTAATTTCACTCAGTATATTTTAATTAGAGTAGAGATTGCAGGAGTTTCTAGTGACTGTTGGTAATACCAAGTCATTATGCACTGACAACATTTCTCCTGAGACTCTTGAAATCTATAGTTCAGGTGATGCGCCTCAACTTCTCTAAGTAACTGTTTCCAAGATTGTGACCTACATGGCCATCTTGGAGACACTTTTAGCCTAAGATTTCTTTTTTTATCAGTCTGCTGTATAGCTTTAACTGGGAAAACATGACAGAAAGTCTCCTTGTCTCAAAGAGGACACTGATGGAATACCCAAGGCTATCTTAATAAAGCAGTGAATTTACACATTTATAAAAGTGTGGTAAGGAATTACTTCCAAGAACATGGGTGACTCAGAACTCCTTCGTCAATAAAAAGTTGACCCTGGCCTAAGTCGTGACATCCAAAGACTGCATTCCCAAAGTGCTGCACCAGATTGAGGCAACTAGGCAGGTAGGAGAATCTTACCATCTGTGTAGACTTGGGAGTAGGGACCTTGTAAATCTATGCTTCAGAAACTTCCTGATCCTTGTAAATTTTATTTTCCAAGTCCCTGCCTTCTCTTGAGGAAGAAATCCTTCAAATTCAAAGGAAATAACTACACAACAATGTCCCTGCCTGTGAGAGAGCCTAGGCTAAGATGTCATGTTGGAAGGATAACTTCCCATGAGTGGCATGGTCATAGAGGGCCTCCTTTGTCTGCAGGTAGAAAACACTTTATCCCTATTTCTTTGGCTTGCAAGGAAGGAGTGACTGGAGATCCTGGGTCCTGACCCCTGCATTCTCTCGGCAGCTGGCCATATGATGTGTAACATTCAGTCTCCGTGTGGCTTTCTTTTTACTTAGATTCAAGTATAGATTGAGTGTGATCACATGTGTCACCAATCATGTTAAATGAGGTTGGTGCTAGCCCTCTGTTGCTGTAATTTTAAAAAGCAACTGGAAATGCTTCTCCCAGTCAATATAGGCATCATTCGGGCTAGTAGCCACCTTCTTAGTTAGAAAGATACTTGCATGTCTCAACAGCAACATCCAGGTTAGAAATGCCAGGAAGAGAAGTGACTTTGCCTCAAGCATTCCGGGTTAGCCTCCTCTTCAGCTGCACCATGACTGTCACTATGTCTTGGTTTTGATTGTCTGCACAGGAAAGGCTTTGCTGTGAAATAGAGGAAATCCTGCTGTCGTGCTCTAAACCCCTTAAATCTCTATGAATCCAAACAGACCAGAGTTATCATTTATTGTCCCGATCCCTCTAAGCTGTAGGTATGGGTACCAAATAGCACTTTCCAGAAGGGGAAAAGGCATGCTAATCCTTCCTCAACCAGGGGTAGATTCAGATGATTCCCAGTGAGTACACTGACTAGAAAATTAGCCTTCATCACCAGAGATGACAGCAGACATTTCTAACTCAGCAAGTGGAAGTGCGGGCCGATCATACGGAGTGTGAGGGTAGATGTGCCACCTGTGACAGATGGTATTTTCCAAAGATAGCAACAACAGCATTCCGACACTCCTCTCCTGCACTCTTGGCCCAGCGTCTCTCCCTTTAGAACTTGGTGTGTTATTGTAGAGACTGTTAGCCAACAGAAGGCTAAAATCGACATTTGAGGCTAGGCTTTAAAATACAATAGAGCTTCTACTTGCTTGCTCAGAGTTCTTGTGAAATCTTTGGCTACCCTGTTCGTTCTCTGACCACTCTGAGCCTGCAGTGGTGCAGGGAAGCCACACCCAGCCCATGCGGAGTGAACAAATAGAGGCACCAAACTGCAGGTCCACAATGCAATGCCCAGCTGTGTGGCACCTGCTGTCACCACCTGGCTGCAGCCAGAGCCACCTGCTAAACTCCTCTCAGATCTCTGACTCTCAGATAGCAGACAGATAATCTAATGATTATATGTAGGTCCCGAGTCTGGGTGTGAATTTTTATGTAGTCATGGCTAACTGAACTACACTTAAAAAAATGTATCCACATAAATACTTATATAACACATTTAGTAAGAGGTTTCAGCAAGATATGACCCCAAGACATTAGCAACTTTGCAAGTTCATCGACATTCTGGTAATAAGGAGGAGTGCTCTCGTGGGTGAGAGTTTGGGGCAATGACCACCTGCCATGGGAAATTGTCTTCTTAGGGTGCTTTTTACTAATATCTCATCACTTTTCATAAAATCAGAGACAAGTGTCATTAAAAGGGTGACAAATGAACAAATGACTTAAGAGACAGCTGTGGTGTCTTTGGGATATGAGGTGTAGCTCATGGGCTACAGATGTGAGCATCTCATCAAGATTCTTCTCACCTGCCTGTTAGCATTGGCCACAACCCATGTTCTGAGCTGCACCCAACTTAATTGCTACTGAAAGTGTCATTGTCTCCCCCTCCCGTAACTTTTCCCAGTTTCATTCAATCATGAGAGGCATAACAGAGCTTCTTTTATGGGGTAGCAACAAATACACAGTTCCAATGCTCCAGGGATTTGGTGGCTCAGAGCACCAAGGTGTATGCCGGGGACTGGTGTCTGCAAAGAAGTGAATGAGAAAAGTAACTCAGAGTTTTGGGTCCTCTGGTTTTCTTCAACTAGGCCTAAGTAATGCCTTTGATCCAACATGAGCATCCTCAGTTGGAAGCCTGGCTATTCCCTCAACCTTTTGAATACTGGTTCAGAAGTACTCATTCCACACCTGATGTGTGAAGTACCATCTCAATGACCTGGTCTAACTGAATTATTTAGAAAACAAGTCCCAAATTGCCAAAGGTCATGTTAAATTTCAATTTCCATTTCAGACTTTGAAATGTCATTTAAGTTCTTACATTGTTTGTTAAATTGTCCTTGGGTAAAAATGGCTTCTTTAAGATACCTGGTGGATGTGCAGCTCAGCCTTCATGTAGGTCCCTACCAATTGGAGTGGGGGATGTCTCTGACTCCGTTGCCTGCCTCACTAGGAGAGGAGGTGCTTGGTTTGGCTGGGGCTGCGGGGAGATTTTCCTTCTCTGAGAAGAAGGGGAAGGGGTAATTGTGGGAGGTATTTGTAAGGGCCGGACTGTGAGGAGAGGAGGTAAGGGCCACAAGTGGAATATAACGTGAATTTAAAAATAAATTATGTGGGGCTGGAGAGGTGGCTCAGTGGTTAAGAGCACTGACTGCTCTTCCAGAGGTCCTGAGTTCAAATCCCAGCAACCACATGGTGACTCACAACCATCTGTAATGGGATCCGATGTCCTCTTCTGGTGTGTCTGAACACAGTGACACTCTACTCACATGCATTAAATACATACATACATACATACATACATACATACATACATACATACATACAGGAAAGGAATGCTTTCCTGGTGGAAAATTATGAAGTAAACAAGTGAGCATGCGTGTTCACTCATAGTGACAGGAAACGGCTTGATGTCAACCCTGTCTATGCAGGTCCTAATTGAGCGTGTGTGTTCACACTCTGGTGACTAGGGTATACACAGTTCATACTGTACGCTTACTGGTTGGTGTTCCCCTTATTCCCAATTTTAGCTGCCACTGGATTATTCTGCTTGTTACCTGTTATGGTCTCTTCTCCTTCTGTCAGGTCTTTCTCTTCCCTTCCATTTGGTTTGAGGAGCTCTTTTTTTTTTTTTTTTTTTTTTGCTATTTAATTTTTACTGTTCTGGTTCAGTTTTTCAACTTTGAAAAGATAAAAAAAATCAGCATAAAACAACCAGATGGCATTTCAGAAGCCAAGGCATGCCCTCCTCCCCCTCATCATATGCTCATGCACTCCATTTAAGCTCCATATATGTGACAAATAGCACCACTTTCAAAGGTCATATTCACAGGGTGAGATGACTAGCCTCTGACAGCTAAATCAACCCTATGCTACAACGCAGAACAGGCGTGGGGAGGTGGGTTAAACTTAAAGGTACTTCAGACTCAGGAAAACATGGCACAGTGACCACCTCCCTCCCTATTGGGGAAATGAATGATCTTGTACAGAAGAGGAGAAACAACTGTGGTGGACAGGGGAGTTTCCATGCTAATTTCTTTCTGTTCTTGGCCCTGGATGACCAGGCTGCTCTGCTTCTCACTGGCAGCCTTTCCACAGCTCCCTGTCTTGGCATGTAGAATAGGGTGACATTGAAGTGACTTGTCTTCAGCCATGCATAGCCTTTGGCATGCCAGTATGTCTACAGTGACTTCTAGTGGGATTGTCTGCTCCTTCCAAGTCCCAGAAACAACTCAAAACTATTTGCCATAGTGTCCACATTCTTCTGTTCTCTAATTGATTTCAGTTGACAGTATACATATGCACTTCAACTCTTAAGTTAAAAAGGCAGATGATGCAAATGCTGGAGACTCGTCTGTGTAGAAGCTCCAGGCCCACAGGGAGCTGGTCTTAGGTTGCACATAGCAATTATCAGCAAGCTCAAGGTGCTTTGCCTTTCTCTTCGGTGTTATCTTTATCACAAGTCTGCTCCCCTTAGGTTGAAATCACAAGCGTTTCCTTCAGAAAGAGAACACCCGAGACCCAGCTACCTCACCCTGACACCTCCCGCCTCCCTCCCTATCCTATTATAAACAGCATCCTGCATGTGTGCACAGCAGATAGCAGCATGCAGCCAGCATATTTTGAGCTTTGGTCAGCAGAGGGCTAAGAGTTCAACAAGACAAGTCCATTAAAGAATACACTTCCTGCTTAAAACTCCTGCCATCCCTATTTATAAACAGAATACAGTCCAGGAATCTCAGCATGGCACATGATCTCTCCTGCTTCATGCCTGGTCTTGTTCTTCAGTGCGGTCCTCAGGTAGAGCACATACTACAGCCACGCTGAGCCACACATAACATCCCATTCCACCCCACCATTTGGCGTGCTCTCTCTTCACCCTCTAACATGCTAGCACTGTCAGTGCTTCTCTTGAAAGCTTCCCTGGAGCATCAATGATAATTGATTCTTTTCATAACCTCTTCTACTGTTAAACATGGCACACAACTACCACTATACTTGTCTAATGTCCTGAATTGATACTTTTAGCGCCTGTAAATGACTGTGAAAAACTGTGTGTGTGTGTGCAGGGGTACCTATTCTTTCTTGATTGCCGAAGTGATTCATGATCTCAAGAAAATCCCACTTGACCAGTTGATGAGCTAGTGATCTGGAGACTTAGCCAAGCGGGTCACCTCACACCCATGTTTTTCAAACTATGAGGAATACTTCCTCTTCCAAAATAAAGTACCCCTGTGTCATCTTGTCAGAGTGAGAGTGTCAAGGAGAAACCAAGAAATCCTCCTGCTCCATTTGTTGCCAGGCTGATGTGCCTTCATTTCATCCACCTTCTGCTGAGCTGTGTGTCTCTTATGTCCCTCAACCTCGGCTCTCATTGTGTCACCAGCGCTGATCTTTGTTCATGCCAGTGTGGTAATCTTAATCTCTGTGTGACCTGGGCTCAGCCATTCTGGGCGAGGACACAGACAGCATATCTGCTCTGGGACCCATGTGGTCTCTTCAGCCCAACCTTAGTAGTGATTGGAAAACTGGTCATTCACTCCTGAACCCTGTGTATGGGCAAGTGTTTGAGCAGATAGCCCTCAGAGGAAGAATGCCTAATCCATGATGTGTTCTCCAGCCTGGCAGGGAAATGGTACTCTTTGAAAATAACTGGAGAAATGGATGATTTGGTTCAGAGGTCATCGGGTCCTTGAGCCTGATTGTTGTGAGAATGAACTGAAGACCCTGCATATTGAGTCTTCTACAGAGAGGAATAGGGCTGAGGTAAGCTCCTGCTTCAGAGTTTGCAAATTCACTCATGCACCCTTGCTGAAAAGGGCTCTGTCTGGTCTGTAGAAGTGTCACAATCTGAACATCATCTTTCCCTAAGGACCAGCTGGGCTGTCTACTTTACTATGGAGCATCTCCTGTCCGTGCATCATGCTAAGGGCTGTAGAAACCTACTTTATCCTTCCCTGGGGTCAGGCTACACTGGTCCATTCAGAATATTATTCTAGCAAATGAGAAAGAAACTTACTCTGTCACCTGTCACAGTCACTATGTCATGGTCAAAGACAATTCCCATCATGCACCACTGTGCCTTGCAAGCCTTGATGCTCTCTATGCACATTTTAAAAGATTTCCATGGAGTAAAATGTATCCTGGGCAGGACCTTTAAGGTATGTGCACTTCTCTGATTTGGCTCACTTCTTCAGATCCAGAAATATTCTAATTTATGGAGGTATGGGGAAAATATTAGCACCTATATCCATGTCATATTTAAAACTAAAACATAGGTTAAATTTTACCAATATTCTCAATATTTGTCACTTAAGATTTGAAAAATAAATATAAAATGGTGGAGGTGACTTACTCCTGGTGGTGTGCATCTGTAATAGAAAACATTGGTGTTGCTGGGCGCGGTGGGCTAGTACTTGAGAAACAGAGGCAGAAAGAATGAATCCCAGGCTAGCATGTGCAACAGAGCCAAACGTTACCTTAAAAAATGCTGTACGTACATGTGCTCTGAGACACAATGACGTGACCAGAAAGGGATTGTGGGAGCCAGTGTAATGGCCGCATTCAGCAGCCAGCATCTGAAATCAGGGCCTGTGTTCTACTCGGAATTGTGGAAAGGTTTCTTTTCATAGATTGCTTTGAACCCAGCTGACCCAGTTCTCTAGCGATTATGTTGCCATTTATGGACTGACATGTGAGCAACCGTACTGAATTATTTATGAGAATAAACAAAGTGTCCCACGCCACCTCCCACACACCTTGTGTGTATAAAGAATGAGGGCTTTGCATCCTGTGCGGAATCTAAGCATGTCTACCCATTGCTGGCAGTGTCTTGTTACCATCTCTTATTAGACAGCCTGGACTATCGGGAAAATGGCATGAATTTTTTAGTAGACTGAACACATGCAATGTAACAGGGCGTGCTCTTTCCAAAGGAGTTATTACAAGGCTCTTTATTTGGTGTAAGAAAATCCCTGAATACATATTTATAGTATGTATTAGAAGCCTCTAAATGCATATTTAGAGGACGAGTTGTGGGCTTAGCTATCCCAGAGTACTTATTTTTAAATGTTACTAAGAATTAGAAAAATTCCAGGACATATCAGGATCTTCACAAGTACAGAGCCAGTGAGAGTCATTTTAAGAAGCAGCTGACCTTTACTGTACTGGGAACGGTTTAGCACCTTTCAGATTGTCCCTTAAAAAACAGGATTAGAAATGAAGCAAATAGAAAGAGTTGGTGGCTCGTTGCATAGGCAGGCGTCCTCCCGATCTGAAAGCCTTAGAGTAGACCAGATAATCCCAGCTAGAATAATCCAAAATATCCAATTATAAACTCCTCTGCTCCTTTCTCTGTTCAGATAATTGAAGATAAATTGCTTCTGTCCCTGTCTTAGTTCAAGACATGATTATTTTGCTTACTGGTTTATGGTAAATGATACTGAGTATAGTGTTGTTCAGTATAATGGCACCCCACCATGGAATCCCCATGCTTCTGAAAGCTTCTGTGGCCTTTGCAAATTGGTGTTTACTGGTATGGTCACTAAAGCACAGAACTGTTTCCTGAGTCCCATGGGAGGGTAGACTAGACTGTAAGGAGGGGGGGTGGGTCTTGAGAAAGGTAGTTTCTCTCCTCAAATAGTAACCCCCTTTGGCATCTTACATTTTCGGTCAGTTCTCAGTTTGTTGGTTTTTACATACAGGATATTCCAAATATGTATCCTAGGAATGGGTGACCTCAAGTGTACAACATAGTGAATTTTAATCATAAAAGAAATTGAGTAGTGTGAGATAGAATATTGTAGAATTGTCTCATTGTAAGACAAACATACTAGAGATAGCCACTGAGAGAGGTTTGTGACTTTCTCTAGATCATGGCTATGGCCATGGGGAAAGATCCAAGAAATCCCTGGCCAGTTTGCTTCTTCTCTAAGATCTATATCACTGCTTCAAAAATGCCATGTATCACTCAACCCTGTCCAAAATTTCCTCAGAACCTATAACTGTCTTCAAAATAGTTGAAAACCTCAACCTCCAAAACAAGGAAAGGACAGTGTGTTGAAAAGGGAGCGATAAGTACACTGTAGTAGAAATGCTAACATCAGACTAAAAGCAGCCACCTAAAGGCTTTCTGGGTCCGTTCACACAGGGTGTGTTATCCCTGCCTTGTCTGTAAAGTTTAAGATAGGCACAGAAAAATGTACAAATTGTGCCAAGAATTTCATCCTTAATACCTGGTACCACCTAGGGACCCTTAGAACACTTTCCACAGTTCTCTGGAGCTCCTCACATTGGATACACAGTTGTGTTGATGTGTGTGCAAGAGATAATCAAAGAGTTTGGTCCAGACTCTAGCTTCTCAAGAACAGAGTGTGGAGTGTCATGTTCACCCTACAGGTATGAGAAATGGGTGCGTCCCAGTAAATTATGAAGTGAGGAGGGGAAGGGAGATCACAAGAGGCAGTCTGTGTTTTTCTTTCTTACACACCTGGCTCACCCTTCCTTCTTTATGTAATAGAGTGTTGGGAATTACCACCTGCAATTCTAACAACTGCAGACTTGAAGGCCTCCCCTTAGTCGCCTTCATCTTAACTGCACTGTCTAAAGTCTGTTTTATTGATTTCCATTCTGAGGCATATTTTAGAGATATTTACCTTCTGTTTTTACTGTTAACAAAAGTTTTAAACCAGTCTACTCTAGAACATCTGTTTGAGTCTCTGCTCAATGGTGTTTGTCTACAATAAACAATGGCATTTATTAGCAGCAACATAGGCATTTTACCATTACTAACTTAGTGGGGTTTTTTTTACAGCTGTAGTTACCAGTTTGCTTGTTTTAGCTGACTTAATGCTCTCACTGTTTTTTTAGGTCATCACCACTCTTTCTTTTGTAACTCATTTTTGAAAAGAAGGAAGGACAGGCAAGATGGCTCTATAAATATGTATTTAAAACCTCATGCTTGCTGCTCATTCTGATGGCCGAAGTTCAATCTCTTGAGTCCATGGTGGAAGGTGAAATCTAAGTCCCAAAGTTGCTTTCTGCCCACATGTGTGGAGGTACATGAGCCACACACACGCGCACACACACACACACACACACACACACACACACACACACACACGCACACACACGCGCACACACACACACACACACACACACAGAATTTTGTTTAGTTTAGAAATGAAAAGCAAGGTTCACAGCACATGGGAAATTTTTCCTGAAATATTACCATTTCTTGTTTTGAGGCTGATGTGATTTTTTTAAAAAGAAGTCTATGCTTCTTCACCTTTGTTCAGAATCTAAAGTAGCATCAATGTTTGCCAAGCTGGAAAGTAAAATATTATGAGAAAGTTTAATTTCCAAGTCCCCAAAAGGTCATGTAGTGCCAAATGAGGAAGATAAATTTAATTAATTTATTTTAAATAAAAATGACTTAAGTGCCCTTTTAAAAAAACAAAAAAGGGAATGTGTTTTAAATAAAAGTTACAATTCCTTTCACGTAAGGAACAGATATGAAAAAGTAAATCAAAAAGGCTAAGCCCCACATTGTAATCCACAGTGAGTCTGTAGAGGTTATGATAACGGTGGCCTGAAAGGTACAAATCAGCTATTAAAATGTCTGAGTTCATTATGTCCACAAAGTTCTATATCCTACTGAAAGGAAAGAGCTGGGAATCTTAGTTAGGATTCATCTGCGTTTCATGTTCAGAGAAGAGTTCAATTTTAAGTAACAACACATCTACAAGTTCCAACTTTTAGTCCATGAACTAAAACAAAAAGGCTCAGTCTTCAGAGATGCGGAATCAAATGTCACTGGTTTGATCTGTTTCAAAAACATCTTACTTTTTCACTGTGAACCACTTCTAACAATTCTTTTCAAAAAGATGACAGAGAAGGGGAAACAAGAGTTCACAGAGCTCTCATCCTGCAGCCAGCACCTCTGAGGTACCAGAGATGGGTCTGAAATTGCTGCAGATGAAGTAGAACGAAGAATGACAAGCAAATGCCATCCACACAAAGGCCCTACTCAGATGGGAGCCCCGTGATTGATAAGGCTCAGCCGCTAATAATGCCCCTCACTAGTCGTGAAATCTGGCCTACCAGTGATGGCAGCTGCATGACATCATGGTGCTAAAGAATGAGCTAGCTGTTGCCCTCTCATTCTAACATGTGATGCAATTACAGAAGATTGGATTAAAGGAGTATGCTGTGATAGGTGCTCAGGGAGTATTCATAGGGACTGATGTATACACCAGGCTTGATGCTGGTAAGATCCAAATATGAATCAAAGAGTCCTCAGAGTTTAGAGTCCACCTAAACTAATGGCCTCCTTTTGGTATGAATTCTGACCATTACTGACTCTTCAAAGCAGTTTCCCTCACCTCTCAAGTTGTGCTTTACTTTCCAAGGTAATTTCAAACTTGTTGTTTTGATGTTACTTCATTTTATTCTTCTGATATAAGAATCCCTTGCTATTCTATAAATATGTATTTAAAACCTTTTGCTGAGTACAGTTCTAGGATGACAGATTGCTCTCCTTGAGGACTGCCAAAGATTGACATAATATCAGTTTGGTAGCAAGAAAGAAATGACCTATCTTGAGATGGGGTCTTGAGTTAGAAGCATTTAATCCACTGGGACCAAAAGAGCCTCACAGATTTTATACACACATGCACACACACACACACACACACACACACACACACTCACTCACACACACACACACACACACACACACACACTACACACAAACACAGTACACATAGAGGCAGAGAGAGAGAGAGACAGATAGATACACACACCTTCCTCTGTTACTTGGTCATAAGGTATATCAATTTCTATAGGACAGAATTTTTATTTCTCTCACATACTAATAGAACAGCCTTTTGCTGGACTTTCTTTGGTCCCTGGAAGTTCTGTCATAACGTGACTCTTCTTCGAACCATCCTTGCCTTTCCTTTGGGAGGAGTGAGAGTGAGTGGTACTAAGTCTGACGACAGGAGTCAGAATGTCTAGGTTTGAATCTTATGTATACAAGTTATTAGCTCTGTGACATTGTATATGCTACCCAGTCTCTGTGAACATTCTTTTCCCATTTTGTAAGATAACAGTTTGGAGATGGTAAAAAGCAGTCAGTCAAATGGTAGCCTCTGCTTGGCAGATGTAGGCACTAAAAGATGATGTTACCAAACACTTTGGCTAGAATAACAAATTAGAGTGAGATACTAGGAGTGGGGCAGGTTAGCAGGACATAGTTAGGGAAGGGTTTCAGGAATGGCTACAGCACTTGGATAACTGTGAAAGGACAACTAAAAACCCTTTTCATCTTTTTAATCCCAAGCCCTGTGGTACAACCCTAACATGAAAAAAATATTCAATTCAATAGTTAAAACTCTTTGGCAACTCAGATTCATTTACATATGCTTTGGATATTCCTTAAAACTAACTTTTACATTCAAAAGATTATTGGGAACAAATCTGCAATCACATGTTGCTCCAATGCACTTGCCCAGAGTGTTCGCAGCATTTATATCAGCTATTGATGGATTAGAAGTAGTAAGTGCATTGTTGGGGCCTTGGTCTCCACATTAACTCTTCATCACTGGTCCAAATAATGCCTGATACTAGGAATGCAGGGTAGTTCCTGCAGGAGGTGGACACTTACCTAGGGGCTCTGAAGATCTAAGCCAGATACTACACTGGTCCCCTCTATCTTCAGAGCCCTTTGCATTTGTCCATACTGTTCCTTCCATGAGGCTTTGACATGGGTAACTGATAAAATCTCTGAAGACGTGAGAGAGAATGACACCTCTGGAAAACAGACTCATTAGCCAGTTAATTTAGCATAAAATTTAGGAATTCTCATTTGCCCAGGTGGCTTCTAAGGCCCAGGTAGAGGTAGAAAGCCTGGTAATGTATGTTCAGAGACAAGAGTTTTCATGAAAGTTTCCAAAGAGGGGGCCTTCGTGTTATGTGAATGAGAGAGTTATGTGAATGCAACTTTCTTTTTGCATTCTGTGGATGCTGATGATGGTTAGAGGCTAATGCCATTGTCTTTTGGGGGTACTGATGGAAGCTTTGTACAGTAGTAAGTGCATTCTCTGCTATACACTTGTTCCAAATATCCCTTAGGAAATCAACAGTGACCATCTACAGATAGTAGCCAGGACTGTAAAACAAGGTATTTGGAAACATCAAATTCTGTGAATCTGACTTATACTCTGAGGACCAGGGGCCTCTGAAACATTTCCTTCTTTTCTGTCATAATATTTTATTGTTTATGTATTTATTTTATTATTTATCAATATATTGATTATTTTATTGGAATTTCCCGGTAATACACCCAATCATACTCCCAGTCCTCCTTGATCTGCCACCCATCCTCATGCTTGTGGCCACACCCCAGAACAAAACAAAATAAAACAAAAACACAAGTCCAATTCGTGTTGCCCACATACTCACTGGACCATAGTCAAACTCCCAGTGGTCAGCCACTTAAAAAAAAAAAAACAGAAAACAAAAGGCAAAAACCAAAAAAACCCTGAGTCATTCTCCACCCTGCCACTCCCAGATGCTCTAAATTGTGAAGAGCTTACACTTCATCATCTTCATCACAAATTTTTGCATGTTTTTTCTTCCAATAATTAAAATGTTTTAATTCATTTACATCCTGACCAGAGATCCCCTCTCTCCTCTCTTCCCAGTTCCACCCTTGCAAACCCCTCCCCTTCTCAGAGAAGGGTTGCCTCCTTAGGTCCCACCCTACCATGGGACATCGAGTCCCAGAAGAACTAGGCACATCTTCTCTCATTGAGGCCCAACCAGGCAGTCAAGGCAGGGAACAGAAACTAAGTCAGCCCCCTGCAGCACTTCTTAGGGGACTCAAATGAAGACCAAGTTGTACATTTGCCAAAATATGTAGGGGCTTAGGTCTAACTCCGACATGTTTTCTGGCTGATGGCTTTGTGGGTCCCATGTTAGTTAACTCTGTAGATCTTCTTGTGGTATCCTTGCCATGCCCCCTAGGCTTGCTCACTTCTATTACCCACTCTTTCACAATACTCCCAGATCTCTGCCTAACATTTGGCTGTGGGTCTCTGCATTACTACAATTTTGAAGAGTTCTCTTAGATGGCTTCCTATCTAGGCTGTTACTTCAGTGAGGTAGGAGTTGTCACAGGAAACTACTATGTCCCTCTTTCTCAACTGTGAGTCTGCAGTCATCAATATCACTGCAAAAGTAGCTTCTTTGTCCTTTACAGTCAATGAGAGCACAGATCATGAACTGCCACATGGTTTGTAGACAGCAGTGACCACAGACATTCATGCTTCTTACTATGAGGTCTACCTGACTGCTTGATGGTCCTTTACAGACTGGTTAGCTAGGAACTTAGCCAGGTATCAAATTCATCTTTACTGTCAGCAAATTCTAATTGAAATTTAATATTCTTTCAACTGTGAATAGAAGATTCCAATCTCAATAACATTAGTAGTTCTTGTGATTTTTGTCACTAAGAAAAGTTGCAAATATTTTCATATCACATAAAGTTGTTAGCGAATACCTGTAAATGTAATTTATGCTCAGTGTTGCTCTAAAGCTTGATGATTGTAACACTGCCACTAGAACTTTAGCATTTGAGAAAAGAATCACATATTATAGTAATGTGATGATTTTTTCAATGTTTTGGTTAGTTATTCTTCATGCTATCCATATCGTTTTGTGTATTCAGTACATGGATTTAATAGCAATATTCTGTAAGAGTCTACAAAGTTACCAAACCTCCAATAATGACCAAGACAAAAGAAAAGTACTTGCCTAGTTCCACTTTTCAGAGAAAGGGACAGAGACTCTGTATCTATTCTCCCTTCACACAGCCAACAAATGCTAGAAAAGCATACACAAAACAAAGACAATGCAAGTCAAACTGAACTTCCAGAAAGAAAACAAGAAACAGGTGCACTGAGCCTATGATTGTCTCAGCTTTTCACCCCATGAGTAGAAAGGCAATCAATCCATATACTATCACAGATTTCCTGGCACTTGGGAAATGGATTGTAGAAGTCAAGGATCCCCAAATGACTAGGGTTTGTGAAGCATAGAAGAAGAAAGTGAAAAGAAAAAGGAAAGGGAGAGGAGAGGGAGAGAGCTATTTGGTGTTCCAAGTAGTCATCCCACATGTAAGGAAATCATTTATATCTTGAGCAAAAGCCAGGGACTGAAGAAACTATCACAAGAGTTCACAGGGACTGCTGGTAATTAGTTGTTTTAAGCAAAAGTAGAAAATCTTTGTAAAACAGGAGACATTGAATAAAGAATGGAGAACTATATTGTTTAGGAGCTAACAAAAATGAGTCTTAAAAACTGCTCCTGTTCCCCCAAAACAAAGCATACAGGCAAATATTGAAAACCATTCCTAATGATTCATTTCCGTTTCAGAATATACATTAAACATATTAAAAAGTATACAAATATCCCCAAAATATGAATTTCAAATATTAATCATGTAACAAAAATTATTCACATATGAAAAATATCATGAAATACAACCATTTGCAGAAGAAAAAAGAAGTCCATGTAGAGGAAACATATCAATTAAAACTGTTATAAGATAGAGTGATGCACATACTTTTAATGCCAGAACGCAGTAGGCAGAGGCAAGCACATCTCTGAGCTTGAGGCCAGCCTATCTGCATAGCAAGCTATAGGCCAACCAGGTCTACAAAGTGAGAATCTGTCTTACATGTAAGAAGAAAAGGATGAGGAGAGAGAAGAAGAGGAGGAGGAGAAGGAGGAGGAGGAGAAGGAGGGGGAAAAGGAGGGGGAGGGAGAGGAGGAGGAGGAGAAAAGTGAGCTTGCATGTAAGGAACTTCTCATGAACATTATAATAAATGAGAAAATAAGCTAAAAACATTTTCAATAAAATTTGGGATGCAGTGTAGTATTCAAAGTCAGTACAGCAAAAAGATTATAAAAAATAAGCATAATATGAATAGGAAAAACAGATGAGATATTTCAATACTTAGAAGAGCCTACTGATTCCACCAGGAGACTTTTAGATAACTAGTTTTGAGAAAATATCAGGCTACAAAATGAATATACAGAAATCAGTAACTTTTCCATACACCAACAATAAGTTAGGAAAAATCTATTCATTTTACCTTTAAAAAAGTCACCTAGGAATAAACCTTACCAAGGCATTGAAAGACTTCTATAATAGAATGTATAAGTTACTAAAAAGAAAAAGAGATTGAAGAGGGCACTTGAGAAAGGAAAGAACCCCCATGTTGCTGAGCTGACGGAATAAATACTGTGAAAATAGTCATGTTCTCATAGGAAATCTAGAAACTCAACATAAACACCGTCAAATTTTCAATGACATTCTTCATAAAATCAGGAAAAGCAGTCCTAAAATTAAAGTGGAAGCATGAAAGATATCAAACAGTCAGAGCACCCCAAATATAAAGAAACTGAAGACACCACAATACCTGAACTGTACTACAGAGCCATAGTGACTCCAGAAGCTTTGTGTGCATACAAAAACCGAAGACCTAGAAATAAACATCCACAGCCAAGCCAAATCCTTATAAAGTCGGCAAATACAAATATTTGGGGGAAAAAAAGATAGCTAGTGATTCAAAATGAGGCAAAAATCAGCAATACATATTTTTAAAAATCTTCAACATTCTTAATCACCGGCAGAAACTAAAGGAGATTAGACAAAACTCTCAGGAAAAAAATGGATGTAAATTTGATAAAAATTATAATCCAAAGGATTAAAGAAGTTTAGCCAAAGAATGTGGAGGCAGAGCCTCCTAGCTTTAAAATCTGCAACACTAGCATAGCAATGCCCATTCATAAGTTCTGCTAATTTCAGAGGTACCAGATCTTTGTCATGAAACTTCTTTTGGGGGACTCATGTGCTTTCTACCCTTGTGAGACTCACTCCATTTAGAATCCTAATTTAAGAGGGATGAGCTAAGGCCAATTCAAACAATCAAACAGTCCCAAAGGAATACATTTCTAAGATTTGAACTTATGCTTGAATGTTACACCAATAAGGGGGAGTTTGTATTTGCCCTTTGCCTGCACTCATCTTCGTTTGCTAGTGAAGGAAGAACACTAAGGGTACATTTCCTTCAACTTGGCGACCGGATACTGCCCTAGGAGCAAAGCCTTGAGCTCCAGCAGGACTCAGTGGAAGGTTCCAGTGGTGCTGTTGGATGAGTCTTGATAGGATTCTCCTCACTTTTACAACCTTCTAGTGCGGTCAGCTTCACATTGTGCTAGCACCATAGAGATACCCACCATCACCACCACCACCACCACCACCACCACCACCACCACCACCACCCAGCGTGAAGCACTCTCCTCAATTCTCTGACATCCTGTGATGATATGTGATAATGAAATCCATCACACCTTGTGCTATTTTTATTGTCTTGATATGCTTTATTGGGATTCCCAGTGTTTTCATTGTTTAGGGATGTTACTGAAAAGTGAAGATGCTTTGTTTCAGCTTGCCAGCTCAGGTTTTAAGGCAAAAATAATGAGTCTATGCCAGGCACCCAACATTTCACCTTGCATGACAGTAGAGCAGTGTGGACTGTGGACGAGCCCTTCTGGAAGACTCATTCCACACAGCAGAGCTCTAGCGCAGTCCCATGAACACAGATGCTTGAAGGAAAAAGCTTCTTTCTTGCAGTCCTTGTGAATATTGATCTGGAGGAGTGCCATTGCTACCCTGATCATAAATATATTTCTTACCTCTCTGCCAGCTGAGATTCAATTATTGCCTCTAATGAACTACAATTAGAGCCACCAGTTCTGGGTCCTCAGGTAAAATGCACACTGCATCAGCTGTTTTGGTCTGTGTTTATTTATTTTGTCCTGTTATGGGACCATTGCAAATTGTGATTATTCTGTTCACAATAAATAGATAAAAAGTCTTTCTCTTTCTCATTTTCAAGGTTAGACAAGAAGGCAGCTTCTTCTTCTTCTTCTTCTTCTTCTTCTTCTTCTTCTTCTTCTTCTTCTTCTTCTTCTTCTTCTTCTCTTCTTCTTCTTTTTCTTCTTCTTCTTCTCTTCTTCTTCTTCTTCATCTTCCTCCTTCTCCTCCTCTTCCTCCTCCTCCTTCTTTTGTAATGATCAGTCAGCTTGTATGGGAGGGGGAAAGGATGGGGTATAGTTAAAACCTGCTAAAAGAATCTTTAGGAACAGAGCCTGGCTTGTAATTCACTAAATCCCTTTGTAAAACAGATGGCAGTGAAAAGGCATGCATACAGACAGAAATGCCTGGTGAGGAACGGAGGCAACAACACCAAGGCAGTGGTGAACTTGGCTGAGGGAAGGACTTTTATTTAAGGAAAGGATCCTCACTAAGTAAACAGGAGCTGGGGTGCAGAGGAAATAGTCAGAAAAAAAGTGGACCCTAAATTTCTTATTTTAGTGCAAGATTTTGATTGCCAGATGGGTCACACAATTTTCTTTACACGAGGCTTATAATTTCCAAGCTTGAAATCTTGTCAAAATCATCAGAGACCCTAAAATGTTCTACCTAGTCCTCCCAGTTTTCCAAATATGAGCATATTTTCCTGCATAATTTGAAGCCTTTCTCAATGCTCATTTCTTAGATCAGTTCAGCCGATAACACTATTTCTACACCCAAATCCTTTCATCCTGGCTACACAGCAGCCTCATTTAGCTCTTAATATATTGCTAGAGTTTCTACTTTACAAAGGAAAACAGCCTGAAGAGCCAAAAATCCTCAGCCCTGTTCAGTGCATTTCCAAACAAGATGTGGTGGCTGCTGACCAGGGCAGGCAAGCATGGTGCCAAGCCTGAAAATGGCTGTGACTGCCATTATCACCAAACTCTGGGTAATGATGTCACGGGGATTCAACAGAAGGGGTTTCCAGGATAGATGAGCTTCAATCTGAGAGAGAGTTCCTCTTCTTGTGAAATGAGTCTGTTTCAGGGGCTTTCCCATGGGTGCGGTAATGAATTATCTGATTGTTAGTATTTGGAAATAGAAACTGAGTGTTTCTTAGTTCCAGAGACCAGAAATCTGAATTCAAGAGTGGAGCTGTGTCCCCTGAAGGCCTGGGGTGACAACCTGCCTCTTGCTTCCTCTTGCTTCCAGAGCTTTCAGTCTCACCCTCTATCGCTCCACTCTTCCCCTATGGCATCCGGTCACACTGCCTCTCGTCACCTAGCTCTTCTCCCAGGATGACTCTCCACTGACTCTTAGAAAGACATTTGTGATTGATTTTTTTACCTCAGCAGTGCGTTCTGGAACTGGCTTCTCCCAGCCTGTACCCACTGTTCCTCTGTGCCCTCCCTTAACTCAGGCCTACCTTTTACCTAGACTCTCGGGTTGTGGGGATTTGATCTGGTCATATCTTGGGTAATGGACCAACACTCAAAGCATGCAGTTCTCAACCTGTTTGAACTAGAGAGGCTTGTCTCTAAGATGAAAGTGATAGATGTTTACTTTTGTGTATGTGCAAAGGAAAAGGAAAGTACGTTCCCCACTAAAGTGTTTTGCAAAACCACATCCATGGTTTTCCAAACTTTCTGCTGGTTGTTATTGTAATAGATTCAGCCTCCATGGCACATTGTTCCCTAGAGGTTTCGCCTATGTGCTCAGAAAACTTGTCGGCTGTCATGTGAAATCTGACATCCCCACATTCTCCCAAGTGCCCCTGCTTGCTGCCTTTCCTTCACACCAAGGCCTGGCTGTTGGTACCTGGGTCCTGCCTGCCGCTGCTGCTCCCAGCTCTGCGTTCCACTGCTAGGAATTCTTTCTTCACAAAGACGGTTTTCTGGAAGAACTGTAGCAAGTTGCACCATTGTGGATGTCACCACTACTGTGCTGTGGGGAGTCACTGAAGTCCTGGAGGTGCTAAAGGGCAAGTGAGAGTCTTCCCTCCATTGGCACAAATAACCATGAACCCAACAAGATACAGAGGGGTGCTCTTTAACTGACAACTGATATGTATGGGATTTATGGACTTGTCTAAAATTAGGTCCAGTCATAAATCCTGGTGGTGGCACTGTGATGAGTACATGAAGGACTGTATGAATCAGAGAGGCATGAATTCCTGTGATGAGTTAAATGGGACCTCAGGCTGGGATCCTCCTCTCCTCTTCTATACTCCCTTCCCCCCACTCACAAACACATGTACATCCCTTATATGTCACCTAGAATATACAGTAGTCACTCAGTAAACATAGGATTTGCACAGCCTAGGTTGTCAATAAATGCACTTTACCCAATGAATACATGACTTTCAAACTGTGTTTCCCTAATGTCCACACCAACTTATAGCGTCCCCAATTCTGTTTCCATTTCTTTATAGTGATAAATGTTTTTGTTGTTGTTTTAGAAATGAGAACCTGAAAACCTAGAAAACTTGTGACTTATCCACATGAATATAAAGGCCCGTGGCCTCCCAGTGCCAAGCTGAGGTTGTTTGCAAAGCAGTGTACCAAGTATGCGAGTGTTTATAGTAATTTATGTTCCATGGGCCAGTAACCATCTCCAACCCCGGAAATCACCAAAGAGTGACACACTCTGCATCTGGTTGGAGCCAAGGGAATTAAAGTAATTACAATGAAAACATGTTGGTATTTATAGTAACATCTAGTAGGGGAAAAAATGCAACAGTAAGAAGTTAGCTGCCATAATGCTGGATAGCCTGTGGGTTCTCACCAAACATTTGAAGGCTGAAAACCCAGAAAGTTGGCAAATGTGTAGGGGAAAGATGGGAAACTACGAGGCAAAGGATGGGTTTAAATGCAAAAGAAGGGGATGGAGAAATGCAAGTGCTACTGCTTTAGTATAAGCAAGCAGACATTGACAGAAACGTGGGAAATGGTGGTGCTGGCATATCCCTGCCTCAGTCACAGCCCTGTTATATGCACATAGTCTTCTGTCATATTAGCATGTCAGTCCTTCCTTTCTCAACAAGAATAAGAGGAAATTGGTAGAGTTCCCACTATATACTGCTGCAAGACCATTTTGTAGGTCCTGCTAGGCCAGGAAACAGAGAAGAGACAAGATTGGGCTCCTTCCCTGGTCGCTGGGACGTCTGGAGCACTTTTCTTTGCCCTGATGGGCCTTAGTGCTTCTCTTCACATGCGTCACTGATGCAATAATGGCAGTCTCGATGTAATTCAGATAGATGATCTGTGTAAGAGTGCCTGCTGAAGCAGAGGCTTGGACACGCGTTTTCTAATTAAGGGTGTCCTTGTTAATTCCTTGCCTTCCCACAAGCTATGGTCGGCATATGGTCAGGTACCTCAGTTGAGGAGTTGCCTCCCTCAGAGTCACCTATGGACAAGCGTGCTGTGGGCCATGTGAGTGGTGCTATTTCTGGACCCTGGGCCCTGGGTGCTCTAAGAAAGGAGGGTGAACAAGCTGTGAAGATCAAGCCAGTAAGCAACATTGTTCCATAGCCTCTGCTTCAGTTCCTACTTCCGGGTTCCTCCTGTCTTGACTTACGTTTTTGGCAGACTATGACAGGGATGTGTAAGCTAGATTCCCTTTCTTCTACAAGTTAGCTTGGCCATGATTTTATAACAGTAACAAAAGCTAACTAGACCAACAGGCTTGTGGCTTACTTGCTGTTGTAGAGCTGACTGCCATACATAATAGTCAAGAGACTCAGCTGCAGAATCCCATCTAACTTAAGTCATGGAAAGCCATATGAGTATAAATATCTATGATTCCTCATAGAAAGAGTGGGTGCATCAGAAAGTGATTTCTATCATCAAGATTTTATGCAATATTCCTGAGTTAATAATATTAAACACACACACACACACACACACACACACACACACACACACACCCCACAACAAACAATGAAAAATCTTCTTAGCACGTGCTTCAACCATTACAATCAAACAGAGAAGGCGGGTTATAGACACATGGTCACTTAAACCTTGGTCACAGTCTAGCAGGCAGCAAGAGGTAAGAATTGAGAAAGGTCACATTTATAGACTTGCCCTAAGTGGATGGGTGCTGGAGTTTGAGAGTGGAGACAAGTCAGAAACATGACCCAGGCAGTCACCATAGAAGCTCTGGAAGAGGCCATGCTAGACATGAGGTAGGCAGAGGGAACAAGTTCAGAGCCAGAAGGAGCTGCCTGGAGACCGTGTGTAGTCACAGCCCTTGTTTTAGATCATCTGCTGTTGATGACATACAAAAATGAAAGCAGAATTTATTTCTCTTTGCTTAGCTTCTGCAACAAAGATACCAAGGAAGCAGAGATTAACTGCCAACATCCAATATCTTGGTTTGAACAATCCAGACAAAATTGCCCATAGCTGGTAGACACACCGGACAGAGGAACCAGTCAGCCCCAGGACAAGTAGCCCTCTCGTCTCTCACGGAGGGCATTCTGGATGATGTCAATGGCAGTCTCTTAAAGCTACTAGACCAGATCCCCTTGGAATTTCCAAAGAATGAAGTCCCAGAGTTTCTAAACTCTTGAAATTGCTGGGCACAGAAAGAGCCCAATTCCTTACTAACATAATTTCTCTAAGTAGCATACAGTGGGGGTTACCTGCTGGTAGGGAGGAGGACCTCAGCCCAGAGAGGCCTAGGAACTCTCAGTGCTTGGTAGGGATAAGAAACAGATTTTTTTTACTTAGACTTACTAGTATTTTACTTGTCCCCACAAGCAATGTGTCCCTTCTTGGTTAAACATCAGGCAACTGGAATTACCACTGTCTGAACCCAGACTTCCTTTCAGTTATTTATTTATTTACATCCCAAATGTTGTTCCCTGCCATATCACCCCTCACAGAGTTCCTCCCTCCATCCCTTCACCCCTTCACCTCTGAGAGGGCAGCCATTTCCCCTGACCCCTTATCCCTCTAACCTGCAACTCTATTTCTGCAGGATTAGGTAATCCTCTCCCACTCAGGCCAGACCAGGCAGCCCTCTGCCATAAATGTGCCAGGGTCTCAGACCAGTCTCCCATGACTATTTTGTCCACCATCTAAGTAGGATTCAAGTATCCTCATTTGGGCCTCTCTTCTGGCCTTAACTTCTTTGAGTCTGTGGGGGGTGTATCACAGGTATGATGAACTTGTTAGCTGAGATCCACTTAGCAACGAATACATTCAATGGATACCTCAGTATGATATTTTCTAGTTCCAGACATTTGCCTGTGAAATTCATGACATCCTTGTTTTTAACAGCTGAATAGCATTTAGTCATGTAGCTATACCACAATTTCTGTGTTTTCGGTTGAGGGACATCTAGGTTGCTTCCAGTTTCTGGCTATTACAAGTAAAGCTGCTATGAATATACTGGAGCATCTTTTGTGTACATGAGCAAGAGCAGTATAGCTTGGTCCTCAGGTAGAACTACTTCTAATTTTCTGAGAAACTGCCAGATTGATTTCCAGAGTGGTTTTACAAGTTCTCAATTCCACCCACAATGGAGGAGTGTTCTCCTTTCTCCACATCCTCGCCAGTAGGTACTGTTGCTTGAGTGTTTGATCTTAGCCATTCTGATTGGTGGGAGGTGATATTGTTTTGCATTTCTCTGGTGACTGTGGGTGTTGAACATCTCTTTAAGTGCTACGTGGCCATTCGAGATTCCTCCGTTGAAAATTCCTTATTTAGCTCAGTACCCCATTTTTTGATTGTTTTGATTGTTCTGCAACATCTTCAGTAGGTCAGGGTAGGTGGTAGGGCATCAAAATGTTCTTTAGTCCTTGGCTTTTCTTTAGGTAGAATTCTGTTAAGTCAAGACGAAGAGGCTTGCTCAGGTTTACATTTGACAAATCTTCACAGAATGCTATCAGATTTACAACCTGTGCTGGGTATTAAGATCGCATCTACCCACACCCCATATATCTACACATTTAGCTTCCCCGTAGACTACTCCTTCATTTTCATTATTCCAAAGATACTCCTGAACTATTATGCTCTGTTCACTCCAGTAAGTATTAGAGATGAGTTAACAAAGCTATTTCACGTGGCTTCCAATCATCATCCTTTTGTTTCTATATTGTACTTTTCAAACTCAATCACTTCACCTTACTACATAAGTTTCTTTTTTTTTTCTAAGTTGACATACCAAATGTCACAAGATTTGGTATATACTTGAGATTTTCTTTTCATTCATTCTTATATTTAAAATTATTGTTAAGAAAAATATTTTCTATGGCAAGTAGCTAAATGAAAGTGCCTGTGCTGTGAGGTCATAAGCCATGTGAATACAAATTGGATGGAAATCAGCCTGGATTCATTTTAGGTGAACCTTGTTATCAGCTCAGATGTTGGTACACAGGACGGTGAACTAAAGTTAGAGGCTCAGTCAGGACATCAGGACTGTTCATAAACTAATCAGAACCACTGAAAGGAAACTGTTTGTCTGGGTGTCTCTGTCGTACCTGCCACAGCCTTGTGAATTGGAGTGAGCAGG
The DNA here is from genome assembly GCF_021556685.1 of Rattus norvegicus. Classification (NCBI taxonomy): domain Eukaryota; kingdom Metazoa; phylum Chordata; class Mammalia; order Rodentia; family Muridae; genus Rattus; species Rattus norvegicus. The sequence continues at coordinate 111,320,951 of NC_141536.1, forward strand.
CTTTGTGTGTTGTTTAGGCCTCCTTGAAGCTTTCAGTCACAAACAGGCTTTGTATGGAGAAAATTTTTTGGTGAAAACCTGAAATTGCTTCTATAAACGAGAGTTGTAAGCGAAATTCCAATGTATTTTCTTTCTTTAGTAATCTGCAGACAGCATATTTTCACTGCATGTATAGATATCCAGTATCTTTTATTTCATTTTTCCCACTTGCTATAGAATGTGCAGTCCTGGACCTAGAACTCCTCTACCACCAACCTAAAAGCCCAGAGCCTGGGCTCCTAACAGTGAAGCCTGGATTCCATTAGTGTACGTCTTCTGCATTCAGTGATGCTAGCACTTGGTTCAAGTTTGAACAGATCACTTCCTTTTTTTTTTAAAGATTTATTCATTTATTATATATAAGTACACTGCAACTGTCTTCAGACACACCAGAAGAGGGCATCGGATCTCTTTACAGATGGTTGTGAGCCACCATGTGGTTGCTGGGAATTGAACTCAGGACCTCTGGAAGAGCAGTCGGTGCTCTTAACTGCTGAGCCATCTCTCCAGCCCGATCATTTCCTTTTTAAAGATACTTCATCTAATCTAAAATTTTGTGTTAGACTGGCATGAGAATTTCAGGAAGAAACAGCTCTGCTGAATTAATGTTTCTGACTGGATTTTTGATTAAACACAGATCAAAATTTTAGCTTGGAACTCTCTGTCAGTTTAGAGAAACACAACAGGACGGAATGAAGATAAATTAATCAGAACACTGCTTAAAGCACACTGGCCACTCAGCTAGTTCAGACTGTCTTGTGCCCGGTACTGAGCTTTTCAACAGGTGACAACAAATTTAGTCCTGTATAGAATGTATTCTTTCATTAACTGAGTACGTCTAGAGTTATGCCTGTGTCCAGCAGACAGTCCACAATGCCAGGACTACTACTATGTCAGCATCTACTAAGAAGATGATGCCAATTTTGACTGAATGACAAAGAGAAGCAAGCCAAAGAAGGAAAGGCTGTTAGTACCCGATGTGAGTGTCGTGGGTGAGTTCCGCAGCAAGTGACTAGTGCCGCAACAGGGCAGTGCAGTGCTCTCCTGCCCTTGCTGATGCTGAGGACAACTGCAGTCTGAAAAGCTTTGTTGACAGTGTCTGGAGTTTGCTAGTTCACATAAGCTCATCTCCCCCAAGGTTCAATTATTTGAAAAAATAATAAAATGCTTCCTCCCCTCCAAAAGTTGGAGCTTTCTGATTCATGAATCATCTTTGTGCTGTGCATTTCACTTGAAGTCAACTTCTGATAGACAATGTACCTGGAGTTATAGCTCACTGGGAAATTTCTCTTTGGCTTTCATGTCCTATTGACATGAAATGTCCCCAGCTCTAGCACCCATGCCAATTTCCACTCCTGCTCTCAGGAAGAGCTGGCTTAGCAGGAGATGGCAGCAGAGAACAGGAAGGGTAGGTTTTAAGCCACCAGAAGATGACCTGACCAATGGAGATACTTTAAGACAACAGAGCTTTGAGATATTTCCTTAGCTCTGGCTCCTCCAACTATAAAGGAATCAAAATACCACTGGAACAAGGGTGGGCTCTAACATCCCATGGCTTGGGAAAATCAGGATGTGCTTGCTTATATGCTGCTACCACGATAGGGCATACACATCCAGCAATTCCTTAGCTAATTGTGGGCAATATTAAGAGTAGAAACGAGTTTGTGTCCCTGATGATTAGTTAGATCCTTTTCAAATCAGAAAAGTGGAGGAAATTTGATATTTTTTTCCAAAAATTTGTATGATCAGAAATTCATTAATTCTCATATTTCTCATTAATACCTTTGGACACTGAGACAAAATTGGAGCCACAGGAGAGCATGGTGTTTCATCTCTGACTTCCTGCTAAGTTAATATGATAATCTTGACAAGTAACACAGGAGCACTGAGTAACTTGATTCTGGGAAGACACCTGGCTTTGTTCTCTCGGATCTTATTCTTTCCAAAGTAGGACATCTGCACTGGGAGGCCAGATGTGTGCTATGTCTTAACTTCCCAGGTCTTAAAGGAAAGCCTTTCATGAAAATCAATTATACAAAAAAGTAAATTAAGCCTGGAGGAGTGTGCATATTGGACCCTCATTCACTTCCCCATGTGTTCTCATCTTTGTTTAGCTGCAGTGCCCCAGGATGGCTCTAGAGGGCTATGACTGCCTTGACACAGTGCCCGGAGCTGGATCTCTGCAGCCAGAGACATGAAGTCAACTTTTGCTCATCCCTAAGAATCTGTGTGACCCCAATCTTGTCTGTGTCTTGATTTCTTACTACATTTTCCCACCCTACCCCCCAAAGCAATAGTGCTGATGTAAGAAAGGGGTTTGAGCAACAAATGGGACATCTGGAGGGAAGAGGGTTAGGTGGAGGACTGGATGCTAAAATTGTCAAAAGGTGACAAAAGTTGGAGCAATGACTGAAGTGAAGCTCTGCAGGCTAAGGTAGAGCCCTGACGCGTTTACAGCTTCATGGTGCTTCTGTTACATCAAGGGGAACTTGCCTGGAGGCATATAGATCTGTAGATATACAGAAAATGCAAACCCTCTTTCCTGAAGAAAGAGCTTCCAAGTGCATCTTCGCTTTCTCTGGCAAGTGCCTGGCATTGGCAGGTAAGTGTGGATGAAGGTAGAGAATCCTCTGTTCCTCTGAATGATGGAAGCTCACAGAAAGGGACAGACTGGGGTCATCCTGAGAAAAAGTCAAATACTTTGTTTATCCTTAAGGGTGATGACAGAGTGGAAGAAGAGGTAGCCAGTCACTGGAGGAAAAGAAAAGTGGCTTCGCCTGCCTTCAGCTTGCAAGACCTGGTCTCCCTGGACCTTTCTTCTCAGCTGCTTAGACAGAGATTTGGTTCCAGTCCAAAGCAGTACTGGATAAGGCAGGCATTTCCCAGGGGACCTTTGGTAATACCAGGCCAAATGAAGTCAGCATAACTTGATTCTGTAGCTTGGCCAAGGAGGTCTCTAGGCCAAGAATCAGCAAGACCAACACAAGCATGGAAAGCTCTGTATCCTTGATGTCCATAAGCATTCTGAGGAAAAGAGCATCCTAACTGCTTTCTGGTGGCTCCCTAGATTATCTATATGTAAAGCAGAGATTTGCACTGACTATTCTTCTTTGTCAAGTATCAGCTTGAATATTTCATGCATTAGAGAATTGGGGTTAATGCTCAAAAAATGATTCTTATGAAATAAAACTATTGAAATATGCCTCCGAATGCATTTCAGAACCATGTCTCCCAGGCTTCCTGGAGTTGCCTGGAAGGAAAAGGTTTGCTCTGATCATATGCAAATTATGGAAGAAAAAATGCCTACACTGTTAAAAACTTACCATGGTTTTTCTTTCCTCTGACCCAGAAACTCCCTCTCTTTTAGTCTCTTAAACATCTATTAGTACCCAGATTATGCGAGTGGCTTTGCTGTTTTCCAGTTCTCTGGGGAAAACTTGCTGGCAAGCCCATGGGGTCTGAGAAACATGCTTCTCCCAGCTGGTCTGGAGAGCCAGAAACCTGGAAGGCCAGCCCCAGACTGTTTGGCAAGGATATAAGGGAAGGAGAAGCTTAACTCCTGACTGCCTGGACCCAGGAAGTTAGGGACTTCCTTTCTCTTTGCCTTATGGAGCGGAATAAAAGGTCAGGGATTCTGACTCAACTCCTGTCAGCTTGTCATTTTGCTGATGTTCTCATAGAGGGCACTATATGCAGAAGAGGCTGGGGGCTTCCTGGGACGAGTTGACTCAGAGGTAGACAGACCTTCTTGGTTACCACTGCACTTACAATCTCTTAGCCAGAACCTCTCCTCTTTAAAATCAGAGAAGTCAGTAGATGACCTATTAATTAAAGAATGCTGTGGAAAAAGAATTGCAAAACATGTTCATTTCTAAACAATACAAACTTTTTTGCACAAGAACCAGATGCTACTGATTCTTAAACCTTGCCCATGCATACATTTGTACATACATACATCTATCCATACATCCATACATACATACATACATACATACATACATACATACATACATACAGAAAACATTACATGACTCTAAAAGTCACCTTAAAATCTGAGTCTTCAGAAGCCTGGGCAAGTACCTCTGTAGGTAAGATCCCTTGCTGTACTAGCCTGAAGACCTTAGTGTGAACCTGCAGCACCCATGTAACAAGCTGAGCATGGCTGGGCAGGCTCTAACCTGTTTTTGAGGTAGAGATGGGCAGATCCTGGGAGCTTGCTGATCAAACAGCCTAGCCCAAAGTAGCTTCTAGTTCATTGAGAGATGCTATCTCAAGTCAATAAGGCAGAAGCAATAGAAAAAGTGACCTGATGCCCTGTGCTTGCGTCCATTTGAGCATGCATGCACACATGCACACACACATAAACAAATGCTTCTTCTTAAAGAATTTCACATATGCAGGTTCTCTGTAGTAGGGCCCAGCTTTATTAAAGCATTTAATACATGTGTATACTGTTACATGCAAAGAAATAAAAAAAAAGTCTTAATCATTTTTGCTTGTTTTCTTGGTGCTTAATAAAATACAGAGGCTTCTGATGCAGGACCCCTTTGTAATTATGCAGGGCACAATGATGGATTATGGGAAATGATGTTTGAATGAAAGTGACCCCTGGGTCTCTTCCTCTCTAGTGTGTTCTTCTGACATGTGTATAGTAGGCCTATATTCTAGGTGACATAGCTCCAGGATAGGGGAGTCCCCATTGGTGTGGATCTGTGTGAGGCAGAATCTTTTTGTTGGATATGAATCACAAGCAAGAAACCCAATAACCAACCACAGGCACATTGTACAACAGTCCTGGAAAGCATTATTCTCACTTTTCTGGTGAGGAAGTATAAATCCTGGAGCAGCTGAACCTGTCGCCAAAGACCCTAAAGACCGTTCAAGTGTTAGCATTCTAGCCAGAGAGTCCTGATAGCATATCTGACTTGTACGTTTGTCTGTCCTGTATCCCTTGATCACTTCCTTTGCTGGCTGCCTGTATATTTACGTAGGCAATCTCAACACCAGCCAGTCTCCAGAACTCAGTCCTTATTCCTGAATTCGGCAAGTGTTCATGATTTAAATCACTGTAAGAAAGCCTGTGATTTCTGGTAAGGAGGAATGCAGGGCAGATAGAGTTCAGTACCAAGCAGAGGCTGGAAGACAGCAAAGTTGAAAGCATCCCAGGTCATGGTGAGTTGGCTCGTGTTTAAATCAGTTTCTGTCAATGAATTGGAAAAGTATTTCTGCCATGGGAGTTTGGAATTACGTATTAGGTTACTCCTCCTTCAGTTTCCTCCCTTGCACATGTGATACGGATACTTCTAACTCATTATACCTTCAACATAGCATGTGGCCCCCATTCTTTCATTCATTGCTTATTTATGAAGTAGCCTTGGCAGATCTAAGACAGAACCCCTTTTAGGAATACTCCCCTCCCCTCTAGTTGTTCGTGGCAATGCAGGTAGAGGGTTTGAACATAATTCATTCCCCTGGCCATGCTGGGGAAACATGTGGCTCACACAAGGTGACCTCTCCCAGACCTTGAAGGAAACATGGGTCTGTCTCAAAAAGGAGTGAGATAGCCTGAAAACAGGCAGGGACTCAGTAGGTGACTGTCCTGGGCATGTTGGTATTTGACTCTTGAATCCATACCTTCACTTATTAATTTATTGAAGCATAGATTTTATGGGAAAAGTAGACAGGAAAATAAACAGAAAAAGTTAGTTTCTGGTCAAGAGAGGTTTTATCTGGTTAATATCTAGGTCTTAAGAAGAAATTCAAACAGCCTTCAGAGTCTTAGAAAGTAAACCTTTACTTGAGGAAGAAAGACCTTACTGTGTCTGCATTTACTGTATATTGTTTTTCAGGTCCAGGTAGACACAGGTAATGTTGGAACTTAGCCCTAGTTTAGACTTGTGTATGATTTATTTTGTCTCACTCTGCCTCAGTTTCCAATCTCCCTTGTGTTTCTGTCTTCACTAGTAAAACCCTGTTATTGTTTTAGAAACAGACATGATTAATGGAGGTGAGGAAAGAATGCCTTTCTATTTGAGCTGTTAGACCCAAAGCATGGTGTCAGATTGGCTTCACAGAGTCCTCTTCCCATGACCCTTCCTACATGCCACAGTCTTTCATTCTGTTTCTTAGAATTTCCTGACTTAGATCCATTTACTTTATCAACCCTCCTTTCCTTGGAGGGAGTGGTAGTTCTGATCTGTAAGTATTTACCTTTCATCCAAGAAAATACTGATACTTTAAAAAAAATTGGTGACCAATACTTGGTCTTGGAATGGATGCCACAGTGTGGTTGAAGGCTAATAGGATGAGAACAACACTGGTGAACAGTGACATTTAATATTGCCACATAAACATTCATTGATTTAACCAAAAATGGTTGCCTCAATTAACAAACTGCAAAGAATCAGACATATATATCTTTGTTGTGGGTAAAATTAGATAGGATTTGCTTTGTTTGTCCTCTGAAAATTTTGTTTTTGAATCCCACGTGAATCCTTCCCAGAAGCTGCATTTAAATTACATTATGGGTGCAGTGATGACATCCTGCATGCAGCATGCAAGGAGGCACAGGGGCAGTGTTGGTGCTGGGTTCTCAGCTGCATCTTGACGGGGCTATTCATTTTATAGACCTAAGGACAAACCCTCTTCCGTAATGACACAGGACCTGCACACATAGCCAGCTGCCAGTTGCGTGGTATGTGTTGTGAGTGTGCAGTAAGGATTGGTTTAGAATGAACTAGAATATCACAGGTTCACCTCCGGTGCGGGTAGAGGGAGAATCAGCACTGATTTTGCATTTAGATATTAAATCATTGCATATTTAGAGGAAAGCATATATCTATAGTTAGAAATAAACTCAAGTACGTTTGATGATTTTTAAATATATTTTTCTTTTTTCTTTAAAAACTCCATACCTATATACATCATGTTGTACTGCTCATATGTTTATGGATATAAGGCATGCCACTGATCATCAACAGCCTACCAGGAGCTGCATCTCTGTATTTAATCATGTTTGGATAAATAACAATATCCCAGTCAAGAGCCCAAAGAGTCTTCAGACTTAGAATTTGTGTTTTGCCAATGCTTTTTTTCCTCTTGTGGTTTTGTCTGAGTGACACAGTGACAAACCATTATTATATATTTCATTTTCTCCAGCTTACAGGTGATTCCATTAGTAAAGCTTGCCAAAAGATAATACTGGATAAGCTGTTTTGTGCCAGATATTTAAATATGATCTAGGAAACTATGCCAAAGCAATATGGCGTAGTCTCCTCAGAACTCAGCCCCTTTCCATGTACATGCTCAGTCATGTGCCCATAAAACCTGAAATTATGACCTTCATTTTCTGTGGCTTGAAGTTAGAGCAAAAGTGTTCCATCAATAAAATCTTCAATGGATTTTCGATCCTCATAATATCACCCAGCAATTCTCTCTTTGAGTCGCGATAATAGCAGCAATTAGGCAGCCTTCATTCCTCAACCCCTTTTAACTTTTGCTGTCATATAAATGAGCACACACAGCATATATGTGTAGCCACTATGGAGAGAGTGCCGGTCAGCATCAGAAGCAAGGAAACAATTACCCCATTCATAAATTATCTTTCCTTCTCCTTTTGCCCCAAAGGTTAAATGTGGATATGCTTGTTTGCCTCACTTCCCATTTTCACCACGTGTGAAGACAGCCCTGCAGATGCGTTGCAAACATAAGGCTTATGAGAATCAAGCATACTTGCATTTATTAGTGGCCACTAATGGCATGCAATTAAAGTAATTACAGGAAGGCAAACAGACAATTAACTTCTTGGGTATGTCAAGAAAGGGCACTCACAGAGTTTAAAGTTCTTGGGCATCTGGTTCATCTTCAGGTCCCAGAAATATTAAAGACAGGCGATGCTTCCAGAATGGAAGAGTTATTTATGTTGGGCTTTCATGAAAAAATTGTAGACTATGTAGGGTGAAAGTCAAAACCCTTAAGCATCACATTGGTAGTATCGGGGAGGAGGAAAAAGGAGGCATGACTATAACCAACCTTCAAGAATTATGGCAGAAGATTAGAGCAACAGATAGCAAAAACGATGATGGATGTATCCACTTTTCTGCATATTTCAAAGCACGATCCAGCCCTGGTTGGACTTGCTCAAACATTGTGAGTATCTTACTCAGTTTTTGCCAACCCAACTAGAACTCTGGTCTCCAATCTGCAAGTCAATCAATGACTGGCAGGCAGACTTTGGTTCTCAATACTTTGGTTCTCAAGATTAAGGGCTCCATGCACAACCTAGGAAACCAGCAGTAATCTGTTCTCACATCACTATGTTACTATGCCTAGCCAGTGGCCATGAAGCATCACATCCTAAACCTATAGGACCATCACCTCAACACTGATACCGTGAAGACCGTACTCCTCACACTTGGGCTTTCAGATTATATCCTCCCTCCATATCCAGAGCACAGAACTAATGAATAATGTGGGTGACTCAAGCATGTGAGAGCACACTGAACTTCTCTTATTGGTAACTTAATAATCATAGTGTCGTAGGTGAAATAAAACAAGGTCTTCCCCTCAAATTAAAATGTATTCAAAGAAGACATAAGTACTCTGCAATCCAGATATGAATGCATTAGTTCATATCTGTCTTCTATTCACTGTTTCCTGTCTAGCTAGGCTTTGTTATTCCCACCCAAATACAAGGAATAACACCAACTTCTCCACCTCAATTCCACTCAAAAAACAATTTTTTCTTGGTGTTTGCATGAAAAAGTCTAAAACCCCCTTTTCAGACAGTCAAAAATACTAACCAGCATAATCAATAAAATGTATTCATGATTCTGGGAATACCTTACATTTCAATCTCTTTGTTTAATGTTATGTATTTCCGTTGTATATAAAGAGGGTTATGTTTTTATGTAGATGTTGCAGTTCAACCTCTAATGTCTTTTCTTGGAAGTCATCTACCTTGATTTTGAGGCAGGGTTTTCCTTTGACTTGGAGATGGCTTGTTGGGCTAGGACAAGTGGCCAATGAGTCCCAGGGACCTGACTGCCTCTCCCCCCTCAAGACTAGTATTATAAATACAGGCACCACATTTGTCTCTTTACATGATGCTGAGGATTGAATTCCAATTGTCATGCTCATATAACAAGCCCTTGACAAAGAAGGTTCTGCCTCCAGAACCCTATGTTTCAGTTTCAACACTGTTTTGAGTTTCTCAGTTCCATTCCTGGGCTCATATTAGCCTACACATTTCTTTTCCAGAAACAAGTTCTTCCTTTGTTTCAAATTTACTTGTCATAACAACAGTGACATCCTTGCCTAATTTCTACCTTCTGCTTTCTCCTCTGAACACCTCAAGTTTTATCTCAATCATTTTCACCCAATTTATTCCTTCCCAGGTACACTGTATTTCAACAGTAATTCTAAAATTCAGGAAGAAATGCCGTTCCCTGATTCTCATTGTCTTTTGCTAAGGAAAGCATAATTGCAAGCATCCATTTGCCTTCATCCTGCTATGATCTCCCATCCAGTCAGCCCCAACTTAAATGTGAAATCTCAGTTTCAATATCACCTCTACCACAAAGTCCCTCTTACATTCTTCAGCCTACATCTCTGAGGTCTTTACATCACCCTTCCTCCATGCTATCATGTTGTATCTGTATCAGTGATGTGAAATTATCTAAAAATGGGCCTTTTCCACTGCTAAACTTGGCATCTCTCTAGGAACTTTTTACTATCAATTCCCTGACCCCAAATCATGGCTGTGCTATTTTAGGTTATTTGACCATCTTGAATGACTCCTGAAGGACTCAGATCTGTAACAGCTATTTTGATAGGGTTGGGAAGGGTGTCTCCAGTAAACTAAGACAGTTCAGAAAAGATTTAGAGAGCCCCTTTGGAAGGGAGCAGTCACAAAGGACTACCGTTTTCAGATTCTAAAATTATGGTCAGCCTGGTCTTTGTCATCTTGAACTCTGCAGCTGCCCCCATTTACAGCTGGAAGGTAGCACAGCACTTGAGTGCATGGAGAGGATAAGTACCTTTGTCAGATTTGAAAAGGGTTTGGATGGGATCTGACAAAGTAGCAAATGTTTCAAACGCTTAGACACCTGAGCTCCAATCATTCCCAATGGGATCTTTTCCATGATTCTTCCCAAATCAGCTTTCATTGAGTGTGTCCAAAAATAGGATATTGATAGATATGAGTTTCTTTTAACTTATAAGCATCACAGAGTCTAGGCATCTGTCCTGAAGTTGGGCCACTGCCAGCAGTTTCCCACACTCACTGAGGTACTGAGCTCTATTATGGGGTATGTTGACACCGCTCAAAGCATTCTTTCCCAGTTTGTCTTCAGTGTAGACTGTTGTGAGTATTTTTATATGCTAAACCTAGATTCTGCTGCTGGGGAAAAAGAATATTTGACACATGTTATGTATTAATCCATACCAATTAAAACATACCTAGTATGTTCCAGCGCTGTATTTATGATACAGCCTTGCAAAAGCATATAAAGACAGAAACCAGGCACTTAAGGAAGAGGAGAGGAGAAGTGTGATCTTTCCAGTCTGGTTCATTGTAGAAGCCTTCTTCAGTTTTTCAAAAAGATTAAGGAAGCCTTTGGCAGAGGAAAGGAGAAAAGATATTTCCAATAGAAACTGCAACATGTGGGTGGAATCTTGGGCAGAGCAGAGCAAGGCATGCCGGGAAAACAAGAAGAATCACTGACTAGAGCTTGGATTCTGGGTAATGAGTGCACTAATGTTTAAATTGCTGAGCTCATGAGGTCCAGTAAGTGATCAACATAGAATTTAGATTAAATTTGTATATTTATAAGATGATAAGAAGGAGCCATGAGTCATTGAGTGGGCAGAGAGAAGTACAACAAAAATATTTTAAGGGATCATTGATAGAAAGCTTTTATACTAATAAAGGTATTAAAGAGATGTAATGTATTAACTGTATGAGCTTCTGAAGGTGAGACCAGGGATAACATAACATCATCATCTAACCCATGACAACCATTTCTATCAAGTAGAGAGTGGCTTCAGAATGGCACCAGAACTCTTCTTAGAAGAATATTTGTTTTTTTTTTTATTAACTTGAGTATTTCTTATATACATTTCAAGTGTTATTCCCTTTCCCGGTTTCCGGGCAAACATCCCCCTTCCCCCTCCCCTTCCTTATGGGTGTTCCCCTCCCAAACCTCCCCCCATTGCCGCCCTCCCCCCATAGTCTAGTTCACTGGGGGTTCAGTCTTAGCAGGACCCAGGGCTTCCCCTTCCACTGGTGCTCTTACTAGGATATTCATTGCTACCTATGGGGTCAGAGTCCAGGGTCAGTCCATGTATAGTCTTTAGGTAGTGGCTTAGTCCCTGGAAGCTCTGGTTGCTTGACATTGTTGTACTTTTGGGGTCTCGAGCCCCTTCAAGCTTTAGAAGAATATTTGTAAACCTCCACTAACAACTTGAACTCACAACCATAGATGATGCCTAAATGTTGTCACCAGTGTAGACTACATTGTGACATTCATAGACAACATAACAGAAGCTATTGTGTAGGGTTACATATGGGATACGCTAATACAATTATATGATGTAGGGGTTTGACAAAGAGTACTAATAGAAAATTATTGAAAACAAAAATGTAAGTGTGTAGAATTCTTATAAGAATGTACTAAAGAAATAAATAATGGAAAATTAAAGCTAGTATAAGCACATTCACTAGAATTGTAGTTAAGTGGATGTACAAGAGTTAGAGAGGGTGTAAAATGTTGGGATTAATAACTATTCAAAACATGTGTAAATATGCAGAGAAGTTGCTCTTTATGGGACATTTTTATTGGGTATTTGGGATACCTCAATCAATAAAGTAGATGTAGTTATTTATTTTAGTGTAAGTGTAAATTCCCTACAGAAAAGAAAACTAAAAATTGTGTCAAATTTTTGGTTTCTTTAAAAACCTAGTTATGTTAGATGAATATGGTTTTGTTTACTCCCAAGTGTGGGATATGGGGCTGCTTCCATAGCCATTAATTACAGCTACTAACTATGATGGTCTCATGCTCTAGAAGGGGCAGGATTTTTGCCACCTGCAGATAGTTTATGTGTGAAATTCTGGGGACTCTTGAGAGGGTGTAAATTTGAAAGCACCCAGAGGGCCTGTGGTCACTGCTGTTCCCCGTGTTGCTTCTCCCTCTGCTGCTGATTCCTGCTGCTGTGTTTGCTATTCCTGGCTTGCCGTTTTGCTGTTTTGCTATTTGGAGATATCCTGATGACAGGAGATGGCCCCAAGGAACTTGTTACCCTAATCGTCAGGAAGTAGTCTAAAAGAGGTCTACGCACCATTTTCCCTCTAACCTACCTAGTGTTGGGGGGTTGGAAGTGGGTGGGATGGAATAGGAGTTGGATGTGTTGTAGATAGCAGAACCCACTAAAGTAGTCCAAAAAACACACCAACAAACAATAGATGTGATCTTTACATAGTTTATTAGATGAAAAGTACAGAGAGGAAGGGAGGGAGGGAGGGAGGGAGGGAGGGAGGGAGGGAGGGAGGGAGGGAGAGAGAGAGAGTGAGAGAAAAGAGAGGGAGGGAGAGGTGGAAGGGAGGGAGGGAGGGAGAGAGAGAGAGAGAGAGAGAGAAGAGGGAGGGAGAGGTGGAAGGGAGGGAGGGAGGAAGGGAGGGAGAGAGAGAGAGAGAGAGAGAGAGAGAGAGAAGAGAGGGAGGGAGAGGTGGAAGGGAGGGAGAGAGAGAATCTATAGTAAAAAGAATTATTATTAGAGATTTTAAGCCTGGAAAGAATTTGGATTCATTCATTTATGCACCTTAACCATGGAACAGATTATCAGAATTCTTGGCAGGAAAATTTTGTGCCACTTGGTAAATACTGACACCTGCAGCTGCCCCCTCCAGCTGATGGAGCATATGCAAAACTGTACTGTGAAACCAATGATGGGCCATCTGGACACAACTTATTTTATCACCTTCAGGAAAAGGAAGCAAAATCTAGTCTCCCCCCAAGGTCTAAGTAAGCTGGAGCATTTGAACCATTGTGTTTTCTGTGTCCCTTCCCAGAATAGAAAGGACAGTCCACTTGAAAGACGAGTCTTAAGTGTGCCTATCAGAAATATTAACTGTAAGAATTAAGCAGACAACCTTGTCAAATTTCCATCAATCCTTACATGAGATCGTTTGACTCAGAACTTAATGAAGAGGTTTCTGAGGCAGTGAACGTAGTTTGAGTTTAGCAATGATAGCACGTTCGCTATTAGTGGCAAGTGGACCAAGCTCACTGCAGAATGTCCACCGTTATCACCAAGTGGTCACCTTCCCATTGCCCTGCCTTCCCCAGTGAGAGTTTGCGACTCAAGCAGAAGAATGGGAGTTCGCTGCTCTGTTGCTTATCACTCTATTTGGAAGCTTGTTTGGTCTGCAGAAAATGCTCTTCACTTCAGGCACTACTCATATACTCCTGGGCTTCGTGCGTGCAAAAGCTTAAAGTCCATTTCATTTTGGGTTTACCTGACAAGTTTCATTTAGTTCACCAAACTTCTAGCTCCTTCCTTGTCTAGTTAGCCTCCTGAATGGGTAGTTCCTGCACCTCTTCTCTCACACAAGCCTGTCTCTCCAGTCTTTTGGCACCAGGAGCACTCTGGCTGCATTTAGAAGCATCTAAGCACACTTTGGCAGGAGAAGGAACATTTTCAGTCCCTTCTTGGCAGTAGAGTTATCTTCTGCCTGGCACCAACCTGAAAACATCCCCCATTGTGCCGTACTTTGGCTTTATCTTAGCAGTAATAGCACTTCCTGTGTGCTGCCATCAAACATCCCTGTTTCACCAACAGGCATTCAGGGATACTCCCTGTGCAGCACTAGTAAAAATCCTGCTCCAACAGCGACAACGGGAAGGTAATGCTGTGTTCTTTAGGAATGCTTCCCTTGCCACATCATCAGAGATTCTTTTACCAAATGAGTACAGGATGCTTCGAAGAAATATTTTCTTGAAAACACCACAAAGCAGCTTTAGGTCTTAGGTATTTTATTTCCAGTGCTGTTGGAATTCTTCATAAGCATCTAAACCCTGCTGATGAATTTAATATTCCATTCCTTTGTTAAATTCACTCGAGACATAGAAACCTAGGCATGAAAATGACAGGACCCATTATTGTTTAAATCCTCCAATGATCTCTAAACCAAATTGCATCCAAAAAGGAATCAAGGCTTTGGAGATGGATAGTGGGTCAAGGTGCTTGTTACACAAGCAAACATAGAAAGAGAGCACCGACTTCACAAAGGTGTCTTCTGACTTCCATGTGCATGCAAAGGTGTACATACCCCACACACATCATAGAAAAATATGCTCATATGCAAAAATAATAATTATAATTTGTAAAGGAAGCAAAATATATTTTGTGTGTATCCTTTGTGTTTTCATTCTTCAACAGTTTAAAACATAAATAAAACCACAGTCTAAACCTTATCAGTCTCAGGAAAGTGTGAATTCAAAGAGCAATTTAAAAGTGCAGAACTGTGAGGTACATGGAGTGAGCAAAGTTTGCCAGGGCTCTGTGTGTGTGTGTGTGTGTGTGTGTGTGTGTGTTTTGCTTGTTTTGCCTTTGGCTCTTTTTCATGTTTCTTGATTTGTTTTGTCCTCTTTTGGTTTGTTTTTTTAGTTTTGTTTTTCTTATAAAGATTTATTTATTTCATGTATATGAGTACCCTGTAGCTGTCTTCAGGTTGTACTAGATGGCTATAGCATCATCATACAGTATAAATTCACCTTAGAATAAGGCAATTGTTTACAAATGCTTATAAATATTTATTTTAGAGAATACTTTTATTTAAATGTACGTGGCTCTAGATCTTATGCTACAGAAAATGTGGATTCATCAATTCATAATACTGTGAATGACATCTGTATCAATGTGAGACCAAAGAAGTCTATATCCATATTATAGTAGTGGGTTACACTAAATGAAATCACCCATTATATTCTTCATCACTTCAATGCTTTTAAGGATTCTAGATATGGTCAGTTTTTGGAGAAGTAGCTATTTTCTTGGAATAATGCATAAGTACAACTTGATGATAATTAAGTAGAGTTCCAACATTCCTCCTAGCACACAAAAATAAAGGTCACCAAAGTAGGTATATAATCAAACATTTTGTAGAGAGTGAAATAATATGGCTTACTCGCACTGAAATCTATACTAGAAAGAGTCAGAGAAAACATAAACCAAACAGAATAATGCTAAGCTCAACTATGATGCAAATCCAGCTTTCATCAACTATAATACATAGCCTGTTTTCCAGAATGATGTCAATAAATTGGATTAGCTCACCCAGAATTGATGACACATTGAGAACAGTAAAATCAGCAAGACCTAAGCAATGGAGCCTGTATCTCCTTTATGGGAGGAAGAGATAGACACAGATGCACAGGACCACCCTGGAAGATGCCACATTTCATAAAGCCAAGGCATGTGCTACAGCTCCCCACAGGAGAGCAACTCTGCAGTCTATTTTATCTTGCACAGTTAATGTAATAGAAGAAGACAATATTACTTCCCAAAAGGAACTAGGGAGATTCTGTCCACAGGGCCGACCGCCTTGCTTATTGCAAATATATGTTATTGAACTGTGTTTTATAGATAATGAAAGGATAAGACAACCAGAAAACTTCTTTGAAGTGAACTTAATGAGGGAAAGTGGGCTGCATAAGAGGGAATGACTAGAAAAAGCATCCAAAGTATTTAATAAACCCTGAGTCTGCTGATGTCCCATGTCAAGGCAACATAGAAAATTGAATTGTTTATACTTTGTGACTAGGCATAAGAACTTGTTTTTAGATAAACTATGAAGTGTACAAGGCAGAGCTTCACAGCTGCACTCAATGTTCTCACTAATACTTTCCATCCATGTACCAAGAGAATTTGTAATGTGTAACTAATGTCAAGAAAATAAACAAATGTGTCCCACAGGCAGGAAAAACAGTGAGAGGGCTTAACAGATTTTATGACTGTAGAACTTTTGATGTTGGTTCTGTTGGTAAGAGGATATCGTAGGCCTCACGTTTATAAAGTTGTCCTCTATTGGTTAAACTGAAGAGGTTGGTAGTTTCCCAATGGCATGCTTTGAGCTCTGTCTGGTAGATCTGAGACAACTCTGATACACCCTCTCCCACATTCTCAACATGAGCTCAAGTACAAGCTTGCCAGACCGCTGGATATGCATGAAAATGAAGGAAATTGGCCTCTCAGAGAACCTCATCGTCATCTTGGCCTCACATGCTCTCTGCTCAAACTAGATTCTTTATCTGAGCAGAGACAGAGAAGTGGGCAGCTGTACTTGAGTGAATCTTTGACCTTTGAAAAGTCTGCACAACTAAACATACACATTAACAGCACGGAGAATTCGGTCTAGCAAATTATCCCATAGCATAAATACTTCATCTATACTACAGTTGACAACAAATCTTTGATATGGCTTTAAAACCACCTTCATTGCTTCTTCCACACGTGCCCTGTGGTTCCTTAAGAGTCACCCAACCCTTTAAGTTGGGAATCTTTGCTCTCTTCTATATCTATTATCCCAAGGTTTGGTTTTCTCGTTGTGTCTTAGATTTCTTGGATGTTTTGAGTTAGGAACTTTTTGCATTTTGCGTTTCTTTGACTATCTGTGTCAATGTTTTCTATGATATCTTTTGCCCCTGAAATTCTCCCTTATAGCCCTTTCATTCTGTTGGTGATGCTTGCATCTGTGACTCCTTATCTCTTTTCTGGGTTTCTCTATCTCCAGGGTTGTCTCTCTTTGTGATTTCTTTATTATTTCTATTTCCATTTTTAGATCTTAGATGGTTTTGTTCAATTCCTTCATCTGTTTGATTTTTTTCCTGTAATTCTTTAAGGGATTTTTGTGTTTCATTTTTAAGGGCTTACTTGTTTACCTGTGTTCTCCCATATTTCTTTAAGGGAGTTATTTATCTCCTTCTTAAAGGACTCTATTGTCATCATGAGATGTGATTTTAAATCCAAATCATTCTTTTCCAGTGTGTTGGGGGAATCCAGGACTTGCTGTGGTGAGAGAACTGGGTTCTGATGATGCCTAGTAGCCTTGGTTTCTGTTGCTTAGGTTCTTGCCCTTGCTTCTAGCCATCTGGTTATCTCTGGTGTTAATTGGTCACGCTGTCTCTAACTAGAGCTTCTCCCTCCTGTCGGCCTGTGAGCCTGTGATCTGAGGAGTGAGAGCACTCCTGGGAGACCAGCTTTCTTCTGGCAGGATTTGGGTGTGGAGGACTGTAGGGCAGCCTTAGTTCTGGGGCACAAATGGAGACTAGAAGTGCCCTGTCCCCAACTGCTCCATGGTTACTGTGTCCTGTGTGCTCCTGGCAGGTGCCTCTTTAGACAGTTATTGGAGCAAGTGTGGTGGTCTCATCTGTGAGCTTAGGAGTAAGGGCATTCCTAGGAGACAAGCTCTTTCCAGTCAGGATTTTGGTACAGAGGGCTGCGGGACAGCCTTAGCTCCAGGGCGCAGAAGGAGAACAGGAGGATGCAAATTCAGACGAAAAAGTGGGGAAAGACAAGAAAATGGGGAACAGCTTCAAACATATAGGCACAGAAATGTTCAACATCCTTAGTCATCAGGGAAATGCAAATCAAAACAACCAAGAGATTCCACCTCACACCAGTCAGAGTGACTAAGGTCAAAAACTCAGGTAACAGCAGATGCTGGTGAGGATGTGAAAAAGGAGGGACACTTCTCCATTGTTGGTGGGATTGAAGCTGGTACAGCACTCTGGAAATCATTCTCGTGGTTCACTCCTGGGAATATACCCAAAAGATGCCCCAACATATAACAAGGACACGTGCTCCACTATGTTCATAGCAGCCTTATTTATAGTAACCAGAAGCTAGAAAGAACCCAGGTGTCCTTCAACAGAGGAATGGATACAGAAAATGTGGTACATTTACACAATGGAATACTACTCAGCAATTAAAAATAATGACTTCATGAAATTCTTAGTCAAATGGATGAAACTAGAAAATATTATCATGAGTGAAGTCACCTGGTCATAAAATAACACACATGGTATGTACTCACTGATAAGTAGATATTAGCCCAAAGCTCAGGAAACCCAAAATAAAATCCACAGACCACATGAAGCTCAAAAGTAAGGAAAACCAAAATGTGGATGTTTCAGTACTTCTTAGAAGGGGAAAGAAAATACTCCTGGGAGGTAGAGGATAGGAGAGACTTGGAAGGACAAAAGGAGGGGGTGGGGGAAGGGGGAAGTATTAGGTATGAGAGGAGACAATAGGGATGATATACAGAAGGTCAGGAATTTAGCAATGAGGGATGGGGAACTGGGAGTATCCACCAGCAAGTCCCAGATGCCAGAAATGCAAGAGGCTCCCAGGACTCAACAGGGATGAAATTGACTGAAATGCCCAACAAGAACCTATAGAGGCAAGGTCCCTGGTTGGAGGAAGAGGCCACACCCTTCTCAAAATTTTAACCCAGAATTGCTCCTGTCTAAAGGAAATACAGGGACAAAGCAGAGACTGAAGGAAAGGCCATGCCCCCCCCCCCACCCGGGATCCATTCCATATGCAGCCACCAAACACAGTCACTATTGCTGATGCCAAGAAGTGCTTGCTGACAGGAGCCTGATATGGATGTCTCCTGAGAGCCTCTGCCAGAGCCTTACTGATACAGATGACAATGCCTGCAGACAGCCCCATTGGACTGAGCACGGGAACCCCAAAGGAGGAGTTAGAAAAAGTCATCGGTGTTTTGTTCAGGAAATTGTCCCCAGTGCTCACATGATCGAGACTCTTCCCCACTTTTTCTTCTATTAATTTGAGTGAATCTGGTTTGATGTGGAGGTCCTTGATCCACTTGGACTTAACCTTTTTACAGGGCAATAAGAGTGGGTCAATTTGCATTCTTCTACATGCTGACCTCCAGTTGAACCAACACCATTTGTTGAAAATGCTATCTTTTTACCATTGGATGGTTTTGGCTCCTTTGTCAAAAATCAAGTGATCATAGATGTGTGGGTTCATTTCTGGGTCTTCAATTCTATTCCACTGATCTACCTGCCTGTCTCTGTACCAATACCATACAGTTTTTATCACGATTGCTCTGTAATACTGCTTGAAGTCACGGATAGTGATTCCCTCGGAAGTCCTTTTATTGTTGAGAATAGTTTTTCACTATCCTCGGTCTTTTGTTATTCCAAATGAATTTGCAAATTTTTCTTTCTAACTCTATGAAGTAATAAGTTGAAATTTTGATAGGGATTGCACTGAGTCTGTAGAATGCTTACGGCAAAATGGCCATTGTTACTATGTTACTCCTGCCAATCCATGAGCAAGGGAGGTCTTTCCGTCTTCTGAGATCTTTAATTTCTTTCTTCAGAGACTTGAAGTTCTTGTCATACAGATATTTCACTTGCTTGGTTAGAGTCACCCCAAGGTATTTTATTTGGGACTATTGTGAAAGGTGTCATTTCCATAATTTCTTTCTCAGCCTGTTTATCCTTTGAGTAGAGGAAGGCTAGTGATTAATTTGAGTTAATTTTATACCCAGCCACTTTGCTGAAGTTGTTTATCAGACTTAGTAGTTCTCTGGTGAAATTTTGGGGTCACTTAAGTATACTATCATATCATCTGCAAATAGCGATATTTTGACTTCTTCCTTTCCAATTTGTATCCCTTTGACCTCCTTTTGTTGTCTGATTGCACTGGCTAGGACCTTGAGTACTATATTGAATAAGTAGGGAGAGAGTAGGCAGTCTTGTCTAGTCCCTGATTTTAGTGAGATTACTTCAAACTTCTCTCCATTTAATTAATGTTGGCTACTGGTTTGCTGTATATTGCATTTATTATGGTTATGTATGGGCCTTGAATTCCTGATCTTTCCAGGACTTTTATCATAAAGGGGTGTTGAATTTTGTCAAATGCTTTCTCAGCATCTAATGAAAGGATCATGCTTTTTTTTTCCTCTGAGTGTGTTTATATAGTCGATTACATTGATGGATCCCATATATGGAAACATCTCTGCATACCTGTGATGAAGCCTGCTTGATCATGATGGATGATCATTTTGATGTGTTCGTGGATTTGTTTGTGAGAATTTTATTGAGTATTTTCGCGTCAATATTCATAAGGGAAATTGGTCTGGAGTTCTCTTTCTTTGTTGGGTCTTTGTGTGGTTTTGGTATAAGCATAATTGTGGCTTCACAGAAGGAATTGGGTAGTGCTCTGTCTGTTTCTATTTTGTGGAATAGTTTGGACACCATTGGTATGAAGTCTTCTATGAGGGTCTGATAGAATTCTGCACTGAACCCATCTTTACCTGGGCTCCTGGTTGGGAGACTTTTAATGACTGCTTCTATTTCTTTAGGAGTTATGGGGTTGTTTAGATGGTTTATCTGATCCTGGTTTAATTTTGATACCTGTTATTTGTCTAGAAAATTGTCTATTTCGTCCAGATTTTCAAGTTTTGTTGAATATAGGCTTTTGTAGCAGGATCTGATGATTTTTTTTAATTTCCTCATATTCTGTTGTTATGTCTCCCTTTTCATTTCTCATTTTGTTAATTTGGATATTGTCTCTGTGCCCTCTGAATAGTCTGACTAAGGGTTTATCTATCTGGTTGATTTTCTCAAAGAACCAGCTCCTTGTTTTGTTGATTCTTTGTATGGTCCTTTTTGTTTCTACTTGGTTGGAATCATCCCTGAGTTTGATTATTTCCTGCCTTCTACTCCTCTTGGGTGTATTTGCTTCTTTTTGTTCTAGAGCTTTTAGGTGTGCTGTCAAGCTGCTAATGTGCGCTTTCTCCTGCTTCTTTTTGGAGGCACTCAGACCTATGAGTATTCCTCTTAGCACTGCTTTCATTGTGTCCCAGAAGTTTAGGTATGTTTTTCTTTCATTTTCATTAAATTCTAAAAAGTCTTTAATTTCTTTCTTTATTTTTTCCTCGACCAAGTTATCATTGAGTAGAGTGTTGTTCAACTTCTATGTATATGTGGCCTTTCTATCATTTTTGATGTTATTGAAGAACAGCTTTAGTCCATGGTGATAGGATGCATGGGATTATTTCAATCTTCTTGTATCTGTTGAGGCCTGTTTTGTGACCAATTATATGGTCAATTTTGGAGAAGGTACCATGAGGAGCTGAGAAGAAGTTATATTCTTTTGTTTGAGGATGGAGTGTTCTGTAAATATGTGTTTAATCCATTTGGTTCATAACTCATGTTAGTTTCTCTATGTCTCTGTTTAATTTCTGTTTCCATGATCTGTCCATTGACTAGAGTCAGGTGTTGAAATCTCCTACTAGTATCCGTAAGATGCAATGTGTGCTTTGAACTTTAGTAAGTTTTCTTTTTTGAATGTAGGTGCCCTTGCATTTGGAGCATAGATATTTAGGATTGGGAGTTCATCTTGGTGGATTTTTCCTTTGATGAATATGAAATGTCCTTCTTTATCTTTTTTGATAACTTTTGGTTAAAAGTCAATTTTATTTGATATTAGAATGGCTACTGCAGCTTCTTTCTTGGGACCATTTGCTTGGAAAATTGTTTTCCAACCTCTTACTCTAAGGTAGTATCTATGTTTGTCTCTGAGGTGTGTTTCTTGTATGTAGCAAAATTTTGGATCCTCTTTACATATCCAGTAAGTATATGTCTTTTTCTTGGGGAATTGAGTCCATTGATGTTAATAGATATTAAGGAATAGCAATTGTTGTTTCCTGTTATTTTTTATGTTAAAAGTGGAATTATGCTTGTGTGGCTCTCTTCTTTTGGTTTCGTTGCAAGATTACTTTCTTGCTTTTCTAGGGTGTAGTTTGCCTCCTTGTGATGGAGTTTTCCATCTATCATCTTTTGTAGGGCTGGATTTGTAGAAAGATAGTGTGTAAATTTGGTTTCGTCATGGATATCTTGGTTTCTCTATCTACATTTATTGAAAGTTTTGCTGGATATCATAGCCTGGGCTGGCATTTGTGTTCTCTTAGTGAATGTATGACATCTGCTTAGGATCTTCTGACTTTCATAGTCTCTGGTGAGAAGTCTAGTGTAATTCTGATAGGTCTGCCTTTATATGTTACTTAACCTTTTTTTCCCCCCTACTGCTTCTAATATTATTTCTTTGTTTTGTGCATTTGGTGTTTTGACTATTATGTGATAAAGGAATTTCTCTTCTGGTCCAATCTATTTGGAGTTCTGTAGGCTTCTTGTATGTTTAGGGAAGTTTTCTTCTATAATTTTGTTGAAGATATTTACTGACCCTTTAAGTTGGGAGTCTTCACTCTCTTTTATACCTATTATCATTAGGTTTGATCTTCTCATTGTGTCCTGGATTTCCTGAATGTTTTGGGCTAGGAGCTTTTTGTGTTTTACATTATCTTTGATGATTGTGTCAATGTTTTCTATGGTGTCTTCTGCCTCTGAGTTTCTCTCTTTTATCTCTTGTATTCTGTTGGTGAAGTTTGCATTTATGACTCCTAATTTCTTTCCTAGATTTTCTATCTCCAGGTTGTCTCACTCTGTGATTTCTTTATTGTTTCTACTTCCATTTTTAAATCCTAGATGGTTTTGTTCAATTCCTTCACCCGTGTGGTTGTGTTTTCCTGTAGTTCTTTGAGGGATTTTGTGTTTCCTCTTTAAAGACTTCTACTTGTGTTGTCCTGTATTTCTTTAAGGGAGTTATTTATGTCCTTTTAAAAGTCCTCTATCATCATCATAAGATGTGATTTTAAATCTAAGTCTTGCTTTTCCAGTGTGTTTGGATATCCGGTATTTGCTTTGGTGGGAGAACTGTGCTCGGATGATGCCAAGTAGGCTTGGTTTCTGTTGTTTAGTTTCCTAGGCTTGCCTCTTGCCATCAGGTTGCCTCAGATGTTAGCTAGTCTCGCTGTCTCTGACAGTGGCTTTACCCTCCTTTAGGCCTGTAGACTTGTTTTCTTTCAGCTGGATCTGGGAACAGAGAGCTGCTCCTGGGTTTTTGTGATATGAACCTCCAGATGGGTGGCTTGGTGCAGACAAGTTGGTCTTACCTCTGTTCTCAGGTGTGTAGGCAATCTTGGCAACTGGCTTTCAGCTCTCAGAGCAGGCAGAAACCCAACGTGTTCTCCCCCTGACTGCTCCTAGGTCCCTGTGCCCAGAGAGCACAAATGGCACTAGGCAATTTCCTTTTGGAGCAGGAATGTAGGCAGAAAGTAGTTGTCTCCTCTGAATTCTCAGGATTTTTCCACCCCTTTCTCTGAAATAGTCCCTGAGTCTTAAGTCTTAAGAGGGGGGATATGATATAAATTTTCCACATCATGCTAAGCATGCCATAGTGTGTATGTATACACACACACACACACACACACACACACACACACACACTGATAGCTCTAGGTATCTATGTTAATTGTCATCTACTACAAAAATAAGCCTCTTAGATGACGGTTGAAAGATGAAAGATGCAGTAATCTATGGATATGACATCAGGAGTCATTTGTTTAACCTGATATACAGTTAGCAGAATAAGATTAATCTATTCTCCCCTGAAGATCAGTTAAGCTACACATTCTTATTACTGACTAAAGTTAAATGCCACTGTAACTAACAGTGTTCATATCTTGGTACAATTGATTACTTGTGTCCTCTGTTAGTGTGCCTTGCAACTTTCAGTATTATGAAAGCTAAACAGTAAGGATGAAGCTTCCAGGCCAACACAGGCTTGATGTCTATAGGTTCTGTGGCAAAAGTATGTGGTTATCCTCAGAAATAGCATTATGCTATCAAGTTATGGAAAGTAACCTATATTGTTGTCAATACCCTGTAATGTTTGACTATACAGAACCCTTTTAGCCAGTAGCTCCCGGGATAGTCCAATTCTTGGACTGGAACTTTTATTTCTTATCCTGTGGTTTCTCTTGTGGGCATTGATGTCCCTTTCTAGAGAACTCCATTTAAGCTATTTATATATTTGTATACATATGAAGCTTTTACAGAAGTGTGTTACCATATAATTTTTGGAAGTGTTTTTACCTTAGTGAAGTGTTAATTACCCTCCCTTTATTCTCACCTCTACCCTACCCTTCAATACTCCCCCCCCGTTTAACTCTTCATGTTCCATTATTTCTGTTACCCCTTTATATTGTTCTCTTTCTCCTCCCTTGAACGTAGTCCTTTGCTGATTTGCTAACGTCTGTGGATATACCAAATGGAACACACATTGCTGACAATTAGGATCTACCTCATGACCCAGCTATATCACTCTACACTCTGAGCATACACACAAAGGGCTCCGTAACCTACTCTAGGGGTACTTGATCCAGGTTCATTGCTGCTCTAGTCACAATAATCAGAAAATAAAACAGCTTCAATGTACATCAACGGATGAATGCATAATCCAGATGTTAAGAAAAATTAAATGATGGATTTCACTGGTAAATGGATAGAGATGGAAACCATCATTCTGACTGAGTTAGTCCATATCTAGAAAGCTGAAAGTTACATGTTTTCTTTTGTTGGTTGATGAGCATGCTTCATTGGTAACATGGCTTTTTCCCTCCAAATCCAGGGTAACAAAATAACACTCAAGAACTTCAAAGTGTGGCATGTATGCGGGTATCACCTTTATGTCTGTGGCTGTGAAACACAAATACATACTGTATAATGAAATGTACCAAGTTTTACCATGCACTGGGGCATGGACACCGTTCCAAAAGCCACTTCCGCAAAGAACAATGACTGTTCCTCCTTCAGTAGCCATCAACTGTAGGGAGGTCTTAGGGATCTTTAATGTCACTTTGATGGTAGCTTCCAGTTCTTCAGTGAGCACCCTTACTCAGGCCTCTGTACACATAGCATTTCTCTGGCACTGTCTAACAGTACTGATCTAGTCCAGGTTGCTCACGAAGGTCACTTCAACCCCCTGTTACAAAATGTATCACCTTCCACAGTCTACTAATATCTTTTCATTATTTTCTTCAATATTGAGCCCAGCTGGATGTGGTGTTGTTGGATACACAGGAATGTGTTCTTTGCTTTCTCTCAGCACCAATTGCCAGTCACTTGTTTCAACGCCATTTATTGAAGAGTCCTCCTTCCTTGGCTTTCTTAAAAGGCCATCTCTATCTAATATTGAGAGTCTGATACACATGCCCTTGTTTCTAGTATTTCTCTCTGTTCTAGGGGTCAGTTTGTAGATTGCTATGTCAGTCATAACTGCCTTTGCTTCTCTTTTTATTTCGATCATTACTATTTCTGTTGCACAAGCAACAGACAATATTTTCTTTGCACATGGTTGAAAGAGTACAGAAATATCCAGAGAAAACATAAAAGGCCCTTTCTTCCCCTCATTACTTCCCCTGCCTTTCTCCCAACTGTCAACAGTTGGAAGATGTTATTCTAGTTTCCCTTTTATGTGTTTCCATATATACATGAGGGTTTGCAACATGTGTGGTTTGGGTCCTTTATTAATATAAATGGAGTGGTAGCATGCATATGATTTTCAACTTGATTTGTTACTTAACACTCTGAGACATCTTTTTAAGTCAACGCACATAGCCTTGTCACTCGTTCTTTTAAACAACTTCATAGAATTCCATGGTGTATATGTACATGTTTGTGTCTTAAAAAAAAACAAGCTTTTATTTTCTCTAAGACATCTTCAAAAAACAGAAGGGTGATCCATTAGCTGGTAAAGTAAGATTTGTAGAACATCTGTCTAACAAAGGATTAAAATTCTGAATATATAACATACTCAAGCATATAAAAAATGCAAATGTCACAATAAACATTGATTACTCAATCAACAGTGGAGAAAAATCAAATGTATTTTCTCAAATGGCACATAAAGTGATATTTCATCCATCTATATTTGTAGTGCCATTTTATAACCTTTCAGCTAGAAAAAAAAATCTGAGAAATGTAATAAAATCAAGTTCTAGAGAAGATGCAGTTCAGTGAGGTCTCTCTGAAATTGCAAATGGCGATGCATTCTGAAACAATGTGTTGGAAGAATTTGACATTACCTCATAGTCTTGAGCATCCACGGTCTCTCAACCCTCCCAATGATACACGCTAATATAGGGGGATAAACAGACATATTTATATACCACCAGGAGCCTTGGACAACTTTTTAGCAATACAGTAACAAAATATTTTAATATGTCCACTATCCTGCCAACCCTACCCTGAGAAATAAACATGGTGTTTTTTGATAAGAGAACTGACTAAAGCTCTCTTGACCTATTACATGACAGAGTCTGGTAGAGCATGCCTGAGAATACATTTGTCATACAGCACAGATGGCCCTTAGTAACATACTGTGGCGTGAACAAGAAGTACTCCAAGACAGAGTGTAAATCCTTCCCACAAATTTTGCTAATAAGGAAAACTAAGTAATGGGTTCCTGGTTATTTGTGAGCTGAATAAGATGAAGGAGGGCTGTGTATAAATAATAGCAGCTTATTATGAAGACTGAGATTGATCTAAATCAATCTGTATATATTTGTACATATATATATATACATACATATACACACACACACACACACACACACACACACACACACATATATATATATATATATATATGCAAGTAATCTCATGCTGTGTGACTCATCTCTTTGGCCAATGCTACAATAAATTGTTCTGTTTGCATAACTGGGGTTTGTTTCTTTCTTTAAGGCTAAAAGAAGTTGAAGAAAGAGCCCCTGGTTAGTTGACAGACAGGTGCACTTGGCTTTTTCAGCTCTCTCTGCTCTTTATTAACTTTGTAAAAAGGTGGTCCTTGACCATAGAACTGGGATAAGAATGCAAAATATTAGAATCTGAGATGTAAAAAGTCAAGAAAATGTTAGATTCACTGTTAGCATCTGTGGCAGCAGAAAGCAGAGCATCTTCTGGAAGGAAATATGTATGTAACTCAGTTAGAGAAGAATTAGAATCTTCATTTTAAAAAAAACAGAACAAAACGGGCTGTTAAGAGCTCTAACTGTCTTTGGAGAGGGCCTAGGTTCGATCCCCAGTAATCACATTATAGCTTAGAGTCATCTGTAACTCCAGTCCCAGGAAATCCAATGCCCTCCTCTGGCTTCCACAGGGACCAGACATAATATGCTACATAGACATACATGTAGGCAAAACATCCATTCACATACAATAACTATAAATCTTTTTAAAAGGAAGCTAACCACATGGAGATACCTTCAAATGACACTGAAAATCAAATTAGTCTAAATTAGACTGAAATTAAGGTAGAGGGAAACCCAGATGCTTTCTGTAAGTTACCACAGAAGCCACATTATTGAACAGAATTGTCTCCCCAAGTCCTGGCTGAGGAGGTAAATATGTAAAGCATGATTAATACGTGAAGAGTTCTCTCCCGCTTCCAGTCCAGGGGGAAAGGGACTACATACTTCTGAGGCAAACATGTAAATGGTGTGTCCCAGCTCTCTGAGCATTTGATCTTTAGCCAGGAACTTAAAAATATATAATTGTAATACATACCATGCCTGAGTTTTGATACCTAATAAACCAATATGCAAAGGCATTTTTTATACAAGTTAAGAACCAGAGTGGATGTTTGTTTCTTGTAAGGTTTTGAAAACCCTAGAACTTTAAACATCTTTCAAATCTGGTCCCAGAAAAGTGGTTTACAAAGTTGTCCCCTAGGGGCACTACTGTGGAAACATTGTTGTAACATATCTGCTGGTACTGAAATGGGAATATCAACATTATTCAATCAACACACAAGGATCCCTTTAAAAGAAAGGGTCCTAATCAGCATCGGGCGAGGGAGTGTTGGCCTGCTCCATTTCCAACCTGGCCTGGTTCACCCATCCTTAGGCAACCTGGTGGTCTCCCACTCCTGGGAGGGTACCATATTAGTGCCGAACTTAGAGCTGACATCTATAAGAGATCATTTGTGATTAGCTGTGACTCTTTAGACAGAAGGCTGATTATTGATGACAAAAGGATATGATGGGCTGAGACTAATATCTTGATGGTTGTGGCAGCTGCATTTATAAGGATTTTCCCTAACAAGGCCAATTTTACTACATGTGAATTCATAGTTCTACAAACATGACAAGACACCAAAAAAATTAGTTAGAGTCAGAATTTTGCAGACTTTTGACATTTGGTTAACCTCAACCTTCATTCAAATATTGGCAACTCTGAGCCGGAACCACAAATTCAAACACATTGAGTTTCATATCACCAAAGTTGGCTCATTCCAGGAGTGAAGCTGTTAGAATCAATGCCTCTGGAAGCATGGGCGGGGGCTCCTGAGCCTCCTCTCTCTCTAAGGAATGATGGGGAGTGGACTGCCCGTGAGTGCTGGGAAAGGGATGCCATTTTCTTCCGTGGTGTAGCCCCTAGGACCCGTAGCACATCGTTCATATTCCCATAATAACCCATTGCCCATGCCCATGCTAGCAATCCTAACTGCAGCCAGTGGCTCTAATACCACATCAGAGCAGCACAGAAGCTTATTAAGATGTAGGGTTTCAGCAAGAGAGATGGGAGTTTAGGGTAGAGCATGATGGGAGATGAAATGCCCAAAATTTAGCATGTGTATCTGTGAAGTTAGAAAAATTAAGAAGCAAACACTAAGGTAATCTCAAATTAAAAAAATTGATTAATGCATTCTCACTAAAACTTAAAAGACCACTTCCCACTTCGCACAAACACACACACACACACACACACACACACACCTACCTGACACTAGCAATAGGCGTGCCATACACTTCAGTGGAGGACACAGGAGCTCAATGGGTCACGGAGGATGCCTCCGTGTGGGAGATCTGTAACATTTAGAATACTCTCAGAAATGGAGAATCATTTGTAAAACTCCAATTGAATAAAACCTACACTGGAAAATTCAAGTCTTCAACTCATATGACACGAAGTATCCATGAGACTAAGGAAGGCAGCTAGGGTGATAGCTCGCCTGTTTCCCTAGCATACACGTCAGAGATGTTACTCTCTTGCAGGTGCATGAAGTGCCCACGTGCTCGCTAGCCAGATCTCTCTGCATTTATTCCTGAACACATGCTACCAGCTGTCACAGTAGCTCCACCATCAGGACCAACCCTATTGATTGATACCCCTTAAGCAGTAAATAGCAGGAATTACATAGACCGCGATGGGGCAGTTGTGATGGCTCTCACTGTCTAAACGCCATCTTATACACTACCTTAAAATTCAAAGTAGAGCAAGAACCGCCCCCAGCCATGCAGAAAGTGTAACTGTACACTATAGAGAGCAGCACGGACTATAAAGCAGCCGAGGGAGACTCCCAGGATGAGGTACAAATGCCCTAAAAATGTTTCTAAGCAGCATTAAAGCCTCAATGAGAATATATCAAAAGCTCTTGGGTACTGCAAATCAATCCTCAAAGATTTTGCTAATTTTTAGGCATGATAAGCATTATTTATCAGTATATGACTTAAAGATTTAAAGAATTAACAAGTATAATTTACTTAACATGATAAACTTGAAGGATCAGATGATATTAACTATAATTCAAAATACATAAATTCTTATATGTCTTATCTCTCTGCTGTACACATAAAATCTCTCTCTATATATATATGTGTGTGTGTGTGTGTGTGTGTGTATCATACTTATATATAATTGTATATATTCAAGTAGTTACACATACTTTTTCTTGGATCATTCTGTGTACAATAGCAAACCCTTGCTCTCACTGCTAGCCCTAATAGTTACATTTAATCATAAATGCCGTTGTTAGAAGAGTAGTTGCTTGTGGAAAAAGCATTTGGCATTAGGGTTTTGTAATAATGTTTGACTATTCCAAAACTTTGATTCCCATACCAATATCTCAGGGAAAGAAAATACTGTGGACAATCAATAAAAACACTGAATTTTAAAAAGGTCAACTAGATAAAGGACTGTTTCTGATGTCTTTCCATTTTCATAAGTGGGAAAAAGGGCAACACTGAAAGCTAGTCTCATGGCTGAGCAGGATTAAAGAAATTTTACAAAGAATAGCTATTTTTGCAGTGCATTCATTCAGGGCAATGACGATTTCCTCACTATACTTTCTTTGGAATTTTCAAATCACAAATTTTCTACTCATTAGTTTTGTTCTATTTTCCTTTGAAGCTCATGATTTACCTTGGGTAGCTCAAGGGTTCTGAGTTGTCTGCTTTGCCCTGCTGCTGAAGAAGAGCTCACTTCCCTCACTGAGGGACTGTAGCCCTTGCACTTCAGAGATAAATTCAGTTCTCTCTTCTGGCAGCTCTGTTCCTACACCTTAGGACCCTGTTTAGGTTTGATTGTAAGTCCGTAATTGTAAGTGGGTGCTGCAGACCATAGAAGAGGCAAGTGAAGAAGAAAGCTTTATTTTGGGGACCTTGAGTTTGAATGTGTGGGTAGGTGGGTAGATGCATGTATGGTGATTGGGGTAGGAGGTTTCTAAATCCTCCTATATTCTCGAGTCCTTTCTTCAAACACAGTTTAGTTTATAATTCTCCTCACAAACAGTATAAATGGAACAACTGTTGAGTTATTGGTAAACACTGAGCAGATGGAAGGAAAGCTACATGAAGAATGAAAATCTTGGATGATGACTTTTGGTTTCCTAGGTGCCCAAGTCTCATAAAATTCACAGCTATTTAAAAGGTACCAAGGGCACCCAGGTATTGTTCAGTTTTGTATAGCTTAAAGCTCCACCTAATGCTCTTAAAAGGTTAATCAAATTTAATGAGATTGTTAAACTAATCAATATTTCTTTTATAGACCCGTTTTTCACTTGGGCTCCAAAAGGAAACTCTCCAAGGAAGAGAGAAAGTGTGCTCACTAGGAAATGGGCCATAATAAAAGCACACGGGATTCACCTCCTCTTCTCCATTAAGCTTCATTTTCAGATTTCTGATTACTGATGCTAATGCAGCCTTAATGGAACACTGGAAGCGATTTATTTTGCTCACAGATTCAATATGGTCTCTTGCTGGGCAAAACCTAAGCAGTCCCGTGATTTCTGTGATCCCCACCATTAGTCATGTGCCATGTTTAGCACTGTAGAGTACCGGTTCACTGTACAGAGGAGACACCCAATCACTGGTGGGAATTATAGTTTTAACCTGTCTGCCATTTTTATGCCACAATTGTCTTCTTTAGCATTCCAGAGATCTACCACCATTGTCTCATGTCCACAGAGACTTCACAGCCAAACTCTTTAGATCATAAAATGGATTCACTCTCCTTTCTAAGCTCAGTGCTGACATCTTGGTATTTACCTCTAGGGATGTCATTTCTGTCCCCTTAAATCACATCTCTACTGCAGTGGTCCTAATTCACCTCTAAAAGCGCTCTTTTACTGTTCACCCATTCTGGACTCCTTGCCTTTCTACTTTGTTGTAACGGGCTCCTATTCTATTCTCTTACTTTCTGGACTCCCTGCCAAGTGCATGGAACATTTTAATTAACGTAGCAATTTCTTACTCTACCCTCTAACCTACCTGTTCTCTGAAACAGCTTTGGCTGTTAT
This sequence comes from Rattus norvegicus, assembly GCF_021556685.1. NCBI lineage: Eukaryota > Metazoa > Chordata > Mammalia > Rodentia > Muridae > Rattus > Rattus norvegicus. Next base: position 111,352,508 of record NC_141536.1, read on the forward strand.
GGCTTCCAGGATACTCAAATGTGCTTGAAAGAATCTATAGATGAACAAAGTGGTTTTTTCTTTTTCTTTCGTCTTACATTTGCCTCAGCATAACAACATTGCAGGCCCTTGGTTCCCTACCAGTAGGCAACAGCTAAACTCTCAACAACGACTTCAGGTACTCTGTTGTCTTGCATTCCCACCAATGCAGAGGGTACCCGCCCAACCACATCCTTCTTCATAAGGGAGAAGTATTCCTATTTGTTGTCAGCATACATTCAGAATTTTTGTTTGTCTATTTTATCGATTCCATTTCTTGCTCTCTCTTAATCTTTAGGTCCATAAAACATATCTTGTTTATTTATTTGTTTGTTTGTTTGTTTGTTTGTTTGTTTTCAATAAAATTTCTATGCTCTACGCACATGGGAGGAAGGCAGGGAGGAAGAGAAACTCCTTTGGTCATCTGTCAATCATTGTTTTGTGTTCATTTCTGTTTCATATTGACATTAATACTTGGTTAATTTTGAAATTCCTGTTTTCTCTTTTCTTAATAATTCTCTTTTTGACTATGCTTCCCAACATACATTTCTCTCTAATCCGTTCTATTCGTGTCAAATACCTCTCCGTGGATATTCCCTGAGTGTTTATATATATAGCCTCAGTTTCTTCACACAGCTCTAGGATTCCATCCCCAGTACATCCTGGCAGGGCCTGTAATAGTCTTTCCAGCATGCCCATCAATAAAGGAAATCTATCTCCCAATCTAGCTTCCACACTAGCTGTGGTCTTTTCATTCTGTTAACTGCCACACCATGCTCTTGATTACCATTGTTGAAGCCTTGGAATTACCTAGTCCGTTATCTCTGTTCATATAGATCATACTTTGGTCCTTTTTTCTGGTTAGTTTCCATTAGGTTCTTTTTCTGCAGATCTTTGGCTTTATCTTTCTAATGCAAATAATGTATCAAGACTGCTAGGTATCCCATAGTAATCACCTCACAATATATATCCGCATGATTTTTTATCTCTGTGTATATCATCATTTTGTTGTTTAGAGCATAGCTTCAATATGATTAAAACCACAAATGATTCCCTTACCAGCTGTCAACCTAAACCCAATGTTAAACATGACAAACACTGTCTTTGTGATTGGGTTCATTATGTTTTAACAACCTTCCTTCCAACAATTCCATAGTAAGAGTATGTTGCCAAGGAAACAAAATGAGTGATCTAACGGTTATTTAGAGTCTTCTTTCCAGGGTCCTAATATCAGCAACGGGATAGGTAGGACATATAGCCTGTGCCTCCTGAAATACATCTGTTCTACTCTAATGTACAGAGGCCTCTAGCCAGTCTAGAAGCCGAACTACAAATTAGATAAGTGTACTTTGCAGGTCATGTCCTCTTTCTATCTCTTTATTGGGAAGTACATCAGATTATAAAATTCTTGTCAGAAGGCTGCCAGGAAGGGTATCTGGGTGTGGAAAGGGAAGAACTTCTCAGAAACATATTGGAAAGAAGTATTCCAGGAGGCCAACTCCTGCTAATTTTATACTTATCTAGAATTACTTAGAAATTAATGTTGTCAGTTAATGCCAATAAGACTGTCTCTGCCTCCATTACCACAAATCGCAAAAACAAATCAGTTTTCACAAGTTCTGAAAGAAAGATTTATCAAGGATTAACTCAAAGTATATGCCATAAATTATGGGAAAGATTTCCTTTAGGGGCCCTGAAGGTTACTACAAAAATATTATTTTTTTTTGGAGTTTCCTTAAATTCAAGAGGTTTTTATGACTACACCAGGAGAAGAAGGTAGTGACAGAGAGTAGCCTAAGTCTAAGCCAGAAACGCCATGTAAATTTGTACTCACTCTGCCAAGGATGCTGACGACTATTGGACCATAATGTAGCATTTTCTTAACAATGAACTTTATTTTATGGTGGTTAATGATGCTTGTTGGCAGAAGATGTTAATAATTATGTCAATTATCATAGTTGTAACTATCTGCATGCACGAGGTGCATTCTGCACATCACTTCCATGGTATTATTTTAAATTTAAGCACTAGAATATTTTCATGAGATTTTATGTATTACTTGCACTTCAAATAAGAAGCTTAAATAAGACACACACCCACACACACACACACACACACACACAATCAATCAACAAACCAATGCAAAATAATCTTAATCTGTATTTTATGAAGCCAGTAATTAAAATATAAAATATTATAATACTAGTGAACCTTTTTGATTTTTTGCTATGAGTTATAGTTTGTTACAATAAGCTAGTTATTTTTTAAAAGAAAATATTTTTATTTAAATTCAAAGCTAGGAGCTTTCCAATATATAGTAACCTTTATAGATCAGAAAGTAAAAACACATGATGCGATTAATATATGTATGAAATAAATTTGTTTGTGTTTTGTGGCTTGTTATTAAACCCCATAAACATCAGGCTCACAGACAATAATATGTAAGTGATTATCCCTGTATTTTGTTTTAATCTTCAGTGAATAAAGTCAGTATGAACAGCCCTACCCACAGGCATTCTTCAGGTCAGGGTAGCCATTTAAAGATAGCAACCAATCAATGATTATCACCTCCTGCCACGAGAGCCCAGGTACCAAGGTGCTGAACATCCAGGTTGTTGAGACATCGTTTTCCTTGCCAGGTTCAGAGGAAGCCAATGGAGATTTGTGCAGAATGACCTTCTGAGGAACCCAAAATGGTCTTCTCTTCTCTTGCACAAATTCTCTCCTTTCTTAACGCAGACTTTGTACTTGGTGAATCACACGAAGCCTGGTCCCACCCATAGCAATGATACTCTGTCTGTAGATAGCCAACGAATGCCTCCAAGTGTAATTGTGCAGCTAAATTATAAATGGGGAAATATAAAGATACCAACATCTGCTGGCAATTCCTAAATTGCATGTTTCTGTGTCCAGTGATTGAGACTTTACTGCATGTATTTATATAATTTACAATAATTTAGACTATAATGTAATAACTGTGTATCAATTTATTCCATATTTATATCAATGATAAAATTGAAACTATTCTAGACGCATTTATTAAAATCAACATCATCCTAGTCTCATCTCCATTGCTTCCAAATACTTTGTATTCTGTGATTAGAGCTATTGGACTTTGGTCCATGCTGGCACCACAGTTTTACTGAGCAGAGTTCTAACATGATTGTTATGGCATGGACCTACAAGCCATGGTAACTTGTCACGTCTGCTCTTTTCCTACACCTACTTCAAAAGTTTCCCTTTGCCAAGTCTAACATAAAGATCATTCCTTTCAGAGTCAGGGAGTCCAGGCTTACACTCAGAAGGGTGAGTTTGCTGACACTCCCTTATGGATGTCCTGTAGAACTGAGAGACTGACTTGACCATTGCTAAATACTCCTTTGGTACTTTAGAACAATTTTTATACCTCAATTCCTTCCCTTGTGAAATCATTTTATAAAAGTCACTGTGATTCACTCATGACATAAAATTGCCACTCAGCAGTATGAATAATCATCCTCTGAGGATGAGTAGACAAGGCACTGCAGAGGACTGAAGATCAGCACCTGGGGAAACAGAGTCACAAGGGAAAGTCACAGGCAGGGGAGGCAAACAGAATCACAAGAAAAAGTCACAAGAAGGAGAGGGAAAACAGAGTCTCATGCAGGAGAAGAAAACAGAATCATAAGACTCTGGAGAGCAGAGAGGCAAACAGAATCATAAGAGAGGTGGGAAAAGTCACAAATGTATGAGGGAAGGGCTCTTCCTCTGCTCATTCTCAACATCTCTGACTCTTAAGTTTCTGGGCTTGTGGTAGAATGGTGCCACCAAAAGACTTTCCAGCTATGAGGCTTGTTTTAAAAGGAAAAATTCCCCTTTCCATTCAATTTGATGTTAGAGTTTTGCCACATGAAACCAAAGACAGGTTTCTTCAATATCTTGTGGAAGAGACATCTCCATGTTTAAGTATGACATGTCATATCTAGTTCAGAAACTAGACCTGTACGAGCACATGGTTAATACATGTCATCAAACATCTCCCTTGCCTGGTGGGCAAGTTGGCAGAAGATGCCGGGAAATTATCATTATTAACAGCTATGCTGGTCATCTAAGGGCAATGAGCCCAACCTGAGTTATTTAATAAACTTATCACTTACATTAATGCAAAGAGCAATCAACAAGATCTCCATAAAAGCCCAAATTACCAAGCATCTAAAAATGTCAGTACCACCTACTGTTTGGAGGCGTCTTCCTGTTGCTTTCCCATAAGTTGTGTTTGCATACTTTTTCTCCAACAGCGGTTAGGCCTCTGGCCTCTAGACCTTTTCATTATTGCCTTGCCTTCTTGGTTATCAATTATTTTGCTTCAGAAACCAGAACGTAATTTTGTCTTTAGCTAGCTGAGCACAGAAAAGAATCAAGAGAACATCTCCTTGTATTTCATCAGTATTTACATGCACACTAAAAACAATTTCCACATTTAGCCCGAGAGACAGATGAAATAATGAACCTAGCTGGTCTGTGCTGTGCACATATTTCAGCAGTGACCGTAAAAAGACAGCACTTATCGTATTCCGCTCCATTCCCAAAATACGATTTCTGACAGGAGACAAATTAGATCATCACATTGTATAGTGATGGGAACCATCTCTCTACAAGGGTTTGATTAAATGCCTCTGACCCGTGTCATTGACCACGCACGGCAGGAGACAGAGAGTACATAAACCTCGTGTTTTCAAAGTACTCCATGGCAAGTCGGCTTCTCTGGGAATCTAGAATTTAGATGCAGGTTCTCTGAGTCTTTGTTTTAGTTGATTGCCAGGAAGAGGACTTCCAGAGGCAAGGCACCAAGGAATATGCTGCCCTTTCACTTCTGGTCTGGAGTGGAAATGAAAGGAATCACACGGAACAAAAACATGAAAAGCTATGCAGTAATTGGTAAGGCCTGTAACCCAAACTGTGTGACTGTGACAGGGGCAGGTCACACCATCTTTGAAAGGTCTCTTCTACCTCAATAAATGAAAACAAATCCTGAGACTATAGCCTGTCATACAAATGTTCACTGGGACGTGAAATGTATCTTGACGATACCTTCGTGTACCAACACTGTTCTGCCTGCTACCATCCCTGCGTCCTGTGACCCTCACTATTAGATCCGAAATCGCCCTGCCTGAGCCTGAGAAGTTATTTGTCTCAGACTGAAATCAGCCTCACTGTGATCTCCTCAGCTGAAGCAATAAGACTGGGGAAGATTATGACACTGTGGTCTCCTTCATCCACCCAGTTTCATCTGTATTTCAAGCCTAGAGCGTTTCGCATCTTCGTCATGACATCTGATGCAAAATATCAGTAATTATATTAGTTTGTGTCTTGATAGACATGAGATGACAAAGGCATTTTCCTGCCTCAGGTAGTATCTGTTTTAATGGACATGACTATGTATTTTGAGTAATATAATACAACAATCTGCATCAGTCAGGGTTTTAGAAACTCAAATTGCATTTTGGATGTCTTGGGGAAAGGTGGCTCTCATAATGAATGAAGATGGAATTTTAATGTTCTCTGCTATTACGTCTATTATGAGAGAAATGGCTTTCTCTGTGTTGATTTTCCTTGAAGTAAACCTGCACCTTGGTCACCATTCATCATGCTGACTTTTAATTCCACCTCTAAGCTGCACTTTGCCAGGAAGAAAAAAAAAGTGAGTTGGGCTTCAACAATCCCAGGACATCTGCTGCTCCTGGAGGGATGCCAAGATCACCTGTGTAAGCTCAGGAGAGCAGGAAGGGTTTCCTGGTAGCCAGCTTCCCCATGTCTTAATAGCTAGAGCACCATAAATGACCAGGTTGCAGTCTCTGGGTCTTTAGTATGGGGAGTATAACCAATACAGAATTTCCATGAAGATAAGTTTGCCTGTAAAACTCCCACCTGTTACCACTAAAGACTTAATGAACGCTAGCAAGTAGTTTATGGATGAGGATTAGAGTATGAGATTTTCTTGCTGTCCATGTAGCACCATATGCCAAAGTCAGAAAACAAAGCATGGGTCTAAGAATGCAAATCCTGGAAGGTCTGTCATGTATTTGCCCAAGTGTTAGAAACTGGTGACATGGGCCCAAATATGGGGAGCCATACCATTTGAAGTCTGAATGTTTAGATTAGCAACATCTCCTCTCTATCTTTTAAATGTGTGGACAGAATACTGTCGGAAAGGCAGGCCTTCTGCAGAACAGCTGTCTCAGAGAAGGAACTTCCTTAAGAGACACCCGACCTACCCTAGCCATTGATAGTGCTCACTTCTGTCTTTGTCATGAGCCATGCTGCTGAAAATGCGTGAGTACCCTAGGAATTCTGTCACTCTTTCTACACTTCACAAATCTTACAGAACTGGCCCTATAGGGGAGCAATCGTGGGCCTAGAGAGATTTGCCCATAGTCAGGGAGTACTTACCTGAGCCTGGGTCTCCTGAATCTCAGTGTTTGTTTTCTCCAATATATTGCCCTGCTGTTCTCAGGGCCAGGGAGAAATGCAAGGCTTCGGCCCATCTGTATGATTCAGAATATTTGGTGGACAGAGTAAGAGGTAATGTTAAGGCTTTATTGGTAATAGAAGGCTTTACAAGGATATCTGTCAAACGTTCATGCATCAAATTATGTTCTTTCTAGCACTGAGATTTTTTTATGTTGAGCCCAGGAGATGTCTAACTCTGACCCAATGCCGGCACTGTGTGAAATGAGAAATGATTATTGAAAAGCTTCCTGAGCTGCCAGAGCTTCAGAAGCATGCTCTGAAGACTTTGGAACCACCCCTGTTCCTGGCATAAACATGTGTACTCATCTAAAATGATGTCAGATGCCGATCTACTGAGAGTCTGTTCTGTCCCTGTTAAGTTTCTCAGGTGATTTGAAAGGTCAGTAAGGACTTTTCTTAGCATAAAGGTCTGTTGGAAAACATTAACTTCAGTGCTGACCTGACCTGGGTCTTTAACTTTATGCTCTTGTCACATTGTGTTATTCTCCAACAATAGCACAAGATGGCCCTCGCTGTTATCTCAGCTTTATAGTCAAGGAGAAAGAGACTTAGGGAGGTCCAGTAACCTAACCAGTCATCAAATTAATAAGGGACAGAACTGTGTCTTGCCCTCAAGCTGTTAACCTCTACCCCTACTGCTTCACACTCAGAGCGAAGAACATACATGTCTGACCCTCTTATTAAACACTTAAGTTGTGCCATGTACTATGATAAATTCCGTGGTTACACTCTCCAGATGGACCAAGAGGCCAAGCCATACATTCAGTCCTGCCCAGACATCAGACGGGTGGCAATTCCAGTGGTGTGAGGGGAGTAGAGCAAGGCCATTTTGTTCACACTCTCTGTGTGTGGAGGTAAAGTTGATGTTTTCAGCCTGTGGACCTGGCGAGATGGCTTGAACGCTTTGCCTTGGGGGACAGCATCAGTATCTTTGCTCATGCCTGTGTACATGCACACACACACACACACACACACACACACACACACACACACAGAACCTGTGCACATATCTCATTACATCACACATGAGAGATCTAGGCCTCACTTTTCCTCTGGGATAAAACTTCTTTTCTCTCTGTTTCCCCCTCATTCAGAAAGGAACCAAACATCACTTAAAATCTTTATGATCTGAGCAAAAGGGCGGGCAACTCCATTCCTCATGTATACTGTTACTTGAACGTTAGCCTGTCATCAGTCCCTCCTAACTGCAGGCTGATTTTGTCTGAGTCTAAGGGAAAGACTTTGTTGTAGAAAGCCGATCTCCGGTGCCTGCTGGTAAAGACATGTGAGCATCTCCAGAGGCCCTGTGGGGCTCAGTTTCCATGGCAAATGCAGGAGCCCTTGGCAGCAAGAACAGGAGCCCTCTCCCCCTCTGTGGAAACACAGCAATGGCTCACTGGGAGATCAGAGACACTGCCAGTTTGTGGCTCAGCAGAAAAGAGGCCAGACTTTCCCCTTTCTGTAAAGAGTTTCAAAGAGGGGTTCTGCCACTTTCTTTGCACCTGACTTCAAGAGTCATGGTCCTTCCCAATTTCTGAATTCTTCATGGAGTCTCCAGGCAGGCTTACTGGTCAGGACACAGCAGAAGCTGGCAGGCTGCCTCTGACCTTGCCACCCCGACCCTGCCCAAGGAGCCCAGAGTTGTCCCACAGCCTAGGCAACCAACTCCTCCTTTCTGTCCCCTCTTTCCAGTGGGAGAATTTCAGAGCCAGCAAAGAACTCATTCCACCCCTTGTCAGGGAGGGAGAAAACCTGAATTTCTCTATTTTGGCTAAAACTCTTAGAAAACTCAAGGAGCAGCAGCCTGGAAAGGCAAATAAAACACCCCCTCCCGACCCCAGCACAGAAAGCAACAGGCAACTTCAGACATCAGACAGATGAACATTCAAATAGTAGTTTTATTTCTGATAAAGCTAATTACAGAATGCCATGTAGCCTTGATGTACTACAAAACGGACCAAATAGTTGCCTTAACATAGCTTCTAAACTGAGCCAGCCCCTACTGCAGCACAATCAGAAATGATGTCTATGCAACTGTCTCCTCAGACAAGTCTCCCCAGAATGAAACAAAGGGAAAGGCTAACTCAGGCATACTGAGACTCAGCCTTGATTTCACCAGCTGCTTCAGTGATGGGCTTTGCATTTCCCTTGAGGAAAGGACTAGGCATTTCCTTCTCTCTGTGATCTGGGGCAGGTCTGGAGCAGGAAAGGTTTTTCCCTGGGAGATGACTGTGTCTCCTTGCTGTCATCTCAGCCAGGACAGGCCAAGGTCACCAGGCAGAAGCATGGATGGGAGGCAAAGTTCCAGCAGTCGAGCATTCTGATGGCAAGAAAAATGACCAATAAATTCAGATGGAGAAAAGGGACCTAGGCACCTTTACCCGTGAGCCTGAGAGCTCTAAGACACAGGGAAGGAAAGGCCATGAGCGCTCCCATGCTGGGTGTCCGGGTGAATGAATTACTGCAGGCAGTCAGCTGTATGTCATACTACAGGGTGCACAGCGTCTTCAGTGTGTGCATGAAGTAAGAGTAGGATCTTAAGTCTACACAGCCAATGGTCTATAGGACAGGAGTCAACACAAATCAGCAGAGGAGTCAACACAAATGCTAAAGCAGTGGGCACATCTAATAAAAAACTTGGTGAAGATCTTCCATAGAAGTCAATGTCCAGCCACACAAAACCCACAAAAGACACTATGAGACAACGTGAACGTGTCCTATGTAATAACCAGTAGGTTATTCATGTACATGTGATGGTGATCCATTTATTATGTAAGCAATATTAATGATAAGCATATAAAATACAAAGAAAGATTTGGAGTATCTAGTTTATTCCCAGAAAGCTTAGCAACCAGCCCAAAATCCTGGCAGAGATCATACATATACATCCATTCATGCATAAGAATTAAAGAAATACACATAGCACGGTGCTAATAACCTGTGGCTGGGGTCAATGTTGTACATCTCTACATTCTTTATTAGATTTTCTTGAAGCTCTTCCATGACTTTTGAAAGTCTTAGAAATAAAACCTGTGGGGAGAAAGAGAACAGAGAGGGAAGTGGTGGGACTGATCAGGAAGAACAGCTGGTGAGCGGGGAATCATCACTGGCTAACATTGGTTCCCTGAGGACTCAGGAAGCAGGATGGAGATCCCCGTGGGATTTGCATCTTTGGACACTATGCCAGAGAAAAGGAGCCAGAATCACGGAGTCGTGGGAATCAAAAGTGAGCAGGAAGCTTGAAAAAAAAATCTCCTTTTCCTCAGTTCATCCCCTGGGTCAGGCATCCCTGAGAACGTGACCCTAGACCACTGCACTGCACACTCTGAATTTAAATATCTTCAATGCCTAGCGTTATCACTTTGCTCAGAATCAGTAAGCATCTCAAACAGTCTTCTCTCCAGAGGGGTACCATCAGTTTTGTTTTCTCTTTTCCTAGATCCACCAAATCGCGTGCCTTCTTGTTAGATTTTTGGAATCCTTCTGTGACTATAGTGGCACCAGAGAGACCTTGCTAAATTTAGCCTTGTTGCTAATTGGGAACAGAGGACATGTAAAGCTCGAGGCTTAAAGACAAGCCTTGGCAGTGTTCCAAGATGTGGAATCAAGTCGTCAGTTCGACTAGAAGAAAATCCAAGGATGGATTATTACCTTGGTGACTGACCTACTCGTATTGTAATGCTCATTCCCAGGTCACCTAAAGTGTGTGACTGTGTGCCCCTGATGTCTCTCTTGTGAAACAAAAGGGCAGTGAGCATGAGCAAGGGAGGCGCAGAGTTGAGAAACTGTGTATGTTGACTCTACACAGGAAGCTGTTATTGTATGGAGGGCTGTGTGTAATGAATGACAGGCTATCTGCATTGAGAACATGCATGGACTCCACTGGATTCACATTACCCCCATTGCCATATTTACATCACTGTAGATCCAGTCAGCGACTGCAACCACAATAGCTACACTCATCCTCTAATCCAACAGAAAGTAGGTCTTTCAAGTCACACTTGCGGCATCTACACAGCTGTGTCCAACGCTACAGAACTGCTAGTATTTAAACCAAGAAGAGTGCAGTGCCTGAGACAGTTGTCACTCCAAGGTCACAATCATTTAACCAAAATAACTTGAAAAAGGGTATTGTTCTTTTCTTGGAGCCATGTGCACTATCCTGGGGCACAAGTGGGGCTCAGGAAACTGCTGTACTCTGCCATTTCGTCCTTCTTTATGCAGATACCACCATATTTGTTGTGACGAAAGACTTGTTACGGAAATAAAACAGGGCAGGGACGGAAAGGAAATCTCGGGAAATAGAAGGACTAGTTGAGACAGGAGCTGCTGCTGTTACTGTCTAAGAAGTCCTTCAAGACCACAGCTCAGCTGTGCCCTTACCTGGGACCCTCATACTCCCAAGCCCAAGACTAGATGCTGGTCTCCACTGTAGCACTGCCTTCCCGCCTGGGTTGCTAAGAGATGCAGCAGAGAGGAAAGGATGTGGTGCATTGAAGCTATGCTTGCCACTCCAGTCCTGCTTGCGGGCCTGCCTGTGGAGGCGTATTTATCACAAAATAAGAAAACAGCAATAGCCCAGAACTGGCTGTTTGTTCAACTCCAACTTGAATGATACCAAAGATTAAATCTTCATTTCCAATTCTTTCATGCCAAGGCGGTTATATTTAAGGTCCAAATATGTGCACCATATGTCATACTGTAGCGTGACAATTACCTCAACAGGCAGTGTCAGACAGATGGTGAACATTACTACCAGGCATACATACATTCAGAATTAAACATTTAAATAAATTCAGGCCTGTCTGAAGCTTATTAAAGGGATTTTTGTCTATAAAGCCATTTGGGGCATCTGCATATGCTGAAGTGTTTTTTTTGTATCTTGAGTAGATTTGAGTTGATTCTAGTACCTTCCGGCTACAGATGGCAAGTATTTTCGCCTGCTCTTGGAGCCCTGTACCTGCAATTAGGTTACTGGTGCCATTGAAGCCACCTGTAGAGATTTCAGTGTCACTGGTTAATATCACAACTATATGTTCCTGACTATGGAATGATAGAAAGTTACCTGTAGGGAACATGGGACACCTTTCCTAAGTGCCTGCAACTTTACAGTTAGAGGTGAGAACCTACACAAGAACCCAAGGACCAACTCAGAGTCTCTTGATTCAAACCTTAGGCTGGCTCCAATGTGCTTTGCATTTGAATGTCACAAACTGCAAATAAAGGTTAGCATTTCATTGGGTAATGAGGGGACCTCGGGTAAGTTGCTTTCAGACCGTCCAGACAATTGTGTCAAGCCTGGCTTCCTCCACCTTCTTCCAGGAACTTTGGATCCTACATAGCACTGGGGAAAGGTCTGGTGTGGTTTGTGATGTCCAACTGAGTAAGCTTACAAATGAGATTATGGAACTTTATTAAGTTGCCAGGGCTGCCAAAACTACCCTTCGAGGAAGTGGCCCCCAGAGTGGTCTGTCTGAAGACCTTATGTACCACTCACATGTAAAACTCCATGGGTAGAATTGTCTCTTATTACACTGGCTTCTGTTATTAAGGTTGTTTTAAGGCAACTCCCACATATTTGCCTAGTGCTTGACCGATAAGAGAAATTCACGAATTTGAAAAGAAGGAAAGAAAATGAAGATAATGGGAAGGGTAGTTTCCACAAATCAAATAGAAAATAAGAATGATAACCATTCCATTACGGGGTTACCTAATACATTTGTTATATGGACAATAGTACCTGTTGCTGTATGTATGCTGTGCCTTTTATTTTGGAAGCCAGAACCAAAAATGTAATAATTTTCTTCCTTCAAGAAGGCTCCATTGCTAGGTGTGATTCATTTTGATCTCTTCACCTCTGTTTGGTAGAGCAGGTTTCCATTCTGCATCCAGTAACACCTCTACCCTCAGACACTTAGCACTGGACTAAATCTAATCTTCAGTGCTACACATTCTTCCAAGTGGGTGTATGTGGAGGCAAGTGCTAAATTCTGATGTGTACCTGTGTCCTTAAAAGTAGGCTTCCAGGCCCAGCCCAGAGGCCTTTATCCTATCTGCTTGGATGAGCCCTGGGCATATAAGAGGGACTATTGGATGAACATGTCTCCGTTCGATTTTGATTCCCCTTAATAGAGCAGCTTGGTCTAGTGGCTTAACTATCCAGCCCTTGTACACTGTGCTTTTGCTTTCTCTTGTCAGCATCTTCTTGGAATATGTGCACAGCATTCCGCCATGTTCTCTGTTGCCTATTGAGTAACCTAGGCATAGTGATGCGGCCTCCAAAACAATGGCCCCAAATCCTGGCAGCCTCATCTTCATCATGCCCAAGCTTGTGGGTGACCCATATACCTTTGATCCATCCCTTTGCCCAGCAGTGCCCACCCCTGACTCCTCTTAGATAAGATAAGAAAGTTAAAGTTTAACTTTTAAACTTTAAGATGTTATTCATCACCTTAGACTTAATTGTCTGTTAGCCTACAAAAATCTCAAAAATTAACCCTAAACTTATGGAATCAACCATGCCTGCAAACAATGAGAAATGGAAACATCTAGGTCATTAATGAATTGAAGAAGAAGTTTTGGAGGTGGGGCCCTAAGGAAAGGGTCCTTCTAGTAATTCTAATGCATGCTGGTTGAGCATCAAAGGCTTGGATTGTCACTTAAAATTATTATTCTCGGGGTTGGGGATTTAGCTCAGTGGTAGAGCGCTTGCCTGGCAAGCACAAGGCCCTGGGTTCAGTCCCCAGCTCCGAAAAAAAGAAAAAAAAAATATTATTCTCTTCTTCAGCTGTGATTTTTTTCTTTATTTGTACCTTCATGATAAGGTGATCCCTGTCTTCCTTTCTTTCCATTTCTGCTTTGAAGACAGAGACGCTATAAGATACATGTTTTGTATTTTTCAACCTACCCTGTAAGGGATTCTCATGAGTCTGTTCACACATGTTTATTGAGCTATAAATAAACACCAGTTTGGGTTACATGTTCTTGCATATATAAACTAGAAATACATATGGTGACACCTAGTCTGAGGGGGCTACCCATTCCGATGGGATCCCAAGTCATGTGACTAGAGAATAATCAGCAGAAGGACAACATGGGGCACAGTGACTGTCATGGGACATCAGGAGGAGCCAGACTACACGCAGGTTTCTAGATTGTTTGTGGAGAGGTGAAGATGGGTAAGGCTGGGAGCCAGAGGCTGCCGTGGACCAGAATGAAGATGTACCTCCTTGGATGGGAGCAGAGAGACTCATCCACAGATATCATTCCTCCTCCAGTGTCACCAGCCATATGGCCCTTAAGTCTTGGAAGACTGAATAGAACCCATAAATACTTTATTTTTTATGACTCAGATTAATTTGGTATTAATACCTTGTTAGAATTAACCAAGTTCATTATAACCTAATTTATGAGAAGAAAATCTGAGTATATAATAGACATCCACAGATAGCATTTTCTAAATGAATGTTAAGGTGTAAAGCTTCCAGTCCCCTTATGTTTTAAGTGATGCCCATGAAACTGGTTTTTAAAATCATGCTTACTGTTGTTTGAGCTGTGATTTGCAGCTTAGCCCTCTCCTGCCTTCAGAGCTGTCTTGGGAGGAGTGGGGGTAATTGGCTGTATTTCTATACCCCTGCTAAGCAGCGCCCTTGTGTGAAGGTCACTAATCTTTGAGCTGTCCAAAGGTCACCACTGTAGCATTCCATAACTCCACTTCCAAGTACAGTTTGCAGGTGTGGATGTCGAAAGTGTCTTAGAAATTCATCTCTTGACCAGAGCCTTCTAGCGAACAGTGGTTGCATCTACTGGATCCCACATTTCCAGCCTCTCATATTGGTTTCCACCACCACCTGCCAAATGGATTAGGGCCTCTGAGTCAGCATTCTCCTTTCCTGCCTCCACACATCTGGCCTATGAAATAGCCCTTCAGTAATGCCAAGTAACCAAAGAGGCGTTGTATACATAATGTCTACAGGAGGTATCTATTATGAGGGGGAGGTAAGGGGGAAAATAAGAGAGTTGAATAACCACCTTAAAGCTTGTTTTTAATGGGGGAGGAACTTGTCTTTGAGGAGACAAAACACGAATGGCTTTGGCCAATTTCATGCTATACCCACATGAGGGTCATTTGGGCCAGCAGTTTCCTATATTATTGAGAATTAAGCTGTCTGTTCTGGATAAGCACTTTGGCTAGCCTTGAATTTGTTCCTGTTGGAAAGAAAAACATTTTTTGACATAATCATACATATTTATGGGTACAATATGATACTTTGATGCATGTATACAATGGGTGGTAATGAAAGCTGGGTAATTAGCATATCTTTCATCTGAAACATTTATCATGTCTTTGTTTTATAAAGATGCAAAGGTTTTGTAGACATTTTAGAATATACAATAAATTGTTTTAAACTATAGCAAAGAAAGATTTTTGTCTGTTAAATTATTAACGTTCTTTAACATTAGCAATGTGTGGCGTAGGTACATTCCCTTTGAATCTGATCTTAGTTTTACACTATAAAGATCACTAAGCTTCAAACCACATCCAGACACTGGTGCAGTGAACCACTGTTGTATCTGCTGCCAATCATATCTATAGCTGCAAGCAGTCTTTTAGTTGTGTGGTCAGGATACCAGGGTTATTGTCCACATGACTCCATGGAGTGGCATTCACACTGTAATGTTATGCCTTCCCTGTAGAATATATTTCACTTTATTTGATTGAAGGATTGTGATCTGTAAGCAATGAGCTGATGATACTACCCAAGAATCACTCGGGGTATCTACACAGATAAGCTACCAAGAACCAGTAGATCCATCAGGGGATGAAGAATAAGGGTAAGATGCCAAGTATCAGTGAAGCCCTGATGGGAGGGCTCACAACAGAAATGTAGGATTAGACAGTCAGAGACCCAGAGGTGAGCTGCTTAGATAGGCACTATCAATTCTCTGATTCTGGGAAAGGACTTGAGATTATGGTGTTAATATTAACATGGAAAAGAAGACAGATGACTGAGAAAGACCGCAAAGGCCATGCCTGACTGAGCTTAAGCTAATGAACATAACTTGCCTGAAAACCCTCCTATATGCAATGTGGGAGGGGCCAGTGCTTTGTAATTGTCCTATAAAGGATCGTGTGCCTCACGGTCCAGTTTCTTTACTCACCTTCAGTCACGGGGGACAGGAGTACAAAGAGTCCAAGGAACTAGATGGTCTCTTCCACCCTCGGCTGAAGTGGCTTTTTTGAAAAACCCTTCCTTTCTCTCTCCAAAGGAATTAAACTAGCTGGCATTTCCCTAAATAAGGATCCTGAGAGGGTATTTGGGGCCATGAGTCTCCAACTTAGAAAAAACTCAAACATGCACAGTACAACTTAACAATGAGTTTGCTTTATGTCATTTTGATATATTTTGACTTTGTGGGCCAAATTTGGAAAAGAACCAACAAACAAGGCAATTACCTTTCCAAAAAACACCTTTACCACTATGCAGTCATTCTTTTGAGCCTTTCTGACAGCTAAGACTATAATTTGGGTGGGTCTGAAAGGGATGATAGAGATAGAAAGTTGGTTTTGGAAACCAGAGAACCATACCCTAAAAATATGACTGGCTAGAGAAATTTGTCTAAGGCCAGTAAGCCGCTTGATTCCACTTGTACAATCACCCCAATGAGGCCTATGTGAACGGATGAGTTTGTCAGGAGGAAGAACACCTTGGTTTACAGGAGCTCTATAGAACGTGATTTCTAGAATCCTTTCTAAGAGACAGAAGGTCATACTGGCGTCCTCACTGTACCTTTACTTAGCTCATTTGCATACAGAACCATCTGGTACTTCAGTTCTATTCTGAGAAATGAATACCAAGGTCTTACATGTCACATGAATGTAGGTATGAAAGACTCTTCTACAAAGAGATACTGTGCACTATACAACTGTGCCCAACTGCCCACGACATCCACTGATCCATCAGAATGGCCATTTCTTCTTGGTTTTCAATGCAGTCCATCTAGTCAATGAACTTAACCACCACCGTCGAACTGAGTAGACTTTTCTGTCACCCCAATTTTATTGTAATTCCCCAGGAAATAGGAAGTGACATAGAATACCAACTGCTTGGTGTCGTGCCCCACTGTTGTGTTTGTGCATACACAGATAAGAGATGTCAAGTCTCATAGAGTTAATGTGGAAATTGTGAATCAGCCTGTGCCGTAGAACTCTGCCCTTGGCCACGAGGTAATAAGTAAGGCTGTTTCATATGGAAACAGAAGTTAGTTCAGAGGACATCATTAAAGTGATGAGTATTGATGAATTATAAGACCTCAGATTTGCTCATGCAATCTAATTACCAAGTGCCAAAATATTCTCCCAGTGGCTGAACGCAATGCCTGCTGTGTCAAGGAACCATTTGAATAATGCATTTTTCTTATCTCTTGTGTTAAAAAGAATGAATGTCGTTGCGGGCTATGTTGGGCCCTTTGCAGAGTTCTGCTTTCCTGGGAATCGAGCATGGCCCTCCAATTCTCCAGGAAGAGCAATCCCATGCATTGTAGGTTTTGGGCGTGTAGCTGGGCAGCACGTGAGGAATGAACTATCTGCTGCTTTCTTTACTGGGCAGGAAAACAGAGAAAGAAAGAAACAAACACCACTTTTCATGTAGTCAGTTCTGTGGCTGTCCCTGAACCTTCAGCTTCCTGGTTTTCACATTGACATCGCACAGCCAGAGGTGGGTGCATTGGGAATTAGATCATGGACTCTCAGACTGGCAGGCAGCTGTCTGAAGATTAGATATCCTGGCTCTGAAATCCACCTTACTCCAAGGACTCTGTCGTGACAGCTAGCTGAGTGTGTGTGTGTGTGTGTGTGTGTGTGTGTGTGTGTGTGTGTGTGTTTAAAGAAAGGCCTACTTGCTCCCTGGCAGGCATTCATTACACACCTATATTGTGGTCCAAGGACTTCTATTTCAAGTTTTCCTTTTTCTTTTTTGGTCATACCTCAAGCCACCTAGACTGGAGCAAAATATATCTCACCCACGTCCACCCCCAACCCCCCAAAAAAGTCCATATGAGACAAAAGCTTTGGAAAGCGCTGTGCCCTGTGTTTCTCTCAATGTTGTTATTTCCTTTACCTTTCCTCCTTCCCCAGGCATGAATTATCACTGGGAGGAAGTCAAATCTCCTGACCTTAGATGACCCTCAGCTGTTGTTTCCTACACGCTGCTTTGAACTTTAAAGTACAGCCAGCTCTACACCATGCTTCTGGGTCTTCACCTGTACCTTTCCTAGCCCTAAATGTATTTACCTTACCCTTCAGCAACTAACAAAACTGCATTATTCAGAATTGGCATGTGTGGACATCCTCAGTATTTCATAAATGCCTGAAGCCACTCCTCAGCAGGAAAATATTTGTCAGCCTGTGAATGTCATAGGCACCCCCATTCGCTCACATTGTCACTGGGTTCTTCCCAGTGGGCTACACCAACTTATTTCAAGCACCATATGGCTCCCAACAAAACTCATGCTGCTTTGGCCTTGTATAACCAGTTCCTATGTCCAGAGTGTCTCCAGACCCTGTTAAATACCGATGACAATGACCAAGGTGAGATGACGATAATGATCCCCATAGCCAGGGACAACACTGTTTTGTTCGTTTTGTTTCTATCTTTATAACTTGGATCACCAAGTTCAGTTTATGGGCGTGATTGAGGGCATGGGACAGGAGTTTAAATTTTAGTAATAAAGTGGAAAAGGAAGGAGTAGAAGGATTTGAGGAGGTACAGAAGAGAAGAACATTTGGGACAAAAGAATACCTGAAAGGACTCTCAGAACGAAAAGGGAAGAGCTTTGCCAAGCCAACCATTTCCCTTGTAAAGTACAAGCTTGAGGAGGCCTCCGGTTCCTTCCCTTTAAGACAAAGAGAATGGAGCTACCCAAAGAATCAGTAATGTAAGCAGTTGTCTATACAGAGGACAAACAGAAGGTTAAGAGAAAATCCAATAGTTACTAGTTTCTAGAAACCAGGTTTTATCCAATAAGCATCAAGACAGCAAAAATCATTTGTAAAATATGAGACCCAATAGGTTTTAATCAATGATAAATGATTTTTTAAATCACCTCTTGTTTTTTGTTTGTTTTTAGAAACAAACAAAAAACAAACAAACGAACAAACAACAACAACAACAACAGAAAACCAGTGTGATTCCAAATGTCTCCAAGGAGACGAAGCTGTGCAGCTTCTGGTCTAGTTTGAGCCTCATGCCCCTTCCCCACTGCCCACCCCCATCCACTGCCAAGGCCAATGTAGCTGATGTTTGGTTACATAGGGCAACCCACAGTTTATAAGGTTCCAAGTGAATGTGGTGGCTGATTTTGCCACTGTCATTGATACATTTGTGCCTACTCTTCCTAGTGAGCAAGTGGCAAAGATGAGTGAGGGGCCCAGGCAATTCTTGGAGCTTCACAGGGCTGTGTATGAGAGGGCACACATCCTCACACACCAGTGTATGAGAGGGCACACATCCTCACACACCAGCATATGAGAGGGCACACATCCTCACACACCAGCATATGAGAGGGCACACATACTCACACACCAGTGTATGAGAGGGCACACATCCTCACACACCAGTGTATGAGAGGGCACACATACTCACACACCAGTGTATGAGAGGGCACACATCCCCACACACCAGTGTATGAGAGGGCACACATACTCACACACCAGCGTATGAGAGGGCACACATACTCACACACCAGTGTATGAGAGGGCACACATACTCACACACCAGCGTATGAGAGGGCACACATACTCACACATCAGCGTATGAGAGGGCACACATACTCACACACCAGTGTATGAGAGGGCACACATCCCCACACACCAGCGTATGAGAGGGCACACATACTCACACACCAGTGTATGAGAGGGCACACATACTCACACACCAGCGTATGAGAGGGCACACATACTCACACACCAGCGTATGAGAGGGCACACATACTCACACACCAGCGTATGAGAGGGCACACATCCTCACACACCAGCGTATGAGAGGGCACACATCCTCACACACCAGTGTATGAGAGGGCACACATCCTCACACACCAGTGTATGAGAGGGCACACATACTCACACACCAGTGTATGAGAGGGCACACATACTCACACACCAGCGTATGAGAGGGCACACATACTCACACACCAGCATATGAGAGGGCACACATACTCACACACCAGCGTATGAGAGGGCACACATACTCACACACCAGCGTATGAGAGGGCACACATACTCACACACCAGCGTATGAGAGGGCACACATACTCACACACCAGCGTATGAGAGGGCACACATACTCACACACCAGCGTATGAGAGGGCACACATACTCACACACCAGCGTATGAGAGGGCACACATACTCACACACCAGCGTATGAGAGGGCACACATACTCACACACCAGCGTATGAGAGGGCACACATACTCACACACCAGCGTATGAGAGGGCACACATACTCACACACCAGCGTATGAGAGGGCACACATACTCACACACCAGCGTATGAGAGGGCACACATACTCACACACCAGCGTATGAGAGGGCACACATACTCACACACCAGCGTATGAGAGGGCACACATACTCACACACCAGCGTATGAGAGGGCACACATACTCACACACCAGCGTATGAGAGGGCACACATACTCACACACCAGCGTATGAGAGGGCACACATACTCACACACCAGCGTATGAGAGGGCACACATACTCACACACCAGCGTATGAGAGGGCACACATACTCACACACCAGGCTTCCACCTGGGACATACCCTCTTGTTCTGTTCTCTCCATTTGTGTTCATCTCTCCTCATGTTTGCTGTCCTTCCGTGAACTTGGGAGAAAGAGAAGGAAGTTTCTACTTAAGCAAGACCTTTGCTGAACCCGTGTCTTCATAGGCCTGTCCACATGAAATTCTGTCCATGGTACAGGGGCTACTTTTATTAGTCAATGGTAGAGGGACCAGTGGGTGATACGCAGTCAATTTTTCTTTGGTTTTAAAATATAGTTTAAAACTTGCTGTAAAGAATTATATCCTGGGGACTTATTTCACACTTAGTAAGTTGTAAGGAAGAAAAGAATGCTCAGAGGAAATTGAGATCCAAGGAAACTGAGCCCCTGGATCCTCAGCTTCTGGAGTGAGGAGGAAGAATCTGCCTGCTGTGACATAAACTCATGTTCATTTTCTTCTCAGTATAACACCTTCTCACATAGCAGACATACTATAGATGCCAGATGCTGTAACACCTTTAACTTCACATTCGGGGCATGACCTACAGTGAGGTAATCAAGCCACCAGAAAGCTGTATCTGACATTTTAGCTGTAATTCTGTCAGGTTGTGGTATATGTGTGGACACGGGGCAGGGTAAACACCTGGAGGTACTGCCACTGTTCGTGGATCATTAGAGAATCTGGGAAGCTAGGTATTTCTAAGCGGCATCCCGAGAACATCTGTGTTTCAGCCGCAGATGACACACCCTGCTGCAGTAGTGTGTGCAATGTAAGTTACAGGCAAGGGAGTTAAAATCAAATAATGGCAGATGGCACCAGGCATGTGCGACCTAGGGATGTCATGGGAGCACAGGGTGCCTGCTAGGTGACTGGGTTGCCCCTGCCTTAAGGACAAGGAGTCTAAGCCCTCAAGGGAAAGCTTGAATGTTGTGTTACTTTTCTAAGAATTGTCCCGCCTCAAGCAGGAAAAACAAGGTAAAACTGGGTTAGAAATCTCCATCTGTCTGTCTGTTGTCTGTCTGTCTCTCTGTGTGTGTGTGTGTGTGTGTGTGTGTGTCTGTCTGTCTGTCTGTCTGTCTCTGTCTCTCTGTTTGAGTTACTATAACAATAGTGGAACTACTTCTACGTGCACTATTCACAGTTCAGTCTTAAAGATTCATGGCTCCATTTAGGCCTCTTCACCTACACATCCATTCATTCATATGTTCTTTGACAGCAGCCTTTAGGGAGGAGATGTCAAATGTGAGGAGCTGAAGGAGCGGTGGTCTAGGGAGAATTCTGGATGCCGTGACAGCTTCAAGCTTTCATAAAACCTTTTATGTACTTTTCCCGCACCCTAACCCTTGAGGGCTTAGACTCCTTGTTCTTAAGGCATGGGCAACGCAGGCATCTAGCAGGCACCCTGTGTCCCAAGGAGTTGTCTTTCTGAGGATTTTCTCTGTCCCTGCTTTGAAGTTTTGGTTCTGGACAATCTCATTAACTACACTATAAACTCCACCGCACCTCTCTGCCTCTACTCACCTCTGCTTCTCTATGTCTGTGCCTAAGATGACAGCCAGCCAGCATTGAATAAGAGTGTGTGTGTGTGTGAGTGTGTGAGTGTGTGTGTGTGTGTGTGTGTGTGTGTGTGTGTGTTTAAAAGGGAGGGGCATGAAGTTGAACAGGAGCAGAAGACATATGAGAAAGGTTGAAGGAAGAAAGGGAGATTGATGTGAACGTAGTACACATATATGAAATTGAAAAAAAACAAATTTAATCTAGTAAAAAAAACGACACTCAATGAGACCATCATCTTCCTATGGAACCCATTTTCTTTGGATTTTGTTACTGTTTTCTTTCCTTCTGCTTATAACAGAGTCTCATTTTGTAGCCCAGGCCGAGCCTAAAACTTGATATATAGCTCCAGGTGACCTGGAACTTACCATATAGGTGACCAAGGTGACCTTTTTCCATGTCCCTCCCCACTTGAGGTGATGCCTAAACTTAAACCGGAAGGCCTGGTGTTTTCTTCTCCACAAAGCCTTCTCCCAACCTTGCTTTTAGAAGGTGGATAAAGCAGGCATGGTCAGCTCCCCACACATTTAGCCAAGCTGAGTTTTGTGAGCATCCTCCCTTATGGATGGAGCAGAACGCACTCCCAGACACCCCTCCATGATGACTGTCACCTCCTCTAAGTCTAACAGGGGACAGAATCCCTGCCTATTATCTGCAGATTGCTTCCTCTGCAGGAAATTGTGTCAATTCATTTGGGCATCTGTGGCTTCTCCAAGCCATTACACCATGATGTGGTAACTCAGAATGCTGGGGACACATTATCAGATCCATGGATTTCTGGAAGCCATGAGACAACAAGAAAAGGAGCCTCGTTTGGCCTAGAAGCATGCTAAACACCCTGGGCAGAGGACAGCAGAATATAGATACGCCTTCCTCCTATTGGTCAAGGGATGTAAATATAAATAGATATAAATCCTGGACCCTGCCTGAGAGCGGGCTCTATCGTAAGAATCCATTGCCATTGATACAAACTGCCTTTAGTGTGTAATGTAGTGGCAGTTTTGTGTGCTGTGTCTCCTCTGACTGTATGGAGACTGTATGTCCCCACTCTGTCCTGGTACAGGTGGAAGTGCCTTGCTCGAAGTCCAAGCCACTTTGTTCCATCCTGAATTAACATGGCCCACCTAACTCTCCTCTCCCCTGGGAGACTGAGAATTGTGCAGGATGAGCAGGGGCTTTTGGAGGGTGGCGGGGCCTGTGTTTCCACTTGCTTGCCTGCCATCCCCACATCCCCACGTGAGGCTGCTGATTGCAACTTACTCTGAGATTACCTCGGTAATAATTTTAGTCTTATCGGGGAAAAAAATGCAACAAATTAATGAGGTTTTTGCTGATAAAAGGAATATAAAGGGCTTACTTTCCTAAAGATGCCTGATACCATAGATAAATCATAGACAAATAGGAAGCTTGCTGTAGTTTATACCTAATTATGAACGACTTAATACCAAGTCAGGCCCCCAAAGATTCAGGGGTGTGATCATTCTGAAACCTAATTAGTCAGAAGGAGAAAGTTCTATAGTCTCAAGATTGCCATTAGTACAGAGAAGCCTTTGCTTTCCCCACTCATTGTATCTTGCAGCAAATAAGGAAATTTACCTTCTCTGGTAAATGGATTGGACTCAGCCTTTAGAAATATATTGCTTAATAATTGCTTTCCAGGATTACTCCAAGGCATTAAATATTGGGGCCTTCCCCGAGACCAGCAGTCACGAGGGGTCTTATTGTCTTGTCACCCAGTGAAGCAGGCAAGAGGGCATTAATGAGATGACAGATGATTTGCTCCCTCCCCCCAAAATATTAATAGACCAAATCCTTGGCTTCCTGAGTGTCCCCATGGCTGCTCTTTTGCTAAAAAGGAACTGTTCTCCCTCTCTGCTTCTGCTCTCTTTACACAGGCTAGTGCCTTCTCTTCCAATCTACTTAAGGTTCTCAATTGCCAACCTCCCATATGTCTTTGCCTCCTCACAGGCCATGCATTCTCTCCCTCTCTTCTCTCTACCCTTCCCTGACTGATCGAAAGTGGGAAAGGTGATATTTACATTATAATTCACAACAGTTGCGAAATTATAGCTATGAAGTAGCAACAAAATAATTTTATGGTTGGGGGTCACCAAGACATGACGAACTATATGAAAGTGCCGTGGTATTAGGAAAGTTGAGAACCTCTACTCTAGATGCGTTCCTCACACCCAGGATGCTGGCCCTGAACTCTCAAGCACAATCCCGCCCCAGCCTCCCAAGCTACTGAAAAGACAGGCATTCGCCACCACGCCCAGCCTTTAGATACATTCCTAAGAGCAGCTATCTATTGGAATAGTTGGTTGTGATGTAAGCAGTGACTTGAGATACCTTGCTGGTGTCTGAATGTTATCTTCAGTCCCAACGGCATGGCTTAGACAACCTGATTGTCTAGTCAGAGGTTAGGGCGTGAGTGAGCAAGGGTCAGACATGCCCCTTAGAATGTGGTAGACCCTTACTTTGCATCTGTAACAGGATTGGCAGATAAGTGTAGTCATTGTGGAGGTGGGCAACCAGCTGCCCTGGCCTGCCAGGAATGGGGAATGCTTTCTTTCCCAGTTTCGATTTCTGGTGGTACTGGAGGTTGGTGGTATATGGAACCAGTAATTGCTAACTGAGTTGTCCTTTTTTATTTCATTGTCTCGGCTTTAATCAGCTGGCCGCTGACAGGAATTACCCCAAGAAAGGAGTGTTTGACAAACATTGTCGGCTGAGTGGGTGTGAGGTGGGCCTGAACCATAAAGATTGTGCTTTTCTCATAAGAATGAAAAACCAGATAGAACAACCCTTCTACCCACCCCTGCGCCACCCCCCGCCCGCCCCCACCATCAAAATGTTCCTTCAGTTGACACACTAAGTCTGCACGTCTGCTCAGAAGTCACTCGGGGAACAACATCTTGCTTATTTCCACATAAGTGTTTTCCAAGTGTATGACTATCTTGGGTATTTTGTTTTGGAAAATTGACACTTTGATTCAAATTTGTATGTAAATATCTCCAACCAAAAGCTAAAACCTTCACCACAGGTTGAAGGGTTGAAGGAGCTTGCTACAGATCGAATTCCAAAGGAGAAAAAACACACCGTTTCTGTGAAGACAACTGATGAAAGATACACTTGGTGAGATGTGGGCTTCTGCGTTTGGGTTCCTTTCCTTGCCAAATGAAAAGGAAGAGAAAGAAAGAAAGAAAGAAAGAAAGAAAGAAAGAAAGAAAGAAAGAGAGAGAGAGAGAGAGAGAGAGAGAGAGAGAGAGAGAGAGAAAGAAAGAAAGAAAGAAAGAAAGAAAGAAAGAAAGAAAGAAAGAAAGAAAGAGAGAGAGAAAGAGAAAGAAAGAAAGAGAGAGAAAGAAAGAAAGAAAGAAAGAAAGAAAGAAAGAAAGAAAGAAAGAAAGGAAGATGTTTGATTGGATTCACAGCACAAAATATGGAAAGCAATTTTGTATGCCAATCTTATAAAACTCATGGCCTTTTACTTCATTTTCCCACTACGTTTGTTCCCTTCAGGCCATTTTCGAGCACTGGGGTGAGAGGAAAGAAAACTAAATTTATATTCCATCTTAGATGGCTCCAGAAGGAAAGGAAAAATAAATAAACACTGGAAATGCATGTGATTTTTTTTTCATGAAATTTTTGTAAAATAATCCACTATTGAAACTGCTAACAGCAGTTTTTCCACAGTCTGTAACCCCCAGCAGGTAGGGAAATCCCCTGCAGATTGCAAGATATCACATGTCAGAGTGGAAGAGCGGAATTCTTTGTTATTATTATTTTAAGACCAGCTTCCCAGTATTCAACGATAAAAGTTTCTGTGCTGTGTAAGTAACCATTTCCTGCCGGGCAGAAGATAGCATTAGTTCACTGCCTGCCAGACCAGGGATCTGTGACCATTCAGCTCCCCATATCTGACTACATTGGGAGCAAGCCTCAAGTGAGGTGCCAGCACAGTAAACCTGGGGCTCTGCTTTAAGCTAAGGTGGACATTATATTTATTTTCACCTGGGTGAGGTCAGTGTTTCAGCTTCCCCCGTCACTCCTATGTTCGGAGACATGCCAATGGCTTGAATCTAGGGAGAATGTTCCCAGAGGCAACCCCCCATGTCTACATCATTCTCAACATTTCATGGCTTTGCAGCGTACATGGTCTAATAATTCTGAGAAGATGATTCTAGTAAAAGGGACTCGGTATGGAGAATTTGGACAGTTGACAAGTATATCTTTGGGCCACTTAACTGAGTGTTGATTCACTGTTTCAGATTTCTGTATCACGGGGCAGAATAGATTTTAATCTTGATCTGTAGCCATGATATTAAAAGAAAAAATGTATTTGCTGTGTTTCTTATACACTTGGTTCCAAAATACACATTACCATATACCAGGACAGAGGAAGGAAAGAGCTTTACCCTTTAGTTGCTACCCAGATATCTGACGCATCACTTCCTCTTTTTTCTTATTGGCCATTAAGTGGCAAAGAAGGCTGGACAATATTTTCTCTGTACTGACCCACACTATCTCCCCAGTTGCTTAGAATTCAACAGTTGTTCATTGCTACCAACCTAATTATTTTACTGTTTGATTTTATAAACAAGATATTTGCAGAAAATACAAAAAAAAGGAAAAATTGAATTGCAGTATTCTATTCAACTTGCCTCTATAAAGCCACAGCAAAACCTAAGAGAAAATTTAAAACTGGGACAAAGCTGCGTATCAATAAGTGTAAGGAAATTTCCTGTGAAATTAGACTCCTGAAGAAGAAACTGTATTGTCACTTTGCTTTAAATAAACATTAAAAAAATAGATGCTCTAAAATTACATGTGCAGGATATCAGCCTGACATTGAAATTGTGAGAAAACTAAGACCCAAACAGGAAATCTTCACCATAAACCTCATTCCTGCCCTTTGGCCTCCAAATGCACAGATAAATCATATTTGGTTTTTCATTACATGGCCACACACACTGGATCCTGTAACATAATTTTGACCAAAATTACCAGGTAGCCGAAAGGAAGTGCACATTTGGCAGATGCTATTTTAAGGAGAACTTTGGGTCCTGGCATATATTTGCAGGCAGATGCAAATGCATTTGTAGTTAGCAGCTCTGATAAATGAATGTGACTGTGTAGCCCTGCTTCCTCTGCAGCTGTTTATAAAATGTAGAATAGTGAGGGCATACGCCTCGTCTCTACTTAGACTCATCCCCACTATCTGGTCAATGACAAGAAATGGTGAAGTTGGGGGGAAAAAAGTAGAAAATATCATAGTTTCAGCCTGCCTTCCTAGCTTCAGTTTGTCTTCCTTCCTTTAGAACCTCCTGGCAATCATTCACTTCCTCACAAAGCACCAATTGGAAGTCAAGCTGTGTCTCTGTGTGGAGGTCATTGTGTCCTAGAGTGACCAGTGGTCTTACCATCTTTGTGGTCTTATGACACCATGTTCTTCTCTCCATACTATGTGAATGAGAACTTAATCCCCTCTACGCCTTTATAATGTTCAACACCTTTATCCATGGCAAGATCCCAAAGAGCCTAAGGAGCATTCTTAATCATTAGTGTGAAATCGAACCACACCCAGGATGTATAGATATGCTTGTCTATGTAGGCATATATTAATCTTCCAATGATTAGCTTGTAATTGACTATTTTTTTAAAAGGATAGTCTAGTTTTGAAGAATTCTTCTCAAACACAATCACTATAAGAACAATTTAAAGATCCAACCTCGGAGCTGGAGATATGGTTCAGTGGTTAAGAGCACTGACTGCTCTTCCAGAGGTCCTGAGTTCAAATCCCAGCACCCACATGGTGGCTCACAACCATCTGTAATGAGATTTGATGCCCTCTTCTGGTGTGTCTGAAGACAACTACAGTGTACATATATATATATATATATATATAATGAATAAATAATTAAAAAAATCCAACCTCCATGAATATTAATTAAAATCTCAGAAATCCAATTGTCTGAAGTATCTCTGGTGTTCTAGAAATTCTCTGTCTCCCTCCTTGTCCTTCTAGGTCTTTCACATCATCAGTCTCTGTAATATGTTCAATTCTTGCTATACTCTGAGTTTTCAGTAAAACTTATTGGCCCCAGTTCGTCGTTGCCTTTACTTATGCGGGCCTCTAAAGATATTATGGTCCTTCTATTGTCCTCAAATGTTCATCAAATGTCAGGGTTGAACCTTGCCTTGCCTTATCAGGTCTCTCAGTTGAAATCTTTAGAAGAGTCTATTTAACTGGTTAAAAGTATGTGGATTGATTCTCGCTGGGTCTCTTATCTCCCATCCTGCCTCAATCTACATTAGTTGGTGGTGAACCTGTGTATAAACATATGCTTCAAGGCACTGTGGCAGAAGAAATGAGAAGGAAACTTGAAAAGTTGACTACCTCAGTGTAACTGAAATTTTTTGGTAGTCTGTATTTTGTGAATGGTGATATTCTAAATACAAAGACATATATATATATATATATATATATATATATATATATATATATATATATATATATATACTTTAATATTCTCATTGTCCATTGGGTCATTATAGATACAGAGCCAATGGTGCATTGCTCGCACAATTGTATCATGACTTCATCATGTGCTAACGACCCTTGATGAAGATTTAAACAGTGAAGGAGGATATTGATGAGAATGGTCTGCCTGCATATCAACTGGCTTAGAGATCACATTTGCAAGTAAAATTTTTAAAATGTCCTCATATGCTATTAATATTTTAAGTGCTGCTGAGGATAACCCATAAAATGGCTATAATAAAATCGAGACTTTCTTGGTGCCTAAATTTTTTATTCTTGAAATAATGTTTCCTTTATCTACCTGCATGTGAGTCTGTAGGCAATAAGATGTTAAAGTGATGAGTTGCCTGAAAATATTCAGAAGGAGAACTTGAATCTAGGTGTAAAGTCTGGGATGGTGGCCCATGCCTGTAATCCAGCATTTGAGAGGCACAGATAAGACGATCGAGAATTCAAAGTTACCCTCAGCTTGATAGAGAATGTGAGGCTAGCCTGTGTATATGAGACTGCTTCAAAAATGAACAAACAATAAAAAAACAAACCCAACCAAACCAAAATCCCTCCCTGTAGGTGTAAATCATTTTCAAAACTACATAGAAACCAGACAAGGTAACAGAGAAGCAGCCTCAGTTCTCTTTTGAAAAATGTTATTTTACAACAAAATAAAAGAATAGCCATGGTAATTATGAATCAAATGTATAGCATTTATCAGTACAACATGTCAGAGATCACGAAACAGGTCTCAAGCCCATTTGACCTTTCCAAGTATATAGATTCCACCACACTGACAGCTGCTTTCACGTGTCCATTTCCTTTAAGTTCCTGTAGATTGATCTTGTCTTGGGATGAAGAATAAAGGAAGGGAAGACTCATAGTCACTGAGTGGGATGAGTTCTGAGGGGTGGAGGGATGACTGGGGGCTGAAGGGTATTACATCTGCCATGGCTTCAGCCTTTGACATTACCCAATGGTGGAGCATTGTCTTCTATTTGTAGGAAGAAAAGAGGTAATTGGTGAAAAATAGTCAGAAAGAAGTTTTTTGACTGGCGTAGGGTGTCCATCCATCCTTTACAAAGCTTACCAGGAAAGCCGAGATTGCTTCTCTGTCCACAGAAGCCTGAGATATCCGGCTGAATGTGTGTCGCTGCTCCAACTGGATGGTATCAAAAGGCAAGATGTCCCGTTTGCAACTAAAGGAAGTTCTGTAAAACTTTACAAGAAAAATCTTTACCATATGTTAACCTTAAATAAGTACTTTATTTAAGTAATTAATTTTTAAGTCTTTAATTTTATTAAAGACACACAGATCTGTACTTAATATTGCCATGTGGAAAATCAGTCCCTGCTTGCCGAAGTACCAGTTACTTGGGAGGAAGAGATGCAGCCAAGAGAATTGGAGATATGTATGCCCATAGATTTAAAAAAAATAAATAAATGTGTTTCAACCAAAAGTGCCTATTGCCTAAAGGTAGATGGTAAAGTCCTTAGTAATACAATTTCATTAAAATTAAGTAGAAGAATTATTGGAGTTGATACAAGATTAAGTGGGTTAATGTGCTGATTTCTACAATCAAATTCTTCTGTGACTACGCTATCTCAGCAGGGAGGAGCCCCATTTTGGCCATGATGGAAGTTGAACCTAGGCTTCTATGAGTGCTAAGGAAGTGTTCTACTCATGAGCTCCATCCAGCCCCACTGCGCCACTCTTGAAAGGCTTTAGCTATGTTTCTGATTATGGAAAAAGGTGTCCCATAAGAAACAATCCAGTTTTTACCTAATATAAAATTTTGCCTTTTCTTGCTCTAGTTTCCCTGTGCATGTAAATTCTTTTATGATACTAACATATTAGCATATCTTTCTCATTTATTTGCCCCACTGATGGAAAATCCATTCGTGGTGTACTACTAAGTTTTTGCCACTTTGTTCTATGTATGAGAACTTCACCTGGTACATAGGAAATGTATGTGCAGTCATTTATAATATTAAGATCAAAAAGAGAGTAGAAAAGGACTTTTTAGGAAGTAGAACACCTTTGTGAGACTCATCACAAGATAATTTAAGAACAAGAATGAGGAGAAAGAATCCAACAAAGGCCAGTGAGATGACAGGGAAAGACCCTTCAGAAAACACTAATGAACCAGAGGAAGCTATTCTGAGGGTTTTATTGAGTTTTCTATATTAAATGCTACTGCTTTATATGTCTTGCTCAATAAATTCTACACATTTCCAGGTATATATGAGTATCACTGCATTCCATTGGTAAGGATGTAGAGATGGACAGACATAAAATAATTCACAAAGCCAGTGCAAAAGAGGCAAAGACAGAATATGGACAGTATGTGTTTGATTCAGAGTCCTTGCCACCAGGAGTATAGGCCTTGTCCCTAAAATGAAATAGTGTCTCTAGATAGTGGTTCTAAAAAACCATCCTCATAGCAGTTTGTTTCTTACTTTTTATGTGCTTAGAATATGCATGATGGCTTGATTGCTAAGAAGAGTTAAGCATGGCAGATAGGTCCCTACCCTAAAAGGATCTCAGACTACTGTCAACACCAGCATATTCCACAGACTATGATGTTAAAGGGAAAAAGAGACCAGTTCATCTCCAGTGAGCAGAGAACGAAGACAAACAGTGGTAGCAAGAGAGGGCGTTAGGGGAAGCCTCATGACGGAAGCACAGGACAGTGAGTTAGACTGACACACGAAAATGTGGAAATGATACACCAGAGAAGGCAAACAACATGCTGTAAGGTCCAGTCATTTCATCATGAACAACAAATAAAATTATATTATATTATAAAATCCATTTATATTGACTTCCTGGAGAGCAGTTGGCCATGAGACATAGAGCACTGGTTTCATTTGAGGTCATCATAAGCTTTGAAGGCCATATTTGGTTGGAAATTATGAAAATATTCTGAGCTGTACTTTTAAAAGATTGATCCATAATTCAAAATAACATGTTTACTTGAAACTCTGTTGTCCAAACTGTCTGAAGCTGTTCAATACAGCAACCACTTATCTAGAACTTTCCAGGTTCAGGGTTTTGGGACCGTCAGGGGAATATATAAATTAATTATTACCCTTGACTTCAAGGGAGTTCATGCAGGCACTCTTAGGATTGAGTAGGGGTGGAAAGTTGTATAAGGGGCTCAAGAAAGAGGATGTTTGATATGACTGAAGGACTGTTAAAGAATTCACTTTCTTCCTTAGCCAAAGCAAGTTCAGCCTTAGCTTGTCAGATTATAAATTGATTTCCAGATTTAAACCAAATGACTTTTATTACCAAGAGATGAATTGCCTAGAAATAAGTAAAGCTTTCTTTGTTTCCACATGGAACATGTATCTCATTGTCGGTACTAAGGTGTCTTTTCTACAGTAAGCGTTGATTATGAATATGGAGACAACAGATGTACCCACTAAGACCTAACCAGTCAGCACATATATAAGTCAATTAACAGTAAGTTCAAGATTTCTAATGATGTTGGTCTAAGAGAGAGAAGTCATGGAGAAACCTGGTAAGACATAGAAAACAAAATATTTCCCAGTCCAGATAAGCTACCATGGGATTCTCAGAGAACGAGTAACTTTATTTTTCTTACATAGACTTCTTCAAGTTACTTGCTTCTGTGAGATTTCATGACACATAGCAGTAATTACTTGAGGAACTATCAATAGATTCCATCTAGGAAGGAAATGTATAGGCCAGGCAGGACCAAGAAGGTGCAGAGTCTCAAGAAGGACAGAATAAGCAACTCTCAAGGAGCAGGTGGAACCAGGAGCTGAGACTGCCACACTGTCTTGGAGGCCATGCATAATTTAAAAACCCACAATGAAATGCTTTCATATTCAGAAAGAGAGAAAAAGAATCTTACTTTCATTTTATAATAATATGAAATAAACTTGACAAATGTCTCCATTATCTAAAAGAGGCTCTCAATAAAGGATTGACTCCGTGACAGAGACGACACTGAGTTTGTGCATGGTTTTGACCAATAAATAAATCAGTGAATGGACAATAAAAAAGGATTTAAAGAACTTGAAGAATTATACATCAAACTTATAAGCATTATCTGGTCCTCACTCCCTTTCTCAGAGGCTCATGTCCCATATACAGCAAACAGACTTAGAAGAATTCCACATAACTTGCAGATATTTGGGTTAAAGTTCAAATCAAGCCCAATAGAAAACTCGGAGACAACCAATTTCAGAGAAAACAGCCAAAGCTTCTCAAGAACGCTTGTCCACTATCTGCCAGTGACAAGAGGCCAAAGAACATCGATCAAAATGAGGAAGAGCATGTTCTAGATCCTGGTTCCTGATTATAGTTCCGTTCCAAAGTTATCTGCCTTCATTGCCAATGAGGCAGTGCATTGAAGGAAAAGAATATGACAGCAAGAGAGCAAAAAGCAGAAGAGGCTTCTCCTTGCACTGCTCCATTCTGCTCACAGCTACTTTCTCCATTTAGACCCCATCTTCTAAAGCTGCCTGCCAACAGCAGCCATGAGGAGGTTACTCCTCTAGTGCATGACCACTGGGGAGCATTTAAGATCCAAACCATGGCAACAAAGGGGATTTTGTAAAGTCAGATGAATTATGAGTGCCAGAATGCTCTGGTCCATGGAGTGGTGCAAAGGAAAACATAGTGGCTTCTCATGCTCACATACTCTGGAAACAGCAGTACTGGCTCAACTGTAACATCCCTATACATACACACTTCTTGACTGAGCTTAGCGGCACAGTTTTCCAACTGCCATACAATCTTCTTCACGATATTATTTTGTGCATGTCAGCACATTGATCTGGGGGAACGGTAGAAAAAAATGAAGTTTAGAGTAATTAATTACATAAGAAGGATACAACCTACAGACGTTCAGCTGACATGCAGAGGATATAAACCCAGAAAAGAGACAAGAAAGAAATCATTCCCTCTTATCATCCAGAATGTCCATCTAGAGCCTATAGGAGAAGACCAAGATAAGGGACATTAAGCTAAAAACCTTGAAATGCCCTCTTCTCACCGACAGTTATCAAGCTGTGGCTTACTCTTCAGGGAAATTGATCGCCAGGCTTTCCTGGATGAAGTGTTAGAAGGTATATTGCAAGAAAGATTCTGCTCTGTTGGATTTTATGACTGATTCAGGCAATTTAAGCATAAGCGTTTCCTCCTAAGGTATATTGTGACGCACTTGTCATCACCTGGTACTGTCACTGAAATCCCTCTCGCATCTGCTTACAACTCTGTCACCAGTTACCACATACCCTGGTGACAATTAAAACACTGTAAATTTATTCTCAAGAGAAATGGGCTCCCATCAAAGACTTATAATGTTAAAATCATGCTATTTTAAATGCCCCTGATGTAAGATACAGACTTGTCATACAGCACCCAACTTGATCTTATAGGTGCAAATAAATATCTAACAAGGGGGGGGGGGGAAGGAAGAAATATATCTCTTGGTGCTGTGTGCTTTCGTACTCTTGTAAGCAGATGTGATTAGAACAAAAGCACAAAGAGCATAGGTCTCCATTCGCTTCAGGATATGGTAGGTTTGGCTCCGTGTCCGAGCAGAGTTGTAGGAGAATCTCTGCTCTTCTAGGGTTTGTCTCCTCTTCTGTAAAAGAGGACAACATCAGCCTCCCCATTCTGAAAAAAAATGGATATGAAGACATGCTGAATGCTTTAAAGGTCTCTACTCATTCAGGATGACTAAGGCCATGATCTGAAAGGCTGTTATATTTAGCTCTGTAATGTGTGTGGTTTCTTTTATTTTTGCACTTTCGCATTTGAATATGGATGTGTCTGGTGTTCTGGGAATTCAAAACACTTCAAACCCTGTAATGAAGCAATACTGTGAACACTTAATTAATTTAGAGTAGGTGCTAATTCTTAATAAGAACTTTAAAACATGGTTTTGAGAATAAATCATAATTCAGAGAATCTACCCACATATAAATGAGCCTCGCCTGAAGCTTCGAAAGCTCTAGCTTAACAGGATCTGAACAAAATGTCAAGACTTTATTTCCAAGTTTCTCTGGTGAGTAACCTCTCAACGTGAGATAATCTATCAAAGTTAGTGAGTCACTCCTTTCCACCGAGAAGAGACCTTGTTACTCTATGAATTCAGAGAAAATGGCTGTACAGTTCCTGTCCCTTCTCCTCTCATCTGGCTCTTCATGTGTTTAGCAAATGGTGAGTGAGAATATGTTGGGAGAGCAGTATAAGTAGACGGCACTTGGGTGGTATAAACCAGACAGAGATTGTGGACCTATGTGTAGCTGCTAAGATAACTGGCCAATGTCTAGTTATCACTTCTGAAGGAGGAAGGAAAAGAATAAGGCTCCAATCACTGGGAACATTCTATCTCGTTGGAAATAGTATGATCAATCTTGCACTAGACTGATTCATACTGTCTTCGAGAAGACTGGAAAATATATTGCTAAGGCTACCTTAAAAACATTGATTAATGCTTCAAAATGAAGATCACTATCACCGGAAAGGAAAAAAGACACAGAAAGAGCATCCCCGGCATCTAAGAGGCAGTAGGTAGAGCTTCCTCTAGAATCAAGCAGTTGTACAATGAACAAGTGCGAATGTATTTTATATGTCCGAAGAACAAAACATTGATTGTCAATAAAGAAGGTAGCTGGAACGGAAGCAGCAGAAAGATTGTGATAGGGAGTAACAAGCAATTTTAAGTTAGGTTCTTTATGGTGATGGTAAATGGGTAACCAGGAGAGAATTTTTAAGCCATAGATCAGCAAACACTATACACCAATGCTGTGTGTGTAAGAGGTAGACACTGATCCTACAGAAGTTTCTGGAAGAATCTAATATGACAAAACATTCAGTCACAACATAGTAAAGCAAAATCATAAATAAAAACAATCTCGTGTTTGGTTCTGAGAAGGTTCTGGGTGAGCTGTGGATGGGCTGAAAACTTTTCAGGAAAATATTTTAGTTCGATGCACACACACACACACACACAGAAGACAGTATGTAATGTGACTCCTGTGATGTCTCAGTGTTCCTACAAATCCCATGTGAGTGTAGAAAATAATACCCAAAATACTCTGTAGTAAAATATTTTTTAAAAAATTCTTTAATGCTCAGAATCATCTAGATCCCCTAATAATTTGAGCCTCCAAAAAACCGCTACTCCTACATGTTCTTGGACAAAACTGAAGTTCGTAAGAGCAGTTTCTATGGAACTTGGTAAAATGGTGCCAGAGTTTGGAGGTACATGTCTGTGCATGTGTATGTGCATGCATGTGTGTGGTGTCTGCGAGAGAGAGAGAGAAAAAGAGAGAGAGAGAATGTGTGTGTGTGTGTGTGTGTGTGTATGTGTGTGTAAAGGTGTCCCTTTTGCAATTCTATCTTTTCTCCACAGATAGCGAAGGTCTTTTCCCTTTACAAAATACCATTGAAAAATCCCACCGGCATCTACGGCTGACTTAAGGGAGCAATGCAGCTGTGCTTTACATATATGGACATAACTTATTTCAAGGGTGTTTTTTGTTTTATTTTTACAGCTGCAAAGTTTTAGCAATCCAAGAAGAGCTGCCAAGAGTACAATGAGCTGAATTAGCTCAGGGCTGGTGCTCATGCTATACAGAGCCGTTCTAAATAAGTTCCCTGTGCATTTTCTCAATACCCTGAGTGATCAGAGCTGTTTCCCAAACAGAGTCAGAGTGGCTATTTCTCCATGTGCAGCTGCTTATTTGATTCGTGAAAAGACCCTTCGAAACATTTGCTCATTCCCGCAAAGAACTGTTATATATGCATGGATACAGAAGAAGGCTGCCGTTACATGAAAAATGAAGGCATTGACAGTGGAATTCTTGGGAAGACTAATCATAGACATGAACTGCAGGTGCTCCTCGATTTATGGATTTGCTATAATGATCAGCCAATACTGAATTCCTATAATATTATAGTCTATTTCTCCTAACTTCCACTATAATATTCAAGAAATGTTTCTCTCTAAAGAAAAATAACCCAGTGGCTTGAAAGAATACCTTATATGAAGGACTTATTAGAATAAAAACCAAGCCTGTGTTATTCTGAAACATAAGCCCTGGGGAACTTGCATGGTTTTCTAAACTTAGAAGTAGGTTCCCACCTATATGGTCCCCTTTGTGCTCAACTGCCACTCCACTTGGACAGGCCACAGAAGCACACCCTAGTCCTGCAGTCACCCTGTGAAGGGCCTTGCTATGGCTGCAGACCATAGTGGCTGATCAAGCTTGTGTGTGAATCACAGGTAGAGAAACCATTGCACTCACTATTTTGGTTCAACATCTTCCTAAGCTAGAGGGTTTTATATTTTATTTTTCCCATCATTCATTCATTCATTCATTCATTCAAAAGACAATATCATTTGCTTAAAGAAGTGCTCTTCTTTTTTCATAACATGATGGTTTTTTTTCCCTTTTGGTAGTCATCTTATAAGCTGGCTACTACCAACCAACCTGAGTTGGTATCATTGCTGTATCCTCACAGAAATGCTGTTAAGACATGGGAGAAGCATGTTGTGCAAGTTAGATACTTGTCTCAACTGTGGCTCTGCATGTCTGTGAAAGCAAGCACTAAGCATAGAAAAGCATAGAGTCATTATTTTTAAAATGTTCTCTTCCCACTAAAGGATATGGACTAGGTCACCAGCATACAATGTTTCCTTCTATCTCCATAATTCTATGACTAGCCAACAGTTATTTCAGTCCTATGACTATGCGACAAAAATGGCATCATGTAAAGTTTGTCCCTGGTACTGTCACTCATCATTTCTTGTTATTTGGTTAAGATCAAGTGTAGTATGTGAGTGCTTCCACATTACCTCCCAAACGAGTAAGAACGAAACTAAAAAAAATGGAAAAGATGGTGATAAAGTGAGAGACAGAAGATGTGATATTCAACATAAAACCCCAGTCTACAGATAGTTCACCTGAGAAGGTTTGAAAGTCTCGGAATAGAAGCAACTCCATTCTCAGCTCTAGAATGGGGGCAGATAACAAAGGTTTGTTGATCACAAGAGCAAACCAAAGAATAAATAGTCAAATATATTATTAGACTCATTTAATTCTGGGTAAGTGGATATACCAGAAATTACCTAAAACTTTAATTCTATGAAATCAGTTTGTTAACCTTACCTGTGGTAGATGAAATAGCCAATGATGCAAAGCATTAGTCAGACTCTAGAGCCTCTCAGCCCCCAGTGTTCCCTCAATACATGCTATGAAGTTTAGTATTATCATCATCAAAGCCCTTGGGTGACACTAATTTGCCTTATCATATAAGGACCTGTCTGTAACACCTAGTCAGAGCTCAACTATTAAGTAGGTATGACTGCCCAAAATTAAATATTAATTTTCTGTCACACACTATACTGGGAATCCAGATCTCAAAAGCAAGTTTTGAAAAGCACCATGATTTATTCTCTTATAGAGTTAGTATGTTAAATTAATTAACCTCCGGTATTGTAGCTCACTGACTTGTAAGATCAAACAGTTCACATTAGTGCTTGTCCTACAATGGTCCAAGGGAAGTAGAATTTAGGGTAGAAATCCTGTGACAGAACTAGAAGGCCTTCTAGAACACAGAAGGCTTCAGAAATACATTTCCACATGTGTCACTGGAAATGACAAACCATAAAACTAGGGGCATCAAAATATCAATAGGATTAAAGAGAGGGCATGTATGTGGGTAAACAACCTGTATTCCTCTTCACAGCCTTTAATATAATAATAATAGTCTAAAGAAAATCTTTTCTGAAGAACTTAGATGTGCAATATATTAAATGTCCTGGCTGTCTATGTTGATCAGTAAATGAGCCAGTGTTTCATGTATACAAGTATACAAAATGGAGAAGGGCAAGTTCACATTAAAATACAAGATTTATTTGTAGTTGCTGTAACAGGACAGTGTGCACTAATTGTTGTCTTTGCAAGATTGCACAGGTGAGGGGAGAGGAAGTAGGTGTTCAGTGGTACAAGTGGGTAACTAACAAAGCCATTGTGTGGAACCTGACAGGAGAATGCAGACATATTCTGAGGAGTTCAGTTTTACTTTGAGAATAAATAATGCTTTAAGATTCTGAAGGGGCTCATGGTAGCACTTCAGCCTTCTTTGATTGAAAATTGATTAACACTTTGGGAAAAACTATATGACCAATTGAATTGCAAATTAAGGTAAATTAAAGTAGGCTCCTGAGTTATCCATCACTGAGAAATAGTGGACATGTATTGACCTACATTCTATCAATATCTATTGTGGATCAGATGATCAATAGTAACTGAGGCTGTTAGTGGTTTGTCCTGAAAGGCATATCCCTTAAGCTATCATACTTAATCATGGTAGATTTACCATGAGCTATATTAGGCTTGCCACAGGACAATACTTAGAATATTATCCTTTTTTATATTAATCGCTATTAACTCAGAATGTGTTCTAGTTTCTGAACTGAGTAGTATACTTTTCTTTTACTTTGCCTGCCCACGAATGAATTACTGAACTTCCGGCTTCTGAGGTGTCAGCAAACATGGTCAGTTTTTAGTTTGGAAGCATGGCCATGTATTTTACAAAGGAGCTAAGAGCTGAGAAATAATGGCCTCTGCTATTCAGAGGGCAGAATGAATGGAAAGAGCCCTGGAATGGACTTCCGG
Source organism: Rattus norvegicus (assembly GCF_021556685.1). NCBI lineage: Eukaryota > Metazoa > Chordata > Mammalia > Rodentia > Muridae > Rattus > Rattus norvegicus. The sequence goes on from NC_141536.1 coordinate 111,391,575, forward strand.
AGACAGCCTGTCATTTTCCAGTTCAGATTTTGTCTTGTTAGTGACCTGTGATCATAAGCTTCCCTTGTCCCTTCCCCTCCTGTCCCAACAAGGAAACAGTTCCAGGTAACATGAAAGCCTTGCTCTCTATGGAAAGTAGAGACCAATACAAAACTCAAGGTCATCAAGTGTGACCCTGAGTGAAACATACCTAAAGCCCTCACCCATGACTTCTGCAGCACCATTCATGAAGAAGTGAGAGGTTGAAGGGGCCCTCCTCAAGATGGGAGGTATTTTTCAAAGTGATTAGTGGGTGTAGGCCATTTTCATTGGATGAAACTTAAAACTAAAAAATGATAAGACTGAAAAAAGTTCTTCTCTTGTTAGAAGAATGAGGAAAAGGGAGGAGAGAAATTCACATTTCTGCTGTAGTCATATATTTAAAAAAAAACACTACTATCAAGGACATCTCCATTTATACTTAAAGAAAAAAAAAGAAAAGAGAAGAAATCTCAATAAATCATTTAGGTTCTGCAAGGGAATACAAGTAGAAATCATCAAAACATTGACATCTAGTTTAAGTGTGCATGCCTCCAAGTTTACATTCTTGTTCATTACACTTTCTGGTCTACTTGGCTGAAATCTAGCAGGTTAACCCATATTGGACAGCTATCGGTGAGTGAGTGCTCGCAGGTACATTATACCTTCAAGTAAGTTTTGAAAGAAAGTTCTCTCTTGGAATAAGTTTGAGGATTATAATCTAACCTTCATTTTAAAATTCCAGTGCAGGCTGGGAGATTTTAAGTAAGGCACTCACCATTTAAGCACAAGGACCATATTGAAACTACATAAACCTGGGGAAAGTTTAAAGTGTCTGTAATCCCAGTGTACCTATAACAAGATGTGACATAAAGACAGAAGAATACTCCCCAGAAGTGAATGGTCTGGTACCAGGGCACATAAAAAGTGTCAAGCAGTGAAGGGAATCCTGTCCCAAACAAGATGGAAGTCAAGAACTCACATGCAAAGTGTCCTGTGACCTACACACACACACACACACACACACACACACACACACACACACTGTGGCAAGCACATGTTCTCAACATCCACACAACATCCACACACAAATAAATGAATTAATAATACATAAATTCTAAGGAGATTAACCTAGACAATGAAAATATGGAATCAAAAGACACCCGTTCCCCATTAGTCTTTCCATTTAATGTTAGGACGTATAAGTAGATGCCTTTGGGCTATGAAGGAGCAACTCCTTGTGAAGGTATGTCCTGTTGGTATGTATCTCTATGAAGATGACTGACATACTGGGCCGTTCCCACTCAGAATTCCCTGGAGAACAGCATACACAGTTTCTAATCAGGACCAGTGACTCACATGCAGAGCTAATTGGTACCCAGGCTATGACCTTGGTCCTAGCACACTGCCCATATCAGAATCTGCTAGCCTCCAAGATCCTTCTAGAACCATTGGCAACATTAGCAGCACAGAATGACCATGACCACTGTAGGGCTACGCCCTGCCCTAGTGTGGCGATGCTCAGGGCTGCAGGGGAACTGTTACAGACAAAAGTCTCTGGCTTTTGAATCCTGCTTGTAATTTTAGGAGACAGCTTGGGTATGATTTTGCTTACGTCTTGATTTGGAACAATTACTCCTCACATTGCTCCTGTTACTGTACTACATGGGCTTCTGGCTACTTTAAAAAAATTCAGTACTTGGCAAGTGCCAATAAAGTAGAAGGAACTGCATTCATCTATCTTTATGCTTCTTCAATAGAGATTTTTCTCAATCATGTCTTACCTACAATAGAACATAGCACACTCATAGAATCTAACACTGAAGCTCAAAAATACGCACATAGCATAAAGGAAATCTCGGAAAGCCAGCTACAATGGCCTAAGGCCTCGAAAACCCTTGTAAAAAGGACATCTGAAACTTTTATTAATGTCCACTGCCTGCCTACAAGGAAGCAACAGAAACGAGTCAAGTCTCAGCTCACTGTGCTCTTGAGGCAGTAACAGGCAAGACGATGAAATGGCTCCCCTACACTCGTTCCAAGTTTAGCTCACAAGTGGAAGAATCCAGAATTTCCCACCTCTGAAGTGAAAAGTTGTTTCCTCCCCAGATCTGTAACTGCCGACACATTTAGCCCCGGATTCCACTTTATCTGTGTGCCATTTATTCGCCTCGGCTATTTGAGGAAAATGGTGTGCTTCGGTTGAGACAGCGTGTGCTGCCTGCCACCCTTGAAGGGACCCAGTGTGAAATGAAGAGCTTTCGAACTTTCCAGATTTAGTAGTTGGGAATTCCCAGTGATGGGTAAGTGGTAAAAAGATCAAATGGCTGGAAACACAGACGTGAGTCCCCATAGTTTCAGCAGCCAAAAAAGCTTCCAAAGCAGGCTGGAGCAGGCAGCCTTGACAGGCAGCTGGTCCTCTGCTGAGGGACTGCTGGTTGCTACATGCTTTTATTATCTTAAAGCCCTCACACCTGCCAGAAACACCTCCCTTTGGACCAAGTTCAGCTCTTTCTTGGCCCTCTCCTCTCTAGAAGCAAACACAGAATTGGGAAAGTACACAAAGTGTAGGCAAGGGATTTCACACATGTTCAAAAATATGAAGGAAGCCCCTGCCCCTGTCGATGCGGCTTTCATAGGAGTCTCTTGAGTCATCCCCATTACCATTTGGACATTCTTCAGAACAGCATGAGTGCTCTTCAGACAGCACACTGTGCTCCCAAACCACGGCTGACAGACTGAAAGGGTCCTCAGTATGCCCCAGGAAACTAGCAGCTTGGTTTATTGGATATTGAATTTACACACACACACACACACACACACACACACACACACACAGAGGCATGTACACACACACACATGGACACATACTCCTATTCAAACATGCACGCACAACTTTGAAACAAAAAAAACACTAGTGTAAAGCATCTAAAATATGTATAAGGTATAAGCTCATGATACTATTAGTGGGCTCTTCTGGGAGGCAATCCTGTCTTTCACTAACGATGTTACGATGTTTATTATAATATCTGCATTACCATCCTATTAACAAGAGTGACCATGAAGTCATAAGGACATGCTGCTGCTGGCTTTTTCTCTTCAACCTGAATCCATTCACCCAGCTGTATGAGCTGAAAACAAACAAAGAAAAAAAAAAAACCCTTAGCTGCTTTCTAAGGGACCATTGAGCCCTGTAGAGCCAGCCGTATCCTTTCCTCCATAACACAGGTACAGAAAACATGGTAAGGAGCCCTGCAGTCAGCTTGGGTGCAGAGGCCTCTTGAGCATTCTGGCTTGAAGAAACCTGAGCCATTTGTCGGCTGTGTGCATGAGTAGCTTCCTAGTCTTCTGACAGAAGCCAGAAGTGAAGGTGTGACTCCCAAGGGTGCAAAAAGCACCTGTTTTCACAAAGTGGTTACAGAAAGGGCTGTGGTTGTTCTCTCACTACTTCAAGGGCCCTTATGTTTCCCCAGCACAGCCTGCTTCCCTCCCTGAAAACCAAGTCAGGCAGGAAAGCACTGCCACCACCACAGTCCACTCCAAAACATGGAAGTTTGGGGGAAGCGACCACATAGCTTCACCTTACATGAGATAGAGGTCTTGAGTGTGACTTGTGAGGGAGGAAAGCTAGAATGGCAGTTCTCACTGTGGGGTTTATGTTTGCACCACAAAATAAATTCATTTGTGTGCTATCAAAGAACACAGCCCATCAAGACCCCCTAATCACTTGCAAACAGCAAACTGGCTCTTAGATTTAAAAACGCTTGGGTATTGATTTTATTAACCCTTTCTCCTCTTATGCAAATTCTTTAACCTTTTTTGAAAGTAAAACAAAACAAAACAAAACAAAAAGTTCTAGAAGTAGGGAGGCTCATTTTTTTCCCACCAAGAACCCAGGAAAAATGTGACTTTCCCTTGATTCAAGTCCTGTCTAAAGTTGTACAGAACATAGTGACAATGTCATAGGACCATGCCCCAGCCCCCAGGAGCAGTCCCATTGCCCAGTGCTGACTCCTGACCCACTTGGTAAGATGTAGAATGTTTTATGGCACATCGTAACATTTTAAGACATTTTATTTTTATTGTACTATGAAAACCTAAGATTGAAAATGAATGGCACAAATAATAGGGAAAAAATAAAAGTCAGAGCTTGATTCCCTTCTCCTCCAAGGTGCTTCATGGTTGGCTGTGCTATGGTGGAGTTTGGTTTTGGAGACATGGTCTCACTCTCTTCAGTGTGTATCTGATAGAAAAGACCTTTGTAATGAATGGAAGGGCAAATGCTGAGGATTTGATTTATTGCTCATATTATGTTAATTGGGTTCCCCAAATTACACATCAAGGTAAGACACTGAGGGTCCCTGCCCCCAGTTGGCTTTGTTTGGTAAATAAAGTTGCCAGCAGCCAATGGCTGGACAGGGAGACAGAGGCAGGAAGTTTAGGGTTCCTGGGAAAGAAACGCAGGAGTGGGGGAGAGCAGAATGGCCATGCCTGGAAAGCACAAAGATCAGACCTGAGAAGTGCATGACAGAGAGACAGGCAGCATGTGGGAGTCAGGAATCATGTTCCAGAAGGGCTGCCAGCCAGGCCAGCCAGGATAGAATATAGGTTTAAGTAAGTGGTAATTCAGGAGCATTGGAGAGGAGGTGTGGGGGTGACCCTGCTATCGAGCTGCTTAGGGAATATTAAATATAAGGCTACATGTGTGAGTCTTTCATTCAAGAATCCACATTGGGGTAGTGGCGTGGAACTGCCACTAGGCAGAATGGAGCAGATGAATCAACTACAGCTGCACTAGACCAGCTTCAAACTCTCCAGTCGACCCCCAAGGTGTGCACTCCTGTGCCTGGCTCCCCTCTCATTCTCATGTTCATCTAATTTCTATCAAGTGAGAATAAACTTATCTTCTCTGGTCCCATGTTTTTAATATGAATGGTGTGGAATCAAGCAAGTATCACCCTTTTCTAACACAGGGCAAGAGAGATGAGCAGAATGAAAAGCAAGATGGGAGCCTCTTGCTAGCTCTTCTGCCCAAACTGTCCAGCAAACAGCAAATGATATGGTGTCACCTGTTCTGGCTGTGGTTAGTTTGGGGGCGCAGTGTTGACAGGAAACAATGCTTTGTCTCTAGGATGGGAAATGTGCTCCCTGATATCAAAGCAAAACTGTTGCCAAAGCATCTGACTATGTGTTCAAGAAAACCTGCAGGACCATATCCATTCGCATAGCCCACCAGCCGTGCTGGAAGCCCCCTTTCCTTTACTCTCCTGGGCTCAGTTCTGATGCAGTGGACCACCACAGTTCCCCAAGTTGGAGAGCTGTTTCACGGGAGCCTCCCTGTTTATTTTCAAGAAACCTTCATAGGTTCACACAGCTTGTAATATGTTCTCAATACCTTTCCCAAACCACTACAATGTAACCTCAAAGGAACTGAACTCATATCAAACCAAAACTCACCAAGGTGGACACCAAATTCTATAAGGGAGAAAATAGAGAAATATGGCATTATCACTTTCAAAGGTCTTACCTTCCCTATAAAATAATTATTCATTCCCTGTAAGATCACAATGAAAGTTAGAGCAGAGCCATCATATACAACAGGCTAAAGTTCAGTTGTGTCTATGTGACCTAGCCCAACTGGGTTCTTACTAAACTTCAGACCTGACACCCCCAGTGATAGGAAGGTTTTCTACTTTTGATTACATTGATTCAAGCATATATCTGTCTTGGGCTCCTGAATGACCTGTGCGAAATGAGTTTCTGGTTCTGACCCATTCCCTTGTGATTAGATGACTACAGTTGTTGAACTATATTGGTGGGAGCTTCTTGTCTGGCCACTGGGATGATAAATATCTCCTAGGCTTGTCTTCATTCCAGTGTCTTGACTCAAATAAGGTACCATGGCTGGTTGTATATTAACAAGTTGTAAGGTCAGAGTAAACAGTGGGCTGCATTTTCTCCTGTGACTTTCAGAGGCGTTCAGCCAATGACAAATGACAAGCATTAATGCACAGGGCTGCTACCCAACCCTGGATAAAAGAGAAGCCTCCCAGCAAGAGTCCTGGAATCTTGAGTGGACATAGTAAATCGGTTGGGAAAGAGGAGAGATGGGGGTGAAAGAGAGGATGCTAAACTCCATGGGAATTTTGGATTCTCTGTGTTTGCTTTTGCTTTTGGACTTTCATGCTTATAATGCAAAAAAGAAAGAAAGGGAGGAAGAAAGAAAGAAAGAAAAAAAGAAAAAGAAAGAGAGAAAGAAAGAAAGAAAGAAAGAAAGAAAGAAAGAAAGAAAGGAAAAAGGAAAGAAAGGAAGAAGGAAAGTTTGTTTGAGTAAGATTGCCACTTGCCACCTACGCTCCCACCTGAAACTGTATGTGTGCGTGCTATTCTCTGCATATGTTTGTTGAGGTCACAGTACCAGCATATATTAAAGTTGGAGGAACAAAAAATTCTTCAAGCAAAGCCAAAGAGCCACGGCAAACGCATGATACCATCAAAACCATTTAATCCTATTGCTACAAGATTGAAAGACAGACAAAGGCAGGTGAACTTCCGTACAGGAAAAGTCACGGGGATTTGAAAAACAATTTGATCCCATGTATCAAAAGCTAACTGCAAAGGCGCATCCATTCTGATTTAGTAATCACTTGCTGCATAGTAGCTGAGAAAATCGAGTAAAGAGAGAATAACAAAGGAAACACCAAAGTGTCGAGGTGTCTGTCGCAGCATTGTGTGCCGTCGTGAGATACTGGATACCACTGAAGTGCTAGAGCAGAACAGAATGCGGAACTATGGTGTAGCCATTCAAAAGAAAAGTTTACAAACTATTAAAACGATGATCAAGTTTAGGCAGTCATGAATGTAGCTTCTGACGTTTCTAGGGGACTCAATCTCACAAAAAAATTTTCCATGTTCCTCTGACTAACGTGATAATCCTGACTATTCTTCCACCATGATCACCGACCTGTAGGTGCAACATGTGTCTGAGATGTCTAAGTTGGAACTGCGCTTCACAGGCTGCACTCATGATTAGCTCTGCTTTTCTATAATAGTCTCTGTTTTAAAGAGAATTTTTCTTGTTTCAGGTCTGATCTACTCTTACCTGTGGGTATGAGGACAAATATTGAGAGTGTAGTTAGGGACTGGGATCAGTAAGGTACAAGTTTTAGATTCTCTTCCAAGGTTCATGACGTCATTAGTCCTGAGTAAATGGCTAGGTTTCCAATACCCCAGGATCAGGCACATATGATACTAATGTACATACGAACATGGAAGGGGAAACAGGCTTTAACCCTAGACAGTTAACTAAGGTCTGCTGGGAATGGGGGATCTTCCCCCGGGAAGTAAGAGTATACCGACTGACTATCCAAAATCCAATTATTAACTCAGAAAGCATACACATACATGTAACATTATACATACTGAGAGATTGTAAACACACACACACACACACACACACACACACACACACACACACACACACATTAAACAACCATTGAGAAAAAGAGGCCATGAATTTAAAAGAGAAAGGCAGAGGGTGGGTAAATACATGGTTTCGTTTTGAGGGAGAAAAGTTAAGGGAGAAAAAGATGATATAATTATAATCTAAAAAATAAAATGAAGTGATGGTCAAGGAATTTATAGCAGCATCCAATAGATACCAGAGAATGCTTAGAAAAATTCAGCATGCACATACAGTTGTATAAGAATGGCAGTGGACATTGGTAGAAACAAAACTAATAAGAGGCAAGGATAGATTGGCTTCACAGAAGATAGGAGAAGAGGTGGTCTCTCTTTTTTTCATGGCTCATGGTTCTTGCTGCAGCTTTCAACAGAATAAAATAGGAGAACGTGAACTTATGCATAGCAAGAGGATTGCACACATGCATGAACACACATGTGCAAATGTGTACACACATACCACGTAACACAGAACCAAGCAACGTGATATGTATCCCTGCCTGTGCTCCTGTGTTTATTTAACATTTATCAGAGATAATAACGTGCCTCAGTCCTAAACTCAGTGATTGTTTAGAAAATAAACTTCTGCGCTTAGGAAGTACGACTAGGAGGCATTCTATGGGCCCAGAACTCAGGCAGAATTACAATGTGGAAACTGGCTTGACTCTCTTTCACACTGGCAACCTGCTTCCATTTTACGCCCTTAGTCACAGACTCTTCCAAGAGTCACAGGTGAAATTACTTAAAAAATTTGTCACACTTCAAATGACAGTTTTGGAGCTCTAAAGAGCATAAATATTTTTACTTTATCACATAATTGCCTCGAACTACCAGTTAATTTAACTATATGGCTGTAAAATTGTTTTCTAAAGTGGTGATTTCCCAGTGGGCTGCATAAAACACCTTTGGTCCACACCCACGCCCATCAGGCTATCGCCCTTTCCCTGTTTGCTGGCAGGTTACAGCCCTGCAAATAGCTCACATTTCCTCCCTGAAAGAGCCCTCTTAAAGCCACTGATGTATTGTACCAGTGGATATTGAACTTGAAAGGGAGAACACCATGGGAGGTAAAAAAAAGGCTCTAACGTCGTGATTAGAAATGAATTTGAAATTGTGTTTGGGGTACAGATCAGGGTTCAGTTATTGCAAGGCCGAAGCATTTCTTTTCCTATATAATTTCCATCTTGTTTGATGAAAATGAAAAAAAATAAAATATTTGTGAGTTCCATCTTGTTTCATAAGAACAAGAAAAAAATGATAAAATGTTTGTGAACAAACAGACCGTGCTCCAGGGTCTTTTCCAAACCCTGTTATAAAAAGTGGGTTACATTTAAACATGTAGTTAATGGAAACATACAAGCACCAGCAGAGGAAACTGCCTCAGGCTAGGGCATTGCAAGTGCACTGTGCTTTTAGCAACCTGGTTTAGAGAAGCAGAGGTAACCTACAAGGTGAACAGAAGAGAAAGACGAAGATGAGCCCCAGTACAGAAAGATGTAGGAAAGACAGCCAAGTCCAACCCAAGTCCATGTGCACAACAGCAGCCCTGTGTGCCGTCTCCGTCCTTCTGGTTACCTCGTGTGCAGCTGTGATCAAGAAAGCTGGCCAAGACAAGGTAGGGTGGAGGCAGGGTTTGAACTCCCATGCTTCCCTAACTTGAAGTCGATCTTCCTAACCTCTCTGCATAGTTACAAGACAAGAGACAGGGAACTGTGCTTCCTTGGATAAGAGGAAAGGATAGTGTGGTTTGGATGTAGATTATAAAAAGTGCCAATAAGCTACTGTAGGCAGTAAACTTGATGGTTAGCACGCTCACAAAAGTATCCCAAGAATAGGGGATGAGGGAGCCTCAGACAGGACCAAACTCAAGGAGCCTGGATTTGTCTAGGGTTGTCCATGCATAAGTAGATCAAAATTAAAGACCAGTGACTCGAGAACTAGTTTTCCTTTCCCAACAATACTTATGTCCATCATCTTGTCACACAGTAGCTCATCTCAGCGAGACTTGTGGCTGTATAGCCCAACTGAGGTGACACTCAGATAACAAGCAATGACATGACACCGCAGAAGCACAGACCTTTAAGTCTGCCGCTGAGTACTTCTGTAGCTGGCATCAATGACAGGTCACAGGTAGGTTCAACTTTGGTTGTGACACTTCTGTATGTTTTCTTTAATAAGCCATCAGTGAGAAAGAGCTGCAGCAGGGTACCTGGTACTCAAGGGGATTATGGTGAATCTGGAGTGAAGTCATGCCCAGTGGGGTTCAGTCCAAGTTCAATGATTTGTAGTCATTCATGAAGACTAGAGCACCACATTACTTTTGCTCCGATTGAAAACAGTTTTACATACCATAAGTGGGCAGTGGGGGATTTTTGTGGGAGGTGGCAGGGCGACATGTAAAAGCTCATGCTTTGGCAGGACCATTTTAAACACCAAGCAGAGACTAGATGCATCCAGTCCATGTTTGCATACAAATAGAGGCAGCCATGAGCCACTTCCCAAACAGGATGCTGTGGATGACTGAGATCCTGATTTGCATAGTCTAAGAACTCTAAGTTTCTCTGGACACTGACTGTCCTGCCTCGGGACCATTATGTTAGTAGTTCATCTCCAGCTCTCAGATTCAGTAAAAGCCTTTACCCCCCAACCACCCTGCTTCACCCTCCCAAGTCTCTCCCCACTCACTGCTGAATTCTCACCTCTAAACTTCAGTGAATTCAGTTGTTCAAGACAAACCAATACATTTTCTTCCTCTAACACAATAATGGCAGGTCTCCTTAAACACATTGTATTTTGATACCTGTCATGTTTTTGAGCTGGAACAATAAAATGACCAAAGTGACCATTTCTTGAAAATAAAAGAATTTTATGGTACAGATAGCATGAGGCACTTTCTTACCTTTGTCAAAATACCAGATAAAAGCTACTAAATAGAAGAAAGTGTTATTTCTGCTCATGATTTGAGGGCGTGGTGGCAGGAAGGCAGGATGGTGGCTGGTCACATTAGATCTGCAGTCAGGATGCAGAGAGAGGTACACACTGGTGTAAGTTGAATGGCTCCTTCTCCTTTTGATTGAGCCTGAGGTTCCTGCCCGCATGGTAGTACTACCCAGACTCAGGCAGGGTTTTTCCTGCTCAGTTAAACCTCTGTGGCACCCCTCTAAAGTCAGCCAAAGGTGTTCCCACCGATACGATAGGTGTTTCTTAGTCCATCAAGTTAACACTGAAAGATTGACACTCTCAGAAAGGTATTCTGAATAGGGGCTGAGGGAGCCTCAGATAGGACCAAACTCTAATAGCATGGATTTATCTAGGGTGACTCTCACAGGGTGGCTCTCAGATGCACTATGCATTAGAATCATGTGGCAAGGTCACCAAAACTCAGGTTTCTGAATTTATAATTCAGAAAGATCTGAAGGGTAAGAATATGTGTATTCCTAAGCAAATCTCCATAGTTGTTACTTGGGGGTTCCCACATAGAAAGCCGACAGCTTACATGTTGGAGTGAGTAATGGCTGTAATTGGAGCGAAGTTCTACAGTGGGAGCTAAAATACAGATTCTTTCATTGTAGTCATTACAAGTTGTTTACTTCAGTCAGATCCCCAGGACCCAAAAATGACAGGAAAAATTCCGGTTCAGTAGCTAGTGGGATCCTCTGGTCCCTTATCACCCACATGCCAGGATGGCCCTCATCCCCACATCCTTCCTGTCACACAGATCGAGTGTGCATTGTGTCAGTGAGACTGAAGACCTCATTAGGAGCCAGACTTCCTGCAGAAATAGAAGTGCTACATTTATGCTTCCCATTGGTGTTGGCACATACCTTACATGTTTTATTTTTAATTGGTATTTCACTGTTCTGCTCTTAAATTGTATTTATTGCACAAACAACACAATAATAGCTTTAACAGGAATCAAAAGGGAAGAGGAAAATTACCACACAATCCCCGCACACGAACAAATTTCCATTTCCACATTTGCACTCTCTCCCAAATAGTCTCCATATACAGACATAATTCTTCCTATTTGTAATCATAGTGTGGGTAAAATTGTATTCTCTGCCTTTTCAACTTAACATTATAACGATGTATAATGAATAGCAAAGATAATCATATGAAATAGACTAAGAAATGGATTTCATGAGCATGTCATATTAAAATGCGAATTCGTTTGTTTCTTACTTGCATGTGAGATACCCAGCATGCACTGCTCATGTAATAGAGAAGAAAGATATTTCTCGGCTTTCCTACTGCTTTGCTCATTATCTATAGGCCATGTTATAGAAGTGTTCAATGTGGATGACTTCCCAAAGATATTACAGTCACAAGTAACTAACTAGGAAGAATCAGGCAAAGTCCCTGTGATATATTGGTTTTGTGTCAACTTGACACAAGCTATAGTCATCTGAGAGGAGGGATCCTCAATTGAGAAAATGCCTCATAAGAAGATGTGGCTGCAGGCAGGCCTGTAGGACATTTTCTCAATCAGTGATTAATACGGGAAGGCTCACCCTGAGACGGTGGTCCTGAGTTCCATAAGAAAGCAGGCTGAGAAAATCATGAAGAGCAAGCCAGCTAAGGAACACTCCTCCACGGCCTCTTCATCCACTCCAGCTTCCAGGTTCCTGCCTTCACTTCCCTCAGTGGATTGTGATTCAGGATGTGTAAACAAATAAACCTGTTCCTTCTGAGGTTGTTCTTGGTCATGATGTTTCTTCAGAGCAACAGTAAGCCTGATTAAGACAGTCCCTTCTCTAACCTATAACCCCTGCCGTGTAGTCTCCCTTTCCAGCAGAGGAACTAGTTATTACAGGGCTAGGACTACACACTGACTTTCTGTGTGATGTGGAAAGAGAAGGAGGATGGTAGTGAAAGGGAATATCTTCACTGCATCCAAAGTCAAAATCAAGATTGGGAGTGTTAACCTGAAATGGTAAATGCAACAGATATCAAATCCCAAAGCCCATCTTTATCTATTACCAGCTGTGCAACTGGTATGTCATTTAGTCACGAGACCTTGAGGACCTCGTTTCTAAAGTGCATGTGACAATGCTTAGCATATAAAGGACTATCATGGTTACCTGAGACATGAGGGACATCTAGAAGAGGCAGCCTCATAATGCATTCTCATCAAGTGTAAGTCCCAGTACTCTCAGCAGTTGGAAGGTCCATAGCACAGAGGGAGAATGAGTGAAGGACAATGAGCCCAGAAGAAAATCCGTGGAGCGTTCTATGCAACCCAAGGGTAAGTTTGCATCTATCTCTGTCAGTGTCCACTGGCAGCAGATATTCTGTCAGCTTTGTTTTGCAAAACACCCTCACCCGCTCAAGCTGAAAATGTAGATTTGATAGTTTACTACTTAATTTAGAGACACTATAACTCTGCACTTTTTTTTTTAAATTTGAGGCTAACCTGCTCTAAAACATCAACAACCTTGCAAACAAAGAGCCCTGCCGCTGTTAAGTTTGAGGTAGGAAAATGTAGATAAGCCTTTGCTTGAAGTCGGTGTCTTGGGCACTGCCTTCATTAGGTAGAGCTAGAATGTGACCTGCATTAACTGGCTAATGCTCGGCCACCTGCCAAGTGCAGCGAAGTCAGCTTGAATTCCACTCTCTTTAACAGATAAACCGAGGACTCACTACTGCCCTCGTTGAGCAGAACTGATACTATCATTAAAGTTTGGTCGCGACACACTTCACAGGGAATGAGGTTGATTTGTTCCCTGTTTGAGTTAGAGAACTCACATCAGGTTTGCATTTTCTTGTTGGTTTTAAATTTACTCCCTTGTTAAGGCCAGTCAATACACTGGGATCTGGTGACATCTTTTCATCAAAGAAAGACCTTTGGTTGTTAGCCCTGGTAACTGCCATTAGAGCCGCTCCGTTAATTTGTTATTCAACAGTGAATGCAAGGTCAGCTGTTCTCTTGGTAAGGAAGGGATATGAGCTTAATGAACCTGGTGTAAAGAAAAGGACTAAAGGAAACTTAGAGTTCCAATGAAACACATGATTGTTGAAACTACATTCGAAGTCAGTGTGACATCCCTAAAGGAAAAAGTGGTACAGTCATGTTGCCACCCTGGCCTAACATCCAGAAACTTCTGTTCCTCACAAACTTCAAGGAACCAATAAGGAAAAAGACAACAGTTTGAGTTTCTGTCTCCTGAATGCATATGGCATTCTCTCAATTTCAACCACTCCATTTTGTAAACTGAGTCAAATGCGTGAAGCCAAGAATGAGCTCAAGCATTCATTCATTCATTTATTCATTCATTCATTCTTCAGTACCAAGTCAATTATATACCCTTACATCCAAACCATGAGAATGAGATTTCAGAGGAAAATTCTTGCCCATAAATGGCGCTCATATCAACTAAGAAAAGTAACGTTCATAAGACTCACTAGTGTAGGACAGAAAAAGGGAGATAGCACAGGCAGTGAGTACCGTTTGCTGAAAGTCAAGGAGAAAATGTGCAGAGGATCCTGGAAGAAGGTGGTCAACATAATCTTGACAAGTAAAGTGAATGGATCAAAAGTTTCACAGTGTTAAGAGGAAGGAGATACATCTTTTTTATGTTACCAGCCTTTCTGAAAGCACAGGACACTATCGCCCATCAGGCCACCACCTGAAACTACTTAAACAATTGACCCTATATAGTGCCCTCTCCCTCTCTCTCTCCACATATATAAAATCTATGGGACATGGCAAATATCACTTTTGCTTCTGCCTTCAGTAAGTATCATCTCTGTTTCCAGTTCACACCTCCACGTGCAATTGCAGATCTGCACACCGCGCTCTACCCCACAGCTCCGCCTGCTTCCCAGGAGGCTTGCTCCAACCCAAGACACTCAGACAGGAGCCGAGGATAACTGTCCTCTGAGAGACTCTAGTAGCTGACTGAAACAGATGCAGAGAGACCCACAGCCAAACATTGGGTGGAACTCAGGAACAGTTCTGAAAGAGTTGAGGAAAGGATTGAAAGCCCTGAGAAGGATAGGAACTCCACAGAAAGGCCAACAGAGTCAACTAACCTGGATCCTTAGGGACTCTCAGAGACTGAGCCACCATCCAAAGAGCATACACAGGCTAGACCAAGGCTGACAGCTCATGTGTAGCAAAGAGGAAGCTCAGTCTCCATGTGGGTCCCCAACAACTGGAGTGGGGAATCCATTCCCCAACTGGGCTGGCTGCCTTGTCTGGCCACAGTGGGAGAGGATATGCCTAACCCTGCAGAGACTAGATGTATCAGAGTGGAGGGATACCCAGGAGGGTCTCCAACCCCTCAGAGGAGAAGGGAGAAGGAATGAGAGGAGGGGATCTGTGAGGGGTCTGGGAGGGGAACCAGCATTTGGGATGTGAAGAATAAATAAATAAATAAATAAATAAATAAATAAATAAATAAATAAATAATCTCCCTTGGGCATAAGACAGAATAATGTCCAAAAGAATAGTTAGGAGATGAATATTATATACCAATAGAATTTCTAAAATTAATGCAGATGTTAGAACCCAAGTAAAAGTGAGAAAACCAGAGCAGGGTGAATAATTAGAAACCCATTGTAAGGGACAATGATCTCGAACAGGCTGCCGTAGCAAATGGAGTAGCAGAGAAGAAGTTATAACACTTAGTGATTGCCAGAGAAGTTGTTGTTTTCTGTGACTAAGCCAAGAGTTTGGTATTGAAAGTTTCTATGCATTTTGTTTGGCTAAGCCATGCCCAGAATTAATCTAGCCTGTCTGCCAAGCTGCCGGAGCCAAAGAAAAAAATCATGGTCTTAAGAAAGCCATAAACCAGTACACAATAATGAGGAAATCACAGGTAAGATTTAGAAAGAGTTGAAGGGAAAGACTTCTCTTCAAGTGTAACAAAATAGAGGTATAAACAAGAATCCTTCAACCAAAACAACTATGAAACTCAAAAATCTTCTGAAATAACCATTCAGTACTTAAGATCAGTCAAAGGCAGGCCAGAAAAAAGAATTCAGAACCATTTGGTCAAACAGAACACATCAAGAAAGAGCAGACTATAGAGTCCTTAAAATGGCTATCCCCATCTCTTTACTGCCCCATTAGCGCATGAAGGCCAGCAGGCTTTCCATCCATCCGTGCTAGAGAATGGCCTGTGTTAGAACACTAGCAACTAATATAATCAGCATATTAGAAACTGAGTAGCTCTGAGGCTCTGTTTTCTGATGTTGGAGTCCTATTTGAGAGAAGCCGTAAATTAGACTACATATGGATCAAAATTTTGCGGGGCATTCTGGGAGGTGAAGTAAGTATTAGGAGGTCACTGTGTATTATGCAAATGCAAAGAATTAACTGGAAAGTTCTTCCAGTGTACAGGAAGTTCAAGGCATGCAGAAGTGCCTAGTCATTTGAACACTCACCCACTCCCCCACTCTCATAAGAAACAGAGGGCAGCATAGAAGGAAGCACAAGCTAGAATAACCCGAAAAGAGATGAAAATGTGAACATGTTTCCAAGTCTGTGCCAAGGTCCACCAACAGAATGGAAGCCTTATGGACTCAGGGGACTTGAGAATAACTTTGACTAACCTTTTGCTGAACACTAGCAAACTGTCTGTAACTAACTTATATAAATACAAGGAGGATTCCTAGGGAGTTGCCTGGGAAGCATAGATCATCAGTTACACTGAGAATGGTGGTAGCGTTCACCTGTGGAGAAGAGATACTTTAGATATAGAATTTATATAAATTACTAGTGTGATGGTTTGTGCATGCTTGGCTCAGAGACTGGCACTATTAGAAGGTTTGGCCCTGTTGGATTAGATGTGTCACTGTGAGTGTGGGCTTTAAGACATAAATCCTAGCTGCCTGGGAGTCAGTATTCTGCTAGCAGCCTTCAGATGAAGATGTAGAACTCTCAGCTCCCCCTGTACCATGCCTGCCTGGGTGCTGCCATATTCCCACCTTGATGATAACAGACTGAACCTCTGAACCCATAAGCAGCCCCAATCAAATGACTTGGTTATATCTGTTCACAGAAGTAAAACCCAAGCTAAGAAACTAGGCATACAAATAAGAATAAAATAATGCATTTTTCAAGCATGAATATCAGAATCCAATGTTTCCCCCAGTGCCTTCTCTAAAGTGCTTTTGTCCAAACATCTCAAAATCTAGCTGCTGGAGAGTATGGCTATAGTCAGAGAAGAAACCATCATTCATAAAAAGGGTTTCTGATTGTTACTAGATTTTTGAATTTAGCAGAAAAGAAACTCACCATGCCTTTTAAAGATAAATGAAATGGGCCTGGGAGGAGTGGTTAAGAGCACTGGCTGCTCTTCCAGAGGACCTGAGTTCATGTCCCAACCCTTTCATGGAGGTTCACAACTGTCTGTAATTCCAAGGCCAGAAGATCCAACACCCTCTTGTGGATCCACAGGCAGTATATGCACATGGTACATATACATACCTGCAGGTAAACCACCTATATACACAAAATTAAATAAAAATAAATTTAAAATAAATAAATTTGATGAAGTAAACAAAGTCGTTTAAATATTCTTTGAAAAAATAAGCTTGGTGGCCATTACTCAAATATAATTTTAAAGAGTAGAAAACTTCTAGAAAAGAACAAGGGATTCTAGAGTTAAAACAAAGTATCTGAAGTTAACACATTTGAAAAAGAGATAAAGAGAAGATGTGCGATAGAAGGGGAAACATTGATGGCAAGGACAAGTCAGCAAAGATCCTGGCCTAGAGAGGGTGAAGCAAAAAAGCCAAGGGAAACTGAAAAGCCTTAAAACACCATGAACAGCAACAAGCATAGGACCCCAGGAGTCCTAGAGGAGGGAAGAAAATAAATGGAGCATAGACTGCACTGTGGGCATCTAGAAAATACTAAAAATCCTATCTCTGGGCCTGTGAATGTAATTTTATTAAAAACCCTCATATTTGATAGCAAGTTAAGATAGGATTGTTACTATTAGTTCATGTTCTGTGTGGTTAATACTCTTCTTTGGGCAGAGGGGGAATGATGGACACAGGGAAAGGCATATGAAGAGTAAAGGGGGGTTGGGTCTACAGAAGACAGGGAGCACCTAGGCAAGGAGAAGCAGAGGGAAAGGCATGAACAGATTCTCCCCACATTTTTGTCAAGTAACTCTGTCAAGAACTCAATTTCATTATTCTACACTTTAACACTGTGAAGTATCACATATGTGTTGTTGATGCTACCCAGTATGTGCCACACTGTTACAGAATCCCAGAAAATTACTATAGGAAAGAAAAGAAATAACAATTTTTAAATTGGCCCAACTAAGTCCACAATGGCATCAAACTCTTGTGTAGCCCGACCCTTCTGTCCCCAACTGTGCATTCTCCATTGATGGAGTACTGAGAAGCAAACCCCTGGGCATGCATGCCTGTAATACCAGGACTCAGACTTGGTGGGAAGATGACAGTCTCAAGGCAAGAATGAGTTATATACTGAAATCTGCTTCAAAAGCCACTAACTAAAAAGTAAATAATAATCAAAATAAGTTCAAGATTATTCACTGAAAACTACAAATTTGTTAGGAAACATTTGAAAGATATGAACAAATAGAGAAATTTTTATTAAAGATACATTCTATTAATTTTTGAGAATGTCGTACAATGGATTTGATCATATTCACCTCCTACTCTTCCCTCTAACTTCCCCCAGCTCACTCCATTCTCTCCCATCTCTCTCCATCCATCCCTCCCTCCCTCTTTTACTCACTCACTCACTCACTCACTCACTCACTGCTTCTTTCTCTCTCTGTAATATCTCACCAAAATCCAGTTTGCGCTGCTCATGTATACTCATGAGTATGAAGCCATCCACTGGAACATGGTTGACCTACCAGAGAATACTCATGCCCTTAGAGGAAATTGATTCTTCCTCTCCCTAAAGCTACCCATTGTCATACCTCATCACTTAGCAATGGCTTCTCTATGCTCCCTCCCTGTCTTCAGTTCATGCCTAGAATGTTTGTTGCACAGCTTAATCTTGGCAGCTTTCTACTGGCCACTACAGCAGCTATGAGTTTGAGCACAGTGTCGCTGTTGTGCCAAGAGGACACTCCTATGCTCTAGTTTCCCATGACCTCTGACTTATAAACATCTTTCTGCTCCCTCGTATTCAATGGTCCCTGAGCCTTAGGGTTAGGGTGACATAATGTTCATTCCACTGACAATTATTCTTTGAACAAAGTTATCAGAAGTATAAATAGATAAGAATATTTTAAAGGTATCATAATACAAATTAAAACTACTTTGAGATTTCATCTTATTCCAGACAGAATGGCTAACATTAAGGGAACAAAAGACTATACATGCTGGTGAGGATGTGGGAAACAGGAATCCTCATGCACTGTGGGTCAAAGTAAAAACGTACAGCCACTGTGGAAATCACTGTGGCAGTTTCTCGAAAAACTAGAAATAGATGAGTCATGTGACCCAAATATACCACTCCTGGGTGCACAAAGACTATTTTCCTAGTACGGCACATGTTCATTCATGTTAGCTAGTACATGAAAACAGCCTTGATATCTATCAGCTGATGAAGGTATAACTAAAATGTAATCTGTATAGACAATGGAATTTTATTTAGGTTTAAGAAAACTAAAATTTTTAGGTAAATAGCTGAAGCTAAAAAAATATTTGAGCAAGGTAGCACAAACCAAGAAAAAGTCAGTCTCTCTCTCTCTCTCTCTCTCTCTCTCTCTCTCTCTCTCTCTCTCTCTCTGAGTGTGTGTGTGTGTGTATGTGTGTGTGTGTGTGTGTGTGTGTGTGTTTATAAAAGAGTTTAATTAACAGAAGATAATACTCCTTCCAGAAGCTACAGGCTGCAAACAAAGAAAGTGTTGGGTGTGGGATGGCCCTTCCAGTTGTTGGTTGGGATGTGACAGAGATGCTCAGAACAATACAGGCAATAGACATTGTGCTTCGTTGTGAACAGAACTTGATGTTCTGATCCTATGGCTGAAGAGACCACATAGTTTAGTCAGAAGACTTAAACAATTCAAGCTGGACTTACTTGGAAGCTTTCTTGCCCACTGACTAGCTATTGTAGTGCTATAAGGTGCTATGCAGACTGTGACAGAAATCATTGATAGTTTTAACCCAGATACATGAACTACAATAATAACTAGTATGACAAGATTCACTTATGGGTGCTATAGTGGTATGTATGTTGTGCAGTAACCAACTGCTTTCTGATTGGATCCAAATACTGCTCCACAGGATCAAATATGTAACAGAGACTATAAATCTTGCTAGGATCCAATGGTTGGAACTCACAAGTCTCAGAGATAACTTACTAGTATTATTCTGATGAAAGACAGAGAATCAAGCTGCTCTCTATATTCCTTTCTCTCTATCCAATAGATTAGTGCAGCTCATCAATTCAATCTGTGAATTGGATGATGGTTAATGCAGAGTCACAAAAAGAATTCTTCATTTTATAGATCTGAACAATCAATACTTTTTGGTGTCATTTATCATCAAATTGATCTACATATTCAGCGCAGTTTCTCAAATGTTATTAGGATAATTTGAAAAATAGAAATGGAAAAACTTATCCCAAAATGTAACAAAATACTTAAAAAAACAAAGAACATAATTTGAGGATTTACTCTTCCTGGTATGAGGATGTCAAAAACCACAGTAATTGCAATAGCTAGTATTGAAATGGATTCTTTCAAGCTGTGAGCAAAAGTAGAGAATCCAGAAATGGATATGACAACTGGCTTGCAGCAAAACGAGGAAGAAAATTCAGCAGTCTTTCCAATGGCCTGGATCAACTAAACATATGTTTGTAAAAGTAAGGAATAAATGGAAAGTAGAATTGATCTGAAATATAAGAACAATGAAACACCCAGAAGAAAATCTTGGTGAGCTGTGGCAAATCAATGAGTTCCCTGAACTGCACTAAAAACAAAAGCCATAAAAGAGAAAGGTGGCAAATGAGATTATTAAAAATAATTTGCATTTATGGCTGCAGAGGTGGCTTACTATATAAAAGCATTTCTTCAAGACCCAAGACCTGAGTTTGAATGTCACATCTGTGTTTTAAAGAAATAGTTGGGCATATTTCCCATATGTCCATAACCCCAAGTACTGGGGATGAAGACAGGTAGGTTCAGAAAGCTCAAGCTAGCCTAAACTGTGTGCTTCTAGTTCAGTGAAAGGTCCTGTCTCATACAAGGCAAAAGAAGCAGAGAGCAATAGAGAAAGATACTACTGCTCTGGCCTTCCCCATGCACACATATGGGCACACACATACCAGAACATTTACATTCACACAGTATATACCACAGACCACACACACACACACACACACACACACACACACAAACACGCACGCACACGCGCGCATGCACAGGAGAATTTAAATAACTGTATTTTAAAAAAATATGTGTAAATGAAAGTGCAAATCTCAGCTGGAAACTACAGGAAAATATTAAAAGTTGCATATTTGATGTGCTGGCTAGTTTTACGTTAACTTAATGCAAGCCAAAGTCATTTAGGAAGAGGAAAGTTGAACTGAGAAAATGGCCTTACTATATTTGTCTATGGGTTAGCTGTGGTATGTTTTCTTGATTGATGGTTGATGTGGGAAAGCCCCGTCCATTGGGCCAGTGGTCCTGGGAGATATGATAGGCTGGAAGAGCTGTGAGAAGCAAGTAAGTAATCAAGAATCCTCTAAGGCATCTGCAGACTCCTTCCTTAAGGTTCCTGCACAGCTGGAGCTCCTGCCCTGGTTTCCCTCAGTCTTGTAATGTTACCTGGAAGGGAGAATAGAATAAACCCTTTCCTCCCCAAGTTGCTTTAGTATTTAGTCACACCAATAGCCACCCTAATTAATATATTCGTTACGCATTGAATAAGCAATGCAGGGATAAAAGATCCAGATATTGCCAGTAAGCACATGAGAGTGTCCTTAATATCATTAGCCACCAGGGAAAATGCAAACTGAAGTGACTAAAAGATGCATACAGGAGTAGTCTTGGTAAAAATAACCAATAATAACAAGTGTGAGAACCTGGAGATCATTGGGTTGATACAACTATTTTGCAAACAATAATTTCATTTCTCTAAAATTTAAATATAGTTTTTAAATAAAGTTTTCATAAAACTGTACGAATATTCTAGTCTACAAGAGAAATTAAAATGTATGCCCAGTAATGACTTGATTGAGAACATTAGAGCTTTATTCACAGTAACCAAAGATTAGATGCTACTCCAAATCTCATCAGCTTGTGAGAGCTGCCTGGATTCCTAAGTATACTAAAATATTTGAATTGTGCCGCAGAAAAGGTCTTTGAGATTCATGAAAAAAAAGTTTTAAAAAGAAAACAACTCAGATTTAGGAGATAATCTATAGCATGATATGTCACTCTTCTAAACAAGATATTTATTTATTTCTTTATTTATTATTTAGTGTGTATGCATGTTTTGTCAAATACTTTAGAACTGGAGTTACAGACAGTAATGAATCACCATGTAGGTTCTGGGAATCCAAGCTGATTCTTCAAAAGAACAGCCTGTGGTCTGAACACACCAAGCTATCTCTGTAGCCTTATGATCAAGATATTTCTAAATGTCAAATGCCAATCAGCCCTCGTTTGTTAGGTCTCTTCTAGAAGGACGCCTGCTTTTACTCACTTCCAGCAACTCTCTGTCTTCACAAATCATCTCCAAACCATTCCAGAATTTTCTGGTTAAATGATCCTACATTTAGCTTCCCTCTACATTTGATTTGCAATTTCTTTCTGCCTTTCCTCACTCTCTCATTGTGTGTTTGTGTGCTTCCCCTCTCTTCTGTTGGCTTCTCCTGAGGGCATCACTAGAGCACACAATCCACCTCACTCACCATAATGTGCAGCATCCTCTGGCACCATAGCTGCATCCAGGCACTAACCAACACTTACAAGATTACATAGGTTACTTCTTATCACAGAAGTCCATACATCCTCTGAAATGGCTCTGGATGACATCTGGTATAAAATAATGAAACACCACACACTGTTCTTTGCCCTCTCACAAAAGGCTGGTGCTGTCACACAGAATCGTTTCCTACTGGCAAGTATAAATCTGTGGTCAAATTTGACATACCTCCTTTGAGGGGTTTCTGATCATTTTATTATCAGTTCAGTTCAGTCTGACACAGCCTCCAAGGTATCCACAAACAGTTCCCTTCATGCTCACTTATAATGTATCCATTCTTGGACTGTTAGTCTATATGCATGTATATACATCAAAGTCAGGGTTGCCCTGCCCACACAGTGTATTCTGGTCTCTTTGAGGGGATAAAGCTATCCCCAGAGGTGACCACAAGACAGTGGGTAGGACTAGAGCTTTTGCTGTGGGTTCCCTTGCTGGTCTCAACTGTGGGAACTTAGATAATTAGTTAGACTCTAAGCCTCTGTTCCTTTGCACATGATATGATAAGAATTCCAGATATTAATTTGGATCCCCAATCCTTTATCAGTGAGCAATTCCAAATTCCAGAAATCTCTCAAAACAGAACTTAAATAACTCAATGTCAAAACCTGACCTGCTCTGAACTTGGTTGTCTGCAAGGACCTTGCTTGAACTGATGCACACTTTTTATAGTCTTTATTTAATCCTTTTAATGAAAAAATGTATATTTGGGGATGAAAAAAATACAAATGTATTTGACTACAGGATGTTATTCCAGATACTATAGAGGTATTTTCTAATTTATGACACAGACTCTTGGTTTTCTGAAATCTAAACCCAATGAAACCTGGTGCTTGAGAAGGTTTGGGAAATTGTTAGTTTCCCACTTGGTAGTTTTCTTTGAAGGAGAATCAAATGAAATAGTAAATATAATGGATACAATCATTCATTATTACAAAATTCTAGAAAAGAAACACTCACAATATAAAATATTGTTTTCACATTTTTTCTGTATAAAATCAGCAAACTTTATCATCTTTGTCCATCCACTTTCCACTGGGAGCCCCTCTTACCACGGGTTTCCCTCTTAGCTCTCAATCCAATCGCTGTACCACTCTTTCATGGTTTACAACTGAACTTGAAAATTCTGAACATTTTCTCAAATATCACCAAAGAAAGGCTAATTGCCTAATGAAAGGAGCAGTTTATTTTGCCTGGCTGTAGGCCACCGTGCTCACTTCCTTAGCACATGACCTTGGGTTGGTCACATCACCTCCCAAAGTCCCAGTTACCTCATCCTCAGAATTGAGATAACGTCTGACAGCTGACAAAGGCTGATGGCTGGATGAGGTCATCTCTTGAGGTCACTTCCAGCTTTACAATCTGTACATTTCTGAGTTTTCAGAGGTCTGAGGACATTCGCAAAGTCTGGATCACAGTGTTTGGGCTGTGACCTGTTCTGTTCCTCAAAAGAGGCCCACTTGGTTGAATATAGGGAAGTTCACCTCCCTGAGACCTAAGAGGGTATGAGTAAGATGGGAGAGAGGCACAAAGTGTGTAATGTGTTCACATGAACCGAATCCAGAACCAACTATATGTCACTGAACCACAAAATGGGCATGTATTAAAGTTTAATAACCCAAGACAAGCTCTCACATATGTCAGAAAAAGAAGGGTGTCCCTGGGCTTCCCAATGTGAAGGACAACTCAGAGGAGTTTTGGGTACACAATATTCTGAGAATTTCATTTTATGGTAAGTGGAAGTCCATTTGAGATGAAAAACCTATTACAAACAGGACCTGTGAGTGAGCATACCCTGAGGTCCGCCAATCAGTCTTGGTCCCATTCAGGTGACCAAGACTAGGTTCTCTGAGATCTAAGATCGTTGTGATAACTGCAAACTGCTCTGCCTGCAGGGAGCTGTGGATTATTCCATCACGAGATTTTTCCCAGTACAGACCAGCTACTTAGTTGTGACAAAACTGAAGAGTTCTAAGGGAAGTAAGAAAGCAAGGTGTTGCTGAGGGAAGAGGGTTCACGTGCCCCCCCCCCTTTTGCTCTTTACACAACCTCTGTGCGCTTAATGATGATGTCATAGTTGGAAGTGGAAAGAAATGCTTGAAGCCATTCTCCCACCAGTATGTGGAGTGGACATGGAGTGGCTTGGCAGAAGATAAGGCTTCTAGAAAGAGCTCAAAGGTTGTTCAGAGAACCCCACCCTGAGTCTTTGTGTGAGCTACTTTTGTTATAATTTTCTACATACCTTTACTTTCCAAACCCTACATTGTTTTTGAGTAAGACAGCATGATTAAAAAACAAAACAAAACAGACAAACAAAAGGAAGAATGTAAGGATTTACACTAGAAACTCCCACCTCAAACTCAGGCCTCTACAATTGGTGCTATCGGATAGACTATTGTGATGGTTTAATCTCCATTGACAACTTGATAGGATTTAGAATCACAGAGGAGACAAACCCCTGGACACCCTATGAGGGAAGGTCTAGAGATCAAGCTATCCTCTGAGCATGCTTGTGATGGAGAGTGTAGATTTGATTGACTAAGGGAAGACTTGGTCTGAATATGGGTACCATTCCATGAGCTTGTGAGCCAACCTGCACAAAAAGGAGGAGACCAGATGAGCATTAATCATTTTTAGTTCCCTGCCTGTGGATGCAAGATGACAGCTACCTCAAGCTCTAGATTCCATGCCTCCCCCATGGTGAACCAACCAAACCCTGAACTATGAGCCGAAATAAACCCTTACTTACCTCCCCTCTTAAGCTGCTTTCTGTCAACATGTGATGAGTATAGGATTTAGCTTCATAAATGGAAGCTAAGCAAATAAAAATAAACCTTAAAATACTAAGTAATGTTGAAGGGTGTTGTAAACAACTAGAAAGAAGAGTTGTATCATTTCAGTGTCCTCAGACCTCACCTTCCTGATTTTTAATCTGAGTTTACGATCCTAAAATTCTCTTCCTCTAAGACGCAGATGTCTTCCATAGGTTTCTGCTCCAACCTATGTTGTGATTTCTTTGATGGTCTACTCCTGACTACTACATTTTGTGCTATATACACACTTTCTTCTTATTCTGGTTTTTCCTTTTACTTGTCTTTCTTCCTGGCTGGCCTTGCTATTTGGCACTATCCCGTAGACTTACTTTGCTTGGTCCTTGTTAGAATGCAAGCTCATGAAGTCTAGAGTTCACCAGACTTCTTGAATCAGACCTAGCAAAGAGTGTGTCCTCAATAAGACATTATGAAGAACTACATGAGAAAAAATGACTAAATTAAATAATGAATGAATGAGGACCAGGGAGCTGGCTCGGCAGATAAAAGACATGCTATATAGTTATAACTGAAGTTCTAATCCCTTGACTGTATATAAACGTTGGGCAGGGGTGGAAGCTACCTGTGTGATATCTGCATTTGGGAGGCAGAGTCATGGACCCTTGAGATAGCTAGCTAGAGTCACCAGAATTAGTGAGTCTGGGTATAGGGAGATAACCTCAGTAAACAAAATGAAGATTATCAATTAAGACACTCAACATTAATTTCTGGTCTCCATATGAACAGGTACACATATGCATATGTGCCTACACACATGTAAACCTGCATACCCACACACACTCACACATACACACACACACACACACACACACACACACACACACACAAGAATATGTAGAAGCAAACATGCACATGCACACACAAACAAAAGCCCAACACCAAAACTAATAACCCAACCCAAGAAATTTGAAAGAAATTAACTCACTTGGCTTATAGGTGAGGAAGCCCACATGATCAATAAACATGAAAAATACTAAATTGAGGACTTGGGGTATCGGCTTCACCCAACTCAGACAGCAAGTACAGATTCCAAATAAGAGAGAACACAGGAAAACTTTTCTTACATTACAATGGGATACAGTAGTCTCATTATTAACAACATTATTTTTTTAATGATCACCATCAATTCTGCACAAATGAGTGCTGAATAGAACAGTAGTCTAGACGATTACTCTGTGGAATTTGGGAACGTTCATGGGCTCTAAGGCCTTTGTGAGCCTCTTGGGCACTCTTTGAGAAACCCAAAAGATAGGAAGGATTTCCAAGCTCAGAGCCCTTTTCTGTATGAAAAGCTACAGATTGTATCTGTTTCTCTCTGGTCTTTCTAATAAGGTTTCCTTTAAAGGAAAGCTGTCTGTCTTTTCATAACTGCCTTTTCAGTCACTATATAAAGATGTGAGAAAGCCACCTGACTGGAAAGTTGCATTCTGATTCTGCTTCTCTGTCCCACCTTGCTGGTGAAAAACCCAGTATCCGTTATCACTGGCTATTCTTTTGTGCCCTGTAGTATTCAGCTTACATCAGGGACTTTCTAAGGGACTTCTGTAAAGTAGAGCCTTGAAGAAGAGTCTTCTGGCCTACAGTGCCTGTGTCACGACGATGTACTTTTCATGTGAGTAGATTTGAACTCTGCTGTGGTTCTGTGAGTTAGAAGCCGCTTGACATAGGATGCTCGAGGCAACACTAGAGACCATATACTTGTGTCTAGCACAAGGGTGTTGTGGATTTCCCTGGTGCTGTTTGTATTTTGATGCTAATTCCAGGGTCTGGCTGGGAGGAGGAGTGAATCACAGTCACTTAATCAGGTTACTTCCAGTGGACCTCCCCATTTTAACTTGTAAAATAAAGGCTAGAGCTGGTCACTGGGCAGTGGAAGAGAGGTGGAGTTAAAAGTTTTGGGGAGAGAAGACAAGAGAGCAAGGGGAAGGAACAAGGAGAGGAAGGACAGAGACGAAGACTGAAGAGGAGGAGATGGAAGGAAAATGAAGCAGAAGCACGTGACCTAGAGAAACCACAAGTCATAAAAAAATCTCATAGCTGGGGAATAGAGTAGTGTAATTGTAGTTCTGCCCAATCTAGGCGCACAGCTTGCATTCATATTAATTGAATTGTGCTTTCCTTCCATGGGCTTATTTGGGTTGGAGATTTACCACAACATAAGAGACTACATAGAAGGTACCCACAAGAGACTAGATCCCAGTCCAGGGCACTACTAGATGCCAAGCATAGGTACTACCTGGTTCTCAATGGCCCTAAACACATCCTCATTCTAGTGCTGGAGGGGACTCCCTCAGGATTGACTGCATCTGCCCTTACAGGAGCACGAGAATTGCCCACACCACAGGTGTGTGCATACTTTAATAAAGTATCTTTCTGTAGATCCCTCAGTGACATTAAAAATGCTGACCAAAGAAACCTCTGTGTCTTAAGCTCTTTGTGTTTCCTTTTTGTTAAACATCAAACTTCCAGCGTCCTGTGTGGCCTCACCCCAATCTTATGCCCTTCTGTGGTCCCCGTTGTATTATTTGCTTGTGTTATTTGGAGAAACGAAGGCATTTCTGTGTTCGCTGGCCCTCATGCTGGTTCTGAGTGCCTTGACCCAAAGCAGGTGGTCCACTGAGTCATGACTCACCTGGATCAGGCCTTTGATGTTATCTTCAAGAGAGGTGATACACACAATTAGGGGTACACCAGTGACATTTGAAAAAGTAGTTCAGGCTTCCACTTAAAATGAAACCCATTACCAGCCTATGCCACTTAGACTGAGCCACACAGTACGCTGCTTGCTGCAAATCCTGTAATTACCTTGTGAACAGAACAATTATGTGGAATTGGAGTGTGTTTTGTTTTGTTTAAGTGTAAATATTTAAGAATGCCCAGATCCAGATTGGTGAAATTCTATTTTGGCTTTTCTCTGTTTCCACTGTGGCTTTGACTGAGAAGGAGAGAAGCTACTTGACTTTGAGATCGTCCAGTCTGCAGCAGATGAAACTGGAGTTTCTGGTCTAGTTTTTACTTTTGCCCTGCTCTTAGCTCAGCTGGTCAGCCTGTCCTTTCCCCTGAAGTTGCAAGCCTGGTCCATGTCTGGTCCCCATGATCTTCCCTTCACTATAAAAGCCACAGTTGTTTTTGTGCCCAACACAGTGACCCGTGATAGAAAACAGACTGGGTACTTTACAGCAGTCCCCAGATTATGCTGTCCCAAGTGATAAGTTATGGCCAAAAGACAGCACAGCCCAACCTAATGAGTCAGCCAATCAGAACAGGCAAGGAAGTCTGATAGTGTGCCCCTGAGTGGTGAGAAAGGCCCCATACATTTAGCCAATCTAAAGAGAATCATTAAGGTGCAGACAGTTTTATGCTTTCCCAAATATTCATCTGGGGCAGGAGAGTATTCAAATCGTAAATGCAGAGCCAACGCTGACATAAATGTTAGTGTGTGTGTGCATCTGGAATGGCCCAAAACAGCCAACGTGATCTGAGGCCCCTCACTTGCACTCCTGCCCTCCCGAAAGCCAGAGCATCCATCTTATCTTGCACACTTGCTCTAACTGTTTTAAACTGACAGGAGTCATGGGGGCATTTCTGGTGGGAAATTTTGCTTCACCCCACTGACTGGAAGGGCCAGGGCTAAGCTCAGCATAGCTTTGTTTACTCTGTAACTGGGCGGGAGAAGCCTGGAGGCCACTTTAGGAGAAAGCATTTGAAAATAAGACAAAGGATATTTTCAGAGGCAAATGTTTCTGGAATATATTCAAGTGGCCACTACAGCCATTGGCCAGGAGAGTGCCAATTGCAGATGCTCTGCTCGCTGATTAGAGAATTCCTGAGTTCAGAGCGGTGCAGTAAGTCAAAGGGTAAATTTGAATTCTGCAGTGAACTGGATTAACTATTTACAATTACAGAGTGACTTAAAAACATCCCAGAGCCATTACCAGCCTAATGTGGATTTGAGAAAGTTGAATATCAGATGCTTGAAACTGCTTTGTGGTCAAGAAGGATTCTTGAAAAAAACCACTGAAGCACAATTTTTCTTAGCCACTGTGGTTTAGGCATATTTAGACTTCCACAAACTGATAATGATCACAGCAACCACACATACTGAAGTTTTGTAAAAAGCATTGTTTGGTAAGGAATAGAAAATGATAATAATGATGAAATTATGAAAGTGTGAGGTCTCAGAATTGGGTGTCAGATGTTAAACAAATGTGTGTACTTGTGTGCACATGGGCGTGCGGGGTCATGTTTGTATACATGTATGTATGTATGTATATATGTGTGTACATGTGTGATCATGTGTATGTGTGTATACATGTGTGTGTGTTCAATACATCCATCCCTGATCTTTACTTGGAAGTAACAAAACAAAACAATGCTTTGCTCTAACAAAATATCCTTGAAAAACAAACTTCATTTCTTTTCTGGTTGGATGAGGCTCCTTTCTGATACTTAACTACATATACGGAAACAGAATTAATCAGAACTCAGATGACATACTGTTGTGTGTCAGACCATCATTACTTATAGATAATTTTAATTATATAAACTACTTTTAGAAATATTTTTTGCATTACTATATTATTTTTTTAATTTTTTGGCATGATACACATATAGAAAATACCTACGCTTTCCTTCCTGTTTTGCTGGCTAGGTGAGGTCAGCCTTCAGAAACAGGCCATTGTCTAATGTAGCACTAAGATACAGACTTTACACAACACACACACACACACACACACAGAGAGAGAGAGAGAGAGAGAGAGAGAGAGAGAGAGAGAGAGTCATATACACACACAGGCAATGGGGCTTTCCAATAAACACACACACCAAAAAAAAAAAAATACAAAAAAATGTCCTGCGGCTTTTCTAGGAAATCCTAATATGCGCAAACAGGATGACCACTAAGTTTAAAAACATAATATTGATCCAAGCAAATCAGAGATGGTTTAGTTCATGCTTTCTGAGCCCTTACTGGACACTGCTCAGTTTTATGAGAGAAGCCACATCTCACATGACAGACTCTGTCCTTAGGGAATTACATCCTAAAAATGAGCCAGTCTTGCTTGACTCCAAAAAAACATAAAACCTTATGCTCAAAATCTCAGGATGTGACAGTAAGCAGTATTCTAGTTGCTCAATGGATTGAGAGGCATAAGTGGTGAGCGATCAGAAGAATTCTAAGTTCAAGGCACAGGCTGTGAAAACCCAGAAAGAAACAACCAGAAAAAAAACAAAAACAAAAACAAAACAAAACAAACAAACAAACAAAAAACCAGCCACAGAAAGTCAACCGATGAATCTGAATGAATATGTAATTGAAAATGAATAACAATTATTAAGTGAAAATGAGTGGCTTTTAACGACACCTCACTGCATATTTATTATATAATCTGAAACTTTGAAAGCAAGCTAAAAGAGCACAGCGAAAGTTTATGAGGTAGGCAAAAGTTGATCACGAACAGTAAGAGCTCCAGAACATGTGAAGTACTCAAGGCGACAATTTTGTTGGACCAAATACTGACTGTTTCTATAACTGACCCTCATACCATTCTGTTAAGCTCTGTTGTTTCTCCCTAAGGGATCATACACACTCACTCCATCTTGTTCCTGCCTACACTGTCACCCATGTGAGGGTCACTGAGGTGCCTGTGGTGTGCCATTGCTGATCTTTCTGTCCCTCACAGCTTGCATGGCCCTGGGACTTGTTAGCTTGGGATTACAGAAACAGCTTCATTGGTCAACAACTGGTCCCTGGGTAACAAGTCAACCACGGATATGGTCTGACTTTGAATTTCTTCAGGAACAGTTTCTACCTGGAAAACTGTTTTGATTGGGTTGTTGTCGATGTTAGTTTTACCTTCCCACCACTACAGTTCTCTTTAAGATTCCCATCGGAGTGGCATCCAGGTAACTACATGTATCTCTTCCCCTCATGTTTCTGGTTTTATTTGCTGCCGTTATTACCGCTACTGCCACCTGCTCTTACTGTGCTGGCCCAGCACAGGTCCCTTGAGTCTCACTGGTTCTCCTCTCATTCGGTTCAGTTTCCAGGGTGTATACTATTAACATTTCATGGTTCTCAAAGTTCTAGGCACCAAGAACTTAGGTACTGGGTGCTTGCAAACTGACTTTGGATTCCAGTTCTACAGTGATTTATTTTGTGAGTCCAAAAGTTGTTATTATATATAAAGGTGGGAATAGTAATAACCCTCATCTAGCTGGATGGTTTGGAATCGGCAAGTTCTGTGTTCTTGTTGACTGTCCCTGTTACTAAGCAGGAACCTGTGGCTTTTGTGGAAATATTGAGAGTGCAGGTTGACACTCCCTTTCCTTTAGGACCTGGCTTTTTCAGACCTGAAAGGGAAGCCCCAGCTGATTGCTCCAGTGTATCCGTCCCATCACTCTCTCAGGTCATAAATCATTCCTCTTGTGTGATTGAAAACAATCTGAAACACTGAAACAAAAATCCCAAATACTCCAAATCATCTATCCTAACTTTTTTCCCACCCATATGGAACTACTCTCTTCCATCTCAAAATCATGACAAATTTAAGTGAAAAGGTTGTTGAACAGACCTCTGTTTTCTATGACAGTGAGGTAGATATACTGCTCAGATCATTCCTAGCTTCTCCACATTATTAGTAGATATTGGGAAAGACTCGTATTTATTTTGTCTTACTGGACCTGGTTCAAATTGTAAAATCATAAGAATGCTTAGCTTTTCTATTGCAAAGTCGTACATGAAAAACACAACACTGGAGAGTGTACAGAAGAAAGAAAGGACTTTGGACTAGTGTTGGAAAGGCCACGCCCACCCAGAGAGTGAAACCAGACCTGATGCTCAGATCACTGAGCTGCTGGAAACACGATTGTCATTTCACTCATTGAGACAAATTAATCCCATCAATTATGTAGTAACCTGCCCACTCTCAGTGCTTTGAGAATGCTGAAAGAGGATCGGACTGTGCATGGCTTCCTTTCACCGTGCAGTCTGTCTAAAACAAAGACCAATACAAAGCTATTGGGTGGGGCGAAGGTGGAAGCCAGGTCAACGTGCTACCTAATGCTGCCTTAATGAAGTCAACAGAGAAGCACTGATTGGGAGTTTCTGGGGACCAAGGAGCAAAAGGCAGCAGAGCAGGCAGCCTGAGTGCAGGCAGGTAAGGAAAAGTAGTTCTCTGTCAGGATGGACCTTGGGGTAGCACCCAGATGTTCTCGTAAAGAAATCAATGAAGCACAGTATCTCACCTGTGTAGACCTAGAAGCTGGAGGAAAGGCACACAATTATCAGAGTTGACCAGGGGGAGCATACTAGGCACTCCCAGTTCTTCTCAGCCTGATTTGATAAGGAACTATTGTAAAGAAGATTCTACGTGCATTTGTGTGAAACATTTACATGACCTTTTTCCCTATGATAAAATGTTTCTCGGTGGTAGCCTGTTCATTGCAAGTTCCTGATAGTTTTATCATTTAGCCAGAATGGATTTACATAACTTTCTTTGCTGGAATGTTTCCTTGCCCATACTTATTGTTGTACCAAAATTCACTCTTACAGTGTATGCAATCTTGAATTTATCTCTTAAAGACACAGCTATCAGCTGTGAGTTGAATTAAGAAGAAAACAGAAATGACGTAATACAATCCAAGGGCACCTGGCCTCAGCCCACAGGCTCGTCACATTCCAGGGCGGTGGTGAGCCAGCACATTCCTAGAACTGACACTAATGTAAGACCAGGTACCTGACAGGCCTCAGAACCTTTGGAGATCATGTCTGTGACCAGGGAGCACAGGGAAGTAGGGTGATTATTGCCACCACTACCCGAGCAATGACAAATTCATCCCCAAACTAGGTTCTCTGATATCACCTGCCTAACCCCAGGGAGGCACTGCCTTCCTCCGAGCCTAGTCCAGGAGAAGGAACTTTTTAGCTCAAAGACACCAGGTCCCTGGCAAGCCATTGGTGAGATATTTGTTCTGTTGGTACATCTAGGATTGAACTGGAAGAGTATTAAGATATGAGACAGCCAGGTCATTCTGAGATTGCTTCTATTCAGTGACTCCTTATGGTCTTTAAATACAGTCACTCATGTTCTGGTGACTCCCCCAACCATATAATTGCTTTGTTGTTACTTTATTACTGTAATTTTGCTACTGTTATGAATCGTAATATAAATATCTATGTTTTTCCATAGTCTTAGGTGACCATGGTGAAAGGGTCGTTCAACCTCCACAGGGGTTTTGACCCACAGTTTGTGAAACACTGTTTTTATTCAAATACTCCTCGGACCAGGACTTTCAAGCTGGGTTTTCTCTGGTTTGGTTAATCATCCCTAAAAGTTTGCATCTAACCATGTCATGTCTTTTTCCTATGACACATCAATTCACAACAAAATAAGTCCTATGCAGTCTTCAGACCTGAGCATATAGCTGTTCCCTTTTGTTCTTGAGTCCTCACTACCTATATGTTTTCAATGTATGTGGGTTGCTGTGCCCACACAAATATATCTTGTTATTTATGCACACATGGAGGCTTGCTATTGCCTACAGAAGAACCCTGCTGTCAGCAAAAGTATTGTGTTTCTGTTTTTGTTCCTATTCCCAAAGCTAGAGTTTTTGTTAGAGTAAGAATCTGTGCCTTAATTATAAATATTAGTAAGCAAAAATATTCACATTTTGCAAATGTATTTTATTTTTCACGATCTCTATAACAGAAAACCTAGGCTCATAAAATAAAGTATTTACTTGCATAATTTCCATTCCTTTTGCCCTGATAGTTTGGCTTCAGCAGCAAGGGGGAAGAAAGTTCCGAAAGCTTATGGGTTCATCCTAGCAATCACCATTAATCTTGGCTTTCCTTGTTTGCTAGAAGACCAAGTTGACATGTGTCTGGACTTTCTCACCATTTTCTCCAGCCACATTTCACAGTTCTATAAAAGTCCCTTTCAGCAAAAGATGGCAGGAGAGTCAGGAGGCTTCATGAGTGTTTTCGAGAAAAGGGAAAGGATAATTTACAAGGGATGGAAGGTTGGTATTTGGGGCAGGGGTGTAGGATATGTTGAAGCTAAGACATCTTTAATTCAAGGGTTGCTTCGGAATTTTTTCATTCCATCTTGGGACTGAAGCTCCCCTGGGGAATGAGGCTTAACCCTCACAGTCCAGGCAGGAAGGGGGTGAACATGGAGAAGTGCATACAAACTGGACAGTGACTGAGGAACAGCGGCTAAAATTAGCTTTTCTTCCCCTCCTTGTCACGAGCAGACAGCCTGCCTGCCTTTCCAGCTGGCTTTGCTTGGAGTCAGAAGTTAACCTTTTCTCTGCCTTGCCAAGGACAAAGCATCTTCTACTCTTGTTTAGTTACATTGGTTTAAATATGCAAGGAAAGAAATCTATAATGTCCCATTGGTTTTGTTTTTCCAATATGAGTGTAAAGGAGAAAATGCAAGTGCCGAAAATATAAATGTGGTATCTGGTGTTTAATACATCAGTAATAGCTGCGTTTGTGGAGACTTTCATACACAGTAGTGGTGCTGTCAGCAATTTGCATGTGCGATTTTGTTTCTTCCACCAAATAGCCCTTGGAGAGGCTTTACGGGTATTGCTGTCGTGTGGATGAAGAAAGTGGGTCATGAAAGAAATTTACCCTAATTTCCTAATGAATGAATAGTAAGACACAGAGGTCCTGTGACTTCAGGTCCTGAGGCACTGTCTGTCTCACTGAGCTGTCCGAAATAAGGGAATGAACCTGTCAGCAACCAGACTTTCTAACTAGGGTATATAGACAAGTCAGATTGGGATGTCTGTGTACATGCTTGGTAAATAACTATTGAAAAGTTTTCCTTTGTCCTCACCATGAGTCAAATAACTACTTAGCCTCGGATTTGCCTCCTATTGCTATTCCTTCAGGCGTGTGTGTGCCTGTGTGTCTGTGATGTGTCTTTGTGTAAAGGCATATCTTCACTAAAATTGGAAGCATGTAGAAAAGTTGCGTGGCCAACTCAGAAAACTCAGGAAGTGACCAACAGATAATTACACTTCAGTGTAATTGCAATACTTGTGTTTTCACAAGCAGGGGAGGAGGAATGAGGCTATTTCTCAAAGTGCAGTCTAGAAAGAATAACAGACAATTTGATCACAAACAAAAATATGTATTCTGTCTAGGAATGTATGCTCTTCTTTCAGAAAAATCCATCTCTTAGGCTTTGGGAGAAAAATCCTTCCAGAAGGAATAGTTTACGACACTGAGGAGGTATGTCACAGGGGTTGGTAAGGACATGATATGAGTATACAAGACACTTGTTTAGATAGTGAGGCTAGACTTCACTAGGACAAGTTAGGGCTAGGTGGAGGGATCCCTAAATATATATTTTTAAATATTACCAACCTTTGAGAATAGTTGATGTAGTTAAATAAGGAAATGCCCCCATGATAAGAAAAAAAAGACTCTTTTGCAAAGTGGAGAAGATAGGCCATGGTGGGTTCATAAAACCATGTACATCGAATTGCTCCTGTTAAATAAAACGTTCGTTTTGCTTGGGAAGTGGCATGTGACTGCACCACATAGTAATTACATGTGCCTGAAGATGACTTGGTAATTTGCACTTAATAAGACCAAAAATAATTACCCTGTACTCCAATCTAGAAAACATAAATAGTCGTAAATATATGGTACTCACCATGCAATTAGTTTGCCACTCCACTCAACTCTCCACGAGACAAGCAGTTACTGGGGATGTAAAGAACCATAACGGGTTGGGGATTTGGCTCAGTGGTAGAGCGCTTGCCTAGCAAGCGCAAGGCCCTGGGTTCGGTCCCCAGCTCAGAAAAAAAAAGTTAAAAAAAAAAAGAACCATAACAAAGTATTCCTTATTTCACTTGATAAGCTGAAGCAATTCAACCACAGCATTTGCATTCCCAGACACTTTCTTAGGCTAAGACTTTAAATCAGAGGAATTTTAAGGGGAAAATAGTCCTTAGCTCTTTGGGGCTTTCTTATTTGACCTTTTACTTAGTTCCGCTAGAAAATGTCCCCAAAATTTAAACAATTTTCAAAGCCTTTAGGAATGTGACAGGATCCACCTGTCTGGGGTGACCTTTCAAAGCCATTTCTGTTCTGTTATCTGACTTAGTAGACTGATTACATTCTAGGTCTGAAACATAATTACGTGGAAGGAGGGACGGCAGCTTGGTGCCCACACAGCCCAGACGGCTCTCCTGTCTAATGGATGAGCTCTTCTGTCGCTGAGCTCTGTAGGGTTCCTAGTCCCTGCCCACATCTGGAACTAGTATTTCCCAAGACTAGCAAAGCAAGGGTCCTGGGTGGGCATCCAATCTCCTTTAGCCTTGTCTGTCATTTGAACTGTGCAATTTCATGGAACACAGTGATTTAAGAATATATATGTCTTATAAAAAAGACACGTGCTCCACTATGTTCATCGCAGCCTTATTTATAATAGCCAGAAGCTGGAAAGAACCCAGATGCCCTTCAACAGAGGAATGGATACAGAAAATGTGGTACATCTACACAATGGAATATTACTCAGCTATCAAAAACAACGGCTTTATGAAATTCGTAGGCAAATGGTTGGAACTGGAAAATATCATCCTGAGTGAGGTAACCCAATCACAGAAAAACACACATGGTATGCACTCATTGATAAGTGGCTATTAGCCCAAATGCTTGAATTACCCTAGATGCATAGAACAAACGAAACTCAAGACGGATGATCAAAATGTGAATGCTTCACTCCTTCTTTAAAAGGGGAACAAGAATACCCTTGGCAGGGAATAGAGAGGCAAAGATTAAAACAGACACAGAAGGAACACCCATTCAGAGCCTGCCCCACATGTGGCCCATACATATACAGCCACCCAATTAGACAAGATGGATGAAGGAAAGAAGTGCAGACCGACAGGAGCCGGATGTAGATCTCTCCTGAGAGACACAGCCAGAATACAGCAAACACAGAGGCAAATGCCAGCAGCAAACCACTGAACTGAGAATAGGACCCCCGTTGAAGGAATCAGAGAAAGAACTGGAAGAGCTTGAAGGGGCTCGAGACCCCATATGTACAACAATGCCAAGCAACCAGAGCTTCCAGGGACTAAGCCACTACCTAAAGACTATACATGGACTGACCCTGGACTCTGACCCCATAGGTAGCAATGAATATCCTAGTAAGAGCACCAGTGGAAGGGGAAGCCCTGGGTCCTGCTAAGACTGAACCCCCAGTGAACTAGACTGTTGGGGGGAGGGCGGCAATGGGGGGAGGGTGTGGAGGGGAACACCCATAAAGAAGGGGAGGGGGAAGGATTAGGGATTAGGGAGGGATATTTGCCCGGAAACCGGGAAAGGGAATAACATTCGAAATGTAAATAAGAAATACTCAAGTTAATAAAAAAAAAAAAGAATATATATGTCTAAGGTGGAGAGAGGGGGAAATACATGTTATCTCAGCAAGATCATTTGGCACACACACACACACACACACAAAGTACAAAAGTAAAAGTAAATGTTTTATACACACACACACACACACAAGTACAAAAGTAAAAGTAAATGTTTTATACACACACACACACACACACACACACACACACATATGATCACTTTGAATAATGATAAGTATTTTGGGAAATTAAATCATGGAATGTGGTTGAGAAGACCTGTATGAACTAGGACATTTCTCCTTTGCCCTGAGTGGCCTCTGAAACAGGTCTGAGAAAGTCCATATGAACTGAACTGATACAGGAGTGGGGCATGCGGAAACCCATAGCAGAGGACTCTGAAGGAGAAGGAGGGTCATTGCAGGAATAATCTTGGTGTGCACACGGAATAGAGTGGTGAACACAGTAGCTGGACACCAATCATGGATGTAGAGATAGTCAGCTGGACATGGACAGTAACTGGGATTTTGTGTTATGTGTTAGAAGAATTTGTCAGAGGAATTTTTTTCGGCACTGGTAGAAGAAACCACTGAATTTACAGATTCGCACCTGTGGTCTGAGGAGCTCCCATTTCATCTGTGGAAACGCAGCTGTCTCTGGGCTCTATATATGGAAATATAGAGAGAAGGCAGCAGTGCCTAGAGGAGCCCTTCGTCTGAACTCTGCAGAAGAGGGCATCTGCTGGGATGTTTGCTTGGTTGTCCCCAAACAGATCTTAGATCTAGTCACTGCCTCCCCAAGCACGATGGCAGTGAGCCCAAGTCTGACTTAACTAGTGTGTGTCTAGTTTCATCCCACAGGCAAAGAAAAAAGAAACCAAACATAATGCGGAGTAAGCCATCACAAACGCTGGCAAGTTTATAAGCAGCCAGTCATGCTTAGAGCAATGGCCGGCCCCTGAGCAGGGCTTTGTAGAAGTCTAATGAAAGCAATGAGTGTCGACATTGCTCTGTGCTTTCCTGCTAACTGACATGAGACACAAGGCAGGAGAGAATTTTTGACAGTGGATTACAAGGCCTAGCAAAGAACCTCTGAAAACTGTAGTGGGATTTCTCTTTTTAGATGGATTGACACTTTTTTTTCAAAGCCAGTCAGAAGACGAAAGAATAAATTTAAACTGACAATGGGCTAAATGCCACAGGGTAAATGCCGTGCACAAAGCAGCCTGTTTGGAGCTGTACTCTCCGCTAAGCAGAAGAGGCAGCTGCCTCCTGGGTGAGGAACGCTCAGTGCTGTTGGGGATGGAGCAGGTAGTTTCCGTGTCATGCTCTGAAGGAATGGCTCCTGTACTGCCTGTCCCTTAGTGCTGGATCCTGATGCCTTCAGCTTAACTCTTCTGTTGAGTAACTTCTCTGCAGTCTGGGAAGAATGGGAAGAGTCCTGAGGTAGTGCAGTTCTGAGGCCAATGAGAAAGTCTTTCCTTCCAGTCTTCTGGCCACTGCCACCCATCCTCAAGCCCCCTCAACTTCAACATGAAAGCAAGCTTGCATGTCCTGCCTCAGTACACTACTTCTCTGTCATCTCTTCTCATGGCTATGTAACCCAAAGCCCTTTGCACTGGTGGGACACTGGTGTACCTTTACTTAAAAATCTGTCATTTGCCAGAAAATATTGCCTGGCACTCCACACTTATGTAGCTACAATAGATTGGCAAGACAGTTTATTCCATTAAATCAACATATGTTTCCTGGGTAACTGATTAGAGAGAAGTGCTGTTTAAAGCACTACGATATAGTAACACACAACTGTGCTCCCAGCACAACTGAGGCAGGATAGCAAGCTAGGGTCTCTTAGCCTAAACTGCATCTCAACAGACAACTAAAAATCTTGCTGTTCCTGGGTATAAGGAGCCTCAGCTAAAGTTGAGAGCTAGAGCCATCCTTCTCCTGCTACTAAGGCCTTGAAGGGCATTCTTGAGAAATCTGTGCCTTGTGGGCAGACAAGACTGAAGGTTGTTTAGTTCTGGGATTGGAGTAACAAATTTTGCCACAGTTCTGCAGAAGCATAGTCCTCTAAAAATAGCCTTTTCCTAGTCATGGTTTCCAATAGAAGAGAGTATATGCACCCCAGGTCACATGGCTTAGATGGCCACCTGGTCTGCATGGTACAATGAAGCTGGACACCTCTACCAACATCAGTACCCAGGGAATCCAGACACAAATGAAGGAGGAGGAAAAGGTGAGAAGTAGGTTAAAAGGTGACTGGCTTCTCCTTTACAGTCTTGTCTGCAGCCTGACCTGCTGTTCTGTAGGTTTCCTCTAATACTGGAGCATTCCATGCTGCAGGGAAGCTCCTTAGGCAGGAAGGTGAACAATTCCAGAGAGTTTCAGGAAGTCCCTGAAACTGATCAGATTTACTAAGCCCCTCTCTGCAAGAGTAAGCAATAAGAGCGGAAAGTTCCTCTCGGAAACACTGAGACAACTTTGCAGACCAGGTGCCTGGAAGAAGCAGAATCCAGCCAAAATGCCCAGACAGGTTTGAACCAACTGAAGCACCTGGAAAGGACACCCCTTCAATGTTTTGAGCTGCCTGCAGTATGCTCCGAGTCCCTAGCTTTGTGAACTGTCACCCATGCTGGGATAGACTTTGATAATGCAGCTGTCTTTGAGTTATTTCTGCTCCTGTAAGTAACCCCTCACCCATATTTCTGTAAGTAAACCCCCAACAGAACTCTTTGGTTAACCAGGTTGGACTTTGGTAGTATCCATATGTTGGTGTGCCCTGAGTTCCCTATCTGGGGTGAATAGATGCGCATGTGTTACATCCCCCCAGGGAAAGGTTTGTTATACAACGTATTTCAGCCTGCTTCTCCTTAGGCCACACAGTGAACGGATGCAATTACTCTTGTACTCTACTGCTTGTTCTGTGTGACAGCCTCAGTGCATGGATCCTTTCTACCTGGCATCAGGGGATTAATTATTTATTCCTAATCCACATCACAGCGCTACTCTGTTGGCTACCCTTGCTCCCTCCCCCGTCCCATGCTAATCTCTAAATTTTTGAGGCTAAGGCAAAGTTTGCACACAACTCATTTCTGCTCCTTCCACACAATCCCTGAGAGCCATGCATGTGGAATGTGCAAATAAATATTTGTCAAAAGAATGAATGAATGCAAACTGAACAGATGGAAATTTATGGAGGTCAGAGCCTGGCTCTGCCTGATTTATTCAGCCCCTGGCATAGCATCCCATGCAAATAGTCATTTAATACTCGTGTTTGATGATCATGGAACAGATAATGAAACCCTGCAAGGAAGGGCTGAGGGTAAGGCCCTTTAGTGTTGGTACTTTTGTTGTAAGCTGTCTCAAATCTTTTTTAGAAGTAGGCAGAGTTTAAATAATAAATGAGTGACTGGGTTGGTTAAGGCCTTAAACCCCCAGGGTCTTTCCAGATTCTGCAGCCCCTTTCACGCCCTGAGGGCAAAGCAGCCTTCTGGGAATTGGGAGGGAAGGAGAATTTTTCATTCACTTATTCATTCAACAAATAAGTTTTGAAAGGCAGAATGTGTTTTTCTTAAGCAGTCACCTTGCTCCAGGGTTTCTAGATAGAGCCCTTCTCCGGGTCTCTTTTAAGGCTACAGATTCTTGATTTTGCCCAGAGATTTTGGGGACATGGATGAAGGACTATTGATACAGACCTAAAAGCATCTGAGATGAGGGGAGTACAATCCGCAGACAGCGGGCTCCCTCCGTCTCTCCTAATGCATCAGCGGCTGATGCAGTTGCCTAATCCCTTGTCATCTGTTTATGTCAACTCCTATCTTCTCCCAACACTCAGATGAAGCCGATGTGACCTCATGTAACACAGCAGAGGTGTCACCTTGCAGCAAACCCTGAACAACAGTCTCCCTTGATTTCAAAATGCACCAAAATTGGAATTATTTATGATCAGGTTTATCTTCCTGAAGCATTTTGCTTCTGGTTGTAGCTAAATTATACCAGTTGATTAACACAGGCAATCAATGTCTGCCTGTCGGAGGTGTCTTAACTTGCTATATATACTTTTGGTAAATATCACAACAGTGTTTTAATCTGTAAATCGGATTTGTCAGGGCTGATTCATTTAAATTGTTCACACGCCCCAAATTCTCTCTGACAGCATCTATGTGGGAGCCTGTCTTCTGAAAAAGATAACATTACCTGAGGCTTGTGTTGGCTTAATAGTGGGAAAAATACTGCACTGCAAGAAATAAAGGAGAGTCCACCTCATATATACCGGGCTCCTTCACAAAGCCAACCCCAAGCAGAGAACATGGACTGGGGTCAAGGAGAGGTCAAAAACATATAAAATGTCAATGATGCTATTAATACCTGTGACAAAAAAAAAAATCCATCAATACCTTTGTGCTATGGCCTGTGGTAAGAATTTTTTGTTTGGCGGGTTTGTTGTTGCTGCTGCTGTTGTTGTTTTTGTTGTTGTTTTGCATTGCCCAGGCGGGAGAGGTGGTTCAGTTGCTAAGAGCGTTTATTGCTTTCCAAAAGGATTCAATTCCCAGCACCCTCCACAACTCAAAACTGCCTGTAATTTCAATTTCAGGATATCCAACACGTGGATATTTCTGGCCTCTGTGGGTACAAGGAACACGTGCAGTACACAGACATACATGCAGACAAAGACTCATATATAAAATAAATAACATTTTTAAATTATTTGTATCAGCATATTCAATCCCAGAAGTAACTACATGAGGAAAACTTGACTGTACAAAAGCGGAGTACCCACTTGAAAAATAACTAGGTGTTTGCTAGGGCTCTGCCTGACTGCAACTCTGAGAGCCAGGCTGAGGTACTCAGAATAGAGCGTTCTGACTGACTAGGGTTTTGAAGGAAGAGCAGGATGACCGGGGTTAGGACTCTATCTACCCTAAGCCAAAGTCTCTAATGGCTTCCCCAACCCTCCCTTAACCCATTTTAGCAATATTTTGTCATTCTTGAACACAAGTAGCCCTTCATAAAATTAAAAATATTAACAGCAGATGGTTACTTTTCAATATTTCTTCAGTACAAACATGACGTAAGTGCCTTTTTAAGTTCTATGTCATTTATCATGTGTAATTATTTTGTGAAGCATCCCTTCTTTATCACACAGGCAGGCTTAGCAGGCAGAGGAACTCAAGAAATCACAAGAAGTAGTGCGGGGCTGTTTAGGGACGAGACTCTGCATTAATCTACCAGGTACAGCAATGACTCCAGAGGAATCACAGAGGCTTAGGAAACAGAACCCACGTTCCTAGCCTATTTATACCCTGGGGTGCCTGTGATCAGACAAGGGGGCAAATCTGTTTGAGCCTTAATTTTCTGACTTTTTTTCCCTCCAGGAAGAAGTGACCTTTGACCTACCACTCAGACTGACTGGGAAGACCAAATATGGCCATTCCTAGCTATGTGCTTTGTGTGGTATGAAGTCCCATGTAGAGGCAAATATATAAAAGGGGGCCATATTACCCAGATGTGTCCCACAAGATTTTATTTTGGGGATGGTGGAACCACTTTGAAGCCAACGCTCTTTCAAAACTGAGTTGTGGGAACTTAGTTTCAGGGTGCCAGCAGCTGGCTCAGTGGAACAGTACTCCAAATAATTAAATGAACTTTCTTCAAAAACAACCAAAAAATTCCTGTAGACGGATGCTTTCGCACGCTCCCAGCCCCGTGGCCCTATAACCCTAGGGAAAACTGTTTGCTGTGTTTTTAAACTAGAAATCTATTTCTTTGCTGGGTGAGACTTTCAAAATGAAATTTGACAGTTTTTTCTTTGATTCTTCCCTCTCCCCACCCCATATCTGTTTGTTTGTGTTTTCTCTCTTTTCCCCAGGGTGTTTCCAACTGCCAGGAAGGCTGCCAGCAGGGCAGGCTGGAAGCTGTAGTAACCTAGGGGGTGGGGGTATCTTGGATTGAGTGAAAAGGAGAAAAAGGCTAAGGTGTTTCTGGCTGGCAGGTGCACCTGTAGGAAGAAGGGGCTTCTTGTGGCTGTAAGAGCCTCAGGAAACAGAAGGGAGCCAGTATAGAAGAGGAAAGAAGGAAGGGAATGGGGAGGCCAGGGGGAAGATTCTCTATGCTCTACTCCATAGCACTGGACTTGCAATGAAGCCCCCACATCACCTCCACCGTGTGTGTGTGTGTGTGTGTGTGTGTGTGTGTGTGTGTGTGTGTGTATGTACGCACGCACACACACATATGTATATAGAAGAGTTTTTAAATATAATGTTATGTTCTCTTCCCCTTCTCTGCCTCCAGACTCTCTCATATACCCTTTTTTAAAACCCACGGCCTCTCTTTTGTATTGTTATTGCATGTACATATGAATGTACAAAAATACTCCTAAATATAACCTACTCCATCTTTATAAAGGTGTATGTGTGTGTTCTCAGGGCTAACCACTTAGTATTGGGTAACCAATTGGTTTGTTCTTCCCTGGGGAAGACTATACCTCCCACTCTCAA
Source organism: Rattus norvegicus (assembly GCF_021556685.1). NCBI lineage: Eukaryota > Metazoa > Chordata > Mammalia > Rodentia > Muridae > Rattus > Rattus norvegicus. The sequence continues at coordinate 111,435,696 of NC_141536.1, forward strand.
CACTCCTTAGTCGCCTGTAGATCTTCGTATAGGGGTGAAGCCTCAAGGGCTTCTCCTCTGTCCACTTCTGCATGTCTGTTGTGGTTCTTGTTTTGCTTGTGTTTGGGCTGTTATGTTGGTGAGAGTTTATGGATGTAGCTTCTGACATTTCTAGAAGACATGCTATCACAGAGAATTCTCTGTTCCTCTGGCTATTACACTATTCCCACCTCCTCTTGAGAATGTTCGCCGAGCCTTAAAGTGTGTAAGCATTTTATAGGTTGTACTCATTAGAACTGGGCTCTGCAACTCTCCCTATTGATTGGTTATAGTTTTCTGTAGTGGTCTCCATCGTTGCAAAGAGAAGTTTCTTTGATGAAGGGTCAGGACTACTACATTTACCTGTAGTTATAAGAGCAAATATTTAGGATGTAGTTAGGGATTATGCTGGTTTGGTGGTTGTAGGCTCTCCTCTGAGATCCATGACGTCACTGGCACTGAGTAGTTTGGTAGATTTTCAGTACCAGGCATGAGTTTCTTCTTGTTGAGTAGGTCTTGAGTTCAATTAGAAAATTCAATTAGAGAGTAATACATTGATTAGTACCAATGTATTTGTGCTACTATTGTGCCCTTTGCTTTATCCCGCTGTGCTAGTCATTGTTGTAGACAGTAGGCATCATAACTGGGTAGGACTTCCTTTGGAAGCCTGCATGGTACCTTTGGTAACATGATAGTTAGGACACTCAAGTCAGTTCTAGTTCAGGACCTCTGGACTTTGCTTCTGAAGTATGTGGTATCTTCAGCAATGGCAACTTACCTTTTACATCTGGGGGCAACCAAGGGCAATAGCAGTAGGATGTATATTTTACAAGTTTCTTGGACAGTCATTCTCAACAACTCAAAGAGGCCTTCCAATGCCTGGTATTAGGGCTTTGTTTTTTTTGTTTTGTTTTGTTTTGTTTTGTTTGGGTGGTCTTTGGCTTTTGGAGGAGTCTTGTTAGTACAGATGGGAAAAGTTAATTAAAACTATATATGTATATTTATGGGGAATATATTTTTTATAGAATTATATGTGTCACAGGTTTAGGACATCCTTATTGTCATTTTTATACTCCTCCCTCCCTCTGTGTTTACCTCCTTCTCCCATCTCTAAAGAGCCCCCACTTTCTCATTCCCTGATCAGATTACTATACCAGATGCAGCTCCCTATTCTTGACCCTCAAATGCCCTATCCTGGCAATAATTCCATTTTCCATCATTTTGAATAAAGTAACCTAGACCCAGAAAGACAAATGTCATATTCTCCCTCCTTGGAGGCTCCTAGCTCCAGATACTCAGACACCAGTCCCTAGCACCTCCACCTCTTTCAGCTTCATGCCCCACCCCTACGGCTCTCACTCTATTGCCCCTGCCTGATGGATTCACCAACTGAGTCCATGCTGACAGCCTTTCCAGACTCTCTAAACAGAACCCTCATTCAAAACTCAGAGAAACCCAAACCTAAGCATACATTGCATAGAAGCTATCAGTCTTCAACTGAAAATTGGCATTCTGTCTTGGTATACAAAGCTATAGCTCAAAGAAGAAAACAAAGTGTGAAAAGAAGGTTGTATTCTGTGCTCTGGAATGCGGGGTTGAAAACCTTTTCTGAAGGCCAAGTTAATAAATATTCCAGCTGCTGTGGCTATTAAGTCTGTCAAGACTATTATACTCTGGTCCTTGTAAAGAACCATCCACAATGTGAATATGGCTACATTCCAATAAAACTTTATTTATAAAATCAAAATATTTGGGTGGCAGATTTTATATACTACTGCTGGAGCAGTAAATATTGCTTTTGAAAAATAAGTTACCACCATACTGAATGATACCCAATTTTAATCCCAGAACTCAGGAGGCAGAGACAGATCGATCTGTATGAGTTCTAGGCCAACATAGTTCCAGGCTACCCAGGGCTAATAGGGAGGAGACCTTGTCTCAGAAACAACAACAAAACAAACAAACAAGCAAGCAAAAAACAAAATCCAAGGTTCTACCTTGACATATTTGTAAATTACAAAACACTGGAATTTTTTGTCACATGACAGGTAAGCTTACCCATGCGGCTAGATACCAGTTAGGCTGCTGATGTTGGTTTGCTATGGCAACCCTCTGAAAAGAGCAAATGGAGCTTTCTCATATGCATCCCCAGCTGTAAGATGTCCTGACCCTGGTGAAGACCAGATGCACCTATCTTACCATCTCTCTCACCCTGGCTCCCTAGAGTGGGAGTTGGTCTGCCTAGAGTACTCCTCACACATCACTACCAAACCTAAACCATGAAGCCTGCCCTCTCACTGTCTGTGAAGCCCTCTCTCTGACCTTTACTGGCAGGTGTGCCTAATGTCCAAGTCTTTTCCCTTTTCCAGGGCCTCTTTCCTTCTCAGAGGTATGGTGTTGTGCTGGTCAGTTTTGTGTCAGTTTGTTATAAGCTGTCATCATTTGGGAGGGGGGAATCTCAATTGAAAAACTGCCACCATAAGGTCAGGCTATAGGCAAACCAAGCCTATAGAAGATTTTCTTAAACTAGTGATTGATGTGGGGGAGCCCAGCCCATTGTATGTGGTAAGGTTACTGTACTGGTGTTCCTAGGTTCTATAAGAAAGCAGGTTAGCAAGCCTTGAGAAGTAAGCCAATAAGCAGCACTCCTCCATGACCTCTGTATCAGTTCCTGCCTTCATGTTCCTGCCCTGTTTGTGTTCTTGCCCTGATTCCTTTAATGATGAAGAGTGATGTGGAAGTGTAAGCCAAATATACCCTTTCATCCCCAAGTAGCTTTGGGGTCATGGCATTGTATCAGAGAAATAGTAAGACTAATTAGAACAGAGAATAGAGTGCAAACCTATAGCAGACCCATTCCTTAAGAGAACTGTAGCAGACAGGCATCCACGTCAAGGGTGTCAGCCCAATCCAGGCTCTCCTTCGTGGAGGTTGCACTCCTCCTCCTCAGGTTTAATGTTTTTATTACTAGGACATAGTTGGGGTACCGCAAAACCCATCCTGTACCTCAGTTTACAGTTCCCAAGCCTGCACTGCTAAAGCCTCCCTAGCATGCATTTGCATTGCAGCCTAAAGACTAACCATCTGGATGATGTCTGAGCCCCTGTGTAGCTCATCTAAAGGTAGAAGCAAAGTCCTGGAAGAATTTGGAGCATGGGAGTCTGAGTAAGACTTAGAGGTGACTAATAGTTCCTAGAGAGAATGGAGTAATAATACCCAGAGAGGAATGGTCAGTCAAGAGTTCAGAGTGGCAGGAACATAATAAAAAGCCAAGCACAGTGGTAACGGCTCATAATCCCAGCAATGCATAGGAGATGAAGACAGGCAGAATCCTGGAACTTGCTGACCACCCAGGCTAGCCTAATCAGTGAGAGACCCTGCCTGAAAAGACAAGGCAGATACTTTCTGAGTGGGAAAACCCCTGAGATTGTTCTCTGGCCATCATGTGTGTGGATATCCCTACACACACACACACACAAAACACACACACACACACACACACACACACACACACACACCCCTCAACTAGGGGAAGCTTCTTCCCCAGGGGATATATAGCAATGTCCAGAGGTACTTTTGGATCTCATGACTGAAGCAGCATCTAATAGGTTAGAGGCGAAGGGTATTGTTAAATACTCTCCAGTGCACAGGCCATGACCCCTCAACGAAGAAGCTCTTGGCTGTAATTGTCAACAGTGCCGAGGCTGAGATTTTAAGAATGTCTTTGTTCAGCAGTTCTCACACTATGAAGAGTTATGTCATGGGTAGGCAGGCCATCACACTAGAGTGCTTAGTGGCCTAGCTCCCTCAAGTGGAGTGCATGGTTGAACCTCAATGGAGACTGGTCCAGGGTTATGGTAGCAGGAAAGGGCAAGCATGTGGCAAATAATCTTTTCTGGTATTATAGCTTTTCCCTCACAGATGCAGATGAGAATGTACCTCTCCAGGGGATGCTATTCCAAGGGTGATTCAGATGAGGGGTGGAATTGAGGTGAGCTGCTGCTAATACTGACTACGCCTCTTGGTCACCTCCAGTCCTGCTGGCTTGATGTGGACCTGGTATGGGTTCTGTACAGAAAGCAGGACAAACATTATTTAGTAGTTGGCTTCTTAGCTGTTTCTTATTGAGTTTTGGCTTCACCTTCTAATATAATTCTATCTCCTTTGCACCTTTAATCAATTCTTCAGTTTCTGGTCTGTTCATGCCCCTTGCCCTTTTCTTTCTATTGCATGCTTTTGATGAATTCCTTCTTTGGTCATTTCAGTGTATACCAGCAGGGAACAGAAACGGATGTACAGCCTAAGGCACCTTTCTGAAACAGTGACCATGTCTGTTGCATTAAATACCAAGCTTATGTGAATAGAATGGCATGGGCCTATAATTCCAACACTTGTGAGACAGAGGCAGGAAGATGGGCCCAAGTCTGAGGCCATTCTGGTCCAGCTACCAAGTTTCTGATAAGACAGGACTACATAGCAAGACCTTGTCCTTAAAACAAATGTCAAAAACAAACAAGGGAAAATTTCAAAAAGGCCAAGCAATCTTGCAAGAAAAAATTTCTAGACTGTGTTGCCAGAAGCCAGAGGACCTGAGTAAAGAAAATCATTTTGTTTATCTGTTGCTATGGACAACTAACTCACAGTGACTTTAACACTCCTATTAGGTTACATTGATTTGTAGGTTGACTTAGTTCCCTCGAGTGGTTCTAGATTGGGGTCTCTTGAGGGCTGAATTATACTACTGAGCCTGCTTGGTTCAAGACACTGTGTTCAACCCTCAGCACTAAATTAACCGAGTCCCATGTCCAAGTACCTCATAATTCAGGCCTATTTAGATAGAAAATCTCTTCAGATAGTGTTAGTTCAAATGACATCTTACTGTTCTAGCAAAGATGTTAATCCAATATGATTATATGAAGAAATCATTGGTGTGGAAACGGGATGCTGTAACAACATGAGAATATCAAGACTAAGGACTGTCATACTGGAAGAAGCTGAAGGATCTATCCAGAGTCCAAAGGGAGCATGGCCCTCCAGACACCTTGGGTTTCGCTCCTAAAATTGGGGGGAATGAATTTCTGCCTTAATAACCCAACCTATTTATAGAATTCTATATAGCAACCCTAAGAAATGCATGCAGGACCTCTCAGGAAGTTGCAGCCAGATCTTGATTGAGACTGGAACTTGGAGGCTGGAGGCTGTCTTAGTCTGTTTATGGTGCTGTAACAATGAATTTTAAATTAAGTAATTCATAAGTGATAGAACTATCTTTGCTTCAGAGCTAGAGGCCTCAGATTCCAAGATGATGTATGGTTAAAGAAGTGTTTCTCAACCTGTGGGTTATGATCCTTTTGGAGTGGCATATCAGACATCCTAAAGATCAGATATTTACATTAAGATTCATAACAGTAGCAAAATAACAGTTATGGAGTAGCAACAAAATAATTTTATGGTTGGGGTGGGGTCACCACAATATGGTTAGAGACTTGGTTTACCTTCCTTGATGGCACCTTCTTACCACAGCCCCAATGCAGGAGAAGAGCAAGAAGGGTAGGACAGCTTGACAGACTCCCTTAAATCCTTGTACAAAGGCACAAACTCCATTTGTGTGTGTGAAGACCTTAAGGCACGATCATCTCCACAAGCCTCATTTCTCAATGAACACAAGAACACAGGAGATTGAGTGTCAATGTAAATTTTTAAAAAGGGACACAGATGCCCAGGTTCACAATATATAATTACAAAAGACTCATTGAAACTGTGAGTCCAGGAGGGCATCTTCAGAAAACAGATGACTGCTTTACAGTGACAGGGACATCTGGGCCTGCCAAGTATTTAGGCAAGTATGTTAGGCTGGTTTTTGGTGGCTACAAAAGTCAGGTGGAACCAGATTTCTTTTGATGTATTCTAAAGTTATACGAAAAGCAATTCAGTGCTACTAAGATAGGACAAAGATTAGGTAGAGAAAAATGCCAGGAGAGAAAAGAACAAAGATGGGTAGACATGCCACAAATGTGTGGCCAGAGGATGACATGCACAGGTGAGTATAGAAGTTGGGAACTATCACAGGGACTACCATGTGTAATGTCTCATACCCCTGTGTCTAGGAATTACCTGGTAACACTGAAGAGAGATGTGCCAGCTGAGGCTTGGAGAGAGTAATGAGTGGACAGAGCCACATGGAGAGTAGCAAAGAAAGATGACTATAGCAACATACATCCAAGACACCAGCATCTGTAGGTACTAAACGGTGCCCTTGGGAAAACAGGAGTGGAATTCAGGGCAAGCTGTTGCTTCTTGCTGTCAGAGGCATTCTGGATGACATTTTCCATTTTACAGTCTGGCTCTAGTCTCTAGCAGTCACCAAACTAGACATCATTTCTGAAATTAAGGTAATAGAAGCAGTGTCAGGAGGAAGGAATAACCAATGTTTTCTAAGCAGATATTAAAAATGAATACCCTCAAAATGAATATTTCACAGAGAGGAGCTTGGCGGAGAGGAAAATATAAAAAGATAAGACTCACCTGGTTCGTCCACATGTTCTTAGGAACACATCTCTTTTTCTCAGTTGGTCCTTCTGTAATTCCCCTTCCTGGCATCCAACTGGACTTGGAGCAAGACAATGGATCTACTAAGTGTCACATTTTCTCTGATTCACACAACACAGATTGTCTCTCATCCCACACTCTAGAGCTGTGCCCGGTGGCTTTGCTCTGGTTGATTGGCTGAGAATATGTGAGAGGCAGCCCCGTTTTCCTTAGTGTTAATTTCATCTGTGTTAAGTGTGGCCATTTTTGTCAATGATCATGAAGTGAATCTCTGTGATTAGTCATTTAACTGTATGGTAATTACAAACTAAATAGTGTTTACAACAAACCGCTTGGTTAGGAGACAGAGTCTGTGTCAAATTATAGCCTGTGAAAATTACATAAGTAAAAATTTGCATCTAGAAGGGCCCTTCATAAAAATTATAAAAAGATTGTATAATTTTTTTTTGTTTTCATTGCATACTAGCTCTATAATTGTCAAACCAATGAAAACTGGGTCTATAATACTTTCTTTCCAAATTATTTCTCTCATAACTGCATTAACTGCATATATATATTATGGAAAGCAACACTGGCAATCACGTTGTTTTTCTTCAGATTAGTGGGAAGTATCATAATGAACACAGATCCCTCAGAATGTATTCAGTGAGGGAATGGGCAGAGAAGCTACTGGTAGGGCATGCAGCATAATGATGGCCCTGCCTCCCTTCCTGAGCCATGAAAGATCCACTCACCTCTGAGAAGCATCCTGACTTCTAATTCTGCCTGAAATTTCAAAAGCATTCATTACTCTTTGTTCTATGATTAGTCAAGAAAAAAGCTGTCCCCTCAATCCAAATAGAGAATTGCATGAAATTTTCTAAAATGGGGATTTTTAGCTTAAGCTCTTGAATTTGGACAATTGCCTAGAAAGACTTTAATTTTTTTTTGTAAATAACCAGAAGAAAAGCTTTAAACATCAAGATCTTTTCTTTTCTTTAAAAAAACAAAATCAGAGGCAAAGAACTCAGAGTGAAACAGTCCCACGGTTGACTCTGCCTGGGGGGACTTAATCCATCAACAGAGACAACATAATTCACACCACCCGCTTTGTAGCAAGGTTGTCATTGAGGCTTACACATGCTGGAGGATGCTATTCATTTGTCTTTACCCTCTTAGCTTTAAGAGTATGAGCTTACTTCTTTCCCTTGGCTCCCAGTTTCCTCTCATTTGTCCATAAAGACCAGTGCTCATTCTGTAAATAATTTCCCCTTTCTAAAGTTAGTAGACACAACATGCTGGCAAATAAGTGCCTAATGTCTCTCACAGTTGAAGAGTGAGTAGGAAGTTAATGACAACTGGAGCATCATTTAGAGACCTCGCAAAAAGCACTCGTTCACTGATGCCCTGACGTGGAATTTATTGGTTACCCATCAAATATTCTCACTATTCTTCATCCTGCATTTCAGAATATAAAACTCCCAGCATAAAGTAGACATTTGATATTCATTGCAAAGGTAGGAAGGCTTGCTTCCAAGAACCCCCTTGTCTAAGCAGGGAGGCAGGTTTATACACAGGTCTTGCTAATATGTTTTGATTGGTATTCTGGAGTATTTAGGAAGAAGTAGCACTGAAGCGCAAATAAGGAAGTAACTCTGTCTCAGAAAATTAAGATCCACAGGAAAGGTGTGGCATGTGGTTTTAAAGAATGATCAGGTATTTATCAGCTGCAAAGAAGACTGGAAGAAATATATCCAAGTTCCTGTGTGAACTTGCGTGTAAGAAATGCAGGCATCACAAGCAAGGTGGGGGCCTGGGCAAAGGCCTGGAGACCTGTGGTTCTGATAAATGTTTGCTGTGGCTGTGATCCAGAGGATGTCCAGTCGAAAGCTGTTAAGTGACATCTGGGAAGATCAACGGTTGCTAGGTACTTACAGATAAGAAAAAAGAGAAAAATAGATGGTATGGTTGATCTGGTGCAATTGGGAGGTGGGGGATAAGGGCTCCCTGCTGAAGGTCAAGTTCACTGTGGAAAACACCTCTTGAGAAAAGAGGGAAAAAAGTTATAGCGCTATCCGAAAGATTAATGAAGACAAGAGTGCTGTTCTGGGCCTGAGATGGGTAATCTGTCAGTTTGATTAGATTGAGAAAGGTTGAGGAAAGTAGATCTCTCACTGAGCTCCAAGGGCTTTTCTAAAGACATGACGATCTGGAGGCCTCTGTCCTCATCCTGAATGGGCCCAGTGATGGATTCAGAATTTGAATAGGCTATAGGGAGGAGCTAGAACTACAGGATCTAGATGGCAGAAGTATCTTGAGTCACTGAAGCACATCTTTGGGGGACTGCATTATGTTGCCCTGTTTCCTCCTTATTAACTCTGCTTAGTTCCCAGCATGGTGTGTGTGAGCCAGGTTGCCGTGCCCTCCCCAAAACTGATGCTGGTTGTTTGAGAATGTTCTAGGATTTTCTAACTAGGGATATGGATTCACAACAGCCACCAATGTCAAGGCCAGTCAGTGACTTCCCAGTCCACTGGCACACATTCAAGAAGAGTAAGAGAATGCTAACAATGACCGTGCAGAACAAATGCATTTATGTGTGGGGCAGGTGGACCATACCACCAGACAGAAGAACTGCTAAGGTTGAATGAGCTCAGACCTTGTGAATCTCAGAATTGAGTGGGGCCACTCCCTGCCTGCCTCTACATGCTCTGAAACACATAAATATGACACCCCACTGAAAGGACCATGGCAATCAGTCACATAATATAATATAAACACCCGTAGTTCTCTGTGTTAATGAGGTATCTATTTAGGTTCTGTGTGTTTAGCTACTGAGTTTCCCTTCCTGTGCATTTCTTTCACAAATGTATTTAATCCCTGGTTCACCCTCAGTAAGACATATGCATTCACATTCACCATCTTTAAGCAACTGTCCTGAAGAACTTCACCTAGGTCTCCCAGAGAAAGTGTTTTCTCATCCAGCCCCACTGTACTCTTGGCACCCAATTCCCCTGGAAAAAGCAAGGACCAGGGACTCCTGTTCCCAACTCCCAGAGGTATGCCAGTACTGTCTGGGTAGACAGGAGACCAGGAACCACAATTGTTCCAGACTACACTGTTATTCACTCAGGTAAAACACAGATTGAGGACAACCCTTATGCACTGCGTTTTGCCTTCCTTGAAAGGTGGCTATGCTCTGGGTACCTCAGTGTCCAGGCAGGACACAGCCCTGCATTCATTGCCAAGTGGGAAGGGGCTTCAAGGGAGAAAAACCTCTGCTACACCCTGCTGACAGACTCACACATCTCAGGATGGAAGGTAGATGGTGACTGAAGTCATCTTTAGTAGGGTTGTCTTTTTGAGATCGTCCCAGATAGAACTAGTAAGCAGTCCGCACATTCTATGCATGCTTCCTCAGCTCAATCAGAAAGCTGGTCATTCATTCAGGGGCGAGGTGACATGTTCTACATGACTAGCTTATGATCCACCAAGGCTCTTGCCCTCACTGCCTAAGGGACTTAACTCCTTTCACCACAAAGTAATGAGATTTCTGAGCTAGCCAAGCAAACCCTTGCTCCCCTAGTTTGCTTATTACCCTTAGTCATAGCAAGAGGGAAGTAATTACCACAGTGACCATGTCATTCTGACCCCACAACAATATTGAAAACATAGGGACAGTACCTTGTTTGAATTAGTTCCTTCCTATGTCGTACTGTTAAATTTTTCCATTCCAGTAACATAATGGTGGCAAGAAAATAATTTTTTTATATATTTTTAGGTATGTGTTCCATTAAAGGTGGCCATCTGTATACAACCCCTTATTTTAGCTCAATCGTGGTCTTCAAGGAACTTAGGTGCTAAGTGCAAAGTTAGCATTTACAAATGAAGAAAGGGAGACCCTCGGGCTGGCACATAGGAAGCGATGATGTGTTCATTATCATTTGTGCAAACTATATGTGTGTTGGAAAAGGATGTTTAATATGCAAAGATTGGTGGCACATATTTGGACATTTTATTCATTTTTTTCTTACAATATCACTAATAAGAGATTGGAAGTTGGAAGGCTCGTGCTGAACCAAACAACACGATACCTTGTGAACTGGTGGGGCATTAGAGCCAGCAGCAGAAGGGTGCCATGTGTCCATTTCAGAATTTTGGTTCTAGGCAATTTCAGACAGTGCGTGATTAATTATGATTAATCGTATTTACTTAATAGTTCCTTGTGGATATTTCCATCTGAAAGCAGACACCTGGAAGTTATTCAAGTTGGTGGCTAAAATTTTTCATTCATCTTTTAGATACTCCTCCGGAGCCCGACCACTTTCATCTCCTTATTTAAAAGTGTCTTCCTTTGAAAACATGGGAAAGAGTGGGTTTTTTGCTCCTAAGTCCTTCTAGTCTTCCTAAGGATTCTGTGACTTACTTAGAATTAAACTGTAAATGGGCACTGCATTAATTAGGCTGCATCACCTAAGCTTTCTTCCTTTCAGTGCTCAGTAGGTCAGATATCTGTTTGGAAATCAAAAAGGTGGGGACCAGGGAACTGCGAGCACTAAAGGGATTGTATTGGTTGAATACCTCTAAGTGTATTTACTGAGTACAACTTGCTAGTGTGGTCAGACTGGCTTCAGATTAGCAGTCCCGTTTTCTCAGCCTCTACACACTGGGGTTGCAGACTTACACTTGAACAGTGGTTGCAGACCACCTTGAATACCCACTTAAAATACCTTCTGACTCAAAGCTTGACACTCAGCATATATGACCGGATACATTTCACATCCAGCCGTCAGGTCTTCTCAAATGGTGGTCTCTGGGCTCCAGTTCCCTCGAACACACTTAAGATGCTCCAGTTTGGTTCAGTACCTCAGAGATGGGCCCAGGATCTACGTTTTCACAAGCAATATTATTCCCACATATTCAAATGTAAATGTCACTTTCTCTAAACCCTTCCTCTCTGTGTAAGGAGCATGGTACTTATAGATACCAAAGACTGAACAGCAAAGATGGTGAGAGACAAGATCAGAGTGGTCGGCCTTCAAGAAGTTCTTTTCTTTTAATTCTAGCCAGAGGCAGGGGATTAACTGCTGCTTTCTTTTACCTCTTGCCTTTTCTAAAAGGCAAACTTTATACTTAGACAAATTTCATTCTGAAGGTAGTTTCAAAACCAATATGTGGAATGTTGGTAGAGCTGTGGCAGGAAGGGGAGGGGAATTGTCTACAAGGTGATAAATTTGTCATAGCATTTTAAAATTAAATAGTACATGAAGTTTGGGAAAGTTCAGTGTAAACTGAATTTGGAGATCATAGCCTAGGCACATTCCCAGCCTAAGAAGGAGCCCGTAGACAGGATAACAATATAACTTATTATGAGGCTGTTTGACTGGAAATAAATAAAAGGATTTTAATATAGTTTCAGATTGTGTTTTCCTCTGCTTTTGAAGTCCATTGAATTCTTAATGTTGATTTTCTACTTTTTTTGGCTTTTAAAATCCAGTCCACTAAGGTCTACAAAGCTGTTTCCCCCAAGGCTAAGTCTGTTCTAGGTGAGCTAATCAATCAATTTCAACCCATTAGGAAAGAGCACTCAAATAAAAAGAATCCTAACCTTTTGATGGATTTGCTAGCTGTTTGCTCAACGCAATTTTTTTTCTAATTGGCAAAATACCAGAAAGAGAAGCAGTCTTACATTTTAAGAAAGGGAAGGAGTCCAGGTTCCTGAGAACCATGCAGCACTCGGGGGGAAAATGTTTCTCAGATCCGGAGCTATTGATTAAGTACAGCCTCCTTTGGTGGTGATGGAGTTGTTCTTAATTAAATCTTTCTAGCCCAAGTTGAAATGCACACATGCTTAGGATATGAAAGAAATGCTTCCAAAAAGCAAACTGGGGAGAAGATGTGATATTTGGCCGAACTGAACATCAGACTTCAGCAGAGGCTTTGCCCTGAGCAATTCAAAAACTTTTCTTCAGACTCAGGTCTACAGAATGATTCTGGTCACAGGATGAGACTTATCTGAGTCCGTTCTGCTGTCACATGACCAGCCTAGCCTTACTGCTAAACTAGACTATGGTACAGAGACTGATTTGTGATGCTACGTTTGGTGAACAGGGTCTTAACCCAGAGGGATTTTTCTCTCTGACCTGTGAAGTGTGATGGGATACATTGGACGCAGTTGACAGGACTTCTTCAAGCTCGCAAAGGTTTTTGTTTTGCCTCAAAATGCTGTATCACAACCCCAGAGACTAGACTGGGATGGGATTTACTCTTGGTGCATGAATCCTCTCACCCCACCCCTAAATGTTTCCCCCTCACCCCCAATGGTTCCCTAATAGTTGGATTAAGTGCAGAAATTAGCTGTTCATTAAATTATTAGAAAAACTATATTTGTTTAATTCAGCTCTGTGGTTTCAAAAGTAAGGAGGAATAAAACACTAATGCATGTATTTCTCTTTTCTCCTTTCTAGGTTCTGCCAAGACAGAATAATCTCCAAGGTATGAGACAGCATATTATTCCCCACTTCGTTGGCTAAACTCAGAATGGTATTTTTTCTGTTTGTGGTGAGTGTGACCCTCAAATGGTAGCCAGGAGTGGTTATTGGCTCTGCTGGTGGTGTCGGTGAATGGAAAATACTACAAATATAATATGGTCGGATCAGACCAGGAAGGAGAGGGGCAAAGAAAGGAAGGGAAGGAGGGGAAGAGAGGGAGGCTTTCTTGCTTGATTAGCCCTTTTATGAGACAGCAGACTTTTTGTCTCTGAGTTTCAAAGACAGAAGACAGCTTCTTTGTGAGCCAATGTGGCAGGGCCCCACACCTCCACTGAAGCCTATTTTGGAAGAATTAAAAAGCAGAAGCCCCTCCTTATAGCTCTGAGTCCTCAGCTGCATAAGGTCTCCTATCCAACTCTGCAGGACCACATTAGCCAAGCTGTCTAACTTCCAGAAGTCTCCGTAAGAACAAGCTATTGCGGATGTACTAATCATATTATGGAACACAATAGGAGCCCCTCTTGATTCCCTTAGAGGACCAGGCATAGAGGATGTGCACCATCTGGTTGGTGAAGGCAAGAACTATTTTTTTTTCAAGAGGGCACCCATCCAAGTTCTGTTTCAAGCGCATCAGAAGGAGGAAGGATAAGCAAGTCTGTTTATAATGAGAGCGGTGCTGAAGCTAATAAGATGGGGTGTGTTTTCAGTGCGCGACGTCTCTCTGAAGCTACGTGTGTTTGCAGTACATTTGGCCGCCTTGCTTGTTCGGAGGCTGGGCTTCCAATTGAAAAATGTAAAACTCTCCATGTGTTAATTGGAAAATAGAGGCATCTTTTGCCGTAGAGCATCTGGCTTCCTAGGTATTAATTACGGCTCTGTCTACACATAGAGACTAGTATTTTTAACATCTCTTATTCACCATGTTACTTTTAGAGACTGTTAAGTTTTCAGATCACAGGGGGAGAAGAGTAAGATAAACTCTACTAGATATTGGGTGCTTTTAAAAATGCTAGGTGTGGCAGCACCCGCTTGTACTCAAAATTGCTTTATTTAAAAAAAAAATCTCAACCACCTTTTTATTCTTTAAAAATTTCATACAGTATATTTTTAGCATATTCTCCTCCATCCCCCAACTCCTCTCAAGCCCTCCCTACCCACTCAACTCTGTTCTTTCTCTCCCTTTCAAAACAAAATGTAAAAAGGAAAAACAAGTAAATACAGAGAGAGAGAGAGAGAGAGAGAGAGAGAGAGAGAGAGAGGAAAACATGGAGTCAAATCTGTTCTGATCAACTACTCCTGAACATAAGACCTGTCCTGGAGTGGGATGGATATACCCAGTGTCCCACCACTGAAGAAAACTGACTTTTCATTTCCTAGCAGCTAGTGTTTGTGAATAATAGCTTCTTTGGTGAGGCTGGGGCTCTGTGCCCACATCCCCTCCTCCACACTGTGATTTTGCCTGCCTTGATCTTGTACAGGCCATATGCATGATGTCACAGTCTCTGTAATCTCACCTGTGTACCAGCCCTGTTGTGCCTAGAAATTACTGTTTCTTTAAAGTTTTATATCACCTCTGGCTATTTCCATCCTGTCACTTGCTTAGATCCCAAAAACTAAAAGATAGACCTTCTTATCCATGGCACTCTGGAAGAAAAGATAGGAAGATGGCAGGTTCAAGGACAGCCCAGGCAACACAGCAAAGCCTTATTGGGGGAAAAATATACATACAGATACATAAAAATAGTGAAGACATGTTTTCAAGGTGGTCACAGTTTATAACAGCAAACAGCAATAAAGCAGGAAGAAAGGGTCAGGTTTACTATTGCTAATCTTCATTGAATCCTTCAAAAACATTTTTATTTGAGTGATAATAGAGGCCTAGAACACAGCCATTTCACTGGAGCTCACATCAAAGCAAAGCTGCAGGGACAAGGTGGAGGTCAAAAACCTGCTTCCAAAGAAGACTTCCTTGGGCTTCCTATAGACATTTAGAAATCTTCCACTATAGCAAACATGACTTGGAAAGCTAGGATGCCCCCTCAATAACTAGAGGCTTCTTCTGTCTGTATTCCACAAGCCCAGCTAGCCCTGGTAGAAAAAGCATAGTTACTTGACACACAATCTCATTAAAGGTAATTACAGCCGTCACCATCAATCCAATTAAAGAGGGTAACCAGCTCTGGGAGCCAGAAGCAGCACAGGCCTCTCTGACTAAATCCAGGATTTGAAATAAGGATGTGAGTGTGGATTTTAAGAATTTCATGTTTTGAAATACTTTTGCTTATAAAAATAGATAATATTGGGAAAATAGGTGAGTGGGAAGCAAGCAAATAATTGCAGCCTTGTATGTTTTGCATTTAATGATCAACGACCCATTTCTAAACAATGAGCTCGCCTGCTGTTAAGCACACTGGCTCTGGTCTCTTCCTCAGCTTCACTGGTGTTGCTTATAGTGCCTTTCGTTCCCTACATCGTAGCTTTTGCTTCTCTGAGTGCTTCAACAGTGACTAAGGGTTCTGAAGGCTACCCTACTGTGCTCATTAGACCCTCTGTTGCTATAGCAAATACCCAAGAGAGACACTCTAAGGGGAAAAGGGATCATTTCTATCTCATGGTTTGAGATCATTAGAGCATGACAGTTCACATTAAGAGATATGGAAAGACAGACAGACACACGTATATATACATACATACATACATACATACATACATACATACATACTACATAGATAAACACATTAGACATATAGATAGATACATAGATAGATACCTTACTCCACCAGGGCTCTCAGCCTATACCATGATGTCCTCTTAGTCCTCACTGGAAATCCCTGTACTTTTATACAGAATTGTGCTTTACATGATCTCCTAGCTGTGTCTCAGTCTCACCAAGTTGGCAACTGAAGAGAACCTTCATTGCTCAGGTTCTGTTTAAAAGATATTTTGGTACATCAGTATGATTTAATAGATCACTAATCAACAGTTAGTCATTTAAATGCTAACTGGTCACACTCCCCGAAGGTTGAAAGTGAGGCTAAAACTCCCAAGCTCTCGACCACTGTTTGCTTATGAGGTTTTTGTTTCATCATGTGGTTATCTGGCCCTGCTAAATGTAGCTTGTTACCCTGGAAGAAATTTCATTACAAGTAGTAAATACTTGGACCCAGTCTTGCTGGGGAAGTGATACTCTATGACTACAGTGGGTAAGCTAGGAGAGGGGGATAGGATGCCCTCCATGGGCTGAGCAGAAGACTATCCAAGTGAAAGAAAGGAACCTGAAAAAAGGCTACCCCTAAGTCAGGAGACGTCTTTTTCTAAAGTTGACTTCAATGAGAAACCAGGAGCTTCCAAGAACTTCCAAGAATCTGTTTCAGGTTCTAGAACAAAACCAAGATATTTCTCTTCATACTTTATAATGCCGTAGTATGTTTAACAGAGTACTGCCACTACTCCTGCTGTATTCTACTGCTCAGAAACCCAAGCCTGGTGTGATGTAGGTGAGAGCTACAGGAACATGAATACAAACAGGCAGACATTACCAACGGCCTAGAAAGATGGCTCTACATCTACTATGAAGTCTCTTCTTTCATTTTCAGATATTTCAAGGAAATCTGGTGTCCTCCTGAGGAAGGTTTAAAAAACAATAAAAAACCTGAATCCATGGTTATAAGACAGCATGCTATTCAATTACATTACGGTCCTCTTGACACAACATTTGAATGTATGAGTTATGGAAAGGAAACTTGCTTAGAATCCTTCACTAGAATTCTCAGGCCTGACCATATCCCATTCCAACTTTGCAAGTCATCCCAATGGGTAAGAGAATCATGAGGCACAAGTCATGGGCTTGTCCTCTGACATGCTTCTTCAAGATGTGCCATGACCTATTATGAAGAACAATGACATGAGATGTATTGTGTCTGTTGGTGCTGAGATAGGCACAATTCAAAACAGAAAGAGAAAAAAGAAAGAAAGGAAGGAAGGAAGGAAGGAAGGAAGGAAGGTAGACAGAAAGGAAGGAAGGAAGGAAGGAAGGAAGGAAGAAAAAGAAAGAAAGAAAGAAAGAAAGAAAGAAAGAAAGAAAGAAAGAAAGAAAGAAAGAAAGAAAGAAAGAAAGAAAGTTAGTTATGTGATACTCCTAACCTGGAGAGATGACTCAGTTGGTAAAATGGTTGCTATGTAAGCATGCGGACCTCAGTTCCGATCCCCATGCCCCTTATAAAGCCATGTGCATCTTTATGTACTGCACTGCAGGATAAAGAAAGGCTGCTGCTGAAGTCCTCACTGGCCAGCAAATCTAGTCAAACAGTGAGTTTCAGTTTCAGTAAGAGGTCCTGCTTCACAAAAGAGGGTAATAAAAGGATTAAGGAAAGACACCTCAATGTCTCTCCATGTCGCAAATGTCATCCTCTGGCTTTTTAACTTCATGCTCAAACATGCCTGCACATACACATAAGAGAGGAGTGGGACAGGGATGGAGGGGTAGGAGTCTTGTGGTACCACTGATGTCAAGAGCCTGAGAAAATTTAATTTATGGAATGAAAAGCATATATACATACATAATATTATATATATTATATATTACATATATAATATATATTATGAGGCTTTTCTCTCAGTTCCATTATATATACATTACAGTAGTTTCATTCCCTTTCCCTGCCATATCCTACCTATTTTCTGTAATTCCACATATCAATCATCAATAAAGGTCTAAAATTATTGAATAGAAAATTCCAGGAATGAGTCAGTGCCATTAAACTGCCCTCTTCTAAGTAGTGTGTTGACTAGTTTTGCTGACTCTCTGCAATTCTGCCAGGATGTGCATTGCTTCTTTGTCCACAGTATGTTCAGCCCAGTGTATCTACTGTGTATATACTACCCTCGTGTTAATTAGTCAGCAGCCTCCAGAGCTTTTTGGTAGACTGTCAATTTACAGCAGTGTTTGTCTTCAAGTAATTCTCATTTACTGAATAATATCACAAAAGCACAAGAGCAGAGGCTGCTGGGAATTCAAGGACAACAGAAGGATCTGTGAAGTGCTTCTTTTAGCAAAAACAAAGGTGGGGGTGGTATTCTCAATTTTTTTAGGAAACCAAAGAAATCATATGATGAAGTGTCTAAGATTCAATATATTTTGGTTGATCTCTGTTGGTAATCAACAATTAAGGTAATCAATTAAGCTTTGTCAAAAGTTTATACAAATAGGGTATATTGGTACCATTTATAATGTCACATGCCTCTGAGATCCTAGAATGTTGCCTCAGAGGTTAAGTAGGTCCTACTGAATGTTGAGTGGCCCCTGATCTCCCAACTCATTTACCTCATACTCTAATGGATACTCAGAATCGTTTCTACTGCACAGTGCTTTAGAACTGACCTTACGGGCAGACCCCACACAGGTCATACAACTAATGAGAAGTCTTAGACATTACTTCCTTTCTTTACTTGAGATAAACTAATGAAGGCCTCTTAAGGTAAGTGACTGTACCAAAGTTCTATGTAAAGCTAGCAGCATCACCAACTCAAGTTGTACAGTGCTTGTCCCTTTCTACCTGCCAGTCCCGTTATGATGTTGGTACAATATTCCTGTATTATTTTAAGTAAACATCTGCTTATCTTTTATTTAAAACAAACAAACATGTAGTTTGTTTGGAGTGCAGTACTTCTAAAGAGAATTCGCTGAGGTTCTCAGGAAAATGTTTTCACTGAGTAAGACATGCTTAATGGGATATCATTTCCATTCAGTGCACCTTGCAGACGAACTATGCTGTGCTTATGAGTAGCTGCCTTGGAGATCCAGGGCATAAGGAGAGGGACACTTTGACACCACACTTTCCAAACAGCTAAATATTGATGGAGATCTCGAAGAGGGTCACTCATATTTGAATAGAGACACCAGCACCTAAGTGATCATTCTGCAGACCGGCAGAAGTCTAGGAAGGTGCCAAACATACGCCGGGCTTCTGCCAAACATTTCTCTGGCTGCTGTTTTGGTCTCTTTTCTCCATTTTATTCCTTTTCAGGCTGTTTTGAGCTGTTATAATTTGGCCTCATCTCTACCCTCAAGATTATTTAGAACTTCTCTAGTTTACACATAAACAAATGCTGGAAAGGCTCATCTATGTGGCAAGTAGGGAAAGACTTGGATTCTCTGCCATTACCTTAATGGGCATCGAAGTAATCTTACTCAGATACCTCAGTCTATAGTCTACAAGTTACTGATCCACAAAGGGGCTTTCTCAAGCCTGGTCACTAGCAATTCTTTCCTAGATAATAGGGAACCCTTTAGAGATGAAGAACTAGACTCAGTTCTGTGCTGGGAGTGGTTTTCCCTGCAGAGAGGAATGTGAGAAAAAGAATGTCTGCTTTACCTCTTCTGGTGAACAGGAAACAGTTCTAAAATACCAGATTTATGGGATTTCCATTCAATTTGCAAGACCGCCAACTATGATCAGAAAAGAGGATGGGGTGGCATCTTCGTTACTTTTCCTCATTATTTATTTCAAAATAGCTGGTTGTGAAGAGCTCAAAAGCACCAAACAGACTTCTCATGTTTGAATGTGAACATATAGCTTTTTCTTTCCAATAAGTGGATATGGCTTACAAACCATAGAAGTCCTTTAATGTAAAGTCTCTCTGTGTCTACCTTCAAGAAGACTTTGGTTCCAATGCTCTACCTGCTTGCATTTCAGCACCCTGTGCTTCTTGTACAACTGAATGAACTGTGCACATGGTCTGAGGCTTTTCTCTTGAGTTCCATTATAATCTCTAAGAGTCTCCTCCAAGAAAAAACTGTGTGTCATGTAAAAATCATCAATTTACTGTTTGTGTTACTAAGGAACACTATACTTTTGCCTGTCTGTTATATATGTATCTTAATTGAGTTTATGCTCTTAAGATAGTTGATTTGATCTATTCTTTACATATTTGTCAAGCTCACTATAGAATTTTTAAATGATACTGTGAATTATCACGGGCTTTCGGGTATGGGGTGTTTAAATAGCTACTCTAGTCATGCTAGCTCTAATCTGTAACACATAGATTGGAGTAACCACAAGGTTTGTGACCACACCTATATGCCTATGTGTACCTTCATAGTCCATCTCCCACAGCTTTAAAAGTTGCTTTGAAAAATGAAATAAAAAATTGGTAAGTTGGGAAACAGGCATGTGAGCCTACATCATGTGTATATCCCATGTTTCAAAACTACAAAAACAAGCTCCTTGGATCTGAGGAGATGACTCCACGGTAAGAACTCTTGCTGTGAAAGCAAATGAATCATACTGAGCACCCACATAAAAGTTAAGCTCAGCCAAGGGCTTTTGTAACCCCAGCAATGGGGCAGTAGATAAGCAAACAGATCCCAAGATCTCATTGGTCAGTCATGCTAACTGGATCAGTGGGCTTCAGACTCAGTGAGAAACACTCCTCAAGGAACAAAGGCAAAAGGCAATAATAGAGTAAGTCATCCTAGCCCTTCTCTGGCATCTGTATGTATGCAAATTGGTAAGAACGTGTGCACGCGCACGTACACAAACACACACACGCGCGCGCATGCACACACACAGCAAAACAGACAAGCAAAAGACAGAGTTCACCAGTGACTGTTGCCATCATGTTCCTGTGCCTTGAGAACTAGGCATGGGGTAAACATTCAGTTCACAAATTCACCAGTTAAAAAGAAAGAAAACAGAACTGCTTTGGAGTCATTTTCCCAGCTCCTTCCAACTGTGTTGGCTTAAGCTGCCTCTCAGTGGAGCATCCCCTTAGACATTTGAAAGAACTTTTTCAGGTCTTAATTGACACCAAAGGAGTTCTTTGAACTTCAGTGCTTCTAAAATTTACTTAAAAATTAAGTCTTTCTGTACTAAAGTCACCAATATATGAGATATGCAAATTCATAGGACTTACTAAATCTGAACACCTGTTACTCAATTAACCCAGTGTCACACCCTGCCTTCTTCCTTATCCTGGAAACATTGCTAGGTCCTAGGGGAAGAGTGGTTTCAACACCATTGGCTTAAGAGGTGCCTGGGACATGAACGACCACTCTCTTGTGCTTGGAAGAGGTCTATGAAACAAGGCTGTGGGAGCAGGTGGTATCTTGCCTTTCTGTTTTGGAAGCTAAAGGGCCAAATGCTGGTACCTTGATTTTGAGAAACTTAATTTATGTTCTTTATAAGCTCCTCAGTCTTGGACATTGTTTTTAAGTAGGGCGACAGACAAACAGCTGACTATTCACTGCACATGCAGATACCCAGTACTCCAGAACTGGCTCCCCCTTCCCCTGTAAAGTCCCAGGTGACATCATTTGCTCTGAATCAACTTTCACAACACTGGAGTAACTTTTTGCAAGGCTCTCATGGAATAACACTCTAACTGTCTGTACACTTATACCAACCCCGTTGACTCTTGCTGTATCTACCAGACACTACCCATAAGCTATTCTGCCCCATCCAACTAGGATCAGTATTTTACATCATACATATGATATCTCATAGTGACTACTTTGGAGAAATTGAAGTTCAAGTAGCCTGCTATAGAATAATTAATACATAGGACTTACTAAATCTGAACATCTGTAACTGGAAACATTGCTAGGTCCTGGGGGAAGAGTGGTTCAGTTTTAGAGAAGAATCCTAAAGAAATTCTTCTTTTCTGGGAATGTGGTTCAGCTGGTAGCGTGCTTGCCTAGCATGTATAAAGCCCTGACTTCCATCCCCATCATCAAATCAAAGGAATCATGGGGACTGGATGTGGTGCTACATGCCTTTACTTCCAGTATTAGGAGGTAGAGACAGGATCTCTCTGAGTTCAAGTCAAGCTTAGTCTATACAGTGAGCCAGCTAAATCTTCATAATTGAGAACTTGACTCAACAAACGAGGTTTAAAGCCAAAGGCTCAACTGGTTGTGTTGGCTATGCCTGCAATCATAGCGTTTAGAGGTAGAGTCAGGAGAATCTGGTGTTAAGGTCAGTCCCCTCAGCTACATTACAAGTTCTAGGCCAGTCTAGACTAATCTTCTTGACTTCCAATGAGTTTCTTAGCTTAATATAAAGGTTCTTTTCTATCTATTTTTCCAATGTTTGCTTCCCCTGGGACCTAACCATGTTTCCCAGGCACCTAAGGCCTAAAGCTGACTGAATTCCTAATCATCACAGCATAGGTTAGTTAATCCCTTAGTCTTCACAGCACCAATGGGAGGCTTCTCCTCTACTCCCCACAACACCTAAACAGCTCATATCAGTGAGATGACCTCACATGAGCCTTCACTCTACTCCAGCTGTAACTGCCCCTCCTCTCGCCATGTAATTTCCACACAAAAGGCCAGCTTTATTTGGAGTTCCACCGTAGATTTGCTTTTAACCACACCCCGTTCCTCAAGAAAAGGCAATCTCATAGGAATAAATATTTCTTTATATCCCTATTGTGACTGTGCTAAAAATTTACAGAGTTATCTGAGCTTGGTGGTAATGAGTCTCAAGCTGAGGCACAGGTTAAACCTTGACTACAGATGTATATACAAGGAGATCTGCTCTTCAAAAGGAATCCTGCTTCATTCCTAGATGCGTTATCTTATTTATAACATAATAATTTATTTTGTTATCATTTTTGTAATGTAATATGATATATAATAAGTAGCAGTAATTCTATGCTAAAATATTAAAGAAGGTCCCCTGACTTTACTTATTTTCCTAATGATGAAGAACAGAGTCGATAAAAACCCAGGAATACCCAGCATGGTAGCAAGCACAGGAAAGAAGGAAGGACAGAGAGAAAAAGCAAGACCCTGTAAGACTGAGTGGACTGGTCAGTGATGGTTGCTCCTAGTTGCCAATCTGTTTGGCTTGGGCAATGCCTAATTAAAGGAACAGCTTAGAGTGCTGCCAAAGCCAGACCACAGAGACTGTGACATAACTCAGGATTGAGCCCATGGGTGGATTTGTAGCATGATGGCTTGACTAGGAGCTGATGAGAGGTAGGAGCTGGGCCTAATTGGGTGGGGGTGGGGAGGTTGGTCCAAGGAAGCCTGTTCTTGGAAAATGTCTCTTTCCTCAGCCCCTTTCCTGAGTGTTCCTTTCTCTGCTTGCTGTCTGCAAAGAAATAGGAAAAAGGAAGCATCCCTCTACCACACTGAGATGTGAGGAAATAGTGCTCCTCTGCCACACTGGATGTTCTGGCCAAATGTACATGAACATTCAACACACCCATATGCATATTCATTCTCTCTCTCTCTCTCTCTCTCTCTCTCTCTCTCTCTCTCACACACACACACACACACACACACACACACAAACACAAACACAAACACACACCACAAATACATGTGTGTGCACACACATATTCATATACACATACATACTCATTATCAGTCTTTTAGCTGCATGGTAACTATTACATCACAAATCTCTAATGATCAAGGAACGATTTGATAATGAAAAAATATGTTATTCAAAAATCATATGTTAAAAGACTCCTTAATAAATGTTTAGTGAAACAAAAAATATTCACACTTAAACTGCAGTGTGTGTAGACAGTAAGGTGTGTAGATAGACCTTACTCAAAATGATTCTGGGAAGACCAAGCTTATAACTTGTTTTCTCTAAATCACTAGATCTCTGCAACAGTGTCTGGTTATCCCCAAGTCCTTCAGTCTGTCCCCTGCATCATGTCTACCTTTGAAAGTGTTTTTCTAGTCTTGTGTCTGAGAGCAATGGTCCAAGGAACTTTCTTTTAAGTGAAAGGTGTTGGCTTTTAACACAATTTCTTAATAAAACTATTCAGACAACTCAATGACCCCTGTGGTAGTTTGAATTAGAATGGTCCCCAATAGGCCCATATATGTAAAGCACCACAGAGTGGAACTGTTTAAAAGTGTATCCCCGGGCTGTGGGGGGCAGTGTGGGGGCTGAGGTTTCCAAAGCCTCCACCAGGCCCAGGCACTCTCTCTTCCTCAGAATATAGATATAGAACTCTGAGCTATTGCTCCAGTGCGTCCCTGTGTGCCACCATGCTCTTCACTGGGATGCTAATGAACTAAATCTCTGAAATGTAAGCAGGTTCCCTAATTAAATGTTTTCTCTCATGACAGCTGTCTTAGTCAGGGAATCTCTTCACTGCAGTAGAGCAGTATCTAAGACAACCCTCTTGGTTTTTGTTTGCTTGGATTTTGTTTTGTCTTGTTTTTTGCTCCTTACCTTATTCTAGACTACTAAGACTGACAAGCAAGTCACTTCTTATAATGCACTAATAACAAATCGTCGCTCTCTTGGGAACTCCAGGGTGTGTAAGCACAGGGTGTGTGCCTACAGTTTTTGCAGCTGCCTGTCTAGATCAACAGACTTTAAACTGTTAAACATGTTTGAGAATGATTGTAGATGTGTTTATAAAAAAACACATAAATAAAGTTTCATGGAAATGAATGTTAAATCATATAAAGTCTACAACTACAAATATTTCCCACTGTTTCTGGGAGAATGAACACTGCTAATTATTCAAAAGCCTAGGAACTTTATAAACATACGTGTCAAAGGCTGGGGAATGGCTAAGTCAGTAAAATGTTTGCCACTCAAGCTCACATGTAGCATATGTTCACATAACTGCACAAAACCACATACACACACAAATGTGATTGCATATAATACATTAGTCACCGTTATAGGCGCACCACTGAGAAGGTCATCCTTCCCCATATATACTTTCAGTTTAAGCTGGTTTCATCTGAAGTCATCTATCCGATCGATCCCTTCAGTTCATGAGGGGGAGGGATAGGCTTAGCTCTCCTCAGTTCTTTGGGAAATACATGAAGCTTTTGCTGGATTCCTAGCACCAGTGTATTTAATGTGTGATTCATTCCACATCAGTTGTGACTTGGACTCTTTCATATATCAGATGCTCTTACTAGATGCTGGGGATAGAGCCAAGAACAAGATGGTCAAGGTCTCCTCCTTTGGAAAACCTTTAAATATTCTTAAGGAAGTTAGTAAAAACTACCCTTGAGGTACAGAAACAGCAGTAGCAGTCGGTGTGGGGTTGGGAAATCAAGATGAACACCAATCAGCCTTATCATCAAGAGGCATAAAGGTGGAGCTGTAAATTATGCTGTTTATGTTAGGAGTCCCCCAAGATCTGTTTTCTGTTTGGTTTGGTTTGGTTTGGTTTGGTTTGGTTTGATTTGGTTATTTGGTTTGATTTGAGACAGGGTCTTACTATGCAGCCTTGGCTAGCCATGAACTCACTGTGTTGACCCAAAGCTCACTTCTAACTCACAGAGACCTTCCTGTCTCTGCCTCCTGATGATTGAGATTAGAGAAAGGTACTGCCATATTCAGCCAAAACTCTGGCCTTAAAATATATGTTATGATTTAGGGACTACTTAAATTAGTGCTGTTTTGTATCATCACTACTGAGGGCCAGTTAATGCTTTTCATTTCTAGTTTTAATTTCATTTTTAAACACTGGCTAATTCATAGCTGTGTAGCTCAGAATGATGGCTTTAGAGAAACCCTAACACAATAAAACAATATCTAAAGCCAGTATAGATTGGATTCAGGGGAAACACACACAAACGTCATAACCTAGGAGCAAAGCATGTCCAATACTTACTTCCCTGCGCTACTAAGAATCAGTGCTCACATTTTTAGCAGCCAAGTCATGATGGACAGATACTCTGTCTAGAGTTCAGTCTGGTTAGCAAGACCACTGTTGGTTTTCCCAAACGTTAAGCTCCTTCCTTAAGTCAAGAACCTGAATTTTTTATTTAATTTTTTTGTAGTCATGTCCTTTTTCCTCTAAGACAGCAGATCTTCCTGTCTTAAGTGACCTGGATTCTGGCTTAACCACAACATCTAAGCAGTAATGCAGCTGCTGCCTCCTCCATCTCCACTCTCCTCTATAATCTGTCTTTGTAGCCCTTCTGGTCTTCCTAGATATAGTTACATGCATCAACCCCCAGTATAATTCAAATGCCCTGCACTCCCTTTAGATCCTCTGCCTCTCCAAGTCTATAATCCTATCCATTGAAGTACAAGGCCCAGGAACACAGGCTCTTGTATACATCCTGGCATTTGTCATATGAGAGGTTGACAATTCTCTCTTAGAGTCTTTGTCTTCATCTATAAAATGGGGTAAATATAACAGCAACATCTACTTCATAGGCTTAATATCATGACTGAGTGATATAATATTTGCCTTATGATCTGACTATTCTTTGTCAATATTTGGCAATTACTTTACTAGTATTGGTTCAATACATTCAACAGATACTTTTTACTCCACATCCTAAGATATCCCAGTTACAACCTTTTAAGGGATAAACTCATTCTGAGTTAATTATTTACTTAATCTCACTTCTTTTCAATGGTGATTTGCTCGAGTATCTAGCCCTTGGCTGAAAAATCTATTTTCATTGTTTGGCTGTGTTTCAATGCTGGATGCTTTAAAAACAACATTTAAAAAGTTTGAGAAGTATTGACTATATGTCATTGTCTCTGAAAAGGAAGAGAGCATGGTTAGGGACTTAATTGTGAGGATGCATTTATGTGGCTAGATGATATGTGAGTAAAATTTTGCAAGGAAAAGTTTCATATGTGCTTTCTACCTTCTGGAAGCTTCTACAGTACAAAAATAGCTATCAAAAAGAAAAAGCCTGCACACCCGTCTTCAGCCTACTGACCCCTTACCATATAAGGTAGTCAAAGCCTGTACCACTCCCCTCTAAACACAGTTTGGGAACTCAAAGACAGTATGGTATTTGTGAAAAAACTTCCTTTTTCTCTTACTAATTAATTTATTCACTTTACATCCTAATCACTTCCCCCTATCCTCCCAGTCCCTTCCCCTTCTCTTCTGTAAGGGTAGAGCCTCCCTGTGTCCCCTCATCCTGGCAAATC
Source organism: Rattus norvegicus (assembly GCF_021556685.1). Lineage (NCBI taxonomy): Eukaryota > Metazoa > Chordata > Mammalia > Rodentia > Muridae > Rattus > Rattus norvegicus. The sequence continues at coordinate 111,462,628 of NC_141536.1, forward strand.
AAGTCTCTGCAGAGCTACGCGTATCCTTTCCCACTGAAGTCAAACAAAGCTGCCCAGTTAGGGGAATGGGATCCACAGATAGGCAACTGCTTTAGGGATATCCCATGTTCCAGTTGTTGCGGGACCCACACAGACACTGAGCTGTGCGTATCCTATATATGTATGGGGGACCCAGGTCCAGACATGTAGGCTTTTGGTTGGTAGTTCAGTCTCCAAGGGCCCTCAAGGGTCCAGATTAGTTGACTCTGTTAGTCTTCTTGTGGAGTTACTATCCCCTCCAGGACCATCAGTCCTTCCTCCAACTCTGTAAGAGTCTCCAAGCTCCATTCAATTTTTGGCTGTGGGTATCTCCATCTGTTTCAGTCAGCTGCTGGGTAGAGCCTCTCAGAGGACAGTTATTTCCCATCTACTCCATTCAACTACTGAGAAGCAGCCTAGCTGGGTTTGCATGCTTCTCTACCTAAATTTCTAATACGAGGTTATTCCCGAGAAGACTTTCAGCAGTGAACTGAACTCCTCGGCCAGCAGTAGTAAGCTGCTGCCTGCTGTGAGCCCATGTCACCATAACCTACCTTGAGCTCCTGTTGAGGCTAGCTGGCTTTAGCCTCAGATGCAGTCCACACTCTTTCCCCAGGTCTCCTCCCAGATTTCTACAGTAAGCAGCAAAGTATAGGGGAGAATTTGCAATCTTTCAGGCTTCAGTCTGTTGCTTGGATGCAACTGGCTGAGTTGGTAATGGACCAATGAGAAGTGGTGAGATATAAGTGGCTCATGAAAGGTGGCGCTAATGCAGCGGAGTTTTGTTCTGTGTTGTGTGAAATTCACACATTGGCTACCTCTTTTGAAGTCAGTAGAAACGTCTAGTATTTTCCAAAGCTGCTATTGACAAATCATTATGAGGTTTAAATACAACACTATAACAGAGATGGTTTGAAGAGCAGGTTAAAATGGAGTTTTAACTCTTGCTATGGTCTGGTTTCCATTTATATTTTTATCTATAGTTATGTCCTCGTCTATGTCTATATTGTCGATGTAGATGTCAGATGTAGATCTAGGTGGATATAAAGATAGAGATATGGACATAGTTATAAATGTAGATGATATGGATATAAAGCAGATATAGAGGAAAAGACACAGTTAGATGTGTACATAATTGTTCCCCTCTGAATAAAGAAGGAAATGGTTTCCCCTTGCTGAGAATCATTTAAACTGGTTTCTAGATGCACCCTACAGAGAGATATAGTTTACTGGGTTTCCATTCCAGGTTTGTTAAGCGTCTATAATAAGTTAGAAAGACTTGGTTTTTCATCTGAAAAATGGGAAGATTTTTCCTCTGAAAGTTGAGATGGAGACTGACCCAGTTCATCTAGTAAACACCTGGAGCACTGCCCTGCATGAAGGAGGACCGTCTGTTGAGGAGTGGTTAGGTACTCTCCACCTCTCCCTCTCCTTGGATTCTTTTCTGCCTCACAAGATTTCACTGAACATCCCTTTGATACTGCAAATCATGTTTGTGCTAATCCCTGTATATTCTTCCTTAATTGAGTTGAGTCTTAAGGTTAATGCATCTTCATTGCTGTATCCTCATGAAGACAATATTTAAACTCAGAGAGACAACGGTGGCCCTGCTATAGCCCGTTGGGTGACCTGAGCCTCCCTGGATGTAAATCCCTCCTCTCTGCAATGGGAATATTGCCATGGGTCCTCCTCCTGTGCTTGGATTGTTAACAAAAGGGACATAGATACTAATTTGTAAATGTAAGGAGTCAAGAGGTACTTAGTAATTGAAATAAGGCTGTCCTGAAAGACAAGCCATTTGTTTGAAAAGGCATCAGATCCAAAAATGGAACTCAACTAGTGACCTAGGCAAGCAGACCTCTGACCAAGGAGGCTCTGCCAGACTTGTCCGAGCAAGCAGGGGGAGTCAAAGGGAGTAGATCCATTGGCTGGTGTCATGGCAACCCTTTCAGAAGAGACTTGCCTGCAGCTATGTCTATAAGAGCCTCTGAAAAGTAAATCATTCAATCAATGAGCTGCATTGTCCTCTCCACATTTCCACCGATCAATGCAGCTGATCTCCTCACCGAATTAATTGGGTCACTCTTCTCTGATGTGGCTGTAGGGATTTTGTGTGTTTTTCCTATTATAGAAATAGTCGAGTTAATCTCCAGTCTGTATTTAGCTTCACATTTGACCTCTGCCACGTCTCTGTTAGAAAGGGCAGGAAGAGGAACCTGGCTGAGTGAGAATAACTTCTATGTGTTTGGCGCACTGCTGATGTTCAGCATGGCTTCTGGGGAAGCCATGGGCAATCTGGTGGCACATGAATATCAATTTCTTCATCTACAAAGTGAGGCTAAGTACTTCATATTAGGATTGCTTTGAAATCAAAAAGACATAATATAGTCTGATATAAAGTAACCAACTCCTGTCTGAGTCGCCTTCCAGAGGGGAAGAGAAAGGCTGTATTTCTGAAGTTGGATCTAGGAGTGTGCCTTTGTGGACATCTGACACTTGGGAATGCTGTAGGCTGTTCCCCAGGCTAGGTAATTCGCAAGACAATGATGCCCTGGCAGAAGAGTCAGGCTACCAAGGAAGACATGTTAGCTACCAGTTAGGCTAGACAACTTTATCTTTGCCTTGTTCCTTCCCTTCTCCCTTTTCTTTAGGCAACTAGGCAGTTAACTTGTCTGTTGGTGGGATAGCAGAAGAGAATGTTATATCCATTCTCAAAACTCTACTTGGAGCTCTGCAGCGGGGTGATATTGTGCAATCCTTGGATGTCATGTGTCTTGGAATCAGAGAATGAGATTATTGTATACCAGATGACCAATGGTCTGAAGACCAGAGATGAGGAAGAGTCACCTGGTCCACGATAAATCACGGACATGATAATGCATGTTAACTAACCTGATTTCCTTCTTTTCAATAGTGTACCATGCAATATGATCTGCTGATCTATACCAGAACCACCAGGGAAGTTGTTAGAACAGCAGTTCTCAATCTGTGGGTTGTGAACCCTTTCATAGGAATTACATATCAGATATCCTGCATGTCAAATATTTACATTATGACTCATAACGGTAGCAAAAGTATGGTTATGAAATAGCAATAAACTTGTTTTATGGTTAGGGGTCACCACAAGATGAAAAACTGTATGTATTAAAGTCACAGCATTAGGAAGCTTAAGAACTACTGTATTAGAGGTAAGATTCAGGACCTTCAGCCTCTATTAATCAGAATCGTGGGGTAAAGAACAGGAGTCTGTTGTTACTGTTACTCTTGTCCTGGTGATTTAAGAGCTTGCTAAGTCTAAGACACACAGATTTAACTGCTCTTTACTCTAATTGTGGACCTTTAAAATGAAAAGGGAAGATGAAATTAAATGGGGCTATAGTATTTATAACATTCTTATTGGAAAATAAGAACGACAAAGGTTAGCAACCCTTCCTTTATTACTGGCCTGGAAAATCCAAAAGTCACAGAACTTTCTACTTTAAAGACATTCCAAAGTTCAGATTTTATTCTTTGTCCATGTTGTGTCTCCCACTTCTGTTTCTGTTAAAGCAGCTGACCCACATAGGCTGTGAGTATGGTGTACCTTAGGAGAGGGCAGGTTATAATAACCCTGATCACCATGCAACACTCAACTGACCCCAGCACTTGAGGCACAGTTTCTGCAATTGACAGTTGTGACCCTCTCTACTAATATCATCGCTGCATACACTAACTCCCTCAAGAACAGCCTCATAAGGTCAAGGCCATGTGCCTACCCACCCGGTAGAAGTACTAGAAATCTGTTGGATTGCTCTAGTGAGTATGTCCCTTTGCAGACTTCTAATCCCCGAGCATGCTTGGTAAGAAACATCCCTCAGTAAAGGGGTTGTAACAGTGCTGTTCACACTCCTGGAGGCAGAGGAATGGGCAAGTCCTCTTCAGGTCATCTGCACTCAGCTTGCTCTTTTCTCAGTATCAAGAGAATGGAGACTTCTTATAGTTTTGGGATACGGTGGAAAAAACAACTAATGTTTAAGGTTTAGAGATTAAAATGAACATGCAGCCTCCAGTTACTTATTGATCTTGGTCCTGGGTGATTTTTCAAAAGCAAATCAGCCAGCCGTACTGACACTTTATCATCGTATCGGGCACTGCGCTCTGGTGAGCACCACGAGCAGTAAATCAGATGTGGGCTGAGTGGCTGTGCTCTTCCCCTTCCGTTATCCTTCATTTCTTCCAAGGGATTCACAGTTACCATGTTTGTGTGTTGGTTTAACCTTGGGATTCAGGCAATTTAGAAGATGAAATTTTGGCTACCATCGGCATGGCAGGGGGAAACTGAGGCAGTTCAAATGTTAGTATGTCTCCAGGCTAAATGGGGAACATCCACTTCAATTTCTTAGTTCATTTTCTGTTTCTATTCCAAAACATGTATTTTTGGACACTTTATAAAGACAATGGGATTATTTAGTCTACAGTTTTGGAGGGCAATTGACTATCCGAGCTTAGGTAGCCCCACCTGTTGGCCCATTATTGACAAGCCCCTGTGTGCCATCATGTCACGCTGGGGAAACAGACTTAAACCTGGTGGCTTTTAAAGGGGATAAAATCATGGTAGGACAGAAATCCAAAGGAATTTGGTGGGCAGGTGACCCTTTTTAATAACCCGATCATAAGGGACCAACCAGGTTGCTTTGAGAACTACATTAATCTTTTCTGAGGGCCTTCCCCACCCCAAAGACGAGATTATTGTCCATTAAGCCCACCTCTTAATGTGTTCCCTCCTCTCAATATCACCTCACCAGCAGCCAAGTACTTAACAAATGAACTCTTAGTGGTCCCGCTCAAACCATATCCAAAAACACAGCATGAGTAGTCCTGGGCCATGCCACACTTCGAATGACCATGGAGGAGAATTCATGAATGATTCTATGTAACATCCATGTGGTTCACAGAACAGGGCAATAAAGTCCTGGAGATAGCACTTGTTAGTTTGTAGTCAATGCTAAAAAGAGATATTCTAGAACTAACCTAGCCCATCTCAGTTCTACCGGGTAGTTCCTCAGATTTCCCAGTGAAGGAACACACATGTGTGTTTGCTCATTTACCAACTATAAAAGCAGGTGAGAACCTCACCAGTTAAATCCAAAATGCTCGTCTGCATCTGAGATAGTGGCTCCCACTTTTGCCAAGTAGAACAAAACGATTGCCAACTTTAAACCACAGTCAGGGTCAGAAATGGAAACGTGGGCGTTACAAGCTCTACCAGTCCGAACTCTTCCCTCAAGACATGTTTTTCACATTTTAGATGAATTAGCTAAATCCATAAACCCAGTGAATCAGCAAAGGTGACTCACTTTCAGTCTGCCTTGGCAAGGAGCTCTGAAGCTGTGCAGAGAGCAGCTGTGCCTCATGGAGACACATTGGGACTATGGGCAATTTCGGAGAGTCGAGGAGTGTGATATCTCCCAGCCATGGCTCATCTGGCTTCCACTGCTTTGGAAGCTCCTGGATGTCCCTGTGACTTAGAGAATGAGAAGAGTTAAGGTCTCACACCACGTTCCCTGGTCCTGCAGGTCTGTGCTGAACAGTCATCAGCTCTTCCCTGGGATTTGGGCTCCACGGCTTCTCTTGTGTGGGTACAATTCAGTCTACACAATTCTCATAATCCAGAACCTCTACGGCAATACTTACCAATATTTTTACACCCATGGAGAGTCCTAAGGCAGCAAAGACATTAGTCATTTTCAAACCCCAACCCTAGTTTCCAGAAACTGTGAAAGCTAGTGACTGTTCTCTCCTAGGTAGAGGAGTAGTAACACAGAAGGTTCTGGCAGTGAGGAACCTTTTAAGGGAACCACTGAGAAGGCTGATTTAGTAGAACCAAACATCCAGCAAATGTCTTCCTGCCTCCCAGGGAAGCTGGGGTTCTTCTAGATTTCCATGAAGCTCCCTAGAATAATGCTTCTGTCCTGAACACAAAGCAGTAGCAAAGTAAGATATTCTGCCTTTCCAAATCAGTCAGCATGGAAGTCACGGGAGAGTCAGCCTTGGGCTGTAAGTGCTGAATTTGTCATTAGCACCTTTGACCTGTTGATGTCATCCTCCCATTTCCATCTCTTGGCTCAAGCATCTGTCTTAGGAGCTCTTTGGACCCAGATTCTAAAACAAGAATTTGGGTGTCTGAGACTTGCTGAGGAAGTCCTCCTAGCATACAACAGTGGAGTTGGTCACTGGGGAAGGAGAGGGAAAGGCAGGCTGTCATTGATCCCGAAGGCCTGGGCCTAGATTCAACCCACTGTGGAAACTCTGGAGCCTGGGTCATCCCTCTCAGTCTGTTCTCTGTGGATGCATTGCTGGCCTTTTGTAGGTTTGAGCTCTCATTTCCGTAAGGCCTCCTGGAGTTTTGTAAGTTCTAGGAAGACTCTGGGCATTCTGCAGTTGTCATCCTCAGAGAGTCCTTCAAAGAAAGCTCAGGCATGGCCAGTGTGGCACTGAAGGAAAGGGTGCATGGCTTCCTTATGCAGAGTCACTTGGCATTTGGGTGCAGCGTCATTCATTCAAGGGCCAGCCTTCATGCTTCAAATGACCCTTCACCTCTCTCTTCCCTCATGGAATAGCCACATAAGAGTCAAAATAGAGACGTGAGTCAGCTTTCTGGCAGTCATCACTTCTTCCTTAGTGGCACCAGCAGCATTACTTGTGGTTTTACCCAGGGTCCATATCGTGTGCGTGAACACATCTATAACCAGGCAGCCCCATCTCAACCCGGTGTGCTCACTGAATCTTTTCTCCTCTTGCTGGATGTACACATTATCACAGCATAAGAACCAACAGTTACTAAGTGCTCACTGACATACAAGTTTATGGACTTTACTTGTTCTAGCTCATTTAATGTCAAAACAAGCTCATCATTTGGTTAAAATTCTCATTTACATTTTACGGACAGGACAACAGACGCAACGCAATGTTTCTTGCTCCTCCAATAGACAAAGAGTTCCTGCTATGTCAGCCAGTGGACTAATCATTCCTTGGCTTACAGTAGTGCCTATCATAATCAAGTAAGTAATTAGCACAGGGAACAAACTGTGTGATAGTTCCAGCAGTAGTGTGTAGGAAGGAAGAAAGCCAGATCCGTCTGATTTGACCCCACAGTAGCCATGATCAGCAAGGAAGTGGGCACAGGAGTGAAGAGTCTTCCTGCAGACTCTCAATAGAATGTTTTCCAGGGCTCATGCTAGCAAATGGGAAATTACGGACACCCAAGCCCTACTGCAGAGAATTCGCAGCCTAGAAGGGTAACTAAGACCTGTGCACACGTATAGATACAGATGATGCAGATAGCATCTGCTTCGACCCCTGCTGCCTCTACAATCCATTCATAACACAGAAGGGAGAATGTGCTTTAAGTTTTCTATAGAACAACATGGGGATAGCAGGATCCGGCTTTGAAAAATGTTTAGTTTCTCAAAAATGACATCAAAGTGGATGCCAAGATCCTGAGGCAGTGCCCCTGGCATTCTTCCCCAGCTCCTCTCTTACCAGGATCCTCGTCTCCCTCTTCTCATGCAGCCCTGCTTTCAGTGCCTGGAAAGGAGCCTGCCTCTGTACAGTCAGCTCTTTGTACCTGTCCTCTGGAGTGTTCATGGGCGCCATTCACCCTTACGTCTCCTGATCATGAGTTTTTCACTACCTGTTCCTCACACCTCACTCCACATTTCCAATCTTCTTGGAAGACATAGTGATATTGAGTCACACCTGCATGCTTCTCCAACTCTAAGAGAGTTGGTCGCTGGTCTCCATGGGTGTCTTGAATCCAGAACTCCCCACAGACACCAAAATCTGAACTTTCAAGCCTTTTATGTAAAATAGTACGGGATTTGCATGTCATCTATAGACTTTCTTTCATATACATCATCTTGAAATTACTTATAACATCTAAAATTATATAAATGCTACGTATAAATGGTTGTTAGTGTGCATCTCTTAGGAATGACAGCAAAAAAAGGTTGTGTGTATTCATAATAGACATAGTCTTTTTTAAAGAATTGATTTCATCATATGTTTGGTTAAACACGTGGATGCAGAATCTGTGGATCTGAAAGGCTGACTGCATTTACCCATGCTCTTGCATTTATTTCACCTCCTTGCACAGTTTTAGCCTTAAGAAACAAGACAGAAAGAGTTATTAATGACACTGACCTGGGAAGCTACATCAAACACTTTTCTGCAGAGACTGTGTCATTTTTTATCAATGCTATGAAGAAAAACATAGACATATAATCATCAAATTGGTGTATAATATTCAATCATATGGGTTACGAGAATCCTAGCCATGGAAGGAAAATAGAATGCACTTTTCAAACATTAGGGAATGATTTCATCAAGAAGCTGCAATATAATATGGCAAATGTCAGGTCGTCCTCCGAAGAACACTAATCTAGTAAGCAAAACAGGACGCTGAACAGAAATACCGTGCAGAGCTGCTTAGGGTGCATAACTGGCCAGGAGACAAATGGCAATCAGCACCGAAACACCATTACATAAAGAAATCGCAGGCAAATTCGTGTTTCCCAGATGCATTAAATGAGGTCTGATGTATTCATCTGGGAAGGGAATTTTCCCTCCACTGTGACCTGAGCATCTACTTTCCATCACCCAGTTGTGAGCCAATGAAATATGTTTGAAGGGAAATACTGAAGCAAATGAGACAGGCTACAGGAGAGGGCTGTGGGACCCAAACAAGGAAGTCCCATTGCACCCTTAACCTGCTTTCCAATTAACAACCACTGAATTAATGAGCATCTCCTAGTTCAGATTGTATTACTTACAGGTTAAATATTATTATCACTAGCATATGATTTTCTTAAGCTGAGCGTAGAATTGCTCTTTAATATTTGGAAAAGGCCAAACAGAGCTTAAAATTCTAGTTAACAAATCACGTTTCCTCCTAAGATTTTCTTGGGGTGGGGGAGGAAAGTCTTACTCATAGAGAGGGAAAAATGATTCCTGCCAGAAGCCTAGGGCCAAGCTCATGGCCTAATTGTCATGTGCTATAACGGTTAAGTGACTGAGGTGAGTGGATATATAAATGCAGGCAGCGATAAAGTGTTTCCATGAGTTATTGCTAAGGTTGTAAAAATCGCTCTCCCTAAGGAGAAATTGAGCAATCATCTACCATGTACAGCCGAAAGAGTCAGCCCTGCAGTTTTGACATTTAAATCCTTATCAGTAAAGTATCTATTGATAATATGCACAAAATAGGAAGATCTCTTTATTTGAAATTACATGTGTGGTTATATACAGTAAAGGTTATGCAATATTTATGAAAATAATCTAAAAATATGCAGAGTGTAGTCAACTATGATATCAGGAATTTCTTTCCCTCTATCCCAATAGAAAAATGTCTATGCTGTCAAGGTGACCATACCTTATTTTAAAGACAACCAATTAAGACATCTCTTAGCCGAAATTTTCTCAGGGCTTGAAGGAGGCAGAGATTATAAATAATGGGAAGGAAGGGGAGACAGAAGCTGGGCATTAGTAATCTTTAAGGTTTATAATATATGCCCAATTCACCAGCTTTCCCGGCAGACTGAATTCAGAGGCTCAGTGAACTCTCCAGTCAGGCAGACAGGATTGAGGCTGTTGGGAGGACACATGTGTGGCTCATATCCAGAGTGCGAGGGAGCAGAATGCCACCCAGCTGGCTCTAAATGGAGGCAAGACTCTGTGTGAAGCAAATTCCCTAATGAGGTCCGGGAAGAAAAATGAAGACATGGAGCTTCCTGGGGGTGTTGATGCATGGTATGTGACATAAATGAATGCGGTTTCTCTAGTGTACAGTTGGTCTTCAATGCACACGCCACTGGCACGCCAACTCACAAGTGCCCTTTCGAGAAAAGTGACTGGCAGTATATTTGCTGAAAGCATATATGGTTTTTTGGTTCGGAGGGGGTGGTTTTGGTCTTTTTGGTTTTGTTGTTGTTTGGGGATTTTGTTTGTTTGGGTTTTAGTAGGATAAGGGTGGAATAGCCTCAAGGTTTTTTGTACTTTTTGTTTGGTTTGTGTGTGTTTTGTTTTTGTTTTTTTGTTTTTTCCTTCTTCAAGTCTTTGAGAAGCTGCTGGCATTTCATTCATAAGTTTCCATGTTGGGGACCAGTGAGAAACCAACAGGACAAGACAGATTCCTTGGATGGTAACATGGACACACTTATCAGCATCTATTTCAGTCACTGTGGTGATGATTCTTGGGTTTAGAGGAGGGGGAGGAAGAATAATAAAATGAAAAGTTGTTCATCTCTTTGACACGATCATTCTTGGCTCTGCTTTTAACAGGTGCCACCATAAGAACCACCTAGATTTAAGGGCAAGCCACTTTGAGTATAATTAGATGTGCTCAATAAACAAACACTATACTGGTGCCGTGCAGTAAACTACACTGCTGACCACACTGACCTATGTTCCAGCTTTTTCCCCAGTTTGATCAGTGTTAAAAAGCCAAGCTCTGCTTGCCTCCCTGTGCTTCCTAAGTCAGCTTTGCTTTCAATTCAGCAGTTGCTGTTCCCATGACAGTCATCTGCTCATGACATTTTGTTTGATAATATACTACATACGTGGGCCTGTGAAATTCTAATGAAGCTGAGAAATTCTATTGTTGAGTGATGTCTTAGACTGAACATCTTAGTGCAATATACTTAGTGTAAACATGTCCACTTGCCACGGCTTGTATGGAAGCATAGCGTAGGATACAAAATACTCAATATAATGACTGCTATGCTAGTCTGTGCATTCATCATAGTATTTACAGTTGTTGTATACAATGCTCCTACTAAATGTGTCTTTTACTTTTACTGTAAAACAGTATGTCGTGTTCTACCCACAGCAAGCACACAGCAGCAAATAACATTGCTGAATTATGTCATTCTCCCTTAGCTTATTCCAATCGCAGGGGGTTTGGTTCATCGATGCCCTGGGAGAAGGAGGTTTGGTTGTGAATGTACCTCAGAGGTAGCACCATATCCAGTTGGTGGCACTGTTTGAGGATGGGTGGTCTTCATGGAGGAATGCTATCACAGAGGGTGAAACTCTAGTTCACTTTCTCTGCTTATGGTTCAAGGTGTGAGCGTTCAGCTTCTGTTCCTGTTGTCATGTCTGCTGTGTGCTGCCATGGTAGATGCCTATGTATAAATGTAACTTTTATTCATGTGGGTGATTGTCAACTCAGGGGTTTGCTGCCTTGGTCTGCTAACCTAGGCCTACTCGCAGAAGCTTCTAGCCTCTGTACAAGGTAATTTAGGCCTAGAATGTTTCCAGGATCTGAGACTTACCCTTTCAAGTACTTCCTGATCTCCGGCTACCTTATTCAGTACAGCTGTGCTGGCTCAAACTCCTCTCCAAGCTGACTGATTCAATCTGGCTTCTCTCTCAGCCTCTCCTGAACTGCTCTGTTTGGCCTCACTAACTTTAGCAATCTGTTCTAGTCTTGTAGCTCCTTCTCATTCTCTGGTCATTCTGTTGTTTCCTTCAACCTGTCTCTGTAAAACTCTCCTGGTAAAACTGCCTCCTTTCTCTTCTCTCTGCACTGCCCCGCGAGTAGCTTTCTTTTCCTCTTCTCAGGAGAGTTGGGCATATCCTACTCAGTCAAATCTTTCTCTGATTCATCACTTAGCTGCCACTCAATTAGACATCACTTTCAAACATGGCTGCTTCCTTCTATAAGCTAACTTTACCTTCATTGTTTGGAATTAAAGGTGCGTACTAGGGGCCTGTCTGTATTCCAGCCAGAGGGATTAAAGTTTCATACTAAGGGTGAGCCTCACCGCAACTAGAAACAGGGTTTTGTTTTGTTTTGTTTTTTCTTTTTTCTTTTGTTTTGTTTTGTTACAGCAAATAACACAATCTTGGGATTCACAGTGTGATCAAATAACCTCCAACATATATCTCTCTGGAACACAAGTCCAAATAAAACCTTCCTTTTCTATGTTGCCTATGTCAATTAATGCAGCTAATACAGATACATTTCGTAAAATACTCTTCTGTCATTATTCAGTATATAACCACATGTCTCAGTGAGAGGTTTAAGAGTATATGCTATGACATCTAGCCAAATGCAAAATATATAACAAGTGCTCAATAAATGCTAGCTCTCATGTCAAGTCCATTGACGTAATTAAACTTTCTATTTTGGGATAGTTTTGGATTCCCACACAGTTGTAAGGAATAATACGACATTCCTATATAAACCAGACAGGAATGATATTGAATCAATGGACCACCATGGAGAGAGCTGAAATTCTCATTTCACTGTCTTTCAGTTCCTGAACTCAGTGGTGTCTCTTGATTTGTTCAGGGTTTTGTCTATTTCCTTCATGATCTCTTTTTATTTTGACATGAAGATTTTATGTAGATTTTATTAAATTCACTTGTTTCGGGTCTTAATTGTAAATATACTTTTTTTAATTCCTAGATTTCATGTATTTAATTCTTAACTATGTAGAAATAAGATTGCTTTTTGTGTATTGATTATGATCAGAGACTTCACTAAACTCATTAATCATTCCATAAACTTCGTTGGAGTTTATCTCTGTAGACAGTCATCTCATCTGCAAGCGGGGCAGTCTCATCCACGTGGCATACCTTTTACTTCTTTTTCTTGCCTTGTGGAAGTGACTTGGATTCCCTTTCTACATGAATAAAACTTCTAAGAGCAATGCATTGCCGCAGTATCAGAGTAACCTTTATATCGTGTATATTAACTTAGCGTTTTGTAGACATCCTTAGCAAACTAATGAAGTTTCCCTTTATTCCTACTATACCGAAGACTTTTGAGACCATAAATTGGTGCTAGACTTTGTCAAATGCTTCTTCTATATTTATTGATACGATTGTGTGATATTTTTTCTTTAGCCTTATGGTATAGTATATAACACTGACTTATTTTTGAATATGTAACCAGATTTGCATACTTAGAATAAATTCCACATGGTCATAGTGCATAATTCACATATATGTCTGGCTTTGATTTACTAAACTTTTGTGGATTTTGCATCTTCAGTCTATGAGGATTATTGGTCTGCTGCTTTCTTTTTCATTGTTTTTAATGTGTAGTTTCTTTGTGTTTGTGATCATATAGCAATGTCAATCTCATGATGTAGTGATAGTGTGTCCCCCTGTGTGTCTGTCTAGAAATGATTTTTAGGAAACTGGTGTTAACTTTTCTCTAAAAGTTGGTATAACTCCTTACTGGTGATTTTTGAGTATGTAATTCTCTTTCAGAGACCCTTTCATTAAACATCCCATCTCATTAAACCTTAAAATATTAAAATTGCCAGACTATTTTGTGTGTGTGTGTGTGTGTGTGTGTATGTGTGTGTATGTGTGTGTGTGTGTGTGTGTGTTTCATAAATTTAAGCAGCTTGTAGTTTTGAACTGCATTCACTCTCAATTGTCAGGTTTATAAATATGAAGTTTTCGGATTATTCTATAATAACTAGGTGATGCACCCCAGAGTAACCCATGTACTAATTTCAGGAAGCAGGAAATGGTAATACCTTATATGCAATGAGCTGCCTTACAGATGTGGTAAATTTAAAAGTGTTTGAAATGGAAAGATTATCCTGGAGGACAGTACATGTAGCCACAAGAATCCTTAAAGAAAAGAGTTTGTGAACAGTTTGGCCAAACACCTGAGTAGAATACAATATGGCAACCTAAGTGAGATGCTAAGCTTCTAAGGTAGAAGAAGGTGCCATGAGACAAGGAACTCCGAGTCAAGGCAGAGAAACTGGAAAATGCAAGGAACCTTATGCTTCCCTCCAGTGAGAAAGGTGGTAAACCCAGCTATGGCTGAGCTCTCCAGAACTGTAAGAGAATAATTGTGTTATGCTTTATATGTGCTCAAAATTCATGGCATGTAGTAGCGGTGGCCACTGGCAAAGAATACGCACCCTCACCGAAATGTGTTTGGCATGGATTCATCTCAATGCAAATGGGAGTTTAGTGATGCATTTGTGATATTGATGATTGGTTGATTGGTATCTCTTGTCTTTGTATGTTTGCCAGGCTCAGTAGTCTTATTAGGACCATTGATGTTTGTAGAAGGTGCTGCTGCTGCTGCTGCTTCTTCTTCTTCTTCTTCTTCTTCTTCTTCTTCTTCTTCTTCTTCTTCTTCTTCTTCTTCTCCTTCTTCTTCTTCTTCTTCTTCTCCTTCTCCTCCTCCTCCTTCTCCTTCTCCTTCTCCTTCTCCTTCTCCTCCTCCCCCTTCTTCTTCCTTCTCCTCCTCATCCTCTTCTACTTAATTGATTATATATCACTTTCCTATTTCAATATTTTTGATTTTTTGTTTTGTGTTTGGGATTTGTTTTGTTTCTCTGTTCCTGCTTCTTGAGATAGGGAAAGAGAAAATGGGTTTCAGACATTTCTTTGTTTACTTTGTGAATATTTGCTTCCATACCATATCCTTTTCTCAGTGGATTCCATCACATTCCACACAGTCTGATGTATTTGGTTTTAGTCAGTTCTGTGTCTTCATTTTTTCTTCAAGACTTACTGTTTGAGCGTAGATTATTTGGAGGTTTGTTGTTTAAATTCCAATCACTTGGAAGTTTTAATCTTGTCTTTCCTTTATTAGATTCTGGTTTCATCTTATTCTGTCAGAGAACACATCAATGATTTCAACTCCTCCATGTTTGTAGGGACTTAGGTTATGGTGAAGATATGGTCTTTGTTGAGGTGGCTCCCAGCAGTACAACTTCAAAAGTGCAGCATTTAATTCCCAGGTAGGAAGCTGTAATCTCTTGGATCCTACAGGTTGACTCTGTGCTTTGTATTTTACAGAAGTTTGCTGATACTCAGTGTTCTCTCAGTCACCAAGAAGAGGCATTGACGTCTTCAACTGTAACCCTACTTTGTTTCTCTCTTCAGCTCAGTTCTGAGCTTGCTGGTTGCCCCCTGGGGCCACACTTATCATTCTCTCTTCCTGGTGACTAATGCTATAAAAACCTCATGGTTCCCAACTGGAGATTCCTGCAGCTCACTCTGAAGAATGTGGTAGACAACAAGGAAATTATGGAGCTTGCCAGCTAGTGAGTCCTGAGTCCTAGTGTCCTGTGGCTATCTGTCTTCTTTGTAGTCCCTGTCAGGGCCCCTTTGGAAAAAACACCTGGAGATGGAGCAACAAAGGTGAGAATTGGGGCAATACTGAGGACACAGCATTGTTCATGTCCCCAAGAAAAATGAAGGTGCACTGACAGTCTGGAAATGTCCTCAGGGTTGGTTTCCTATTGTGTGGTCCCTGGCCCTAAAATTGTTAATCAGAAGAATGTCATGTCTCCTAGGCATGAGGACTAAACTATAGGGAAGTGTCTTGAGATACCATAGTTTTTCTTTCAAAGAAATGCTTCTGACCAGGCCTTATAAAGTCTCTAAGACTTGACTGGACCTAGAAGGGGTAACCTCTTCAAAGCCAGAAAGGGTTCATAGTTATTCGATTGCCATAACACACGATATGTAAATAGTTATATTTTATTACTTAGAAGTACCTCATGACCAGAGCTTCTGACTGACATCTAACATCAACACCAGGAGAGTTGAACCTGTAACTTGGGGAGTCTGTTGAATTATTAACACATCTGTGGTGAAGATCAGCAGAGAACTGGGTAACCCTCAATAACACATGAGAATGAATAGTCAAAGTTGAGAGGCCAAGCTTAGGCACCAGTCAACCATGTCAGTAAGTACAGTACAGGTGTTAGACATGTTTTAGCTAAATTAAGGGCTGAGGAAGAATTGGGAAGTCAATCCAGGTTGCTCTTGTGAATAAGAATTGACCAAAGGTTTAAAGATTTGACTAAGCACCTTATGCATGGGCCCATTGTCCCACCCACTCAGTGGGCTGAGAAAACAAAAATCACAATTTTGAATCCTCACAGGCAACTTACTGAGACCCAATTTCAATGTGAAAAGATTTGAACTAAAGCTCAGTGTAGAGCTTTTGCCTAGCATGAACCAGGACCTAGTTTCCTTCATAGTTTGTCTTGCTCTTCACACTAATGCATGTGACAGACAGGTCTGACAAAGTAGCCACAGAAACTTAGGAGACACAAGGATATTCTTGAACTGGGATGTGGTGATGGTGAGACAGTTTTAAAATTGACTAAAGGATGACTAAATGATAAAGGCAAAAATAAAATCACACAAGGAAAAATTAAGACCAATGCAAAATCCATTGTGGTTTATGGGATTTAAAATTTTAACTCTACCCTTAAAGTATTCCTTTGATCCCACACGGGTGTGAGAACACCCCCCTTCTGTCCCTGGTGGGATTCTATCTCCTTCCAGCATGGATTATGGTCATCTCCTAAGCTTTCTTCTAACTCCTCAGCAAGTTGACCCTGTTCCCCTTGGCTAGGACATTTTTCGGTGCTCTGACCTGTAGAGCTACATGATAGCCTGAACATAGCCATGTGGCAGTTGTCACCTCCACTTGTTCTGATTTCATATGGGCTGACATCAAGAACATCTCCTGATCAACGCTGAAACTCTTTTTAACCTCAATGGTCAAAAGAAGAGCCATTCTTTTACCCCACTGTGGTCTCACGGTTTCACTCTGTCCTGGGACTGCAGGGGAGAACATAGTATTCTTGGATCTGTCCCACTCTGACACTGCAGGTATAGACTGATGGTACCTGTAATATAAGAAGGCCTCCAATCCCCACCCCACCATGTATTACAAGAACAAATCTTTTAAGGATGTTTCTAGCTGGTATTTCCTTGTTTAAAATGTCCCCAATATATTTTCACCTCACTCAGGTCCAGGCTGGACTGTGCTATGTAGACATCCTCATCACTGATGACACGGTGCTCTTTAAATGGTGGTTGAGCATTGGTAAAAAACATAAATGGAGATGCTGGTGAGTGAAGCCATGTAGGTTTCAGAGTTCATTTTTGGTTCTGAACAGTTTGGCTTGTGCTCTGAAACACAACGACATGGTCTGACACACCCTTTCCAAGGCAAGTGGCTCACAGCTACCTTGCTGGAGTATGCCCAAGGCTGCTCACGTACTCTTGTTGAATAGTATATATTCCTTCCACTCCACAGTGTCTGCCCCAAGTACATTTCTGACAGGCATGTGACTCTTCCAGCTTTCTGCTCCTCCTCGCCACCCACTTTGGTTGAGAATCACAGACAGGTGTTTGGCTGAGTCAACCACTGACCTGACAACAGGCTCAGGCTCAACTTACTGTTGTTTCCACAGTAAGTCACTTAGGGGATACAGGACTCAACATTTCCCCGAGAGCATTGCATGACAAGAGCCCTCCCTGGTGTTCGGGAAAACAGGAGTATTTCACCCTGATCTCATCACCAGTATCTTACAGCTCTCCAGTGGGAATGACTTTCGCCCTGGGAATTGTAGACCAGGCAGTGAGCCAGTGTGATGCTGTAATAAGCCTTGGAGAGTAGACACTTCCAAAAAGTTTTTCTTTTTTGTCTCTTTCAAAGCGAGTAAATAAAAGCAGGAGTGACTTAATATAAACTGTCTCTTCTGTACCATTTTCTTAAGGAGAGATATATTTTATTTATTTAATTAAAATATAATTATATGATTTCTTCCTCCCCGTCTGTCCACCCTCCAAAATATAAAAGAAGCCTCTTTTTTACCCCTTGCTGTCCCGTATACACACAAATGAATCAACATATAAACATACCTGTGAGTCTACTCAGTTTCTACAGCTATAAGCACTTAATATCGGATGACAAATTGGAGAACTCATCCATGGATAAGGCTAATTAATCCTCTCTCTGTGCAGTTGTTAATTTCCTATAGTTCTTCATCTAAGAGTGTGACCCCAGGAGATTTCCCCATCTCTGTTTGGATGTCAACTCTTATTGGAATAGTCCAGGTCTTATTTAGGCAACTCTGTTCAGATTTCAAAGTTATAGCTTCCTTCCCTGTTGTAACTAGAAGCCACAATAAAAAGCAGAGTCCCTGGTCCTCTCACTCCTATGACCCTTCTGCTGACTTTTCCTCAGTGTTCCCATTGCCTAGAATATCACTTTTGGTAGACTCCATCAGTGACACCCACTTCAACCCAGAAACCAGCCAGGGCTTAACAAAAGTCCCAAAGAATACACAAATCACAGAGCGTCCTTATAATACTCAAGAAGTGTGCAGTGTTCAGCAAATCCCATCGGGATGCTGTCTGAGCAGAATGACTGTGTTGCCAACACAAGCAGATTATCCACCAAGTATGCACTGGATGAGCAGATTCGACAGAATATGAGCAGGGTTGGAAATGACACCTTAAATTTCATTGTATGGTTGTCTGTCCTGCCCAGTTCTTAGCTGGAATAAGACAGAAAGAAGAGAAAAGGAAAAGATTCAGTTTCCCAAGGGCAAAAGTACCATGATTCAGTTTCCCAAGGGCAAAAGTACCATGTTCATTCTGGTATCTCTCTGGACACCTCTGAGAAATATCTTCGCAGTATTTGCTGAGCCTCCCTGAATCATGCTGCAATGTTCCCTAGGAAGCCATTGTGGGCTGTGGACTACAGCGGGTAAGATGAGCTGTGGTATGAAGCTAAGTTCTACTGAATAACAAGTACAGTCAAACTGAGGATGGCTGGATAGCACTCCGCACATTGATTAAACCTAAGGATTTTAGAATGGTATCCAAAGACTCAAGTCACCCCATTAATAAAACAGGCCCTTTTAAACATCACAACAAACACATATGAATCATTTATACTTTTTTCTGTCAAACGATGTTTGACAATAATCAGATGATAATGAAATGTATAATTAATAATAAAAATGCCAACATCTGTTAGCTTGCTGTTACAGACTGAATTTTTTTTTCAGTGTACTATTTCAAATGTGTCACCATTAACCTAATTTATATTAAAAGTCTGCTAAATACAATCTGTTGTCATTAGTTGTTAATTTGAGTTGGCACACGACACCACAGAGATGATTCCTGTCTACTCTTCTCCTGACTTATCACTCTGTTCTAACCCAAAAGCCCCCGAATGTGTCTACAACCTGCTGCCTCATAAGTCCTGTCAGCAGATGGACCGGGTGGCTGTCTGTTACTATCAGCTGTGAGTGATCAGTGCTTGAGACTGAAGCAGCAGCATTTGGTCTCAGAAGACGCCTGGCTCCTGGTTACAACCCCTTCTGGCTGTTCTTCTGTCCAGCCATCTGTCTGTCTTCAGTATCTCCTTCATGCTTGTATACAGTGCCACCTGGGAGCAGGGCCACTCTTCCAGCAGGGAGGACATGGGCCCTGCTCACTATAAGCATGATCTTGTATTCAGTTTTAACTCATATAGAAGATAAGGCTCACTGAAGGGGTGAGTGCAGATCCTTTCAAATAGATGTCCACTGGTGACCATTCCCCGCGGTGGTAGAAAACCTGCCTGAGGCATAAGTCAAGTGTGTTTTACAAAGCCAGAAAATGAGGGAACACTCAAAGAAACGCTATACTGTGGTGTGCCAAAGGAACACAGGGCCTGACTAGAAAAGGCTCCAGTGGCCAAAGCTGAATTCACTTAAGAAAAAAAAAAATAGAGTAGAAAGTGTCTATGAATCCGTGATGCTAGAGACAAATGAGTGATAACACTAATAAATGAGAAACAAGAGCCAAGCAACCACACAGAGCCTCTGAAGATTCATGCGTGTTCTCCACTCTAGAGGGGTGCGCAGAACTCCCCTCTCCTCTCAAGGCCAAGCGCTGTAGCTTCCTTTCAGAGAGCAGAATGGAAATGGGGAGGGAGTAACACAGTAGACAGAAACCTAGGGAGTGCTTCCTCCACCAGGCAGTCAAGACCAGCGTTAGCAGCAGTATATGTCCTATCGATGGTAAACCTGACAGGGCATATGAACATATACCGTGAATATGCAAGTGGTCTTTCTCCCAAAGCTCGTGGTCTCTGTCTTTTCTTCCTGACTTCAGTAGAGAAGGCTTTTTTTTTAAAAGAGCAGAGATGCTGATTATCAAATAAAGTATTAATAAACTTGACTTTTATTGTTTAGTCAGTCCTAGTCTTACAAGGAGAAAAGCATATAAATGCTAAAGGAGGGAATTTTTGCTTTAAAAAAGCTATTAGATTTATTCAGTGTGTCACTGTGTGTGTGGATCAGGCATACACACATTCACATGCACACTTGCCATAGTTCTTATGTGGAAGCCAGAAGACAACTCCCAGGAGTCAGTTCTTTCCTTTTACTCTGAGTCCTGAAGATCAAACAGGTCATGAGTCTTAGCAGAAAGCATCTTTACCCACTGTCTTAGTTAGGGTTTTACTGCTGTCAACAGACACCATGACCAAGGTAACTCTTTTATTATTATTATTATTATTGGTGTTATTATTATTAATAATAATTTTATTTGTTTACATTTCAAATGATATCCCCCTTCCCGGTTTCCCTTCCACAACCCCCATCTCATCCCTCCTCTCCCCTCCTCCTTTAGCTTCTATGAGGGTGCTCCTCTACCCAGTCACCCACTCTTGCCTCACTGTTCCATCATCCCCCATGCTGGGGCATCAAGCCTTAACAGGACCAAGGGCCTCCCCTCCCTTGATGCCAGATAAGGCCATCCTCTGCTACATATGCAGCTGGAGCTATGGGTCCCTCCATGTGTACTCTTCACTGGTGGTTTAGTTCCTGGGAACTCTGGGTGGTCCCATTGGTTGATAGTGTTCTTCCTATGGGGTTGCAATCCCCTTCAACTCCTTCAGTCCTTCCCTTAGCTCTTCCATTGGGGTTCCCAGGCCAGCACCTGACCAATACAGATGTAAATACTAAGAGCCAACCATCAAACTGAGCCCAGAGACCCCAATGGAACTCTTATAAGGATATTTTATTGGAGCTGGCTTATGTGTTCAGAGGTTCAGTCTATTATCATCATGACAGGAGCATAGCAGCATCCAGGCCAGTATGGCGTAGGAGGAGCTGAGAGTTCTACATCTTGTTTTGAAGGCAAGCAGGCAGCTAGGATGAGGGTCTTAAAGCCCACACCAACAGTGACACACCTACTCTAACAGGGCCACACCTACCCAAACAAGGCTCCACCTCCTAATAGTGCCACTCCCAGGGCCAAGCATATACAAACCACCACACCCACTAAGTCGTCTCACCAGCCTAAGAGGTACATTTACGCAAAAATATCAGTCAGAAATATTCTTCAAAAACATTCAAGGTCATCAAAATTAGGAAAACTTAAGAGAATGACACAGACCAGAACACAAACAAACAACAACTTCATGTACATGGTATCCATGATGAGATCTTAGAGCAGAAAAAGATGAGGTAAAAGCTGTGGATATGCAGGCTGCAGATGTTGGATAGTGGCTAAATCTCGAGTCAACCCTTAACATAGTGAATGCGCTATGCTAATCTAAGTTGGTATTGATGGGAATGGCAGGTGTAGGGTAGAAAATGTCTGTAACTGTCTAAGTCATTCCATATAGAACACTGATCCCCAAAAGGTCTATATATTTAAAAGAACATGCTTCTTTTTTTTCTTAAGAAATACTTGGTATCACAGACAATTCACTGTACCCTAGCTGGAGCTCAGATTTTCATGCATGAATCCCCATACCACTGGCAAGAAAGCCCTACATTTGGGCTGGGCACAGATAGCTTAAAATGACAATAATAGATGGAAATATGGACATAGTAAATACATTACCCTATTAACTTCAACATCTTGGGATAGTTATGGACACTCTTGAGACCACGCCTGTCTTCCTCCAGAGTAAGAGCTGAGAAAGAGTGTGTCTAGAGCTCTGTGTATTAGGGAAATTGCTGAGTCTCTTACACATAAGAGCTTAACAGTCTGGTGCATTTCTAACATGAAGATACTTATTAACAAAATTAAATTTCTACGTGTATGTGGCTCACTTGTGATTCAGAGATCTTTCTCCCTGCCTTATGAATTGAAGGCCCTCGTCAGCCCTCTGACTCCTTGCTGTCTAATGCTGGAGCTAAGGGTTGTTCCGTAACAAACTGAAGTGAGGGTTAACTAGTCACAAAATGTCCCAATTATGTGCACCCAAAGGACTGTGACATTTGTTGTAAATATGCCCACAAGCCAGTCTAGAATGTTATTGTCTAAATAATGTAAAAGAAAAACAGAAAAATAATAAAAAAGACAAAAAATGAAGAGAAAATAAAAGATTGAGCTAAACTACAAAAAAAAAAAAGAAAGAAGGCTGGAAATTACTTACCTTTCTTTTTACAGAGATTATTTCTGGAACAGGAAGTAATAATATTATTATTCACCTTCTCATTCCTTTATAATCAAGAAACCTCATGGCCATATACCAATTGTTCTTCATATCTACAGGGCTCACATTTCTTGGTGAAGGAAGCCACTAGTGATAAAAACTCAGTTCTTAGTGGTTATCCTTTCCAAGCCAAGTTCCATAGAGCAGAGTGGGAAGAGGGGCCCTCTGGGGTCACACACCAGCCACCTCGCTCCTCTGTGCCATTCTCACAGGTCCAGCTGGCAGAGACTCAGGAGAAATAATGAATGGTCATGAAAAGCATTGGGGATGGTGGGAAAAAGAGAACTTCCAGAAATACCAGGGCTGAGGCAGTCACTGAGAATTCCCAGAAAATCTTCAAGTGACAAGGCAAGGGAGTGGAAATGGGTTTGTTGGCAGAGGATCTAAGTGCGAAGCCTAGGATACTGATTCACTGTGCTATGTATGATCTTGGGACTCCCTCCCTCTCTGTGTACATCACCCATCTGTCTGTCTACATTTGTTTGCATCACTCTTTCTCTCTGCTATTTTCTGTTATAGACCACTCACCTGAAGCTTCACCCCTCCAATAATCCCCAAACCATATTGGGTACTTCCTCTATGCTGGATAGTGCTTGAGGGCATGCTATGTTACAGAACAAAACATTTTGTGCTAGAGTGGATGGTTTCTCTGTCTTCCTGTCCAACTTTTAGTAGTAGGTAGCTCACTGAGGCATGGCACCCTGGCTGAAGCAAGGAAGCTATTTGTTAAGTGAGTTATGATCTCTTTGTCCAGTCTGCTTAGTGGAGCTAGTCCACCTAACAGTGACAATGCCAGTCAGCTCTTTCTATAATTTAGACATAATCTGATGACCGTCATTGTTCACGTACAGGATATGCCATATTCTGGTTAAAGTGGCTCTGAAACATTCAGTTCTGTCAAAAGCACTAGCTGCCAGATACCAATAGAAGTAGAGCCTCTGTGCTAAAAATGGAGGTCACTAGCTTTAACCTAGGGCTTCTCAACCTTCTTCCTAATGCTGCAACCCTCTTATACAGTTTGTCACACTGCGATGACTCCCAACTATAAAATAATTTTTGTTGTTATTTCATAACTGTAACTTTACTACTGTTATGGTTTGTAATGTGAGTATCTGTGTTTTCCAATGGTTTTAGGTGAACCTACAAAGAAGTCATGACCTACAGGTTGAGAAGTGCTGCTCACTCTCTCTCATATTTTAATAGATGATTAACATTAGACATAGAGTTTAAGTATGGCGGTGATGATCATTCAGAGTCCAGTGCTCTTTTCTCTCTCTATCATCATGTAAGAGGAATGAGGAGAGGCATGCACACATTCAAATCATAGCTGAATACATCCTATGGGTATAGCTAGGTGCCAATCATGTTCTTGAATGCCTTTCTGACTAGTTACTAAAGAAGTATGACTCCCTTCCATTGGAGTAATGCGACAATCCAAAGAGAGGCAAAAGGAGGGAGTTATCCAATCATCGGTCTATGAAATGACCTCAAAGGAAATGTTTCAATGGAATAAAAGGGGGTAGTGCTGAGCAGAAAAAGATTGCCTAGAAGAAACTGCATTCCAGATAGAAAAAGAGCAGCGTGGGAAGGCAAGAGTATGGGGACAGCATATGGTGTTAACCTATCCATTCATTGTGAAACACTTCAGAAAATGTTAGGAAATGGGAGGTATCTAGATGTATCAAGAGAGACAGGGTGAAAGGCAAAGAAGAAAAAGAAGAGAAGAACAGACTAGGGCAGCAGTCGGAGGAGAGATACAAAGAGGAAATGGACCCAGGGAGAACAAGAGGCAGAAATAAGGACAGAGACAAGGTTTCTTCAACAATCCGACTGTCAGAAATGATTCCCCATGAGCTCAAGGAAAGAAGACTAGAATTGTGTAAGATTCCAACTCTAGGCAGATGGTATTCTGTGCTCAAACACACACAGTACATGTAGAGTCTTACATACATTGCCTCGCAGATCTAACTTCTCTTCTCTGAAGGAGAATATATTTTTAACTAATTATTACAAATGAAGTTGATTCTCTCAGTCATGTAACTCATCAAGGGCCCATATTTCCACTGCTCCGGAAGATATGACACATAGAAGAAAATGTGTGTGTCCACCGAGCAGGCTCCTAGTGTCTCTGGCAAAGCTTCTGACTCATGATGGAAAGAGGACAGGTAAGGCTTAGCCTTGGGCTTCAAATGCAGAATCAAGCTGTGGGGTGCAGCATGATGGAGCAGGTCTCCTCAAACAAGGATGCCCTTTAGGAAGATCCCAGTGTCTTATGAAAATGCTGATTCTAGTCGAGTTGGTTGAGCATGTGGTCATAAGTTCTGCAGCATCACAGACTTTAAAGGGATGTTGACACAGCCCTGAGCAAGATCATAAAGCTTGGCTTTGAGGGCAGCCAATTAATCCTTCTTTGTCTAGACTAAGGAGTGCATCACTGTACACCTGGGAAGCTTTGAGAAAACACCTATGTCAAATCTCATCCCCATGTTCTTGTTGTATATGCTGTGAGATCCTAAGACAACAAGAGGTTCAAAGAGCAGGATTCTTAGTCTTCTACTTCACATTAATGCCTTATATTAATGCCTTCAAATATCTTAGACTTTGAGATAATTGACAGGCCCCAAAATGTATGGTTGAAAAAGGAGGGGAATGGGCATGTGCCTGAGAAGTACATACACTATGCAGTTAGCATAAAAGCCATGTGTCAGAGATAATGCCATGTTTGTTAGGTAAATCTTCTTAAGTATGATGAAATCAGATTGTCTGACATGAAATTTGACAGAATTAATTCCAGTTTCCTGCTCTTTTGCCATAAGAAAGATAGAACGAGTTGAATATGTTTCCTCTATAATCCAGGCACAGTCAATGGAGAGTACCAAACGTCAGGGTCTTTAAGAGGTGTGGTGGGCACAAGGACCTCTTTTATGTTATCAGAATCTGCTGCCCTTTTCTTCAAGCACCTTGATAGAAGTGGGAGTTTGCTCTCTTGCCTGCTGCTTTCTTCCATGTGCAGATGTAAGAAGAAGGCCTTCACTACACACCAATGCCAGCATCTCAGCCTTCAGAACTGAAAAAAAACAAAAACAAAAACAAAAACAAAAACAAAAAAAACCAGAGTTCTCTTCTTTGTAAATTAGCAGCCTCAGGCGTTCTCTTGTAGCATTGTAAAGTGGACTGCCAAGGAGGGCTTTTCCACAGCAAGTGGTTTATACTAGCATCTCCTAAGGACAACTGCAATACATTTAAGCTTGCTCCCACTCTCTCTAACTCCGAGAGTTTGCTTTGGAGAACTGGGTCTCACAAGACCAAAGAAGCTTAGTACCTTCAGCACAGGAACTAAAATTAGCAAAATGGAGATTTTATTTTTCAGGCTCACAGCCTATCTGCTTGTCTCTAAAAGGGCAAACAAAACTGTTGCCAAGACAACAAAGGAACATCTAGCTCTGGAGATGTCTGAGTCTGTTTGCGGAATAACTGGCAGGAAGGTAATGAGACTTACTCTGAACTGATTCCGAATCCTGATCGACTGCAGGCAGCTCTGAGAATCCAAGGTAAAGAGACAGAAGGGGCCAAATCCCAGGATGCTGTGAACTCACCCCATTGGAAACAGCTTTGGAAAGAACGGGGTGGTGTAGAAAGTGAGCACTGTTCCTTTATTTTCTTCCTCTTATTTACCATACTCTTGATGCTGCCATATTATCCACTCCCAACTACTGTCATAGCTGCACCAACTGGAAGGGTAACCTCTCCTCCCTGACGGTACCAGTGCAAGCACAGATCAACGCGTGTGCTTCCTAAAGTACCCAGAGAGTGGTAGCCCCTTCTACTGTGGTTCCTTGTCTAACATTCCCCAGCCTCTGCTCCTAGGTTCCTCTTTACTTATATAGAGACTACTTTACTGCTCCTTAGATCAGCAATATTTTGAAGTCTTTTTCCCCCATTTAAATACACATAAATGAGCACAATACTACTTCTGACAGTGTGTTCATGGTAGTATATCTCCTTCTCAACCAATTCCCGAATGGACATCAACTCAATGGCTTCTATTTCATTCCACAGTCTACTTTGTGACAGTGTCAGGACCACACGTAAATCATTCAGTCCCACAAGACTGTCATTGCTCATTGCAGATGCTTATCTCAGTCTCTGGCTGGCCCAATGCCTCTCATCAGTTGGCTATAAATTTAGGGACCCCACAGCCTACTCTTTGGGCACCATAAAATTGCCAAGGCAGTTCAAATAGCTCAGGAAAATGTTTTATATATGTTTGTTGATTTATTGTAAGGCATTTTATAAATGATAGTGATGAAAAGACATACAGTATAAGGTGCATGGCAGAGAGAGAGAGTGAGAGAGAGAGAGAGAGAGAGAGAGAGAGAGAGAGAGACTCCCATCCTGCAGGGAACACCCTGTGTCCAACCAGCAAGCAACTCTCAGAACCCAGCTGGTTTATTATATAGACATGATCAATTACATCATCATTTCTGGGAGTCCAGCTTTATCTTCAGGCCCCCAGAGGTAGGGCTGTGTCTAAGATTCTAATCCTACCTTGGTGTTTCTGGTAGTCAGCCCTGTCCTGGATCTACCGCTGGACCTCTCACCTCAGTCCATCTCATTATCATGCAAAAGCAGAGCCTCTCTAGAGATAACCCAGTGATTTCAGGAACTGTAAGCCAGGAAATAGATGCAGAGCAAATGTGCATAGTCCACATCCTTGTTCTGCCAGCCTGTCTAATCCTTTGAGGTCATAGTACCTACTAGTCATGAGTGCCAACTAAACACATTTAGGAAAATCTACATCTTAAACTATGAGAACGGCACTTCTAGAGAAGGACAACTTAAGAGAATCATTTGAGGACAGAGAACTTTTCCTGGTGGTATTGCATTTGCAAATGGAGAAAGCCAGAAACGATGCAGCCATGGAATGACTCCCAGTTGTTTCACAGCCCAGCTTCTGAGTACACACAGAGTCATAGTCACATGACCACGTGTTCATGATCTGAGGACAGGATGGCACAAACAGCCTCAGTTCAACCTCAGAACAAAAGAGGAGCAGAAGTGCTCATGTGGGCTCACATAACTCTGTCCCTTTAGGTCAAATTTGTCTCTAGCTAGAAAGTGTGTGCAACCCAGCATCCTGTCTCAGATGAAGCTATATTAGACAAATTTCACAGAAGAACAGAGTTCCCACAGATTAAAAGCAGTTGGCATTTGGGTTTCATACAGTTTTCAGCTATGACTAGCAATAATCCACTAAACCGTGGTTAATTGTTAGGCAGCCTCCACCCTCCACAGCCGGCTAAATCCCCAAGTGATTTTCTCCTCTGTCATCACTGCTGACTGAAAGACAGGTCCAATTTTACCTAGATATGGATTTTCCAGTGATAAGACACAGCAACATAACATGGCTATGCAGTTTAACTCTTGTAATTACAAGTCTCTCAAGAGAATACTATTTTGGGTATAAAGTATACTTCATAGCATAGCTTTACTTGCCAGGGTATATATGCCTTGGCCAGGAGTCCCTATCCAAGCATTTGAATGGCATGCCAAAAGGTACCAGTGTATACATGAAAACATAACTCTATGGTTTGTGATGGTGCAGTGGGCACCCGTAAGTTCACCCCCGTGTTACTGAAGCTCAATGTGGACTAATGCCATTGCATGGTGGCAGTTGTATTCGTCAAAGGGCCTTATTCTTTAGGCTGGCGGATGGAAGGTCTGGTAAGCATTGGGGCTGCACTTGGAAGACAGTGAATGTCTGTACGCATGTGCAAATGTATGGTCAAATATATTCCCACACTCTCCAAGACATAGTGATAGTTCAGTGACAAAGCTTGCATGTTTTTAAAAGAAGAGCAGCGATAGAAACATGTTACCTCTTAAATCTGTCAGAAGCCAAATTCTCCTGGTCTTGGATTGTAGGAGTTCTACTGAAGGAATTCAACCAGAGCTCACAGTGAGTGTGCTCAGAGCTCACGGTGAGCATGCCCAGTTCACTGCCAGCCTTCACTGAGGCTGATCCAAACTGCCTGCATTATTGCACAGATTGTAAGATGCCAGCTGCTGTGACACGGCATGGCTTTCTCCCAGCCAAGAACAGAAGCGTTCACCAAATGAGAGCCGAGGGATGGTGGCTAGGATATCCTTTTCCACACATGTGTTATACACGAAGTGGGATATATGCTCATGTACTGGACACTTAGGATAAATAACGCTGCAAAGAAAATAGAAACTTGTGCTGTTTTATAAAATTTGTAAATTTTGCTTCTAATCTGCTCATGTATGTTTATTTATAAATAAAGTTATATCTTCTAGATGCCTACTCAAACATATTAATGTAACATTGGTGATACAAAGCATATATATAAAGAATCCACATATGGTATACATGAATATACATGTTTGTACTTCTAATGGGCCCATTTTAACCTGTAATACTGAAGCCAGAACCAAAGAATCCATCTACTACTGAGAGAAATCATCTTCTCTGTATCTTCATGTGGCCATTCTAGTAGTATGAAGAAGACAAAGGCTACAGAGGGTTCAGATACAACACTTTGCTTTGCATGTCACTTACACAGAAGCACTTGTCAGAGAGAAAAGAGAAACACATCCCAGAGACATGTGTGTAGGGAAAAATGTACTAAAAATAAGTGCCTGACACAGATGTCAGTGAGTCATTGAATCCTAAAGCACACACGCAATTGGAATACCATCAGCTGACAGAACAAGCCAGCACCGGTCTGTGCAGCCTGCACAGCACTGGGCTTTCCTAGCTCACACAATAGAAGAGAGGTAAATCACCAGCCCCAAGTCACCAGCAGATAGGGCTTCAAGGTTTCTCTGTGCAAAGGTACACAGAGCCAACAGATGCCCGCTCACTTTCATAGTCCAGCCAAATGCCTCCAACTTTTCAAATATATGGCTGCATAACAGCTCCTGGAGGCAGTTTCCATGAGGGAGAAGTGAGAGCTGACAGTACACTTTAAAACTTCCCTAGCCAACTCAGTCTTGGTAACAGAAATGCCATGTGGAGAAATATGGGTCACACCAAGGTGTTTCTTGAGAATGTATTCCTGGTAGGCAGAGTCAGTAGAGTTTGGGAGCAGACTTCTGGGTACTAAGGGTTCTTTCTCTACAACCACCACCACCACCACCACCACCACCACCACCACCACCACCACCCAAAAACAGCACCAGCAGAGCCACCACTGATAACGTTCACCGAGCACCTGAAAATGCAAGTAGTGTTCTATTTTCTTTTCCCAGCAACTCTCAGGAAAAAGTTCTAGCCCTTGACTAACCCACTTGTACAGGTATATTAGTCAGGGTTCTCTAGAGTAACAGAACTTAGAGAGTGAATCTCTGTCTATATATAAAGGAGATTTATTACAAAAACTTACAAGCTGTGGACTCTGTAGAAATCAAAATTAAGTCAATTTATTTCTTTAAGAGGAAAGAACCAGGGCACAGTTACAGTCTGGATAAAGCAAAACTGAATGCCAATAATGTAAATAACTCAGTTCTCAATTATCTATGATTCGCTCAGTCTTCTGGGCTCCTCCAAGGGGCTTGGGTCTCTTCTCCGACTCAGCTCTCTGAAACACTCATAGCTTTTCTTCTAGGCTGACGCCACTCCACTGCTGCTGCTGTCCTGGGTGGTCGTCCCATGGTACTGGCATCTCCAAACCTGCTGCGTTCTTCTGCTTCAAGGGCTGCACTTTGTCTAATGCCTTCTCCTGGGATCTCCTCAGAGACTCCACCCCGGCTACACTGCCACACCTCAGCCACTGGCCATGATCCCTTTACACCAGTACCCTTCAAAACCAGTACTACCTGGGTAATTCTTACACCATCAATTTCAGCTTCCGTACCTGGAGCACAGCTTCTCTGTGCTGCTCCCAGGAAACACTTTCCAAAAGATATCACCTCAATGATGCTAGTCTCTTCTTACTCACCACTCATTTCTCAGCTCCAACTGACCCACATCAAGTATCCCAGCAAAGCAAAATTTCACTTTAATAGCCTTGTCTTGTCAATCACAGCTAATTCTTCAGCCCCAGCTAACCAAAACTACAATTTCTTTACACAAAAATCCCAGTAGAGTCTGCTTCCCTCTGAAACTTCACAAGTCAGGCCTCCATCTTCTGCACGATTCTCAAAATTCTTATCTTCCAGGTTCCTACAGACCATCTCACTGAGCTCTTGACACTTAGGGCTTTTCTAGCCCATAGTTTCAAAGTCTTTCCACAATCCTTTCCAAAATAACATGGTCAAGTCTGTCACAGCCATACCCCACTATCTTGTTATCAACCTGTCACAGTTGGTGTTACTGTTGTTACGACAAAACACCATTACCAAAAGTAACTTGGGGAAGGAAGGGTTTATTTCACTCACATTTTCATGTAACAGTTCATCAACAAAGAAAGCGAGTAAGGGCAGGAACTCATGCAGGGCAGGAATCTGGAGTCAGGAGCTGACGTAGAGGCCATGGATGGGTGCTGCTTACTGACTCAATCCTCGTGGCTTGCTCAGCCTGCTTTCTTATAGAACCCAGGAGCACCAGCCCAGGGACTGCACTAATGAAAAATGAGCTTGCCTCTCCCCATCAACCACTAATTAAGAAAATGCCTTATAGAAGGATATTATAGAAACATTGTCTCGGTTGATGTTCCCTGTGTTCTGATGACTGTAGCTTGTAGCAGGCTGACATAAATTGTTAGTTAAGTGAAGGATTGAGAAGTAGACCTAATTCCTCCTCTTTCTTGAGAGAGACTTAGCTCAAGAGATGAATTACACTGCCTCTTGTAGTGTGCCATGAATAGAGATGCCAACACTAACCAGAGAGGGACTTTTGGTGCAAGGATCTCAAATTCCCTCTTTATGAAATTATATGTGTGTATATTACAATTTTTATATATGCATAGTTATCATTGGCAGTTCAGTAATTAATAGTTGACTTATTGTGGATAGATGTGGATAGATGAGGGTATTATACATTTGTGACTGCAGCTTAGACACCTTGCATTTCAAACTTCATATCGAACTATTCTTATGTTAAAAGCCGCATTTGAACATAAGGAAATAATTGTTATATTCATATTGTTAGTTTTGTTTATTTGTGACAGGGTCTAGCTTAGGCTGATCGGAAACTTGCTATATAGACTAGGCTGTATAGTCTAAAGCTTATAAAGGTCCTGCCTTTTCCTGAGTGCTAGAATTACTGGCTTACACAGACAGGCTACCCAACCTGGAATCCTCATTTTAGTTCCTACAGAAATTGGGGGGAAAAGATACAATGGGACTATTCCATTTGCCAAAGACGTAATGGTAACCATGGGCCTGAGGCAAAAATCCTAGCTAGGATTTCTAACTATGCTGCATCTCAAGCTTGCTCCTGGTCACAGGAAAATGACTTCAAATGTCTGCCATAAGAAAGAGCCATTAGAACCATTTGGAAGTGAACACCGATCACACACATCATTTGTCCACTAAGCTGGTCCTTGTTGGTATCTGCTCTTTCCTTCCTGATTTTATGTTAGTATATTAATGACTGCCATGCTCTGTCCTTGTGTCTAGTCCATCTGTGGCATTTGGCTTTCTGACAGTTTGGTTTAACACAACAATCTCTATTTCATACATTTCCTCGTGCATACCATATTTTTTTCTTTATGACTAACTTAATGTCCACTGTGTGTATGTACATTTTCCCACCTCACTCCTCAGTTGATGGGCATCTGGATCCATGTTTTGAGTACTGGGAACGGTATGGAGTAAACCATGACCATGCAGGTATCTCTGTGACACATTGGCTTACAGTCCTTCAGATACATAGCCAGGGTTGGGATGACTAGGACCTGTGCGAGTTACATGTTTAGTTTTCTTGGAGCCTCCGCACTTATTTCCACAGAAGCTGGTCTATTTTACTAATAAACAATGGAGAATGTCCTTTCCAGCACGTTGTATCTTAGGTACCCCTGTCCTGCTACCTGGCTTAGAAACCCAGCACTCTGCCGCATCAAGCTTTAGAGTTCCAGAGTTCTGCCTCTTTACCATTTAAAGGACCTTTGTGCCAGCACACAGGACAGTACCCATCTCTCAGAAATCATCGATTAAAGATGATGAGATGAATAAATTACTATAATCCTATGTAGACTGCAACACATACTTTCTACAACAGAAAATGGTAATTGTCGCTCTCATTTCCTCTAGGAAAGAATCAACATCAATTTATTTAGAACTTGAAAATCACAGTACACTAGCAGTTTCCCAACCCACCTATGTTAATCAGTATTGTGGCTCTGTATGCCCCTCCCACTCATGATGTTCAGGAAATGCTAAACTAATGTTCACAGAAGTTATAATCCAGGCACAGGACAAAGCATTACTAATCACCCTATTTATACATTGACAGTAAACAAAGTAATGAGAATAAGCAAAGCGCTTCATCTGCGAGCACACACAGACTTAAAGGTACAAGAGGCACACTTCAGAATCGCATAGCACACACGTCGGTAAGGTATATAGCAGTGGATGGTGTTCTTGGAGCAGCGCATCCCAGGGTGGAAAATGAAGGCTAGACCAAACCTTCATGGAGTCAAGACACGTTTAGTGTAGATTCTTCTGTCCCACCTCCACGCCCTGCTCAGCACTCACCAAGACAAAAAGGGACCTTTCTGTACAGCGTCTTTCTGACACCTCCATCCTTCCTTTACTCACGGCAGCCACCTCCATTTACACACTTGAGCCAGTTAATTCACAGGAATAGCGGTTAGATTCTTGTTTAACCAAGAAAGTCTCGGCAGTCCTTGGGTCCCAGTTTACCAGCTTGCTGTATTAAATGCAATAAACATAGAAGTGCTTTGAAAAATGAATGAAGCTCTATGAAAACTTGTAAGGTCTCTTACTGTTATCGCCCAAACTGCCCTGGGAAGCCAGTCTTCAATGTTGGAGAGCAACAAGGCACCCTTTCCTGCAACACCCCTTCAGATGTTTCCTACTGAGAGTCTTTCCATTGTGCTCCTGGCAGCCCCCAGCCTCCCTGCTCAGTCCTGGAAACTATTCCACCCCAAGTGCCCTTCTCTTCAGCCTGGCAGTGCTAGCCACATCCTTGTGCTTTTAATTAGTCCACTTCTCCTCTTGCTGGGGTACCTCAAAAGTTCAAAGTGTGTGCCTTTCAAGAATGGCCTTCCTAGATAAAGAACACTCCTCCCATTTCTTAACTTGGCACTGACCTAAACCTATTATTAGTATACATGACTTTATTTTCTGAACTTTTTTTTTTGCTGCTGCTGCATAATACAGAGTTATGCCCTCACTGAGGAATTACAACTTGTAAGTGGTTTGGAAATAATTCTCATAGTATTTAGAATTGCTTGTTCTTGGCATGGTACTTTTCAGGTAGAGATATCACTCAAAACTAAAGCTCAATGAGTACTTCTAAGACATAAATAAATGGGAGAAATTTGCTGTTTTTAAGAGACACTCCCATTTCTGTCTTTGTTTGTTTGTTTGTTTGGTTGGTTGGTTGGTTGGTTGGTTGACGTATTGCTGTCATTGTTTTGTTTCTGGGCTGGCTGAGAACAAGCATGTAAGGGGTTAAGCTGGATCTCACTAGCAAGTGCAGTTATTTGTGGAGGGGTTCAAGGACATTATAAGATTAGCAGAGGAGGTCTTTGAAGTCTGTGCTAGTCTGGAAATTCCCCAGCCCCCCTCCTTCTCTTCTTTAGCACTCACTCCTTGCTTTCCAGAATTAAAAATATAGCTGTGGAATTAAGTAGCCAGACAGCGAGGCTTGGGCACCTCGGAATCATACATGACCAGAGGTCATTACCGAACATTCTGTGCTCCACTTCAAAGAGAGACTATGCTCTGGTAATGTTCTCTATGCTATCAGCCCTAAAGACCCCAGGTGTCCCTGTGACCAACATCTAAAAGCAAATTGGAGCCAAGCAAAGAGCCACAGACTAGCTTGATTCTACAGTTATCTCATTGGGCATGAGTTATTGAAGCAAGTTACCTTTTTGAATGTCTAGTTTATATGGTAGCTAGATATATGTTGACCAAGCTGCTCTCTGTGAGTAGAAGTGCCTTTGAGAGGTCCCTGGTCCAAAGGCAATTAAGCTTGGTTTAAATTAGACCATTGTTTAGGGACATAATCCATGATAATTTAAACATAAAGGAAGAAAAGAGCCAAATACACCTTCATGGAATTAATGGTGCCGTGAACTTCAGAACAGTGACAGACATATTTTCTGTGCATACTTATCATCCCAATTCTCCTTAGTTATGAAAAGGGTGTGATAAAAATACCTCTGTCTTCTTAGAAGATAAACATGCCTGCACACCTGGCGAGGTATAACTGAGGAGGATCGGTTTACAAGGAAAATGCCCTGAAAATGAGAAATTTTCTTAAATCAAGGCAGAATCCCTCTTTACATAGAAAAACTTCAAATAGAACTGTAACCTGAAGCTATTCTCATGCAAGCATGCTTAATGGGTGGTGGAATCTGCACATTAAAAGAAACTTGACTCCATAGGACATAATAGAGACTCTTCAAATACGCCATGGAAATTAAAAAAAAAAAGAAAGAAAAGAAAAAGGAAAAGGAAAGAAAGGAAAGGAGAAAATTGACTACTGCTGCTCATTCCCTAGTATCCATACCTCCTTCCCAAACCTAGAGAACAAGCCAATTCTTTCACAGAGAGGCCTATAGAGAACAGACCCTGTGCCAATGGCATCTCTCTCGTTTGTTGAAGGTTTCTTTGACTGGCTTCTCTGTAGACACAACATAATGGATCTCCAGGAGCCACTTAAGGACTTAGCACCTTTGAAAGCTTTGCCTAAACACTTAACTGACCGCAATTTTTACTATCTTTGTGATTCAACGAGACTCTTTGCAGTAATTATCTGGTAGGAATTGTTAATATTTTTACGCCTATCTATGCAATAATACTGTGCACTTCCTGTCTTCCACTCCTCTCCTGTCCTACATAGTAAGCATGTGTGCAGAAAGCATGCTTATCACATCTGCAAGCACCAGAGCACTCACCAAGCGTACAGAGCCCTTGCCATTCTCTACTCCAGAATGCATTGTCTCCTAACTATGTCCAGCACCAGTTTGATGAGATTCACTTTCCATGCACTATCCTGGGCTTCGGCAATTCAGTAAAGAGCAAAATAGGAGACGGAACCTCACACAAACTTCCTGATCCGCTGGCTCGTACAGTCTTTCCACATCCTCTTCCACAGTGATCATCAAGCAGGAGTTGTTTTGTGGATGTAGCCTTTGGGCCAGGGCTCCACAGGCCTGCACTCTGATAGCTTGTGGTTTTCTATTATGGTCTCCAGCTGTTGCAAAGAGAAGCTTCCTTACTGAGGGATGAGGACTCTACATATCTGTGGGTGTGAAAACATGTATGTACATACATACACATATATTCATATAACTGAAACTGATGAAAAATTGGCGATGAATTTTAGAGCAAGGAGGGTGATGTGGAAACATTTAGAAGGAAGGAAGGGAAGGGGGAAATAATGTAATATTATCTCAAGAAATAAAATAAATAGTAAACTATTTTTAACAAAGGCAAAATAGAAGCAACCTTTGCCCTTGGGGATTTAGGGTAATATGGGCTCTCATATGGTGTGCTGATATAACTATAAATTTTCTAATATCTATAGATTTATGATGAAGGAAGGAAGAGAACATGACGATGAGTTTCCACCCCAAAATTCAAGGTTATTTTTCCTATTTCAGGTTAATATACAGGGCCCTAGTTATTTACATGACTCACCACCCAGTTTTGCACATGCATGATCATCTTTATCATGTCAAGGAAACCATAGTTTTCTTGATTTCTTCTAGAAAACTGAGTGCTGTGTCATGAGTGGCTTCCTCAACATGCAGCTCCATAGATCTCAACCTTGCTTCTTCATAATAAAACAACCTGAGCTTAGATAAAAACTGTAACAGAAGCCTTGACCTTGACTACAGAGTTTCCGGTTTGTTAGCCAAAGTGAGAGTCTGGATGTTCTAGCTTCTATTTTAACTGACTGGATTATTCCGATGTGAGAGGCAGAGGTAAGAATTCCCACCTCTTTGCAGTTGCATTATTCTTTTTGAACCTGAGAGAAAGTTAAATGTGAATGCATGTTGTTGCCATAAATACTTAACAAACGTCTTAAATAAGACTCAAAAAAGTCCGAGAAAATCGATTCCTCAGATCAATATCCTGTTTTAATGTGAGCATGCCTGTCTTTTAAATATTGCATTTATATTCAGCTCCTTTAAAGAAGACAACTTATATGTTCATTATTAATATTTGGGACACTTATGGGAAGGGCATAAGTTAAGCTCAAACTGCAAATTATTCATGTATTCTTGAAGCTCACAATTTAATGCTCCATTATGCTGTAGCTTTTCCTGTGCAACATGGGATGTTAAATTGAAAATTCAAATCAGCAGATCCTCATTATTCACACACGTTAATTGTGAATTTACTCACCTGGCAGAATTTGTGACATCAAAGTCAATACTGCTGACACTCAAGCAGTCATTTATGGATGTGTAGAATGGTAAAGCGTCAGAATTGTCTTATGCTCTCATTACAAGCAAACCAATGTTCTCCCCTTGCAAGGTGAATGTTGGGGTTCAGAAATCACCTCACGATCCATACAAACACCAAGTTCAGTCAGACAGGGATAGTTTTTTGAGCATACGCCCCAGGACTAGTGGGCCAGGGCCGTGATCCAGATTCTAGAACTGAACCATGACTCCAAGTTAAGATCCTACTGAGGTTTTAAGCCCCAAATCCACAAACATCTATACCAAATTATTTTACCAATCAGAATTTAGGACTAGGGGCTTTCCTTAGGAACGTGTCTTTGTTGTACACTTATTCTGCTCCCAGTGTTTAGGGTACTCAACTGTGACTGGGGTCTTGTCTTGTCTAATATTCATGACCTAACTTGTCAACCAGAATGGGGCTTGTCTAACATTCATGTTTTAACTTGCCAACCAGGATGTCAGTTACCCAGGTACATGTCTCTTTCTGCCAAATAGGATGTTAGTTTCCAGAAAGGTCTTGGGATCTTAAACTTTACTAAACCACTACTCAAGATGGAAGTCTTATTCCAAATAGTTTCTTATATTGGTGCAGATATCTCTCTTATATTGGGGTTCATCCCATGGGCAACTGACACCATAAAACGTGAATTCTATTTGTGTTGGAAGTTTCCACTATTCTATTATTCCTTGATTGAATCTCTGCTTTTCAGGATCAAGCCTTCTGGAATGACCATGTTTCCATAATGACCGTAAACTTCCATATAGCAGTCAAATAGCTAGAACCTCTTCAGCAGTAAAGAGATGGCTGAACACCAAAGGTCATACAGTGGCTGATTGTTGCCTGTGACACCCTAGAATGTCATAGGCTGCTGTGTTAGTTAGTTACTGTCCTGTCACTGTGATAAAACACCATGGCCACCGTAACTTCTAGAAAAAATAGTTTATAGT
Organism: Rattus norvegicus; assembly: GCF_021556685.1. NCBI lineage: Eukaryota > Metazoa > Chordata > Mammalia > Rodentia > Muridae > Rattus > Rattus norvegicus. Next base: position 111,500,440 of record NC_141536.1, read on the forward strand.
TCCAGAGGAGTTAGTGCGCCCATTGTGGCAGAAAAGAACAGCAGCAGGCAGCAGCCGTGACTGCTGAACAGAAAGCTGGGAGCTCACATGCTTTACCACAAGCTAAGACAGAAGGGGCAAACGGGAATCTCAAAGCCCACCTCCAGGGGCATACTTCTCCAGCAAGGTTGTCCCCCTAACACTGCTCTCAAAACAGCTCTACCAACAGGGAGCCAAGTGTCCCAATACCTGAACCTACGGGAAACATTTCTCATTCAAGCCACCAGAGTTGCCGTGTTCAAGTGGCAGTGCTATTCGAAATGTGCTCCTGAGCACAGTTAGATACATGACAGCTCTGCAATGGATCAAAACGGGGGAAGTGCAGGATTTCACTTGCCTTCCTGTTGTAAAAGGCCAAACGTAGAATTGCGAGTGATGCTAACGTTCTGAGAGAAAAATGAACACAGGCAGACCACAGTAGCGAGCCGACTGAGCAGCTAATTTTTAAGCCCTAATATGAAGATTTTAAAAGGGGAGCTGTTGAATCTCTCTCCATTCTAAGTGCCTTGGTAATTAGGATTTCTGTAGAAAGAAGCAATAAGATCCCCCACGTGTCTGTAATTGTATGTACTTTAGCAGACTTTTATGATTTTCTTAAATTCATTCCCATCCTTTCTTATTCTCTCCAAGGGTAATAAATATTATTAGTGTTTTCATGAACAGAGCTCTTCCCACTCTAATTTTGAACTAGGGATTACAAGTATATGAGTACATCTCCTGAGTTTTCCTACTGTGTTCTTCTAGAATTTAACGCAAAGGGAACACACGTAAAGCGTCAGTGACTGTTCTGCTCCTTTGCAGCATTTATGCCTTTGATGGACCCAAGTTAGCTTACTGCATTGCTTAGTCCTTCTAGTGCTGTAAAAACACCGGGACCAAAAGTAACTTGAGGAGGAAAGGGTTTATTCGCCTTATACTTCTATATCACAGTCTGGGAGAAGCCAGGGCAGGGACTCAAACAGGGCGGGAACCTGGAGGCAGGAGCTGATGATGCAAAGGCACGAAGGCTGATTTGCTTTCTTATAACTCACAGGACACCAGCCCAGGGTAGTAGGGACGCCACTAGCTACAGTGGTGATCTGGGTATCCCCACGTCACTCGTCAGTCTAGTCAATGCATTTTCTCAGTTGAAATTCCCTCTTCCCAAATGACTCTGGCTTGTGTCAAATTGATATAAAACTAGTGAGAACACTCAGATTAAATTTTTCATGGAAAGGAGGAGGGCTTCATCTCGTCATTATCATTTTAATGAAGCTTCTGCAGCCATATTGTAAGAATGGCATTGGTAGCTGAATTTGGAAACTTCCACGATCTAAATAGAGTGCTACTCTTCGCCTAATATGTTAAAAGCTTTTGAAAAATCAAAGATGTTAAATGTCACTCATGTTTTAATCACCTCATCATCCACATTCATCATCTGCCAATAATTTTAAGTACAAGTAATAAATATATTAAAATAAACTTCCTTTTCTGGTTAGAACGTGGGAATCTGCATGGTCATAATACACAATCATATTTATTTTTTATTCTTAGGTGCTGTAAATTTTTATGATAATTAGCATTTCAGCAAGGAAGAGAAAACTTTCTACAATATGTGTATATATGAATTATAAGGTGTTTTTCACCTTCAAAATGTAAAATAAAAAATTGTACCTATCTTAGAAACAGAAAAATATAATTAAAGACTCTAGAACTTAAATTTCAAGCATTTATGTTTAATCATAGCAAAGGTCTTCATGAGTGACAATGAACAAAGCCATTTTACCCATCTCCACATTAGATTATAAGAGCTGTGCCCGGGGTTGGGGATTTAGCTCAGTGGTAGAGCGCTTGCCTAGCAAGCGCAAGGCCCTGGGTTCGGTCCCCCAGCTCCGAACAAAAAAAAAAAAAAAAAAAAAAGAGCTGTGCCCTACTCGCAGCACACACATCTGAAGGTGTGCTCTAGCCTTTTCCAGCATCTGTCATGATGTCTCCTAGCATAGTTTACAGCATTGTGTAGACTCAGTCTATGAAACTGTAGCAATTTATGTAAAAGGTTCATATTTAGCAAATTTTGTTTAAGAAGAAAAACATCTGAAATCTCTAGATGCAAACACGCATAAAGTTTTTAAAAATATAGTGGGAGAATAGACACCATTTTAAATAACAGAACAAAGGGATAAGATCAGTAGTAGTAGTCATAGTAGTAGCGTAGTAGTAGTAGTAGTAGTAGTAGTAGTAGTAGTAGTAGTAGTAGTAGTAGCAGTGGTGGTGGTGTGGTGGTGTAGTAGTAGTGTAGTAGTAGTAGTAGTAGTAGTAGTAGTAGTAGTAGTAGTAGTAGTAATAATATGTTTGTGTGTCTGTGTGTATGAGTGTATATGCTATGTGATCTGTGAACACACATGCTACATAGCACACATATGGAGGTCAGAAGAAAACTCTGTGGAGTAGCTTCTCCCCTTCTACATTCTCATAGCTTCCAGGAAACAAAGTCAGGTCTTAAGGCTCGAACAAAAATATAAATAAATAAATAAAAACCACTTTTACCCACAGAGCCAGCCCACTGGTTCCAGTCTACACACTTTTTAAAAAGAAAATTCTAAGGCATTGTCGAAAGATTTTATAAAAGCAGTTTATATGATTCTTAAGCAGAGCTATTATTATTATAGATTGATCATGACCCATCCCCCGACAGTGCTTTTGTAAAATTGTGGGGATGGAGTTGTGGGAAGCAACACACATTTGTTCATGTGGACATTAAGAACAGCTTTCAGGACTTGATTTGTTTCTTCAACTTTGTCTTTGAGATATGGTCTCCTCTCTGCCTCTCTCCCCCAACCCCGATGTGTGTGTGACTGTGTGTGTGTATGTGTGTCTGTGTGTGTCTGTGTGTGTCTGTGTCTGCGTGTGTGTGTGTGTGTGCATGCACGTGTCTTGTGCCTGTGACTGTGCATGTGTGTGTGTGTTAACGTGAGGTCTTTGGATCAAACTTAGGTTGTTAGGATTGCCTCAGAAATGCTTTTATCTGCTGAACCATCTCCTCATTCCCTCCCAGGAAGTTTTACTTTCATTTTACAATTTTATCATTTGCCTTTAAAATGCTAATAGAACATCCTAATTTAAAGAAAAACAGTCTAATGGCGCACTGGAAATATAAAAACAAAGGGACAGTAAGAAAGTTCTGAAAAGTAGTAATAACCAACTCAGTCACCTTTAAAATATATTTCAACATTAAGCAGCTTTTATTAGCATATTTTATACAAGTAAATTGCTTAAATATGGTAAAGCATCTTAAAGAGCCGAATCTATTTATAAAAGTTGGTACATGAAATTGTTATGCTAAAATCAATGAGCAAACAGTAATTGCTAAATTAAGTTATATCAGGAAATGGGCCAGTCATGAAAAGAATATTAAAATTATATCTGTTACAGATAGCTCTAGTAATCAAACAGGGTAAAACTTTGAAAGTTGGAGAGTACGTACAATCAAAGGATTTATGGTGTTCATTTTTGTTGTTTATAAATGGGGCAAGATGAGATCTTACAAGAAGAACCTACCATTTTTGAGAATGATTCCCAATGCAACAAGTTTCCATGTTTCCTGAGCCTTGAAGAAGTTAGTTGATATGTGTGTCCTATTTAAGGCTGCACTTGTAATAGTCAGTGATTCTCAGCCCTTGGTCCACTTAAGTGTCTGTATTAGCTGTCTCCCACTGAAAAAGAAGCTTCCCTGACCAAAGAAGATGGCAGCCTTCCTCTACAATTACAAGGCAGTTTTATAGGCACATTTAGTGGAATTACAATAGTATCTTCCACACTAGGGCCGATGCCTTCCCCAGCTGTAGGCTTCTGACCCAGTTTATAGTAGCAGGCATGAATTTTTTCCCATAGAGAAGGACTTAGTCCAATCAGAAAATGCCTGGTTATCCACATAACATTCACGCTACTCTTGCACCAACAGTCATACCTTCCTTGGCAGGGCAGTAGTGTAGCATGCAGGGTCCACGGGTGTGAGACTGCATATGATTTCTCTCTTGCAGCAGCCCACACTGTAAGGGTCAGCCAACAAGAAGGATGCTTCCGGTTCAGTTCCAGCTTATTTTATCTGTACAACCACCAAAGCATGTGTCATCTCAAGCAAGAGTGTACTAACAGTCCTCATGGGCAACCAAAAACATCAGCATTTTTTTATCTTAAAGAACTAAAATGGGGATTCAATGTATTTGAACATGTATGTTTACAAAGACAAAGGAAAAACTCTAAAACTTAAAAGGAGGGCTTGGCTCCTAGGTAGCCAATTAAAAATATTTGCCATAGGTAAAAGGAATCTAAATGAACTTAGCCTACAATGGAGTGGTAATACCACAGCTGCTGCAGCATATGCTATCAAATACAAGCCTGGTATCGAGAATGGGTTGCATCGTTTTGAGTTGTTGACCAGTGGGACCCCATAGAGCTTCCTAACATTACAGGTTATTGCCAGAGCCGTTGGTTGCTTTCTACAACTTGATGGTATGACGCCGTGTACTTACACCATAGAATATGGAAACATCTAGTATTCAACTGGCAGCTTCATCCTCAGAGGCTAGAAAATGCTAAATACAGTAACAGATGAGAAAATCATCAATCTCACCCTAATAGGATCCCTGTGAGGACAATAGCAACCTGCCTGGCAAGATATATGTCCACTGGTGCAACAGAGACCTGACTATGAGAGGAGTAACCAGCCGCCTTTCCTCATGAAATGAAACCCATATCTGACTGTCAATGATCCCAAGAACATGAGTCAATTAAATCATGAGCCCTTCAAAAAAATCTACTACAATCTTCTGCTAGACGAACACAGCAATAAAAATGATTCCTGTACCCATACACTAGTGCACCGCCAAACTCTTATCATAGAAGCTTCTAGCAGATGGTGACAACCAATGAAGAGAGAGAGTGAAGGAGGGAGGGACAGAGAGCAAGAGAGAGTGAGAGTGAGTAGGAGGGAGAGGGAAAGAGAGAGGGAGAGAGGGAGAGAGAGAGAAGAGAGAGAGAGAGAGAAAGAGAGAGAGAGAGAGAGAGAGAGAGAGAGAGAGACTACAACTGTTCAATGAGCAGAGAATAAGGTGTTTCAGGATGCTCAGCCCTCAATGGGATGTCTATATCATACCTCTTCCCTCAAGGCTCATAGATCTGTAGAGAAGATAGAGTGAAAAGAGTATAAAAGCCAGAGATTGTAGATAAATTCAAAGAAACAGCATTTTCCAGATACAACAGGACCGTTGTACATATGAACTCACAGAGGCCATGTGTCTTAGGATTTCTATTGCTGTTATAAAACACCATGACCAAAGAAACCTGGAAAGGAAATGGTTTATTTGTCCTATATATAACAATTCATTGAGGGAAGCCAAAGCAGGAACTCTATAGGTCATGGGCACAGAAGTGGCAGGAGCTGATGCAGAGGCCATGGAATATTGCTGCTTACTGACCTGTTCCTTTTGGCTTGCTCAACCTGATTTCTAATACAAGCCAAGATCACCAGCCAAGGAAGGGTAGCACAATGGGTTGAGTCCTTCATCATCAATCACTAATTAAGAAAATGTACTACAGACTTGCCTGTAGACTAATCTTAAGGAGGCATTTTCTCAATTGGTGTTCCCTCCTCTCAAATGACTCTAGCCTGTGTCATGTTGGCATAAAACTAGCCAGCTCATTATGGTAGCATGCATAAGAGCTGCGTAAACTCAAGTCAGACAAAATCTCAACTAGAGAAGGAGAGGTAGGCAGGAAGTCCCACACTAAGGAAGTTCTACCCTCAGCTAAAGAGCTGTTGGTATTTGATTGCTGCTGGATAAAGGACAGTCAGTTTTCTTCAACAGAGTGACACTGAGTCTGTCAACCACAAGACAAGCCCCATGCCAGAAAGTAGTCAGCCAACATAAACTGAACTCCATGTTCTTCATGTTGTTCTTGTTATTTTGATAAAGAATGTGGTTTGGGGTAGGTAGGGAGATGAAGAAGGATCTGGAAAGAGTTTGGGGAGAGGGAAAAAAAGCAAAACATATTTACACAAAATTATCAAAGAATAAATAAAAACTGTAATTTTCTTTAAAAGTAAATGTTTGGCCCAAATAAACCAGTTTGCTGTCTTCAATTAACAACTAAGGAAAAAAGAAGCAGGTTAAATAATGTGCCTGTGGCTATTCTTTTAAAGAATACATTTCTTGGAAAGTTCTAGTAAATGCCTGGAAAAAGAGCTAAATGTGCATAAACAGAAGAAAGCCCAATAAATAAATCATTGGCATTGAAATAATGTTAAAAGCAGAAAGAAGCAGAGGAGGTATTTGTAAGTTAGAAAAGAGAAGTTTGGGTTGTACCTAACCTCGGGCTCTTGGCGTAAGGATCAACTGCTTCTCTGTAGACAGACAAATGACAAACTTGTGGTAGCTTCTGTTTGGATGATGCTAAGGCCAGTCTTGGAAAGTTTTCCTTTTGGTGGGAAGCCTTTTACAATATATGAAATTTGCCAGGTGAATATTCTTTACTCGTTGGACATTCAGTTTGCCTAGAAGCTGGGTTTGCCTCAGTACATGCCACTTGTCTGTAACACCTAAAAGATCCTAAAGATTGGATAGCACTCTGTTTCTCTATGTTTATTAGACAGGTTGAGAGAACTTGTCTCCACTGCAAACTTCAGTCGTTTGAAAAGTGAATTCAACTGCTTTCACTTCTAAGGTTAATCTTGGAGTATGAAGAAACTGGCCCTTGCCAAGAACCATCTTTGAACAAACGGGCTGGTCAGGCTTGAGCACTCAGGCACAGGAACCGGTCCTTTTCCACCCAATTTGCTTGGAAGTTGACTAGGAAGAACACAGGTCTCACCTAATAACCTGTATGTGCATCCCTTGGACCTCCCTCTAAGGACATGGTAGCCCCCATCCCTCTCCCTTCAGCAATCCTTGGGGAAACTACTGCACACACAGCACACAAACACTGAACTTGCCTCTAGTTTTTTGAGCAAGCACCTTCTTCTCAGTGTTTGAGTCTCTCTCTCTCTCTTCTACTTGAAGAGAAAGAGGAAATTAAAATGTATTTTGATGAAAATCCTGGTGATGTAATCTGTGCTTAGCAGGCTGAGTCGAAAGTATTTTAAAACCTCTTTTGGCATTGACACTTTGGCACTGCCCTGCTAAAACTACAGTCCTAAGGATTTTCTGGCTGAGGAGGGAAGCTATGGAAACTGCATGAAGTGCTGGGTTCTCACATTCTCTCCTGAAGGGAGGAACTCAGAAAGAAAAGGCAGTAACAGTTCGTAGCTCATTCCTGGGCTGTGGGAAAATAGACACTCTGAAGGTAGAAATGCATGTGTGTCCATGGAGAATAATGATCAGTTTGTGTCCCAGAAGGTGACACTGGAGTCCTTTTGTACAAAGCAAAACCACACTGCCTGGTTACAGAGCCTTTGCTCGAATTGTCAAAGGGACAAGCAGGAGTCAAATTAGAAGCCACATCCCTTAAAGCAGTGATGGCTTCGCCAGGTACTCACACCTAACTTTCTCTTACTCTCATCCCAGTTGGAGAATCAACCTGAGTGTCTTACACAGATTATTGTTTAAATTTCTCAGTGGCTTCAGGTATTCCTAAAAGCAACGATAAATTGAGAAACCTTTCAAGCCAATCACTATGAATTTCACAGATGACATGTAAATCGTGGGTACATATCTAATGGCCTTGATAGAAGCAGAAATAGAGCTGGTGAGGATGTATGTTAGAGCATGTCCATGTTTGTTTGACCACAGCGCTTCTGACGTCTTTGAAGAGCAGCAGATTACAGTGTTGCCTGGTGTATTCAAAGAGATAGGGTGCCACCACCATAACGCTTGGAGTTGTGTCCCATTGGCATAGCCATCCTTAGGTGTTAAGTACTTACAGAAAAACACCAATAACACATCAATTTTGAAATTTGCTATTTTTAATGCTTCACTGAAAGCTAAACTTAACCAGATCTTCATGGAAGGGCGCTTCCTCTGCTTCAGCCACTAACAGCGTTGTTACAGCATCAGGAAGGCCCGGGTGTTTTATTTTCAGTTCCTACTCTGTGCACCTTTCTTATCATTTCTCACCTCTTTCTTTATAATGAGTCCTAAATGGGCCCAAATACATTACTACAGGAACATTCACACTAGACAATTCTCCACAAAACATGCAGTTACCATGCTTCTTAGAGACCAATTTCTTTTCAAAACCTTCATTTTAAATGATATGAGATAAATTCAGTATGTATGTTATGTGAGTAAGGCTCAGAAGACTCCATAAAGCTGGCTCCATTTCACCCAGAGTGAAGAGAAGGTCAGCATTAGAGTTACTGTTCATAGAACAAATGAACTATCTGGAATGATCAGTTAGTAACAGGAAATCAAGGATGCATATTTGGGCAGAATGACTGGTTGGGTTGAGACAGTCCTGCGGTATGTATTGGTCAGAGATAGAATTCAAATCCATATTGCTAGCACATCCCAGAAGACCCCGCGGATCCACATATTCAATTTATTTTAAAGGAATTTCAGTGACAAAGAGGTTCCACATGTAAGATGTTTGACGCTGTCTGCTGTGGTGTGGGTGTCTAACAAACACGAGGTCCCTTAATTGGGTGAGTAGTAGGAGCCACAAAAAGTTACCCAAAGCCAGTTCTCACAAGTGGGGCTCACTGTGCAGGTTAGCCACATTAAAGAGAGGATGGAAAATGGCTAGAGCAGAGGAAGGTGTTGGAGGTGGTTGACTCCTTCTGGCCAACAACTCTTTATTCTGCATCAATTCAGAATCGCTGGGACTGACTTACCTCATTTCCTGATGCTGACCTGGTCTCAGATAGATCTCAGAAGTAGCATATTTAGGATTCTGCTGTTTCCTTTCTGTAGGAGTAATATGCTTCGGAGCTTCAGTGATACTCATTCACTAACAGACACCAGACCTAATGGTGTCCAGTAAGAAGACCCTGAAACTTAGGCTCTTCAGTCATTAGGACCCAGAGGACAGGGCACTGCAGTGTTTATCATTCTTCACAAAAATTCTGGAAACAAAATCAATCCAAAGACTTCAGCACTTTGTTGAATTTAGTTGAGAAACAACCACAGGAATTGCCAAGACATTATACGCGTCTGGAAGGGAGAAGACAAACTTTGAAAATGCCAATCTTATTCAGAAAATCAGACACATGGTACAGTCCTTAACCTGGTTTGACCCAGCTCTCTTGTTGTGCAATGAAAAGTAGTAGCCCATAGACACCCAGACTATTAAGAAACCCCCAAAAGCACTGAAGCACTGAAGCCTTTTGATTTTGACTTGTGTATCTGTTACCCCCTCTCTGAATTATGTTTTTTATTTTTTTTCTTTTTTTTTTTTATTAACTTGAGTATTTCTTATATACATTTCGAGTGTTATTCCCTTTCCCGGTTTCCGGGCAAACATCCCCCTCCCCCCTCCCCTTCCTTATGGGTGTACCCCTCCCAACCCTCCCCCCATTGCCACCCTCCCCCCATAGTCTAGTTCACTGGGGGTTCAGTCTTAGCAGGACCCAGGGCTTCCCCTTCCACTGGTGCTCTTACTAGGATATTCATTGCTACCTATGGGGTCAGAGTCCAGGGTCAGTCCATGTATAGTATTTAGGTAGTGGCTTAGTCCCTGGAAGCTCTGGTTGCTTGACATTGTTGTACTTTTGGGGTCTCGAGCCCCTTCAAGCTCTTCCAGTTCTTTCTCTGATTCCTTCAACGGGGGACCTATTCTCAGTTCAGTGGTTTGCTGCTGGCATTCGCCTCTGTATTTGCTGTATTCTGGCTGTGTCTCTCAGGAGCGATCTACATCCGGCTCCTGTCGGTCTGCACTTCTTTGCTTCAACCATCTTGTCCAATTGGGTGGCTGTATATGTATGGGCCACCTGTGGGGCAGGCTCTGAATGGGTGTTCCTTCAGTCTCTGTTTTAATCTTTGCCTCTCCCTTCCCAGCCAAGGGTATTCTTTTTCCTCATTTAAAGAAGGAGTGAAGCATTCACATTTTGATCATCCGTCTTGAGTTTCGTTTGTTCTAGGGATCTAAGGTGATTCAAGCATTTGGGCTAATACCTACTTATCAATGAGTGCATACCATGTATGTCTTTCTGTGATTGGGTTAGCTCACTCAGGATGATATTTTCCAGTTCCAACCATTTGCCTACGAATTTCATAAACTCGTTGTTTTTGATAGCTGAGTAATATTCCATTGTGTAGATGTACCACATTTTCTGTATCCATTCCTCTGTTGAAGGGCATCTGGGTTCTTTCCAGTTTCTGGCTATTATAAATAAGGCTGCGATGAACATAGTGGAGCACGTGTCTCTTTATATGTTGAGGCATCTTTTGGGTATATGCCCAAGAGAGGTATAGCTGGATCCTCAGGCAGTTCAATGTCCAATTTTCTGAGGAACCTCCAGACTGATTTCCAGAATGGTTTTACCAGTCTGCAATCCCACCAACAATGGAGGAGTGTTCCTCTTTCTCCACATCCTCGCCAGCATCTGCTGTCACCTGAGTTTTTGATCTTAGCCATTCTCACTGGTGTGAGGTGAAATCTCAGGGTTGTTTTGATTTGCATTTCCCTTATGACTAAAGATGTTGAACATTTCTTTAGGTGTTTCTCAGCCATTCGGCATTCTTCAGCTGTGAATTCTTTATTTAGCTCTGAACCCCATTTTTTAATAGGGTTATTTGTTTCCCTGCGGTCTAACTTCTTGAGTTCTTTGTATATTTTGGATATAAGGCCTCTATCTGTTGTAGGATTGGTAAAGATCTTTTCCCAATCTGTTGGTTGCCGTTTTGTCCTAACCACAGTGTCCTTTGCCTTACAGAAGCTTTGCAGTTTTATGAGATCCCATTTGTCGATTCTTGATCTTAGAGCATAAGCCATTGGTGTTTTGTTCAGGAAATTTTTTCCAGTGCCCATGTGTTCCAGATGCTTCCCTAGTTTTTCTTCTATTAGTTTGAGTGTGTCTGGTTTGATGTGGAGGTCCTTGATCCACTTGGACTTAAGCTTTGTACAGGGTGATAAGGATGGATCAATCTGCATTCTTCTACATGTTGCCCTCCAGTTGAACCAGCACCATTTGCTGAAAATGCTATCTTTTTTCCATTGGATGGTTTTGGCTCCTTTGTCAAAAATCAAGTGACCATAGGTGTGTGGGTTCATTTCTGGGTCTTCAATTCTATTCCATTGGTCTATCTGTCTGTCTCTGTACCAATACCATGCAGTTTTTAATCACTATTGCTCTGTAATACTGCTTGAGTTCAGGGATAGTGATTCCCCCTGAAGTCCTTTTATTGTTGAGGATAGCTTTAGCTATCCTGGGTTTTTTGTTATTCCAGATGAATTTGCAAATTGTTCTGTCTAACTCTTTGAAGAATTGGATTGGTATTTTGATGGGGATTGCATTGAATCTGTAGATTGCTTTTGGTAAAATGGCCATTTTTACTATATTAATCCTGCCAATCCATGAGCATGGGAGATCTTTCCATCTTCTGAGGTCTTCTTCAATTTCTTTCTTCAGTGACTTGAAGTTCTTATTGTACAGATCTTTTACTTGCTTGGTTAAAGTCACACCGAGGTACTTTATATTATTTGGGCCTATTATGAAGGGTGTCGTTTCCCTAATTTCTTTCTCGGCTTGTTTCTCTTTTGTATAGAGGAAGGCAACTGATTTATTTGAGTTAATTTTATACCCAGCCACTTTGCTGAAGTTGTTTATCAGCTTTAGTAGTTCTCTGGTGGAACTTTTGGGATCACTTAAATATACTATCATGTCATCTGCAAATAGTGATATTTTGACCTCTTCTTTTCCGGTCTGTATCCCCTTGATGTCCTTTTGTTGTCTGATTGCTCTGGCTAGAACTTCAAGAACTATATTGAATAAGTAGGGAGAGAGTGGGCAGCCTTGTCTAGTCCCTGATTTTAGTGGGATTGCTTCAAGTTTCTCTCCATTTAGTTTAATGTTAGCAACTGGTTTGCTGTATATGGCTTTTACTATGTTTAGGTATGGGCCTTGAATTCCTATTCTTTCCAGGACTTTTATCATGAAGGGGTGTTGAATTTTGTCAAATGCTTTCTCAGCATCTAATGAAATGATCATGTGGTTCTGTTCTTTCAGTTTGTTTATATAATGGATCACGTTGATGGTTTTCCGTATATTAAACCATCCCTGCATGCCTGGGATGAAGCCTACTTGATCATGGTGGATGATTGTTTTGATGTGCTCTTGAATTCGGTTTGCCAGAATTTTATTGAGTATTTTTGCATCGATATTCATAAGGGAAATTGGTCTGAAGTTCTCTTTCTTTGTTGTGTCTTTGTGTGGTTTAGGTATAAGAGTAATTGTGGCTTCGTAGAAGGAATTCGGCAGTGCTCCATCTGTTTCAATTTTGTGGAATAGTTTGGATAATATTGGTATGAAGTCTTCTATGAAGGTTTGATAGAATTCTGCACTAAACCCGTCTGTACCTGGGCTCTTTTTGGTTGGGAGACCTTTAATGACTGCTTCTATTTCCTTAGGAGTTATGGGGTTGTTTAACTGGTTTATCTGTTCCTGATTTAACTTCGATACCTGGTATCTGTCTAGGAAATTGTCCATTTCCTGAAGATTTTCAAGTTTTGTTGAATATAGGTTTTTATAGTAAGATCTGATGATTTTTTGAATTTCCTCCGAATCTGTAGTTATGTCTCCCTTTTCATTTCTGATTTTGTTAATTTGGACGCACTCTCTGTGTCCTCTCGTTAGTCTGGCTAAGGGTTTATCTATCTTGTTGATTTTCTCAAAGAACCAACTTTTGGTTCTGTTGACTCTTTCTATGGTCCTTTTTGTTTCTACTTGGTTGATTTCAGCTCTGAGTTTGATTATTTCCTGCCTTCTACTCCTCCTGGGTGTATTTGCTTCTTTTTGTTCTAGAGCTTTTAGGTGTGCTGTCAAGCTGCTGACATATGCTCTTTCCTGTTTCTTTCTGCAGGCACTCAGCGCTATGAGTTTTCCTCTTAGCACAGCTTTCATTGTGTCCCATAAGTTTGGGTATGTTGTATCTTCATTTTCATTAAATTCTAAAAAGTTTTTAATTTCTTTCTTTATTTCTTCCTTGACCAGGTTATCATTGAGTAGAGCATTGTTCAATTTCCACGTATATGTGGGCATTCTTCCCTTATTGTTATTGAAGACCAGTTTTAGGCCGTGGTGGTCCGATAGCACGCATGGGATTATTTCTATCTTTCTGTACCTGTTGAGGCCCGTTTTTTGACCAATTATATGGTCAATTTTGGAGAAAGTACCATGAGGAGCTGAGAAGAAGGTATATCCTTTTGCTTTAGGATAGAATGTTCTATAAATATCCGTTAAGTCCATTTGGCTCATGACTTCTCTTAGTCTGTCGACATCACTGTTTAATTTCTGTTTCCATGATCTGTCCATTGATGAGAGTGGTGTGTTGAAATCTCCCACTATTATTGTGTGAGGTGCAATGTGTGCTTTGAGCTTTAGTAAGGCTTCTTTTACGTATGTAGTTGCCCTTGTATTTGGGGCATAGATATTTAGGATTGAGAGTTCATCTTGGTGGATTTTTCCTTTGATGAATATGAAGTGTCCTTCCTTATCTTTTTTGATGACTTTTAGTTGGAAATTGATTTTATTTGATATTAGAATGGCTACTCCAGCTTGCTTCTTCTGACCATTTGCTTGGAAAGATGTTTTCCAGCCTTTCACTCTGAGGTAGTGTCTGTCTTTGTCTCTGAGGTGTGTTTCCTGTAGGCAGCAGAATGCAGGGTCCTCGTTGTGTATCCAGTTTGTTAATCTATGTCTTTTTATTGGGGAGTTGAGGCCATTGATATTGAGAGATATTAAGGAATAGTGATTATTGCTTCCCGTTATATTCATATTTGGATGTGAGGTTATGTTTGTGTGCTTTCATTCTCTTTGTTTTGTTGCCAAGACGATTAGTTTCTTGCTTCTTCTAGGGTATAGCTTGCCTCCTTATGTTGGGCTTTACCATTTATTATCCTTTGTAGTGCTGGATTTGTAGAAAGATATTGTTTAAATTTGGTTTTGTCATGGAATATCTTGGTTTCTCCATCAATGTTAATTGAGAGTTTTGCTGGATACAGTAACCTGGGCTGGCATTTGTGTTCTCTTAGGGTCTGTATAACATCAGTCCAGGATCTTCTGGCCTTCATAGTTTCTGGCGAGAAGTCTGGTGTGATTCTGATAGGTCTCCCTTTATATGTTACTTGACCTTTTTCCCTTACTGCTTTTAATATTCTTTCTTTATTTTGTGCGTTTGGTGTTTTGACAATTATGTGACGGGGGGTGTTTCTTTTCTGGTCCAATCTATTTGGAGTTCTGTAGGCTTCTTGTATGTCTATGGGTATCTCTTTTTTTAGGTTAGGGAAGTTTTCTTCTATGATTTTGTTGAAGATATTTACTGGTCCTTTGAGCTGGGAGTCTTCACTCTCTTCTATACCTATTATCCTTAGGTTTGATCTTCTCATTGAGTCCTGGATTTCCTGTATGTTTTGGACCAGTAGCTTTTTCCGCTTTACATTATCTTTGACAGTTGAGTCAATGATTTCTATGGAATCTTCTGCTCCTGAGATTCTCTCTTCCATCTCTTGTATTCTGTTGGTGAAGCTTGTATCTACAGCTCCTTGTCTCTTCTTTTGGTTTTCTATATCCAGGGTTGTTTCCATGTGTTCTTTCTTGATTGCTTCTATTTCCATTTTTAATTCCTTCAACTGTTTGATTGTGTTTTCCTGGAATTCTTTCAGGGATTTTTGTGTCTTCTCTCTATGGGCTTCTACTTGTTTATTTATGTTTTCCTGGAATTCTTTCAGGGATTTTTGTGTCTCCTCTCTATGGGCTTCTACTTGTTTATTTATGTTTTCCTGGAATTCTTTCAGGGATTTTTGCGATTCTTTCAGGCATTTTTGCGATTCCTCTCTGTAGGCTTCTACTTGTTCTCTAAGGGAGTTCTTCACGTCTTTCTTGAAGTCCTCCAGCATCATGATCAAAAATGATTTTGGAACTAGATCTTGCTTTTCTGGTGTGTTTGGATATTCCATGTTTGTTTTGATGGGAGAATTGGGCTCCGATGGTGCCATGTAGTCTTGGTTTCTGTTGCTTGGATTCCTGCGCTTGCCTCTCGCCATCAGATTATCTCTAGTGTTACTTTGTTCTGCATTTCTGACAGTGGCTAGACTGTCCTATAAGCCTGTGTGTCAGGAGTGCTGTAGACCTGTTTTCCTCTCTTTCAGTCAGTTATGGGGACAGAGTGTTCTGCTTTCGGGCGTGTAGTTTTTCCTCTCTACAGGTCTTCAGCTGTTCCTGTGGGCCTGTGTCTTGAGTTCACCAGGCAGCTTTCTTGCAGCAGAAAAGTTGGTCTTACCTGTGGTCCCGAGGCTCAAGTTCGCTCGTGGGGTGCTACCCACAGGCTCTCTGCAGCGGCAGCAACCAGGAAGACCTGTGCTGCCGTTTCCGGGAGCTTCAGTGCACCAGGGTTCCAGATGGTCTTTGGCTTTTTCCTCTGGCGTCCGAGATGTGTGTGCAGAGAGCAGTCTCTTCTGGTTTCCCAGGCTTGTCTGCCTCCCTGAAGGTTCAGCTCTCCCTCCCACGGGATTTGGGTGCAGAGAACTGTTTATCCGGTCTGTTTCCTTCTGGTTCTGGTGGTGTCTCAGGCACAGGGGTCCTGCCGCTCCTGGGCCCTCCCCCACGGGAGCCCAGAGGCCTTATACAGTTTCCTCTTGGGCCAGGGATGTGGGCAGGGGTGAGCAGTGTTGGTGGTCTCTTCCGCTCTGCAGCCTCAGGAGTGCCCACCTGACCAGGCGGTTGGGTCTCTCTCTCACAGGGTCTGGGGGCAGAGAGCTGCTGCGGGCCGGGATCCGCGGGAGTGGGACTTCCGGTAAACACAGAACGTGCACGGTCCTACAGGAATTCTGCTTCCGTGTGTCCCAAGCTCACCAGGCAGCTTTCTTGCAGCAGAAAAGTTGGTCTTACCTGTGGTCCCGGGGCTCAAGTTCGCTTGTGGGGTGCTGCCCACAGGCTCTCTCATGTTTTTTATTTTTATCTTGACTATATTTTTCTTACAGAAAAAAACTCAGAAATGAGTGTGGGAGCAAATCTGAAGATGAATGACCCTGGATATGTTAACAGAGCTTCAAAGTTAAGCGAGTCTTACCCTGACATTCTGTCTCTGCACATAATGTCATGTCATCACTGTGATTCCTACCCACTTTCCATATTTATGCACATGCATATAAAACTATGCCACTTGCATTAAAGGAGGAAGGCATCAATGATGTGTTCAAAGTTACAGCAACAGCCTGCCTTGTTGCTACTCTCAAGGATGAGTCATAAGGCTCTCAAGTTCACGACCAATCTGGGCTATACCTAGTCCTCGGGGCTAGGTGTGTCGTTCAGGGGTAGATTACCTATCTAGCATGTTCAAGGCCCTGGGCTCCATCCCCCAGAATCTCATAAATACACAGCAACACCTAGAGGGAAATTCTATTAAACAGATTTATTGGAGAAGATTCTTTAACTTAATAACCACTGAACTCTGGAGGGTAATGCACGTATTTATAGAATGTTTTGCAGGCTCCAATTATATATGTCAGGAAGCAGTCAAGATAGCAATGCCTTCTCCTAGGATGATCTTCTTTCCTGAAGGCTTTTAAAGTTATTTTTAAATATGTGTATGTACATGTGTCTGTGAGTGTGTATGTACATGTATCTGTGAGTGGGTATGTACATGGGTCTGTGAGTGGGTATGTACATGTGTCTGTGAGTGTGTATGTACATGTATCTGTGAGTGGGTATGTACATGTGTCTGTGAGTGGGTATGTACATGTGTCTGTGAGTGGGTATGTACATGTATCAGTGAGTGGGTATATACATGTGTCTGAGTGGGTATGTACATGTGTCTGTGAGTGTGTATGTACATGTGTCTGTGAGTGGGTATGTACATGTGTCTGTGAGTGTGTATGTACATGTGTCTGTGAGTGGGTATGTACATGTGTCTGTGAGTGTGTATGTACATGTATCTGTGAGTGGGTATGTACATGTATCTGTGAGTGGGTATGTACATGTGTCTGTGAGTGGGTATGTACATGTGTCTGTGAGTGGGTATGTACATGTGTCTGTGAGTGGGTATGTACATGTGTCTGTGAGTGTGTATGTACAAGTATCTGTGAGTAGGTATGTACATGTATCTGTGAGTGGGTATGTACATGTATCAGTGAGTGGGTATATACATGTGTCTGAGTGGGTATGTACATGTGTCTGTGAGTGGGTATGTACATGTGTCTATGAGTGTATATGTACATGTATCTGTGAGTGGGTATGTACATGTGTCTGTGAGTGGGTATGTACATGTGTCTGTGAGTGTGTATGTACATGTATCTGTGAGTGGGTATGTACATGTATCTGTGAGTGGGTATATACATGTGTCTGTGAGTGGGTATGTACATGTGTCTGTGAGTGTGTATGTGCATGTGTCTGTGAGTGGGTATGTATATGTGTCTGTGAGTGTGTATGTACATGTATCAGTGAGTGGGTATATACATGTGTCTGAGTGGGTATGTACATGTGTCTGTGAGTGGGTATGTACATGTGTCTGTGAGTGGGTATGTACATGTATCTGTGAGTGGGTATGTACATGTGTCTGTGAGTGGGTATGTACATGTATCTGTGAGTGGGTATGTACATGTGTCTGTGAGTGGGTATGTACATGTGTCTGTGAGTGTGTATGTACATGTATCTGTAAGTGGGTATGTACATGTGTCTGTGAGTGGGTATGTACATGTGTCTGTGAGTGGGTATGTACATGTGTCTGTGAGTGGGTATGTACATGTGTCTGTGAGTGGGTATGTACATGTGTCTGTGAGTGTGTATGTACAAGTATCTGTGAGTAGGTATGTACATGTATCTGTGAGTGGGTATGTACATGTATCTGTGAGTGGGTATATACATGTGTCTGAGTGGGTATGTACATGTGTCTGTGAGTGGGTATGTACATGTGTCTGTGAGTGTGTATGCACATGTATCTGTGAGTGGGTATGTACATGTGTCTGTGAGTGGGTATGTACATGTGTCTGTGAGTGTGTATGTACATGTATCTGTGAGTGGGTATGTACATGTGTCTGTGAGTGGGTATGTACATGTGTCTGTGAGTGGGTATGTACATGTGTCTGTGAGTGTGTATGTACAAGAATCTGTGAGTAGGTATGTACATGTATCTGTGAGTGGGTATGTACATGTATCAGTGAGTGGGTATATACATGTGTCTGAGTGGGTATGTACATGTGTCTGTGAGTGGGTATGTACATGTGTCTGTGAGTGTGTATGTACATGTATCTGTGAGTGGGTATGCACATGTGTCTGTGAGTGGGTATGCACATGTGTCTGTGAGTAGGTATGCACATGTATCTGTGAGTGGGTATGTACATTTGAGACTAGGTGCCCACAGACGCCAGAGGCATCACATCTCCCTGATGCTGGAGCCACAAGGGGCTGTGATACAGGTGCTCGGAACTGAACTTGGGTCTTCTTCCACAAGGGCAGTAAGCACTCTTAACTGCTGAGCTCTCTCTCCAGCCCAGTGGGATTTCCCAATTTTATAAAGTAGAAAACGCTGTAGTATGGCATAAAGTAAATCATTTGCCAGTGTCGCCACACTTCCTTGGTCCTGCCGTCTGCCTCCCTGCTACACACCCTGTGAAGCCCTTCCATCTTCCTCACTTGAGCCCCACCAGTCTGAAGTAATCATCTGCTTCCCAAGCCTGAACCGACCAACCTGCTACTGAGCTTCCAGGTGCTTTCTCTCTCTCTCTCTCTCTCTCTCTCTCTCTCTCTCTCTCTCTCTCTCTCTCTCTCTCTCCTCTTTCTGTCTCTGTCTCTCTGTCTCTCTCCCTGTCTCTCTGTCTCTGTGTCTCTCTCTGTCTCTCTATCTCTCTGTCCCTGTCGGTCTCTCTCTGTCTCTGTCTGTCTCTCTCTCTTCCCTCTCTCCAGCATCTTCTGAGTTGAACCCACCTATCAATTCTATGCGATGTTTCTTATATATTTCCCTTAGTTGGACAGGCGTCAGAAAGGTTGCCCGGGCTTCCTGAGTGACCTCAGCAAGCATGGATGCTACACAACTCCTGCTGCCATTGCCATAAAGGGCTTCCTTTATTTCCCAGCTTTGACTGTGGTGAGGAGAGCAGGCAGCTCTCGGCGGTGTTACTTGGGAGCTCTTCTGTCTCACCTTTCAGAAACATCCTAACATCATCTTCCTTTGTCAGAATACCTGATGCAACACCATGCACGCTCCTGTTGCCTGGGGAGGCTTATTATTTTATGTTTCTCTCTAAATGGAGATACTGGCTCTGAGGAGGAGGAAGGGGAAAATCTGCTGTCTGTTCCTGCAGCATAAGAGCTATCCTGGGCTCTTAGGGCCTCAAAGTTGCTGTGTTCCCACCCTTTCTACTTAGCTTCCTGCTTTGTTTCTTCCCTTTCCTCTCTTTCATTGTGTTTGTTTTCTTTGCTGTAGTTCCTTTGAACTCCTTAGGGAGCCAATACTGCAGTCAGACAGAAGAACAGGAATAGCTAGCCCATGATCAGTCTTGGGCTGGGAAATGCCTTTTGTCCCTTTTCCCTTAAAGATATATTTTTATTTTAAGTGCACAAGTGTTTTGTGTATGAGTGCACGTGTACCATCTACATTCCTTATCCTCATGGAGGGCAGAAGATGGCACTGGAGCTGGAGTAATAGGTGGATGTAAGCCACTGGGTAGGTTCTGGGAACCAAATTTAGTTCCTCTGCAAGAACCACAAACTCTCTTGACCACTATCTCCATCTCTCTGGGCTCATGTTCCTTTTAAAAAGGAGACTTGAGCACATTAACCTAGAAAAGATGAACAGTGGCTCAACAATACAGCCCAGTATCTCCAGAACCAACCCAGAGTGCCAGATTTCCTTCTCTCCTTAGACCCCACCCCTGTCTCAATTCTTAGACACAAATACTGCTATCCTAAAAGGTGCTTTTAGGGTGTGAGTGCTGATCCATACTGAATGTTCCCATGGCATTAGAGGTCAGACATCCTGTATGTGTCTGTGGAATTGTCAGCCAGCTGTTAGAGGAAATTTACAAGACACCTTTTCCTTAAACCTACCAAAAAATGCTTTTGTCAACAAATTCCTGCTCAAACTTCCTGCTCCAACAGCGTTTGCTTCCTCACTGCTAGGAGAGGAAACAAAAAATAGAACAGTTTTCCTGCTTCAGGAAGTTGGGTCCAGACAAGTCTGTGTGCCATGGTGAGGCCCGCATCCTATGAAAACTTCTGAGAAGTAATCCACTGGGGTATTGTATTTAGGAACAGCCTGCCTGAGAGCATGCCTGTGGCATTAAAGGGATAACCTTGTGCTCAGTTATCTTGTGCTTAATTTCTGTTTA
This sequence comes from Rattus norvegicus, assembly GCF_021556685.1. NCBI lineage: Eukaryota > Metazoa > Chordata > Mammalia > Rodentia > Muridae > Rattus > Rattus norvegicus. Next base: position 111,520,933 of record NC_141536.1, read on the forward strand.
GGAGAATCAGGAGAGCTCCAGAGTGCGGAATGCTTCTGAATGAGGCAAGTGCTCTAGGCTTCCTGGCCTCTCTTCCTAGCGGGAGCTGTGTAGGAAGTGCAGAAGTGTTCAAAGGCAATACATACATGCACTAATAAGTGCACAGAGAATAGCACTGAATTAAGCTCAGTTACTCTTAAAATTCAGCTTTCTCCTTCCATGGCTTGTGTGAGAATTTCCTATACCTCTCCTTTTTCCTCCGTATTTCTTTATGTCCGGATTTCGTGATCATCACATAAACAGCAAGGGAAGCGTCTACATATTAATACACTTTAAGTGATGGAAAAAATGCTCTCTAAATTTGTCACCATTCTCTTATCATTTCTATGGTTTTATACAGTCCTAAACAGTCTACAACAGAGACCAGCTCAGTCACCTGAGGGACGACCTACCCTGCCCTCCTGGGAGCTAGCCTAAGCCACATGAATGAGTTGTTCCCAGAAGATCCAATCAGAAGCCTTATCTAAGTTGAGCCTTGTCCAACAAGGGGACAAAGAGACAGTCAGAGTCCAGGCTTTGTGTCTTTCCAGTTGAAACACTTGGAATTATGGTGCACAAAATCTACCCATGTTATGGCCTATTCAAATGCTAGAGCCACAGAATATGCGAACATATGAAAATGCCACCAAACTATAGGGTGGTCAGTTGTAGGGCACAGGCAACAGAAACAGTGACTTGAACTTCTGAAACAATAAAGGATCATGTGGAACAATTTTCAAATGGTGTCCAAGTAGATGGTAGTGAAGTCCTGCATTGGGCTGTATCATCTAGCATCCCTACAGAATTGCACAAAGAGACCTCAGCCCACTGAGGGGCTTCTCTGCGGACCTTTGATAGGGACACTAATCCCTTTCAGCTTGGGGTGTCACTACCATAATTCAGTGTCTTCTAAAGGCCCCGTTGCCATATTCTACCCTGTATTAGACGTCAATAAGTCATTTTGAAAAATGAAAACCATGCAGTCTGTAGCATTCAGAAGGCTTCCTGTGAGTGTTTGAGACATTTATAAGCTGTATACGAAGGTGATTTCCAAGGTGCTAGGCTACATCTAGGCTGGCTCCAAAAATCAGCCATTTTCCTTCCCAGAAGCACATTCTTTGCAGCGATCCTTCTGTTAAAATAAAATAAAATTAATGTCCATTCTGTAAGATTTTTTTTCTCGACGCTGTAAAATTGTCTTTAAAAAATGTGTTGAAAAAAAAATGATTACTCTGGTAATACAGCCATGGGCCATCTCTTTATCTCCGGACTGAACCCCACTGACTTTCCTTCCCTCCTCGTGTGCCTCATGGCTAGAGCGAGCTGTTACCACAACCTAAAGTTCTACATTGTGTTAAGAGCTTTCAGATAACTCGGGTCAGTTTGCACTTTGTTGTACTAAGAACAGCGAGTAGATATAACAGTGAAAAATGTTAAGCCCACAAAAATGTCTGGCCTGTTCCCACCTGGACTTGCCAGCTAATTTCCAACCAGCAGTTTATAATACACACAGAACTGCATCGCCTCAAGTATAAAGAGCCAGGTAATAGATGAGCTGTAGTCTGCTCCTTGCTGCCTACTCTGGCTTCATACACCACAGAAATTACAAAATCAATGAGATAAAAGCCACATGTCATCCCGTTCTCTCTGTGCGCTACTTACAGCCCAGGAGGCTGAGGGTCACATTAACCCTCTAAAGATGCTCTGGAAGTTGGGAAGTGTTTCTTCCCACACCTGAAAGTCATGTCCTCGGCCTTTTAAATGGGTCCTCTTGTAGCCTGTTACTGCTTTGTCTGTAGACATCGCCGATACATCCAAGGCTCTCCCTACTATGGTTGCTATTCTAGTAGTTCTCACTTCAACTGCTCTTTGTGCCACCATGATCGCTGTCCCCATCCCTTCCCCAGACCCACACACCATGCTCAGTCCTGACACTGCTGGCAGAAATAAATGGTTGAAGGATTCTCACCTTATACTTCTTTTGTTCTCCATAATTCTTTTTTTTTAAACAATCTAACATAGAAAAGCTAGTGAGTGTTGGGAGTATCTCCCAGAGATTCCCTAATGGTTATTACTTTGGTGCTACTATTGAACCCCTACCCTGGTCTGACAGTAAGCTTATCTGAGCAATTCAGCTCAGACACTGGAGGAGTCACTTTTTGGAAACCTTCTTGGTGCTCTTTCCCTCCAGGCAGTGAAATCCTTGTTTCATCTTCAATGCCTCTAACATTTCTCACACCTAGGCCTTTGTCTTCCTACCTGTAGTACACACATGGAGCCGCTTGCAAGTTTCCCTCCTCATATCCAGCCATGAGCTCCTGGGGCAAGACTGCCTCTGTTTTTCTCTGGGTCCTAAGCTCCTGACACATTGCCTAGCACAGGACACATGCTGGGGAGCTGTTCACTGACATAGTGAGTGGCTAAGTGACAGACGGCCCTCCCAGCTTCTCCTGCCAGCTGCCAAGTATGCCTCGACAGTCAGTAGTCGTCTGCTGCCACCTTCCATGGCTTCTAGTCAAGACTCCTGGTACACTTATCGTTTCCCAGGATAGTCCCACGTATCTCTTCACACACATAGGTAAATTCCTCTGCCAAATTCCTTCTCTTCCACATCTGTGCCTGTCTTGTCTTCTTGGATCGTCTCAAGAAGGAAATATCCATCTTCTCTGCTGAGCAACACATGGGTCATGTACAACAAACTGCCTGAGAATCAGACCGGGGCTGACACCCCCTGCAGCTGCTACCAGCCTCACTTGCAGAGAGCCTGGATTGTATCACTTGAGGAAACGAAGCCTTTGTTCAGTCTTATGAAACAGCTCCAGGTCTATTGTAGCCAGTTGGTTTACCAAAGCAACCTTCTTGTCCAGTCTACAGAGGACGTCACATGCTTTTGATCACTCTTCACCTTTGGACATGTCACCTCCTGGACACTTCCAGCTACAGAAATTTGAGCATCCTTTAAGACCTTGCTTACATGGCCACTGGCTAGGAAACACTGCTAGAAACACTTCCCTTTGGGCCACCCCCAGAGGAAAGAGAATTAGCTCAGCCCTTGCTTATGCCTTCTTCACTTTCCATAAGGAATCCTGGAAAATATCCTTTTCTGTTACACTGTGAACTCCTGCGGGGTCTATCACCATGTTTCCTTCATTCAATCTCACTCATGCACAGGCTTGATTCATGACTGAGAACATTGTAAAAGATCTGGGAAATAATTACCCCTAAAAAAAAACAGCCTTGAAGAGCAGCAAGATGGATCAGTGCATAAGTATATTTATTGCCAAACCTAATGACCTGAGTTTGATTCCCATGGCCTGCATGGTAGAAGGAGAGAACCGATTCTCACCTTCATCCTCTGACTTCTGCATGCCCCTTGGTACACACAAGCCTACACACACACACACACACACACACACACACACACACACACACACACACAGCTTTGAGCTGAAGTCCATGGTTTTGGTGTAGTCATGTGACTAATGGTGAAACTGAGGTGAAGGCTCCTGAGATTCTTTACCAGTCCACAGCAGATAAAAGTATGGGGTGAAAGGAGTGTGCCTAGGAAGAACGTGGCTCCCTTGTTTGCTTACTAGAAATTCAGCTTAGCAAGTTTTGAATGACTATGTTGACACATTGACTTCCTATCCCTAGTAAAGAAACAGAAGAACCAAGGAATTCTGGGTCCTCTTTTTCTCTAACTCCAATGTGTGTGAAGAAGCTCACCCGCTCTTTCTAGCATCACTGCCCAGTTTGTACAGGCTGTTATTGAATTCCTAAGTCAAGGGATTTAGGGCAAGATATCTACATTTTCCATCTAATCTCTTAGTTCCTTGGCATTAGCTGATCCTATATATGGTAGCAAGAAATATTATGCAGTAGTGTATAAAGAGTCTTATTTCCATTTAATTACTTTTGATAAATACATTTCCTAAACCAAATTCATGATCTTGAGAAAACAACAGCACTGCTGGTATGATTGCTTTGAATTTAGATTATATTTTGATAATAGAATATAGGGGAAATATCTTTGTGTTTTTATTCCATTTTCAAAGAAATCGATGGTGGGTTTTCTCTTTCTAATTTAAACATTCCCCTGCAGTGTTGATAACTCAAAGCAAATCTCATTATACACAGTGCATAAGAACCAGAAAATGATGCTGAATTGAGTTGAAAAATGAAACCTTCATTTCAGCCAGAGAGGAGCACTCCACCAAGACTATTTGAAGCACTATCTATCTCCCTTGTCTCTATGGCACCTTACAAAGGGCAACATGGCACATTCACTGTCAAAAGTGGCCTATGTCCCTGAGGTAGGTACAAAACATAGACATAAATTAAATTATAAACTAATGCATTGCAGTATCTGGTTCCATTGCCAATTATAGAAGGTGTGCAGGAACTCACAAGCGTAACAGGAAACATCCAAGAGCTGTAACCAGAAATAAGAGGAAAGGCATGCCGTATTGCCATATTTGAATAAAGGGGTGGGGGACCCACGAAGGAAAGTGACCTTGGCCACAGCCTTTTTGGAGCATGGAAACTGAAGCAATGGCTGGGATACTGGATAAGTCAATGTACTTGGGGGTCACATGTAGAAAGCTTGGGTTGACAAGGCAAGGAACCAAAAAGTAGGGTCCAAGAGAACATAAGCAGGCCTTTGAGACCATAAGATTGGGATAGCAAGGGGAGAGGCTACAAGAGGGAATAGCAGTTCTGAGGCCACAACGTTTTAAGTTTCCAAAACTGATGCTGGGGGCAGTAAACTGGACAGGAGAGACGTGAGGCTTGTATTAGGCTTGCACGCAGAGTGAACATGAAGGCGAGGAGCCAGAGTGAACTAGGGATAAAGTATCCACTCTTCAGTAGACTAGGAAATAAGGACACTCTGCTATGTGGACAACCGAGGGAGTGTAAAAATAACTGCTACTTCTCCTTGAGAGCTTGCACTGTGCCAAACAGCGTAATGATAGTCATACTAGCAGGCAACTGCGTCATGAGGACCCTGAGCCAAACGCTGCTTGAAACAGTACCAGTGTGGATACATAGAAGATGCCTAACACCCTCTGGTGATGTCACACATGAGTCTCCCAGCCGCCCTGCAGCATGCACGTGCACAGACAATGCACATGTACGCACACACACAAGGAAATCAATGCATAGAGGGACTAAGCAACTTGCCAGTGACTTCTAGAAAGCCATAGTTTGAAACCAGGGAGCTGGGCTTCCGAGTGTGAGGTCATAGCCAGCATTTTACATGCCTGGTCATTGTGCCCCAAGTGAGCCCAGCATCATGGCTTCCTGGTTATCTCACTATATACCAGATTCTGACTGTCAGTGAGGTTTGCTGAAGATGTCTAAGGCTAACCACAAAAACTGCTACAAGAAGGCAGTACTGATCCTCTTTACAGAGTCATTCAGGAGTCAGAAACCTCAAAGTGGGGAAGTCAGAGATGAGCATGCCTCGTGAAATGCAGATCACAGTAATATTTTAATTAACATGAAACAATTATATTACATATGTAATTTATTCTGTCACCAGGTTACACTGAAATTTTTATTGGCAATTCTGAGTACATGCATTAAGGATGTTAATAAAAACATTTAGACTATGTTTTATTTTCCTAATTGCTTTTTTTTTCTGGTTCAATAAGGATAATGATATAATATCAATAGGAAAATTTCACTTAATTTGAGATTCTGCTCTTTATTTTCCACTCTAGGCAATGTGTCAATAAAGAGCATACTGATTCCGGGCAGCAAAATAAATATAACAGAATAATATTTGATCACATTAATAATGTAAACAGCAAAAATTAAATGACATTCAGAAACATTCCTAAATTTAAAAAAAAACTGCTTATCAGAAAGACAGGGAAGTTTTTCAAATATGATTTTTATCGCAAACCAAATCCTGTTAACTTCTGGTGCCAGAGGCAGGTGGCAGAGAGATTCATCATTTCCCAGGCTGCCGTCTAAAACACAGGAGGGCCACTTTTGTGTGTCATCGGGTCCTAAATGATATATGTTCCCTTAGCCTGGCAACTCTTCTTCTAGCCTCTGAAAACATCCCCAATGGCTGGCTCTCCATGTGAGCCACATCCCTACAATTACTCTTTGCAAAGGGCGGAGGGTGGGGGGATGGAAAAAGAATGAAATTATTTGTGAGAGTAAAATCTGTCCCCAATCATAAGAACCCTGAGGCTAAAAATCTGCTGTATCTTTTCCTCTTTGTGAAATAATATTAAGTTCAGGCATGTATAATTATACAGGAACCACCAGGCTGTGAAGGATGAGAAAATATAACACAATTATCTCTTCACAAACCTCAGCTGAAGTCTGACAGAAATCAACATGAGCTGAGAGCGCTCTTCTCCGCCTCTGTCCCTCTCCAACTTAACCCCTGCCTTCAAATGGCTGTCTCCCAGCTTTCACACTGTGAATGCTGCCTACACGCCTGTCACTGGACACCTGGGGTGGCCTGGTGAGCTTTCTATGGAGGATTCTCATTCTGAGGAGGCTGCGAGAAGCGTTTGCTTGTTTTGATGCACCAGGAACGCTGACCTCAAAATCAGTTGAAAAGCAACCCAAGCTAGGAGGCAACAGCATCTCTCCTCTGGAGCTGCCAGCAAGAGGGAGAGAGAAGCAGGAGGAAGGAAAGCTGTTACATGTCAAGAAGGAATTAGCAGCAGGTCCCTTAGAAGAGAGAGAAAAAATACACGAGAGTTGTGCTCCCAGTGGGCAAGATGCTTGCAGAAATGCCCTCTGTACCCCGGAAACCATACGGGTGTGCATGTAAGGGTTTCTGTGGAACGAACGGAATTGTGCTTTCATTCCCAAAAGAGGCCTTGGGTCCACTGCTGCTCTGCTAGGTCCATGCTGTCTCCAGCCAGTGCTTCAGCCTTCACCCCTCTGATTCTTACCTTGGAGCTTCGTGTCCGGTTCATTCTTAGCATCTTTGTTTATTTGGCTCCTCGTCTACTGTTACCTGTGAACAGACTCTCCATTCTCTACAGCCTAGGAGATACCCCCACTGCAGTACAAAGGCAGCAATTCTGGGCCAAGTGCCCCAGATCCCCACCAGACAGAGCTCACAGAAACTGAAAGGAGAAATCATGCTTTTGATGGCAAGTTCATTTCCAAGGTTCTATTTTGAAAGAAAGTAATTGCCTTGGGGTGATTTTCAAATCACTGTCCCATTGTAAAGCCAGTCTCTGCCCCCTGGCCAAAACATGGGTGGCAAGGCAGGGGGGGAAGGAATGGGGCTGGTTGTGGGGGGGGGGGGAAACAGCCGTTACTTTGGATACATCACTCTTGACGTCACACGTCTCTAGGTTCATACTAACCCTCATAACCCAGTGAGTATAAAACATGGTCCTAAGAAAACTTTATCCAGGTTGAAAACATTGTTAACAGAGGATTCAAGATGGCTGAACAGAAGTGCCCAGCAATCCCTTGCTCCTCCACAAAGAAGAAAGAATCCGGCAGGCAGCTGTAGAGAGACTCTCTTGTGTACTGTATGAAAACATCACCTGTCAATAAAATGCTGATGGCCTATTAGTTGGAGAAGGAAGTAGGGGGGGGGGAGTTCCAGCAAGGAGAGAGGAACTCTTAGAGTCAGGCATGGGAAGAGATTTGCCCCAAACTCTGAGGAGTCAGACGCATGAAACTGAGAAGAGGTACCCAGTCATATGGCAATTATAAAATAGAATAAATTGGTTAATTACATTATGAGCTAGTTGGGGAATAAGCCCTAGCTTATGGCCCAGGCATTTATTCCTAAGTCATAAATCACACAGTCACTATTTCAGAAACAGGGGCACAGGTAGAAGAGCCTTCAGTTCCAAGCATCAATGGTAGAGCTGTGTTGTGAGGGTAGCTGCTGAGAATTCAGTAGAAGAAAAAGTGAAATCTTGTAAGAGCCAGAGACATGGGACAATGACAGTGGCATAAACAGGATACCCACTCTGTTCCTCCAGCTCCATAGCAGTAAGGGGTCTCCCTTCTGCAGGAGGAGACTGGCAGAAAGGCTGGCTACACTGTCATCCATGTGGATTACTGCAGCCCTGGCTAGTGGCAAGTCTCAGCAGTTCTGCCAGGCTGGCAGCTGTACCAGGTAAGAAGCTTGAGATCCTCATGGCCTCCTGGCTTTGGGAAAGGAATGACATCATTGCCTTTCTGTTGGCACTGGTCATGGCTACCAGCTGTTCCGTTACATTTCCTGTCGTTGAGTCTGACTTCCCAAGCAATGTCAGTGTCTGTGTAACCAGTTCACTGCTTTAAGTTCAATTGCTGTTAAGTACAAAAACGTGTTTTCCTTTTTCCTGGTTAGATTTCCTTCTGATGTAATTTCTGCCCTCAGTATCACCTAGCTGTCCAAGCTACGGGCTGTAGCTCTCCCCCATCACATCCAGATCTGGTCTGGAAGATGAAGTGGAGTGCAAAGGTTTTATATCTTGACTAATTCTGCAACTTTCAGACACAGTCCTGCTTAAGCCTATTCATACCTCATTGGTCCATATTGCAACCATCAACGAAAGATTCAAGTTTCCTGAACCAGTGAGAGGTGAAAGGGTAGAACTTGTAAAATTTGAGAAATTCTGGCATCAAGTTGATCTTCTGGTTAAACTCAAATTAATAGCTGTCACGTTCAAATCTGCCCAACTACTGAAATGAATATACTCATTAGTCTATCTGCCCAGGAAGGGGAGAGTGATAATTCAGCTAGCTACTGCTGTAGAATAAACCTGCATAGCACATCTATAAACACTATTTAGTTCCTTTCATTGCTCTGTGGGTGGTTGGGCTCAATTGGTGTTCTATCTTGAGGTGCTCACGTGGTCGTAAGTAATAGCTGGGCCTTCAGTCTTCTGAAGGAGCAGCTGAGTTGGATACTCATTAAAGTCTTTGGGTCAAGACTAGGTGCTGTGTATGGGACAGAAGCTTGGCAGAGACATACGACTTCATTGTCTCCCCAGCTTTCCCATATGTTTTGGGCTTCTCACAGCATTAGCATTGAGGCTGACTCTAAGATTATCACCCCTCAAGAGACCCAAGAAGTTTCAAGTCCCTCATAGCTCAGACTGAATATTTTCCAACGTAGCACTCTTAGTCAAACAGACTCAAGAGTTGAGGAGTTAGTGCCATCTCCCAGTGGTGGCCTGGAAAGTGTGAGACACCGGCCTGAAAAATACAGAGGTCACAGTCCCTTCCTGTGTAACCCTGGCTTATGAGCATCCCCTCTCTGAGTCCAAGCATCTCCAACTGTAGCAGGAGAGAACTAGAAGAGATTGCTTTACAGCCTGCACCTGCTGAAAGCACTCAGAGCCTGGCTCACTGTGAACAATGACATCTGTATCTACCCAGCTATAGGTCCTGAAAACCAAATCAAATGAAAGGGAGAGCTTAAATTGCTAACAATTCTTATGAGGTTGCTTTTAGACAGAGAATGTAAGAAATTAGATGATTAAAGAATTTTCAAAAAGTCCACCCGTGTTTGACAGCTGTTGAGCAGCAAAAAAAAGCAATATAATTCTACTAAATTAAAAGCCTCTATAGAAAAGGGAATGTGAAAATGGGGACTCTCCTTTCCCAACAAGCAAACCCCGTGAACATTAATTTTCTACTGCAAATCTCAGAGCATGTGTCGCCTTCTCCAGCCTAAGGTTTCGCTATTTTCTTTTTATTGGAGAGGCATCGCCAGCACAAAGAACATAATTTTATCATAGAAAATCAGAGCCAAAGGGGACCACAAGGCCATCCCTTCCAGAGCAGTGGCAAGGGACAGAGGAGTAGAGACTGCATACACCCAGTGATAATCATCCCCAGACTAAATCATTTCCCAGCATCAAACAAGGAGCCAGTGAGTAAGCTGCGGCAGCCAGTGTGGGGAAGGTCCTGACCTTCAGTGCAGCCAGCAGAGGTCCTAGGTCCTGACACTCAAAAGTGCTTTGTAAAGGGCATTGCCCATTTACACCCTCCAGCCCTACACCCTCTAGTTCTCCTTCCTCTTTCCTTCCCTCCTTTTCTTTCCAGTATTTTATTATTTGTATCAGAAAAGCATTCCTCATTGCTGTATTTGACCTTCTCATTGACCCCATGCTTCTTCTGAGTCCAGTTGTTCACGCTACCACTGAGGTAAACTGAAGGTTTGCAAGTGGACAGTGTGGCAGATCAAGCATGGCCACCAGTCTATAGCAAAGCGTCACAAATGTCAGTTGCAAAGTGGCTTCTAACCTTCCTCAAGAGCCTTCCTTTTATCTTTAGCCATCACTGTTCTTAATGTCTAAGATTTTTTCAGTTCTTTCTTTATGGGGTTCAGTCTTTTTTATTTAAGTTATTTGCACACATACACAAAGTTCTATATACGGGTGGTTTTTACGCAGGTGTGTGTATGCGGGTGTAAAGCCAGAGGCAAATGCCTTGTATCCTGGTCATCACTTTCTGACTTACTCCTTTGAGATGGGCCAGCAAGCCTTATATATTCTCTGGTATCCACCTCCCACAGCACTGGGATTACAAGTGCATCCAGCCATGCCCACACTTTAAATATAAGGTACTGGGACACGAACTCAGACACAAAAGCTTGTGCGGCAAGCTCAGTTTACCCCATGAGCCAACCCTAGCCCGTGTGTATATATTACTGAGTATTCATGTTCTATATGGATATTTTATTTTACCTGTACATGTGAATAAGAAGGCTGGATATTTCTGTGGCCTATTTCAGATGACTAAACCGAAGTAGAGAGAGGTAAATATTAAAGTTTCAGGGACATGAAGTCAGTCGGTATTAGAAACTGAGAAGCACCCAAGATATGTGACTCAAAACCTCAGAGTATAATTCTTAAAATTGTTAGGAGCTCCCGTCACCTGAGAAGGTCATCTCCTATACTGAAATTTCTTGATTCTTAAAAATTGAGAATGTGGTGTGAAAAAAATCTATGTGTGTCCTAGATGGCATATTCATACTCGGAGATAACTCAGAGAGTCTGGAGCTGCTGCAAACAATGCTTGCCTTACCTTGTGTGCAACTTGCACGGGGCTTTGCTTGATTTGACTGACAGGAAATGAACACAGTAGCTTGATGAAGTAGAAGGCCAAGATCTGAGACTGAGCTCGGACACTTGAAGCTGAGTAAGGATGAAGTGCTCAATTGTCCTCTTTGGGTAATTGGTTAGTACTGTGTGAGTGTGTGTGAGTGTGTGTGTGTGTGAGTGTGTGTGAGTGTGTGTGTGTGTGTGAGTGTGTGTGTGTGTACATATATGTATATAAACTATAATATTTTATATGTTATGTTTCATATATTATGTTTATATATTATATAACTGTATATAATTTATGATATATAAACTAACAATAGTATATAGAGAGGTACATAGATACATATACACAGAGATCGAAGTAAAAAATGATAAAGATAGTCCGGAAGCCTGGAAATATGATAGTCTTTTCTACCCATATTTTCTGGGTAAGAAAAAAAGAATCTTCTTTGACTTGGCTTCTTTTCTTCTTCAAGGGGGTCCCTCACATTGTCCCTGGAAGAAAAGAAGAAAAGGCCTGGTTTCCCAGGATCCCCTTGGGCTGCTCGGCAGCCTTGGCCTCTTCTCCTGTTGATTCTTGGCCCCAGCAGAGAGGCAATGTCTGCCTCTCTGTTTGAGTTTCACAAGTCCAATGTCTGTGTCCAAAGTTCTTCATAACATTTATCTTTTAAAACTTTAAGTAAGTTTCCCCCTGGGAAATTTCACAATGTGCAAATAGCTGTGGGAAAATAATTAGGAAAATTACAGATAGCATGTCTGTAGCATGTCCCACACCTGGTTTTTGGTTCATGTGGCTATCTTGGTTTTTATAAAGGAGAATAGAGGGTTCAACTGTCTTAAAAGATTTGCCTGGATTTGCCCCGTCTCTCCAAGGTACCCAATGACCCAGAAAGTCATAAAACAGGCACAGAATCTAACTTATTGTCTCCATGACAAGGGCCAAAGGCCTTGGGGGGGCACCACATGTTTCTAAATGGTAAGATGGCCAACTCACTTATTCATGGGTGTTGGTGACATGACCATATCATGAAGTAACTGGACATACATCTGATCTCTACAGACTACATGTAAAATGGCGTCTATGCTGGCCAGGTGTGATTACAGGGACCAACTTCCTTCCCCAAACAAGTTAACACCCCTCATCCTGTCTCAGCAGCCATACCTCACACTCCTACCTGGCTTCACTCTGATCATTGGAGCCCGGCCCATGCCTGGTGTCACTTCATACTTAATTCTTGCATAGAACCAAAGAACATGCTAGCAATTTGATTAATAAAAATATGGGTACTTTATGGCTAATGTTTGGATTTTCTTGATAACATATGTATCCTTAAAATCTCATTGCCCTCAAAGAAATGAGACTGATGTCATAAATGTGGAGATTTGAATGAATCAGAGTCTGACATTTACTGACAAGGTAAAGGCTTGCACAAAAGACTCCATGTAAACAGCACATGGTATAACAGAAAGGGAAAATACTCACAAAGGGGTTACTATTAAAAACGAATAACAGACTCATATATTCAAAAACAAAAATTGAAGTTACCTGATTTAGAAAGGGCCAAAGATGTGGATAGATGTCTCTTCAAAGAGCACATCAAGAGCATACAAGTGAAAGATGATTGACATTTCTAATCCTCTGAGAAAAATACGCAGAGACAACACCTCATTCCAGTGAGGACAGCCATTCTCACAACAGGAAATGGAAAATGTTTTTATGTCTTAGACAAACTGGTTCTCTCCTTCACTACTGGGAATGTAAAATGGAGCCATTATTGTGGGAAGTAATTAATGTCTCAAAAATCAGAAGTAGCATGCAGCCAAATAATACTGCTATCAGACCTTCAACCCAAGGAAGAGAAGTCAATGTGCCAGAAACATACTTATTCCTCATGTTTGCCATATCATGATTCACAACCACCAAAAGATGAAAGTCCCTTAAATATTGCAGGTATACGACTGAGGATTTATATACATACAGTGGAATATTATTCAGCCATAAAGAAAGACATCTTGTCATAGCCTATGATGGAGAGGAACTCTAAGGATAGACCTTGAGCTAAATAAAAGAAGAATGGGTACTATGACCTCACTTCCTCAAGATCTCTAAAGTAGTCAAATTGAGCTAGGAATGTAGCATAGAAGTAGTGTGCCTTTGTATTACATACAACGTACTGGTTTTGAAAGAACGAACAAACTCATAGCAGCAGAAAGGAGAATGCCATTTGCTGGGGAGAGGATGACTGAGGAGTTGTTATTAATGGCTACAGAGTTTCAGTTATGCAAGAAGAAAGTGTTCCAGAAAAGCAATTTTTTAAGTGTTAAAAAGAAAAATTAAGTTTGCAATCTCAGGGATGCAAGGTCATCACAGAAGAAGGGGCAGAACAATTGTAAGAGCCACTGGATATACTTGCAGTGATATGATATGACAGTGTAGTTGCACACATGCATAGACCTTATATAAGACCAAGCAAGAGCGGGGAGGGGCACATGGAGTCCCACTACTAGCTGAGAAACTATAGGCAACTGATGGCTGCCGAGGGAGGAATTGTCAGTTTCCTTCAGAGATACAAGCTTGTGGGTCTATCTGTGCGCCTATAGATGGTTTCACACTCATGCACATATAGGAGGCACATACTAAATAGACTCAGCGGTGAGTATTAAAATGAGAGAGAGAGAGAGAGAGAGAGAGAGAGAGAGAGAGAGAGAGAGAGAGAGAGACTGAAATTGGGAGGGCAAAGTGCTGGGAGGCATAGGGAAGGAATCAGAGTGAATAGGGTAGATCTGATCAAAAATATTATATGTGTGTGTGTGAACATTAAGTAAAAATATTTTAAAGGTATTTATTTAGAGACTGAAGAAATGTCTCCTCAGTAAACGTAGTGCTCTTAAAGAATGTCCAGGTTTGATTTACAGCATTCACATGCCATCTAACACGTGTGTCTGTGTGTGTCTGTGTGTGTGTGTGTGTGTGTGTGTGTGTGTGTGTGTGTATACAAATCCCCCATACACATTATATGAAAATAAAGGAAATCTTTTTAAGTGTGTTAACGGGCTGATCCCCTGAAAAGTGGCTAAAATAAAACAAGATAAGGGATTAATTCAATAAATAAATGGATAAGTAGGTGTCAGCTTCATAACAACAGGTGCCACTTGGCACTGTATGACATTAACTTCACCAGCTTCAAATAGTAATCCACCCTATAGAGTGTAATGGTCTGAGGGAAAGTAGCTAAAAATTAATTATAAATATTACTAGATGAAAAAGCATTTATTGCCAAAAATCATACCAGTGTTTCTTCATCCAATGGGAAGAACATTGATTGGTATAGTTGATATGTTTCCTCAAATATAATCAGAAGTAAATATAACTCATCACAAAAATTATTCTCAAAGAAAAGCGTTTAGCCCTGGTCATTTCAAACAATACCCAGATTTCCCAAATCCAAGCTTCAGAAGTAAAGCATCTCTCCTACTGAATGCCACCGAAGAAGGGATGGTGGATAGGACATGCAGAGAGCCCTCAAGCATAACTCTGACTCTTTACCTATCAATTGACCTCTTAATATGCCGAGGAAAGGCCCTGACTCAATGGCACCACTTTTGTGTCAGTTGTATTTTCCGTGCACTCAGCAGTCTAAGTCATAATGTCAAATGACAAAATCAAACACCACAGTGACCAGGTTTCAAGTCCAAGCTGTAGTCTCTCCACCCTGAGCATCAGCAAGCCCAGGGTGGATTTTTTTTCTTTTGACCAAGGTAGTTTTGTCAAAGCACACAACAGGGCCGTGATCAGGTTATAAGTCTTTAAGACGGTGTGGTCTTGCTGACCTCTTGGCTACTAAACACTTGTTCATGTTTTGATGTTACTTCAATTTGACCTGAGGAATACACAAAATTCTGCCCACACAGACCACAGATAAAAAGATGGATCCTTTGTGAGGAGGAATATAGGTTTTCTTCAGTGAAGAACAATTCAGTGAGTTTTGTTGGTTTCCTTGTTATGAGCACACTGTCAGAAACATGTGTGCCCTTTCATCCTATCAGAATTTACTGAATAATAGTAAATGCATAAGCTATGCGAGATTTTGGGGCAGTGCTTTGCCTGTAGGAGCCAACCAAGGCAAGCACGGGTTCTTTCACTCCAAACTTACCTAGCAGTATTAACACTCAGAAGTTCAATGAGTTCCAAAGAGGCCTCTATGAGAGATGGATGTGAGAAGCAGGGCGGGTCAGGTGGTATGTCCCTGGGGCCTTTGCCAGTGTTGTTAGATATCTTTTTTATGGGGTTCAGGTGAAGGCACTGTATCCTTCTCCTTGATTGACAAGCCCTCTGGCATGACTTTCCTGGTATGATTATAATATATCCATATACTCACATGGTCTGAATTTAATTTATAGGCTTAGGAATAAGTTGTTATCAATCTACACCTCGTGGAAACTATTTGGCAGAAGGAGCTGTTTGTGTATCCAGCAGAGGGAGGGAGTCATCCTCTGTCCTTAGTATCGGATCAAATGCCACTTAGAAAATGCAAAAACAAAACAAAATAAAAAAAGGTTTACACAGTATAGAAATAACTTAGGGTAGGGCATAGCCTGATGCCAATATCCCTGAATACAGTGAGCATTCTCTGACTTAATTTCTTTCCATGGCTACCTTGGGAAAGCAAAGAACGGGCCATAAAGAGGGATAATTATTCTGTGCCCAAGATTGACATCATGAAGTGGTGATTTCAAGGCTGTGGAGACAGAAGAAGTAATAGTCCATAAAAATCTCACAATCTTTAAATATGAGTCTATTATAAAGTATTGACATGGAAATCATGGCACTCTTTAAATTTTGAATTGACTATTTTACATGAACACAAATCAAAGTTTAGTTATATTTTCTATATCTTTAAAGAAAGAATAAGCTTTGTATGTTTATTTAATATATAGTAATTCATGTCATTCTCATAAACAGGCTCCCTACATCATTAATTACATAGCTGTCCAGGCACATTAACGATCCTTCTTCCTTGGGAGTTCAGGTAGTAAGGCCATGGATGAGTGAACTATTGGCTGTACAGAGGAAATGTACTGTGTCTTACCCAGTTCTGACCTTGCAATCTGTAACGAATGTTATTTCATTCTACTAACAAGTACCTATTGGCCTTCCAAAGTTAAATACCCATAGTAGCAAACTCCACAAGCTGCCAAGGATAGGCAGCAAGGAAGCAGAACTCTGTACAGGAGTGGAGTTTAGTTTTGATCTTTATATGGAATCAACGTCAGAATGGCAGACCCAAAGATCCTCACATCTAAGCAGTTTGGGGGAAAGCGAAAGCAACCTGACCCATTCCTCTCTTCCTGAAAAACACCGATGCCTCCTAAGACCACAGCCAGCCCTGCCTGCACTAGAAGGATGGTCATGTGTGCAGGCTTGCTCTAGTCTCGTATGCACTATGGTTTTTTTTTCAGGTAGTATTCCCCAACCTGTTTTGCTATTGATAACAATAATTTTAAAACGATAACCATGATTTGGAAACCAATAATGACAGGAATAGCTACTAACGTTTATTCAATACACACTACATGCTTGGCACTATCTTTAAAACTGTGGAAGCCTTACGTCCACGTGTTTGTTCGATATCACATGTCTTAGCTGCGTGTCCAGTCACTGCTGCAAAAGACCCTGACAAGAGCAAGTGAGGCAGAAAAGATTTATTCTGGCTCATGGTGATAGAGGTTAAGTGGCAGTAATAAAATGTATGTAAAACTGGAGCATTGGTGACAGGAAGGAAGAATGAGGGACAGGGAGCAAGAAGCATTGGTGGGACAGGAGATAGAATATGGCAGAGTAGAAAAGTGAGTTTGAAGAGGGATAACTAACAATGACATCTGAGAAAGTCATATGTAAACCGACTACTATGCAAGCATAATATGTGTGTGTATCAAGTATATAAAAATATACCCCTGTATTAGAAGTTTAAATTGTGTTGCCCTGTAATTAGGATAGAGTGTTCTTAGGTACCATAGGTTATCAAATAAAAACCCAGAACGGAGAAGAAATAAAAGAGGTTACCGTCCATCATGGCAGGAAAGTCACGCTGCCTGAATGGTGAAGCAGTAGACCACATTGTATCCACAGTCTAGAAGCAGAGAGAAATGGATACTTATGTTCAGCTCCAGAAACCCAGAGGTGGGAATGGGTCCAACCACAGTGGGCAGGTCTTCTCCCTGGGTTAACCTAATTAAGACAATCCCCACTCAGGCATGCACAGAATCTCTTCTCCTAGGTAATTATAGATCTCATCAAGTAGACAGTAAAGATTAACCATCATATATATACTCATTTGTTCTAAAACCTGGGTTCCACTGAGCATTGAGATACAGAGACATGACACAGAATGTGATTCTCTGAAGCAGGCAAGTTTGGCTGCCCAGTTCACTGCAATGTTCCTGTTGGGACTCTAAGATTACAGTCACATTCCAGGAGCTTAATAATAATTTGCTAAATGCATAAATGAGCACTGCTTGTCTAAGCTTTCGATGTTGGCAGTTATACAACAATAATTGAAAGTTAAATATTTAGCAAACTGTAAGACATTTTAGAATGGAAATTCCCTTTAAAATTTTGCGTGACTTGGCAGGTTTACCACAACCACTCTCACTTTTAATTATTCAATATCTATTAATTTTTATAGAAAAATGTGAGGCACTCTGTTCATTCATTTATTCACTCATGAATTGATTTAAAAAAAATAGCCACACGATGTCTAGAGTCTAGACTCAATGCCACGTACCTGAAACATGAATCGGATGAAAAAGACTGAGCAAAGAACATTACTGATAGAGACAAGTCGTCCACAAAAGGGGAGGAAGAGGAAGAAAGTGCGATCTGGCATTCAAGAATAAATGTGGTGCTGAGAAATACACACTTCAGTCTTTAGACTTTTAATGCGGAAGTACTCCTAAGTAGGGAGGAGCGTGGCTTTTCACTTCCTGGGTTAAGCTGTGTGTCCCTCAAAGGCCACTGTAAGCATTCGGCACTTCTGAGAAGTGACATTTTATACAACCTTCATGGAAATTGTGTTTCTAGGAATCAGAATCTGAGACAATTGCTCTCTGATTACGGAGTGATGGGAGGAGTGTAAGGGACAGCAGAAGAGGTCAGGGGAAGCTGTACCCACATGAGGCACCCCTGAGTCAAAGTGGACTTTACAGCATCAGAGCCGGTTACCTAGGTGAGCAGGAAGCCTTTTTAAAGGCCATTTAGTGCCGTTATGCTGCAAACAGCCCACTGACAGGGTGAGTGGGAGGTGTGTATGTGAGGGGATTTATCCAAAAGTTTACTCCACACTTATGAAAATTTGCTCCACATGGAAATGCTTCTTCTACACTCCAGGAGGGCAACATGGCAGCCACAAGTAAAGACACCAGAAACGGTGAAGTAGTGCTTTGTCTAGAGTGATGGGAGAGCACTGAGACCTTCACAGTATCTGGAGACAGGTGCCACTCTGGCTCTGGAGCTACTCACACAGGTATCTAATACAACCAGACAGGAAAACTAACCCCAGTGAGATATGCCATGTCCCACTATGGCTTTGTACCTCCAGGAGACTCCACTCATACCCCTGGGAGATCTGAAGACCAGAGGGAAACTCAACTTGATTAGAAACATATTTGAGGTATGCTAAGGGTAAGTTGGACCAGTGAAGAGGTTCCACTGGAGGAAAATGTGTCTGAATTTGCAGAACAGATGAGAAATGAAAATATAGTAGCATTGGCTCTAACTAGGACACAAATGGGAAGCAGGTGGCTAGATATTCCTGCAGGGTGTTAAGATATGTAAGCAACAGGGCTTTGGGTGATTTGTTCAAATATTTATATATCTGCCTGGCTCTCACAAGGAGTCCTATTATAAAATTATTTGTAATACTTCACAAGTAAAACTATGTAAATGATTGAAATAAAAAAAGAGAAAATGCAATAAGTATTTAGATATTTTAGCAGGGTCATTTAATTATGCTCAAAACTTCTGAAAGTTTTACAATGGCTTGAGTAGATGGTAGTTTCATTCCTAGACAGGAAATATCAGACATCTAATCATGGTCAGACCAGCATCAAATACTATAAAAGGAAAAGCCCATCTTTAAAAGGTTTAACACATGCACATACCACACACACACACACACACACACACACACACACACACACACACACTAAATGTTTGGGCATCTACTTAAGTCACTAGCATCTTGGGTGAAGAAAAGGCATCATGCAAATTCACTCATCTGTGAAGCTCACAGGCTAATGCCATCTCATCTGCCACTTTCCCAGTACCTCAGATTCTCCAGTCACAAATCAAATATCTCTCGGGACATGACCTTACCGTCACCTCAACATGTGTATCTATCCCTTTAATGAACAACCAAATGATAGTCTTATTCAAAGTGTTGGTGAATCAGGTGTACTTGGGCAGCTGAGGCAAGATGATTGCAAATTTAAGCACAATGTGAACTGCATAAGAGCACCCTGTCTCATTCATTCATGTATGTGTGTGTGTGTGTGTGTGTGTGTGTGTGTGTATAGTGTGTGTGTTGTGTATATATACATATATTTATATATATACACATATTATACTGCTAACCAATGGCAGTTTTAATACTCATAAAGGAAGTCTTAGACACTGAGCAAAGCTAGAAACATAAATTTTGACAGCAGCACTTTGTTCCTTCTATGAGAAAATTCTGAACATCTGTTCTGCCTGACACCATACTGTACCTAGGGGATGCCTGCCTATGTCACAGTACATGGAACCCACTAATGAAGCAGTCCAATACCCCGTAGCAGATTTTTAGTATCAAGCCAGGTGTTGTGATAGGAGAAACTGTGCTGGAGTACAGAATTGTCTGAAGATGACTTCCATACCTCCAAGCAGTGACATTTACACTGTAGTCTTAAAAGAAAAAATGACTTGGAAGTAGCAGAGAGGGGCACAGTAGAATATTCCAGATAGAGCAGTATATAGCATGACTTACTAAAGGAACTGAAAAAGTGTCCTGTAAGCCACGTATGGCAAATCTCTAAAACCATGTTAAGTAATTAGATTTTATTATAAAAATAAGGAGAGCTTACTGGACAGTTTTTAAAGGGAAGTAATATGATAAGAACCATAGGAAGAGGAACCTGGACACTGTTGGAAATAGAAGAGACAGCTGACAGCCGGTGACAGACCTCAAGAGGGAAGTCAGAACAGCTGAGGGAAAAACCAGTGAATTTCATGAGTTCTGTGGGAAAAGGGAAGACTTGAAGCTGAACATATGGCTTCTTATGTGCAGCTCCTGTCATATGATCACAACAGCGAGTGCAATCAGATTATTTAGGGAACAGAAGATAAAGAAAGGCAAACAGTAATCAAAATGTAACGTATGCCAAATTTGATATTCCCCTATTTTTTTAAATATAGGTGACTAAGATAAGGCTGGACCTAAGAGTCTTGATGGCAGTGGAGATCTAAACTCACTGAATGATCCACATATGATGTATAGATAGATAGATAGATAGATAGATAGATAGATAGATAGATAGATAAATAGATAGATGATAGATAGATAGATAGATAGATAGATAGATAGATAGATAGATAGAAGATATAGTGTTTAGTGATGGCAATGGATATGACTGAGGCTAGAAAATAGGGTTTGAAACTATAGTGAGTTAATAGAGTCAACAATCAAATGTTTCTACTGGGGGGGAAAGGGTCAATGGTATCAGATGAAATACCTAGTTCTAAACTAGTTATCGCTCAATTTGTTCTCCTAAGAGCTGGTCAGACCAGGCATAGCATTAGACAATCTATTGGACAACATAACAGAAGCAGCCCTACAAAAGGAGCCAGGCAATGAGTAGCCCAATGACCAAGGTGAATCCAAGAGCTCTCGAAACAAATGTGAGTGTTCAGTTATTAGAAAAGTGGTCACATGAAGCTAAATTTAGCTGAGTGTGTAATTATGTATACAACAGGCAGTATTGAAGCCATGGAAGTTGGTACATTCCTAACTACACAGGGGTTCACTGGGGTTGGGGAAGACCTGAGAGGATTTGGTAGAGACAATGACAAGTTCAGACAGACAGGAAAGAGAATAAACTTTTAGGTACTTCCCAGCCTCACATCTGTGATTCAGGGCGATAAGCATGAGAAACATCAGGGAGGCCAGATCACTTCCATGGACTGACTCCCTGGAAGGTGGCATGGACTTCTGAGTTCTTGGTGCACCATTTCAAGATGTAGCTGATAACACACCCAACCATCCCGGGTTTCCTCGCTGAGAGATCAGGGCATGGCACAGTATTTGCTGAGGTCCCGAAAGCTAACAGCTTTATATAGTCATAAATATAGATACACTTAATCAGTATCCTTGAGTAGGGTTTCTAATCACAAATTACCCATATACCTCAGCTCACGAAATGAAAGGACTTTTCAAAAAGAAATGAAGACTTCAGAGGAAGACAAAGAAATGAGTTCTACCTGGCTGTGCAAGTTGACAAAGACAGGATAACCCAACGCTGAGTCATGGATAAGCCATATTTAATCACTGCGTGCATAATGGACTTTCTATTCCTTAAATGCTCACACGGGATAAGGAGCATCTAGAAGGAAGGGACATGGACACAACGCCCTTCTCGTGCCTCAAAACAAAAATTAAGTTGGTTGTACACTGCTGAGCTTGTTGGTGACATCTGCTCACATCTCCCTTGCTCAATACATTTGTATGTGGAATTTTCAGCTGTGTCTTCAATGTGTTTAATTTTTTTTGAATTTCATCTTCATAGCGGCAACAGTGAGTCACCTTGCTTTTTGGTGATCTGTTCAGGGGAAGCTGTATTCCTAGATGCTGGTTTGGTCCCTTTGTGATTGAATACTCATAAAATTATGCCAACCAGGTGGTGAGTCCTGAGGAGTTTTCCTGCACTTGCTTGGTTGGCTGTCTTTTAAGGTAAGAACCTACCTAATAGCTCAATGAGGTAGTCAGCATTAGGAAGCAAACAGACTAATGGATTATTCTCTCTGTCGACTCCTCCTAAGATTCCAGTGCTAGGGATTTCCTGTGTCACTGGATAGGGGAGGAATAGTCTTCTCAATCAGGTTTCAATGAACAACTAAACTCACCCTGAAGGGTCTTAACCTATAAGCCAGGGTCTAGGGTCTATGAACTATACTTTGGGGCCCAAGAGCATAACTCAATAATATAATATATGTGTAGCATACACACAGCTATAAATTCAATTCCTAACATATACAATAACTAAAAATTAGAATTGTAATGTCTTCTAGCCCTGCTCCCACTCTCAGTTGCTCTGACAGCTGTCAAACAAATGGAATAAACTGCCTATTTCTGAGCAGTGCCTCACACCATCCATGCCTCTTCCCCTTTGCAGGCCTTTCCTGAGCACTGGCTTGGCTAGGGCAGTGGCGTTAGCATGCACATGAATTTGATCACCACTGTATCTTTCTGCTCTCAGCTCTTTGAGTGCTCCATGGCAGCTGGAAATATGCTATGGGGTAGAGGAAGCAGGGATTTAGGATAAAATGCTTCCCCACACAGTGTGGTAGACTGGCACTTCTTTTCAAATCACCTCCATGGCTATGTGCTTCTGTTCTCTTATTAACACAGTTAGAGGCTCAGACCCCACTATCCATTGCTACCCTATGTTGCCCATGACATGGCACCCCAGCCACTTAGCAAGTTCTAGACAACATGAAATAGAAAACCAGTCTATCTATAGGAAAGCTCAGCAGGAGGCCTATGGGGTTTGCTTGTTTGTTTGTTTGTTTGTTTGTTTGTTCTGACAGGGTTTCACTGTCATGTTGCTGGTCTTTAACTCATAGACTGAAAAAATACTCCTGCATCAGACTCCCAAGTGTCTCAGATTATAAGCATGTGGCCCAGGGCCATTTCCCTTTCTGCTTTGCATCTAGAAACTGCATCATAGTCAAATTATTAAAAAAAGCTTGTGACTAATTTCAGGAATATGATAAATACAGGGGAAGAATATTACACATTAGTTTTTCATGACAGAGGGAAAAAACACCCATGAATCTTCACAGCTGAAGAGTGAAACAGGCAGTCAGTATAGTGTATAGTACATTCTCCCTTACACTGGGCTCCAATGAGCTCCTAGTGGATGCTTGAAACTGTGGGCAATACTGCCCTCAAATATGTTCTCTCTCCAACACATAGATATACTGTGATAAAATTTAATTTATAAATTGGATACAAGAAAAGCTTAACAATAACAAATAATAAATTTGAACATTTAAAAGTTCCACAATAGAGAGAGACCCGACCGCCTGGTCAGGTGGGCACTCCTGAGGCTGCAGAGCAGAAGAGACCACCAACACTGCCCACCCCTGCCCACATCCCTGGCCCAAGAGGAAACTGTATAAGGCCTCTGGGCTCCCGTGGGGGAGGGCCCAGGAGCGGCAGGACCCCTGCGCCTGAGACACCGCTGGAACCTGAAGGAAACAGACTGGATAAACAGTCCTCTGCACCCAAATCCTGTGGGAGGGAGAGCTAAACCTTCAGAGAGGAGACAAGCCTGGGAAACCAGAAGAGACTGCTCTCTGTACATACATCTCGGACGCCAGAGGAAAACACCAAAGGCCATCTGGAACCCTGGTGCACTGAAGCTCCCGGAAGGGGCAGCGCATATCTTCCTGGTTGTTGCCACAAAATTGAAACAGATGGATCACTACCAAATACCTTCTACGAAGCCACAATTACTCTTATACCTAAACCACACAAAGACACAACAAAGAAAGAGAACTTCAGACCCATTTCCCTTATGAATATCGACGCAAAAATACTCAACAAAATTCTGGCAAACCGAATTCAAGAGCACATCAAAACAATCATCCACCATGATCAAGTAGGCTTCATCCCAGGCACGCAGGGATGGTTTAATATACGGAAAACCATCAACGTGATCCATTATATAAACAAACTGAAAGAACAGAACCACATGATCATTTCATTAGATGCTGAGAAAGCATTTGACAAAATTCAACACCCCTTCATGATAAAAGTCCTGGAAAGAATAGGAATTCAAGGCCCATACCTAAACATAGTAAAAGCCATATACAGCAAACCAGTTGCTAACATTAAACTAAATGGAGAAAAACTTGAAGCAATCCCACTAAAATCAGGGACTAGACAAGGCTGCCCACTCTCTTCCTACTTATTCAATATAGTTCTTGAAGTTCTAGCCAGAGCAATCAGACAACAAAAGGAGATCAAGGGGATACAGATCGGAAAAGAAGAGGTCAAAATATCACTATTTGCAGATGACATGATAGTATATTTAAGTGATCCCAAAAGTTCCACCAGAGAACTACTAAAGCTGATAAACAACTTCAGCAAAGTGGCTGGGTATAAAATTAACTCAAATAAATCAGTTGCCTTCCTCTATACAAAAGAGAAACAAGCCGAGAAAGAAATTAGGGAAACGACACCCTTCATAATAGACCCAAATAATATAAAGTACCTCGGTGTGACTTTAACCAAGCAAGTAAAAGATCTGTACAATAAGAACTTCAAGACACTGAGGAAAGAAATTGGAGAAGACCTCAGAAGATGGAAAGATCTCCCATGCTCATGGATTGGCAGGATTAATATAATAAAAATGGCCATTTTACCAAAAGCAATCTACAGATTCAATGCAATCCCCATCAAAATACCAATCCAATTCTTCAAAGAGTTAGACAGAACAATTTGCAAATTCATCTGGAATAACAAAAGACCCAGGATAGCTAAAGCTATCCTCAACAATAAAAGGACTTCAGGGGGAATCACTATCCCTGAACTCAAGCAGTATTGCAGAGCAATAGTGATAAAAACTGCATGGTATTGGTACAGAGACAGACAGATAGACCAATGGAATAGAATTGAAGACCCAGAAATGAACCCACACACCTATGGTCACTTGATTTTTGACAAAGGAGCCAAAACCATCCACTGGAAAAAAGATAGCATTTTCAGCAAATGGTGCTGGTTCAACTGGAGGTTAACATGTAGAAGAATGCAGATCGATCCATGCTTATCACCCTGTAAAAAGCTTAAGTCCAAGTGGATCAAGGACCTCCACATCAAACCAGACACACTCAAACTAATAGAAGAAAAACTAGGGAAGCATCTGGAACACATGGGCACTGGAAAAATTTTCCTGAACAAAACACCAATGGCTTACGCTCTAAGATCAAGAATCGACAAATGGGATCTCATAAAACTGCAAAGCTTCTGTAAGGCAAAGGACACTGTGGTTAGGACAAAACGGCAACCAACAGATTGGGAAAAGATCTTTACCAATCCTACAACAGATAGAGGCCTTATATCCAAAATATACAAAGAACTCAAGAAGTTAGACCGCAGGGAAACAAATAACCCTATTAAAAAATGGGGTTCAGAGCTAAACAAAGAATTCACAACTGAGGAATGCCGAATGGCTGAGAAACACCTAAAGAAATGTTTAACGTCTTTAGTCATAGGGGAAATGCAAATCAAAACAACCCTGAGATTTCACCTCACACCAGTGAGAATGGCTAAGATCAAAAACTCAGGTGACAGCAGATGCTTGCGAGGATGTGGAGAAAGAGGAACACTCCTCCATTGTTGGTGGGATTGCAGACTGGTAAAACCATTCTGGAAATCAGTCTGGAGGTTCCTCAGAAAATTGGACATTGAACTGCCTGAGGATCCAGCTATACCTCTCTTGGGCATATACCCAAAAGATGCCTCAACATATAAAAGAGACACGTGCTCCACTATGTTCATTGCAGCCTTATTTATAATAGCCAGAAACTGGAAAGAACCCAGATGCCCTTCAACAGAGGAATGGATACAGAAAATGTGGTACATCTACACAATGGAATATTACTCAGCTATCAAAAACAACGACTTTATGAAATTCGTAGGCAAATGGTTGGAACTGGAAAATATCATCCTGAGTGAGCTAACCCAATCACAGAAAGACATACATGGTATGCACTCATTGATAAGTGGCTATTAGCCCAAATGCTTGAATTACCCTAGATCCCTAGAACAAACGAAACTCAAGACGGATGATCAAAATGTGAATGCTTCACTCCTTCTTTAAATGAGGAAAAAGAATACCCTTGGCAGGGAAGGGAGAGGCAAAGATTAAAACAGAGACTGAAGGAACACCCATTCAGAGCCTGCCCCACATGTGGCCCATACATATACAGCCACCCAATTAGACAAGATGGATGAAGCAAAGAAGTGCAGACCGACAGGAGCCGGATGTAGATCGTTCCTGAGAGACACAGCCAGAATACAGCAAATACAGAGGCGAATGTCAGCAGCAAAACAGTGAACTGAGAATAGGTCCCCCGTTGAAGGAATCAGAGAAAGAACTGGAAGAGCTTGAAGGGGCTCGAGACCCCATATGTACAACAATGTCAAGCAACCAGAGCTTCCAGGGACTAAGCCACTACCTAAAGACTATACATGGACTGACCCTGGACTCTGACCCCATAGGTAGCAATGAATATCCTAGTAAGAGCACCAGTGGAAGGGGAAGCCCTGGGTCCTGCTAAGACTGAACCCCCAGTGAACTAGACTATGGGGGGGAGGGCGGCAATGGGGGCAGGGTTGGGAGGGGAACACCCATAAGGAAGGGGAGGGGGGAGGGGGATGTTTGCCCGGAAACCGGGAAAGGGAATAACACTCGAAATGTATATAAGAAATACTCAAGTTAAAAAAAAAAAGTTCCACAATAAAAGTTACATGGCTGTGACCTTTTTCTCTCCATGGATGTGACTGCACAGGACTCAGCCCTACTCTTGTTGACTAGAGCAACTAAAAAGTAGGAAGCAAAATGGGGAAGGGAGCCTACTGTACCCGTTCCCTTCTTCATTTCAGAATTCTTTCATTTTTCCCCACAAAGAATTCCTCATTCTCACAGACCGCATTTAGAAATGGTGGAAAGAGCGCCTGAGGCAGCTTGTTTCAGTGTGCAGAGATGCTCTATAGAACTCACAAATGGTTTTCCTTCTAGAAAGAATGAACCAACTCATAGCAAAGCATTACCACGTGTGTATTCAGAATCCACTAAACGACCTGAGGTAGCACCCAAAGACTCCCAGTCGTGGCCATAACTTACAGAGTTCTCAACTTACAAGTAGGCTTTGTTGTGAATTCACCTTCCTAGGATTTTGTTTGAATTTTAGTATCTAGAAATTGAATAATTTTGTAGAACCCATGCTATTCTTCATGATTATATTTCATAATAATTTAAAAGCAAAGACAAAAATGTATACATGGAAAGTCATGATATTCTATTCAACTTCACCCTCATATTAAACGCTCAGATGACCATAGAATATAATTACCAAAACCTTAAATATTTGCAATGATGCAGCCTATGAACATGTCTGCACTCCGCATTTGCATTCACTCGTGGTCTCCCATGTCCTACTGTTTCAGGACTTAATCTAGGGTCTATTGTGTGTTTGATTGTCATGTGTCCATTATCTCCTCTAACCTTAGATTCTTCCTCAGAACCACCATGCTTGTGAAGAATACTGGCTTCTTATTTTTTAGAATATGTCTCAATCTGGCATTTCTGTCTCATGATTAAGTGACAATTTTTTCAAAATACCAAATTGACAATTTTGTTCAAAGTACCAAAGACAATATTGAGCCATCAAGAGCACTAGATCAGAAGGTATTTGGCGTCAGGATGTCTTCTTAGCTATGTTAACTCCAGTCACTTAAGTGCTATCTTCAGGTCTGTCTAGTCAAAGTCATTATGCTTTCCTTTGGAAATCGGGATTCAAGAATTCTTGAGTTCCAGCATGATAGCTCCAGGTCTGTGTGAACCACTGTAGTAACCACTGCAGTCATTTCTTGTAAAGAAGGGAGGCCACAGCACATCCTTTCTTCCCTAGAGCTACATTTACTGAAGGTGATAGGCAGTGCAACTGCTGCCCTCTTGCCACTGTCATCATTGGCATAGAGAAAGGGGTGACTTGTAGGAAATGATTAATCTAATGATAAGCCTTGCAGGTCTTTAGTCTTGAACAAGTCATTAACTTCCTCTTCAGCAAACAGTTCTGACAGCATCTATCTTAAAAGACGGATTTCAGTCTTCCATTGTAAATAGGAGGTTCTCAGGTGGAACTAAGTGGTGCTTAATGGAAGGCCCACCATTCCAGGTAGGCAATGGTGTGTGTGTGTGTGTGTGTGTGTGTGTGTGTGTATGTGTGTGTGTGTGTGTGTGTATGGTGTGTGCGTGTGCTTGATGTAACACTGGTCAAATATGTGTTCATGCCCCCTCTTTAGTCTGGATCAGTCATTCATTTTTTTCCAGAAGTCTAACTGAGTGCTCCCCATGTCCACAGTGGTCATTACACAGTCATTGCCTTCGTAGGCATTCTGATCCAGAGGAAAGAGAAGCCAAGTAACCAATGGAGAACACACATCATGTCAACTGCTTTTATAAGATAAAAATGCCAAAGAGAACTATGTACATAGAACAGAAGAAAATCATCGATTTTCATATGTGAACCCCAGTTGGCAATACTGCACTAGACCAGAATAGCTAACAGATGGGACAGTAAAAGTAAAATCTAAGCCCTGAAGGAGCTGTAGAAATGCAAGGTGTCGCACATGCCTTCAGTCCCAGCTCCTCTGGAGGCCAAGGTGGAAGAATCACTTGAGTTCATGAGTTCGAGGCCAACCAAGGCAGTGTGGTGATGCTTTGTTTTGTAAAAAGAGGAAGAGGTGGAACATGGCCAGAGGGGTTAGAACTCACAGAAATCCACTGTACCTAATAGTCAAAACTAGTCAAAAGGTTCCTTTTTCTCTTAATCTGAACTTTGGCTCAATTCCCATATTTTTAAAAGTTATTGATGAAACATCAGACAGGCATGTAAACACACAAATGCACACACATGCAATGCACATGCTCATGCTCTCCCCAACCTGCCTTTACCTTTATGCATCTCATGGGTGAAAATATTCATTTCAGTTTTCTTTCCCCACTGTGGACACACCAGGATACTATACCAGTTCTGTTCTGACAACACCAAGATAATCTTGCTAGGGTCCACTTGCTGATTATACAGCTTTTTTCTCTGCCTAAAATAATCCCCAAGTATGTAGTTAAGAGTTCTACTTCAGCATAGAGAATTAAGTTGCAGAAACGACTTCATCCCACCACAATTTAAATATTGTCACATTACATTAAAATACGTTATACTTAGAAAAAGCAAAACTACATTAGGCTTGCCTGACTCTCTAGTGCATAGGCAAGCTCTCTCAGAGCCTAACAAGCCATGTAAACATCTTGGAGACTTCTTTGTTATCTAAACTGAAAAGGATATGCAGGTGTTCTCGGGATCTGTGTGCAGAAATAACTCCTGGTGTCCCTTGATGGGTTCATGGCAACAACTAGTCTTTCGTTGAACAACAATGACCAGAGTGTTCATTCTGGTGTACCACTTGTGCTTCAAAATTATTGAGAACAACTGAGAGCCTGTACCATAGGGGACTTATAAAGACTGGTTTTCTGTGATTAGAAAGCGCATTGGAGATGGATGTGCATGCCTTTGATCCCAGCACTTGGGAGGCAGGCAGATCTCTGAGTTCAAGGTCAGCCTTGTCTACAAAGTAAGTTCCAGGACATCCAAGGCTACACAGAGAAATCTTGTCTCAGAAAAACAAACCAACCAACCAACCAACCAAATAAATAAATAAAGCCTTTCATTTGCTATGGGAATGGAATAGAAGCTATATCTCTCCCACGCTCAGATAGTCTCAATTTTAGAAAGAATGTCAGTGATAGAGGGATAGATATCCCTCTGCTCTCCTCCCCCAATAGAAACAAAATTCATTTATTAAAGTCATAACTCCAGTTTCTCAGAATATAACCTTATTTGGAGTTAAGGTTTTTGATGTAAGATAATCAAGTTAAACGGAGAATATCACAGTGGGCTCAAATTTGATATGGCTGTTGCGTACACCAAAGAAAGAAATTTAAAGGCAGAGATCTCCCACCCCACCCCCATATAAAATAGACAATGTGGAGAAAGAGAGAGAGCAGCATCCACAAATTAAAGGAAGAGGCCTACAGTAGACTGTTTCCTCAGAGGCCCCAGGAAGAACCCACCTTCCATATGTTTTGGTCCTGGGCTTCTGGTCTCTGTCATTGTGAAATATAATTCTTGTTCAGTACACCTTCTCTTTGCTATAACAAACCTATCAAATAAATACAACATTTATAACTTGTGATAGAAGGAAATATTCACTATCTAAACAATGAAAAGGGGAGGGAGTCTCTAGTCCCAATATAACCCCTTCCTACCTTAAGCTCACCCTGAAAATCTGTAACTTCTAAAGTGAAAGTGGTGGTTCTCAACTCTGTGTGTGAGTGTGTGTGTGTGTGTGTGTGTGTGTGTGTGTGTGTGTGTGTGTCCTTAGAGTCACCTAGAACTTAAAAACATAAAAATAATTAGAGACATCAACATGTGATGTGGTATTTTTCAAAGCTATCCAGAAAATTCTAATGTGTAGATGGGATGGGTTTGGAAATCTTGCATCTGATTTTGGCAATGATCCTGGACTCAGGGCCCCATGCTTGGCTGTGGAAGAGTCTCCTGGAATCTTGTTAGAAAAAGCACACCCTTGGGCTCTACACAACAACTGCCTAGTCAGACAATCTTAGAGAGGAACCAAGAACTAGCATGCAATCAGGCATATCATATGTGACACATTTGAGAAAAGTTCGTGAGAAGCACTAATACTTTACACGGATGTGATGGCCTCAATAGAACCGAAAATGTCTTTGCACCAGACAGTATGCCTCTGAAAAATTGTGCATCTAGCAGTAGAAAATTCAGAGTCTACCTCAGACTGGTCCATGGGTATAAGAAACTTTGAAATTTGATAGCTAAATAAATAAATAAACAAATAAGTATCAGAAGCAAAATCAGACCCAAAAAAAGTTCCCATGATTATAAAATGGGTGATAGACTCAAGTTGACATTTCTCAAGAAAAGATCTTCAACTGGCTAAGAACATAGGAGAAAACGCCTGCCGTGCCTCACTAATCATCAGGGAGATATAACTGAAAAACCCAAGTAATGAGCAGTTATCACGAAGACAAAAGATAACAGGTGCTGGCAGAGCTATGAAGAGGAAGGAGCCTCAGCACACAGCTGGTAGGAATGTGAAACAATGTGGGAAACAACATGGAAATCCCTCTGAAAGTTAAAAATAGAACTCACATACGATCTGGCAATCTCTACTGCGTGTGTCCAAAGGAAATGAAATCAGTGTGTGGAAGACACATCTGCATTTCCATATTTACTGTAGCACTGTTCACAGTGGCCACGATATGGAAACAGCAAGGTATTCATCAGCTGAACAGATAAGTAAAATGTGGAAGGCACAGAGTATAGAATAATGGGTCCCATAAGAGGGAGAAAACCCAGCAATTCGTGGCATGGTGGCTGGACCTGGAGATTACAATGCTTTGTGAAGTAGGTCAGACACAGAAAGACAAGTGTCACATGATGTCATTCCCGTCTAGAATATTGAAAAGTCAGTCTTGTAGACTAGAATGGTGGTTTCCAGAGACTGGGAAAGCAATGAGGAGGGAGGGGGAAGGAGGGCAGAGGCTGACCAAAGGCTAAAGTTACGTGCACACGAGAGTTCTGAGTGCTATGGTACCACAGTGTGTGTGTCTCTAATGCTAGAAGAAATGACATCGAATATTTCCACCAGAAAGAAATGATATGTATTTGTAGATATAGATCTGTTTTCCTGTTTTGAACATTTTACAATATGTATACATTCAAGTATCGTAGAATACTTCCATAAACATGGGCTTTATGCATCACTAAAATAGATAATTTTTTACATTTTAAATAGAACTTGAAAGCCAAGTGCAATAGATCATTCCTGTCACCCTGAGGCAGGAGAATCGCTGTAAGTTCAGAGCCAGCCTGGAGTACATAGTGAATTCCAGAGCTGCAAAATGATACAATGCCAAAAAAGGCTAAAACAAAAACAAAAGAAATCTTTCCTACCAACTTCAATGCCCCAAACTTTGCTTTATAAAAAGAAAAATCTTATCTCTCCTTGACTATGCAAGAAAATCTCAATGCCTCATGCCTGCCCCTTTCTGGCCAGTGAGGACAGTCTGAGTAGAGCCCATACCTCCTGCCTGTAGCCATCAGGTCCACAGCCATGTATTTATTCACATGGACATATGACAACATATTTCCTATACTCACATAAATACAAACAGGTTAGCTGTGAAAAGATCAATGTATATGTCTGCTGTGGCCCATCAAGTGCAAGGTGTGTTGTTGTTTTGGTTGTTGTTGTTTTGCATTTTCTTTTGTGTTTTGTTTTGTTTTTAGTTTGCAGCAGGATGCAGGATGAACATGGCAGCTTTTCTCCAATAGGAAGCATCTTTATATGAAAGTGACAAAGGAGAGAAGCAGGGAAGGTTTGTAATTAAAATACATCTGCCTCAATTAGAGTACCTGTTGTTCTCACTGAGATAGAAGCAATGTACACCGACTGCAGAGTCAGAATCTGAGCCCCGCCCCTGCTAATGCCTGACTTTTGAGTAGGCATTGCTCTAGACAAAAACTAAAGAGAATATTGAGAGAGATGATTTATTCATTGACTGACAGCCTCATATCTGGCATGTGTCTCCTGGGCTTAAGACCTAAGGAGCACAGACAGGCAGAGGCACTGGGAGGTCAGGGTTTAGTGGGCATTCTCCATGAAGTTCCTTGGCTGTATCTGGTGTGACTCAAAGTTCTGTGGACTCAGGATGGTTTGGAATACCAATGCCAAGTCTGAATTTTACATTTTCAAATGCAGACAGGAAGTAGAGAAAGGGTAGTATGACTTTATTTGCTGTTAAGATTCTTGATAGAATAGTAACATACTGTATTCAGTAAAGTTTCATCTCAGGATCTAAAAGGCTATGAAGTAAACAATATAGTGACAGTCTGGGCATCTTCAAATCCTTCACAATGCAGCTAGAATGGTCCTAGCTGAAACCAGTTGAGAGAGATTTGCTGTTGACTGAGCTATGCTATATCATCTCATTAGAACCTCTCTGATGACTTCTAACTACAAAAGAAGGGGTGGTGTGCACATATATACATGTGCATGCACAGAGAAATGCATAAACTTTGCTTTAAGAAAATCTCAAGACCATCAATTGATACTTTTCCCTTTGTCAAAACTGCCAAATGATTTTAAAACAAAAACAAAAAACCCTACTTCTGAGAAAAATCACAGTATATTTAATCTCCAGTGCTAGCCTAGGAGAGAGAAGTGGGGAGTCACATGACTGAAAAGTCTATATTGGTATGAGATTTGAATACTTAGATGTGACACCAACCTGATTCATATTGGATTTTTGTATATTCTGAGCATATAATGAGTTATTGATCTATGATAAACTGAGCTGACATTTGTAACTAATATGCCATCAGTGTATCCAGTAAAAACAAGATTCTGGTGATGTCCTGTTGTCAACAGGCCATAGGTAGCTCTTGTGTACATCTGCAAACAGTTGTTGCAAAGAGAACACACGGGTATCTGCAAGCATGCACATTCGTTCACACCACTGAATCTGCACAGAAGATGTTTCCTCATTCATCTCAACATTCCTTGACTTGAAGTTTTC
Source organism: Rattus norvegicus (assembly GCF_021556685.1). NCBI lineage: Eukaryota > Metazoa > Chordata > Mammalia > Rodentia > Muridae > Rattus > Rattus norvegicus. The sequence goes on from NC_141536.1 coordinate 111,554,709, forward strand.
AAACTCCTCTTTCTCTGGAAGTTTGGGGTGGGGAGGTGATTTCAGACCTTGTTTTAAACCCTGCAATTACTTTATGTGTCTGAGACTTCAAGCATGCAAGGTTGTGTTATTTGGTGCAAGCAATGGTTTGAATTTCTGCAGCCTCTGCCCATTCAAGTTATCCACACTGAAACTCCACAGGACTCATGAGCAGGCCATGTTGCTCAGTCCCTCCGGGATGTGAGACCTCAGGGCTTTCCTGCGGTAGAATATGCCTGAACAGCAAGCATGCTGTGTGATTCCCTCTCAATCACCGCAAATCTCACTGACACTTCATAAATAAAAGATTAGAATGATGGAGGAGGGGCAGTTCTCACTCATGGGGTCTCTACTTGACAAAAGTGTTGGGTGGTGGCTCTTGTGTCCGTGGGTTAGAGAAAGAATCGGACATGGTAAGGATACAACATCTATACGCTGCAAATGTCTTGGAAGCCAAGCACTGTGAAAGACCCTTCTTGACCAGCACCGCTATGTGGCTCATTCCCATCATGTAGACTAGGTACTAAGGCTGCTGGAGTTCAGGCTCTCTTGCTGTGCCACATAGGTAGTGACAGAGCTGCTGTTTAAGCCTCCGATCTGCAGCTTGGATGCACATGTCACAGATGCAGTGCTTGTGACCATGCTTGCTTCAGAGGTATACTACTAACTATGGAACTAAGGGTCAGTGGGAGCACAATTCATGGAAATGACTATGGCCACCATCATAGTCCTTGTTCTTGTCCTCATCACAATTATCACCATCACCTTGCCTGCCCTCCCCATGTAATAGAATTCCTCACATCTTTTAGTAAGCGGTTGTAGAATGATTAAGGAAATGATATAGTTCCTTCTTATGGTCCCTCGAGGCTGGTACCAGGTTTTAAAGACCATTCTAGGATGTGTCAACTGTATTTCTCTTGTCCAGGAAGTGCAAAACCAATGAAGATCTTTAAACTCTTAAGTACCAAGGACACAGGGACATGAGTCTCTTTCCCCATTGCCAAAGCAGAGAACCACAAGAATGCCACTTCTGTTCCCAGACATACACTAGGCTCCAACATCATCCAACTCTTCTAAAAAAAACCCAAGCCCTGCCTGGATTCCTCTCTGAACTCCCACAGAAACTTCTGGGCATGCCTAGGAGAGTTCTACACCAGCCATGGCTCTTACTTGCCTGACATCTTCTTTATTTTCCCAACAGTAAAGATGATGGCACTATTTTCCTAACTGGTTTATTATTCATTGGATGTCATGTTTGCCTTATTTTTAGTTTATCTCTATTTCCATACGCTAATCCAGAGAACGGCATTTGACAGAATTTATGTCTCCGAACCCCCTCAATCCCAACTGTTTGATTTTTCAGCTCTCCTTTCATCTGCGCCAAGCTCTCACTTGTTATAACAAAGACAGGCTAGTTATTTGAAGTTAATTCTAATTAGTCTAAGTTCTTCCCTGATCAGACTTTCGGAATGTTTCATCTCAACCTTTACATTTTAAGTTAGGTAAACCTTACAGAGTGTTCAACATATTGCCTCAGTTACTTCTGTATTGCTGTGATAAAATTCTGTAACAAACGCAATTTAAGAGAGATAAAAGAGCAGGATAATGTGCCACATGCCTTTAATCCTAGCACTTGGGAGACAGAGACAGGCAGATCTCGAAGTTCAAGGCCAGCCTGGTCTACAGAGCAAATTGTAGAACAACCAAGGCGATATGTAGAAACCCTGTCTCAAAAAAATGAGGGGGGGGGAGAGGGGAGAGAAGAGGAGAGGAAAGGAAAGAGATTCAGCTTATAGCTCAAGGGTACATATATACATACGTGTATATATAGTACATCCTGCCAGAGATCAGAAATGTCAAGGTTATAAGAATCTTGGAGCACCCAGTCACATTGTATCCATAGTTAGAAAAAGGAAAACAATGAATTCTAGTTCTCAGCTGGCTTTCTTCTTCTTATGTTGTCCAGGATCTCACCCCAAGCAATGGTGCCATCCCTACAGGCCTGTCTCAAGATAACCCCTTGAGGAATGCTTAGAAGCTTGCCACTTAGGTGATGCGAGATCTTGTGTTAACAATTGAAATTACCCATCACAACATAAAACACCATCCCATTTATGACCCAGCTAAGGTTTAGTTATGTTTACTGGAGAATAGTCTTATGCCAAAAGTCTTGAATCCCATTCCCACAAAGCGCTTCCCTAATTCACTAAGCCCAGAGGATCATTAACTCTCTGCATGTCAATGGTTACATCAATAAAACAGAAGATCTGTCCGTGGATGATCTTAGAATCCTTCAATACTGTCTGTTCTCTCAGAAACTATTGGATATTTAACACAGGCTTATTGGAAACCATCCCATGTTTTCATTTTTCCTCAAAATGACTGTTTCTCATTATTATAATATTGAAGTCTTGAGATCCCATTAGGATTGTATTTTTATAATCTGTAAAACTTCGATGTGATCACTGGTCCTTGTGGAGGGGGAATGGCCAGAAAGATATGGAAGGTAAGCAGTTTTAGAAAAATCTTCTGCTCTAGAAGAGGTCAGAAAATGAGAGGCAGCCAGTGTGGGTTTAGCTGTTAGTGAGAGACAAAATGAGCAAATTCTCCAACACGGGAACAAAATCTTATTAATGCTCTTTACTACAGCTGCAAAACCTCTAGCAATAAAAATAAAATTCCCTTAAGACTTCTCCAAGGCATGGTTACTAAAATCTCCCAACCAGAGATACTTCTTAGGAGCGGAATGAAAAGTTGTCTTATATAAATGGGCCCTAAAAATTGTGAGTCCACTAAATTATAAACCTGTATTAACTTGTATTAACTGTCTGGATTTCACTGCTGTTTTTCCCCTTTGTTCCATTTCTTTTCTTTTTGTATGACTAAACCACATATATGAAATAGAAAGGAATAGCACATGGGCATCTCTTTCTCTCGCTATATCTAGAGCTGACATAAGCTGTCAAGCACACTGCTCTTCCCACATAAGCCTTCCTATGACCACAGTCATTCTGTCGATGTAGTATGTCCTACGGAGTATCAGAGTTTGCACAATACGTGCTTGTTTGGCTCGCATGAACTAGAAATGAACCAGATCCTTGGATGGTATAGTCTTCTAGACACTGTCAAAACTACCTAGCACTCTCCAAATAGTAGCTGTAAAATTTTCTATTGTATCATTCCGTAAACTTACATTTAAAATGGCCGTGAGTGGAGAGCTAGGTTTGAAGGATGTGAAAGAGCAAAAATGAGATGGAACCTGAACTAGAGTAGTCACTAAATTGCTTTTCTAAATCCTAATTATCTATCCAAATTGTTGAGCACTGTGTACCTGGTCCACGGACTGTGAGAAGGCAATGCCTTTATTGGTCTTTAAAAGTATTTTTATTCTACTTTCTTTTTGTTCAATCTTGTCCGATGAGCACCAATATTTCATTTCAGAAAGTAACGCTCTTTTAATAACAGGATTTAGGGGAAAGACTCATAGTTGTTGCAGTCCTACTATGTGCCAAATCCTATGCCAAGTGCTTGCCTTACGCTATCTCATCTAAGGCTTTCACAACCTTTAAAGCCTAATGTCGTCTCCATTCTCTGCATGAGGAAATCAAAAGTCATCATCTGTCGAGACATGGCCCACTGTTGTCTTTTTGCTGCGGTGTTTTCTAGGTGACGTAGCAAGTGCACAAAAATGAAACAGAGGTGCATGGTGCATGGACACACCTGCTGATGCCCGTATCTGGTGTTCTTTCCATTAGACCTCTTCCCAGCTGACTCTAGGTTGTGTCAAGTTAATAGGAAAAAAATCATCAAAGTGCCATTTTTAGAAAACTGACCATGCTCTTACCATATCATGCGGCACTTAAACTCTTTGGTATCAATCCAAAGCTGAAAACTCACATATATACAACAACTGGACATAGAAATTTTTACAACTTCGTTCCCAATTGCCAGCACTTGGAACCAACTAGAATGTTCCCTAGTAAATGAATGGAAAACCATGGAAAAAAAACTTAAATGTATAAAATTAGCACAGCAGCTGATCTGAAAGGCTACACATGTTATGATTCCACCTATAAACATTTGTAAAAGGAAAAACTATAAAGACAGAAAAAAATCCCCTGGTTTTCAGTGCCTAAATTGGAGAATGAGTAACGGGATCATGTGGAGTATTGAGGTATTTAGGGTTTCGAGACTATTCTGTGTAATATTCTAATGGTAGATACTTGTCCCCACGAATTTGTCCAAACCATAGAATGGAGGAGTATCAACAGTCACACCCATGTAATTGCAACTGTGTGCCTGCTTAAAGAATAGGATAAACATAAAGTGTGACCATGGTTCCAATGTGACCTAACTTATTATGAAGAACAAACTACTTCAAAATTTAAGCAATTTTAACTTATATTTACAATGAAATCATCATTATTAATAATAGGTGAAGTAGAAACTTAAGTGTTCTTTGGAGAGTCAGTTGTGTTAGATGATGTTTTGCTGAGATAAACCCAGAAAGGAGTGTTTTCCTGAAGTAGACATAAGTAAGAGGCTAAGACAGACTCTTGAAGGAACGTTTCACTGAAGCAGACACAGGAGAAAGGATGTTCTTCTAAAGCAAGCATGTGAAAGGACATGTGATGAAGGATTCTTTGCTAACAACATACGTATATTAGTCCACCTCTCATTGTATAGCTGAGCTACATTTGTCAAGACTTCATAGAGAAAAACATACCCAAAAACATCTGGTAGTGTACTACCATGGCTTTTTTGCAGCTTCCATGGACTGATTGACAGAGTAATGTCAGCTGAGACAGATGTACATGCTGAGGCAAGACATGTGCTGAGGCAAGACCCGTGGAGGTCACATGATATTTGGAGGGAGTACAAATAGAACTCAAGGGACCATTATGGAGACTGAGCTTGTCTTGTGTATAGAGCTAACAATACAATGCTTGTTGGTCTCACATCTTTGCTGATCTTTGCATCACTGAGAGAGGCCCATCTGAGAACTTTTCCAGGTGTTCCTCTTTCCTTCCTATTGACTTGTACCCAGGCTGAGGCCCAGCTATTTCTGCTGGGTAGTGCTTCCGGTGTTGATTTGGGTTTGCTATCCTGACTCTACCGATCTACAAATGGATCGAGCTTCAGCTGCTGACTCCTGTAAACTAAACTACTGATTTCCTGACAATACGGAGGGGAGTTGCTTCAAAGAGACATTTCTAAACGGGTCCACCTCCCCCATATCCTTTCTTTTCTACCACCTGCTGGATGGCAGTCTAAAAGAAAGATTTTAAAAATAGTCATTAAAAATAAATGTTAAAAAATTAATATTGCAATTAGGACCATAAAAATATTCTTCTTTCAAGTTTTCATATGTTTTAAAAACACATTCTATTGAAATACTCAAAACGTTATATGTGTGTGGTGGGTGGCGGTAGAGGCTGTATGTGCATGTGTGCATATATTAGGGCATATGAGTGTACTATAGTTTGGGTGTGTGCTGTAATGTGAATATGTGTGAGTATGCTGTAATGTGTGTATGTGTATGTGTGTGATATATCTGAGTATGGCACATGTGTATGTCGTATGTGACTTACTACAATATTTATGCATGTGGTATATGTGAAGGTGGTATAATGTAGGTGTGTGGGTATGTTGCTGCATTTTAGCTGAAATGTGAGTATGGTAGAGTATTTGCACTATAGTAAGTGTGTGGTATATGTTAGTGTTGCATAGGGAATATGAGTGTGAGCGTGCTACAGTGTGTATGTACGGTGTGTACTGTAGTGTGTGTGTGTATGTATGATGTGTGTACTGTAGTGTGTGTGTGCATGTGTGTGCCTATGACTGCACAAAGGTCAGAGGAGGACAGAGAACGTCTGTTCTACCACTCTCTATCTTATTTCTTTGAGTCAGAATCTCTCACTGACCCTGAAACTAGGTCAGTAGTCAGCGAACCCCAGTGACACGCCTATTTGTCTGTCTCCCCATAGCACTGGATTACAGGTGTGCAAGTGGCCTCACCTGGCTATTTACGTGAGTGCCGAGCATTTGAACTCAGGTTGTCAGAAGAGGCAGATTGATTGCTCTTACCAACTGAGTCATCTCCCCAGCCCAAGCATTTCTACACTGTAAAGCTAATGATTAACCCGGTGTTTAAGTTTACTGTCGCAAGCTCATTAACTGCAGATAACTGTAATTTATGAGATGGTCGAATTGCATCTTTGCAGGCTATACATTCATTTTATAATACTTTGGGGGAATTCTGTATAATCAATAAAAATATTTATAGGACATTCAATACAATTTTGCTATTTAAATACAACAGATTACATTTATTTATTTGGCTTTATGACAGACTATAACTATTATGCATGTCATATACCAGTGATAGAACACATTTTGGTCAGATATACAAACTTCTGTGTATGTCAGTATTCTGGGAGGAAATGAGAAAAGATACCATTATGCAGCAATCCATTTTGTGACAGTTTCCAGAAAGTCCTGCAGAGAAAAATAATGCATGTGAGAAGTGGTTTCTTCCCTTTGAATTTGCCCTGACATAAAGGAAAGTAGAAAATCAATAGAATTACCTAGATAATTCTTACCAAAGGATCTATAGATGAATACTGACATACACATGCGTGCACAAGCATACCACACTCAAATCCCTGAAAGAGCCATGCCAATAATGGGAATTAAAGTGTTATTCTAAATGATGGCCTATTTCTTTATCTTTTTAGGCAAAGACACATGTGGTGGGTGGGTGGGTATGTGTGCGCGTGCGCAAATGTGGGGATTATGTTAGAAAACTTTAGAAAGTTTCATATATTTTTCTGACAATAGAATTAATTACTGCTCAAATGAAAGGAAAAAAAAACACAATACAGCCATGCCCATGCAGCATGGGCAGGGAAAGATACAGAGAGGTCCACCAGCCATGTGGCCCACCCACAGCAAGAGCCACTGTGATGTGCAAGTGTGTGGTGGAGAGATGGGAGAGAAAGAAAAGCAGAACAGTTTCAGCAGTCTGAAGAGAGATGCAACTGGAGACTCGAGGGTAGAGAGGAACAGTCTGATGTGAGTGGCCTGCCCTGCCACCCGAGGCCATAGTGAAGTCTCACCTGTGCTCTGCTGCTGCTGCTGAGGGCCATGTCAGGCTCTGTAGCCACAAAGCAGCAGGGGCCTGTGTTGATGTAGGTGACTAATATTACCACTAATGACCATGCAGATGTCCTTGGTCTGGGCTGCCACCTGGGATCATGGTGATATCCAAGGACTATGCAGAGCTACCCCACACATCATGATTTTTATGTTTTTATTATTTCTATTTTGTTTTTATTTTCTTTTATGAGAATATTGCAGTGACAGAGGACAGATATGAAGCAGGGAGAAAGGTGTAAGTGGGACCTGGGTACAAAATGTGAAACTCACGAAGAATCAATAAAAAGTTTTTAAAAGATTAGAGTATATGAGGGAGCACAAAGACTTGCCTCTTAACTCATTATACACACATATGTGCATATACATGCACACACATTATTCACACATATGTGCATACACATCTACATGCACATCATACACACAGACACATACATCATAAATATATGCATACACATTTACACATGAATGATACACATAAACATATGCATCCTCAGCTGACATTGATTTTGAAAAATGGCAGTGTATAGGATAATATCACTTCTCTATAGGTTATTTTTATCTCAGTATAGAGTGTACATTTTTACATATGCACAAAATTAACATTCAACATTACTTCAAAAGTCTAAAAATACATGTCATCACTGTAAATGGTGATTTTTTCCTGCTAACTTGAATAATAATAATTATTATTAGTTATTCATTTTAATTTGCATTTTGATTATTGCTATACTTAATATCTCTTCACAGGTCAGTTAGCCAAAATAGCCTATTCAGCATCAGTTGTCCATTTGATTATTGGCATGCTGTACATATTTGTATTAAAGTGTGCTGGCTATATTAAGAGTCTCAATCCTTTTCCATGCAAGACGCAGGCACAAGCCGCTGCCTCATATAACACTTAACTCAGAACAGGGCACAGGCCAACACAGAAGAGCCTCACATTAGAAAAACAGGAGTAAAGCTTCATGACCTTGAGTCAGGCAACAGCTCCTTAGCTAAGACATTGAAACTAACAAGCCAGGCGTGATGCTGCACCTTTGTAATTTCAGCATTTGGGAGGTGGAGGCAGGAGAGTCTGAGACCAGCCAAGGGTATATGAGATCCTGTCTAAAAAATACAGTAACAAAAAAGTGCAGACAACAATCTACAAACAAGATAAACAACTTCAAATGCAAAGTCTGTAGCTTCAAAGGCATCGTCCATAAAGTACAAAGAATTGCTTCCATTGTTCAGAGATCTGGACTGAGATCAAATAGAAGGTGGAGACTTCAGATCCTCCTTTGCCCACATCCTGGCCATTGTGCTGCAGGGTACTTTGGTACCCTCTCCTAGTAATGAGATAAAACCCTTATTAAGGCTGTAAGGAATCAGACAGAACAAATGTAGCAGGGAAACCTTTTGGTTTGACTTAGAAAGGGACACTCATTTCATTTATACAAATTAAAATTTTAAAATCATATTACATATAGATCTTTTAATTTATGAGCAATTTTTGAAAAATAACTGTAGACACATGGTTCAAAATTCCCAAGATTCTCAGAGAGTCACACTACAAAACACAGTTCCCATCTCCGCTGTACCTCTCCCAAGTTAGTCATGTCATTGGTTCTTCGTATCCATCCAACATCCCTTAATACCTTTAAAAATCATACAAACACATATTTTATTCCCGCATTTCTTCATTATGTAAAATAAATAATACAGATGAGTTATGATTTGTTTTGTATATTTGGTTTCTGAATAAAGCAGAATGAAAATACTTTGAAAGGAAAGGAAAGAAAGAAGAAAAGGAGAGATAGAGTGAAAGAACAGGGAAGGAAAGAAAAAAGGGAAAGTGGTGGGGAAAAAACAAATAATTGAAAAAGATCCTTCCATTTCATGCAAATGTGCAGAATATGCATTCATTTTAGATAGATAGATAGATAGATAGATAGATAGATAGATAGATAGACAGACAGACAGATAGATGATAGATCATCAGACTCAAATACCCTAATTATAAAACAGGTAATAAAACAGACGTTTTCAAAAAATATATCCAAAATGTCAATAAGCATGTAAAAGATGGAAAATGTAACATCATTTTATACACAGCATGGTGACCTAGTCAGACAAGAGAAAATGTTGGTGAGGTTCTGACACAATTAGCACATTCATGTATTTGACAAGTTCTTCAAAAAAACTAAACATAAATATTATGACAGGACTCCACTAGTGTGAGCTGGGAAGACAGCAAACCGCTTGCTTTCCGAGCACGAGGACCTGCGTTCAGATCCCCAGCAAGCACATAATAACCTGACACGGAAGCACAGACCTGTTACTTCATTGCTGGGGTTGGGGCGAAACAGGTAAATCCTGGGCTTGCTGACCACCTGGCCTAGCCAAAACATCAAACGCCAAGTTACGGAGAGATCCCATCTTAAAAAAAAAATAAGGTGGCAGAAATAGAGGAAGATGACCCCCCCAACACACATGAACCTCCCAGTCATGATTATATATTCAAGAAAATATAAAAAATCTATCCCTGCAAAAACTTGCATACAAATATTTATAATAACATTATAAAAGATTGTTTATTATTTATAATACACATGGCAAATAACATTTATAAAACATTGTAATAACATTATATAACATTAAAAACATTATATGTCTAACAGCAAGAACAGGAGGAAATGAAAAGTAAATTTAAAGTGGTATGGCCATTCAAAGCAATATTATTTAACCATAAAACATGAAATACTGATACTAGCAACATGAACTTGGAAAACACTATGCTCGCTCAAAGGAGCCAATCATAGAAAGGCCACGGATTATACGATTCAACATCTTTGAAATGTCCCAAGACAAAGATATAGAGACAGAGATAAGATTGGCTGTTGCCAGAAAGCAGCAAAGGGGACCGTGATTGAGGTCCGATCGCCAATGCACCAGGACTTTCTGTTTGCGATGAGGAAAACCTTGTGAAGTTAGGTTGCTCTGACAGACAACCAGCTCTGTAGAAGAGCATTGACTTGTAGGGTTTCCCGGTAAGAGTTTGAGGCTGGAGGTAGTGTTCCTCCTGGTGTTTCTCGGAACAAATCCACTGTGGCCTTGTGTGGGTAAAGCTCTGAGTTGACCTGCAGCACTGGAGCACAGTGAAGCACAGCTTCCTGATAAGTGAGCTGTTGCTCAGTAGAACCATGCTGATGTAAACCATGCATTGCGTCTTTCCTTCTAACTGTGAGTGGTTTCTAGTTGCCACGTTAACATTTATTTTGTGCTACAAACATTTTTACTTAGGAGACACAGTTGAGACAAGGTTTCTCTGTGTAGCCCTGGCTGTCCTGGAACTTTCTCTATAGACCAGGTTAGCCTCAACCTCAGAGATCTGCCTGCCTCTGCCTTCTGAGTGCTGATTCTTGTCTTTTTTCCCTATGTTTTTGCTTTTATATCCCATTTAAAGGAGCCTTTGCTAGTCTAGGCATGTGGAAATACTTCTGTTTTCTTACATACAGCATCTCTTTAAATTTTAGCTGGTTGGGTCATTATAATTTTTTGAATAATGAAGTGTGAAATAGGATATTAGCATTTACACCACCCCCCAGCAGAGATAAACAGTTTGTCAACATGGTTATTCAATAATTATTTTTTTGTTTGTTGCTTGAAATGCTAGCATAATCATAGTTTTAATTCATATCGTGTCACTTAATAGCGCACGCGTATCTACCTGCGCGCCCCGTTCTTCTCCCTTGCTTTTGATGCTCCTCCCTACACCCTTTTTAGCAGGGTTTTAATTATGGTAGCTTTAAAACATATATAGTTACATGAATAGACAAGAGTTCTTTGCCCCAGAATTTTTCAAATCAGTGCTGTAGTGCCGTTTGAAATTTTTCACAGTGTGGGGAACAGGTGCAGCGGCAATCCCAAGATGGCGCCCAGGACTGCTGCCGAGTCTTACAACTAGCACCTGAAAGTAAGCCACGCCCCATCGTGAGAGCTGCGCAGGCGCACCATGACGATAGATCAGGCCATGTGACGTGGACCTATGATCGGAGGTTACGCAGACTGGAAGGTTGAGGCGGTTGAGAGAGGTTATAAGGGAGTGCGGTCCGGGCGGGAGAGATACCTTGTTGCTGTTTGCAGACAAAGGGTTCCTAAATAAACTGCTTTGAGAAGAATGTGGTGGTGCCGCTCCTTTCCTCTCCTTTCCTGCTGGTCGGGGTTGGAAGCGACATCACAGCAGCCCTTTGTGTTTTCACAAAGGGGCAGGCATCGTAGCATAATTACACTGACATTGAACTTAGAGACTTGGAGGTTATGGAAGGTTTTATTGCACTGATGCTTCATGCAGGCTCTCTGTGTAGGGTCTTCCTTCTGTTCTTCTAACCGTCGCAGTTCTTTCTAAGTCTATCCTCACATACCTTATGCTTGGTTTACCCTTAAAAGGGGGTTATTTTGTCCATCATAAATCACTACAGTACTTGTGTGTTTATTAGATGTATTGAAAAGAGCAGTTTTCAGGGCTGGAGAGATGGCTCGGTGCCAGAGCATGGACCGCTGTTGCAGAGGACCCGAGTTCAGCCCACAGCGTCCACATCTGGCAGCTCACAACTGCCTGTGACCCCAGCTCCAGGGCATCTGACCTTCTCTTCCGGTCTCCTTGAGCACCTATATTCATTCACATGCACACATACAGAGAGAAAGACACACATAAAAAATATTTTTTTTAAAAAAGACAAAAATTTCATATCTTATGAACTGTGAACACGGCTAACCCCACTCGACCTTTCTCAGACGTTACAATGTTTGCTAATTTTCGTAATTCTATTTTGCTTTCTTTTCTTATTACATTAGCTAGCAGCTCAAAATCATGTTAAGTAATCATACCAACCGATTATTAAATCTACGGTTTGTTTTCTATCTGAAAGGATCCATTCTGTCCAATTTTGAGGTGAAAAAGTTAGATGCGACAAGTCATCCTACACTTAGTTTTCTTTTATAGAAGGAACTGAGATGCATTTAAAGGCACTGTGCTAGAGGAAGTGCGTTCACACTCTTGGTGATCTCTGCATTATCAAATAGACTGCCCATCCAGTAGGAGTCCACATGGGCAAGGTTCTGAGATGTGGTAAGAAGCAGGCCCCTGTTGACTGGCACTCATTACTGAAGTCTGAGGAACATGACAGACGGCGTAAGCATGGATCACGAAGCAGTAGCAGTCAAAAAAGACAACCTAAGACTGTAGGTGCTTAGCATGTGGAGAAGGAGGGTTACTTAGACATATGCTCTCTGCTCCTAATCACAATACCATGGGATGTAGTCCTGACAAGCCGAAACATGTTGTTATCAGATCCCAAAGACCTAACAAATGAACATTCAAAGCCCATATTATTGATACTTATCTAATTTTTATAAAAACGGAATTAAATACCATACAAATGATTTTTTAAGATTTCATGACCTACCTGTCAAGGGACTCTGAAATTCCTATCTCCCTGTGTCGTACAGTGCTTCCCACTTCCCAAATACACAGCAGCTTCCTGTCTGTACACCCTCTACGGTGTAGGCTTACCTTGACCAGCCTGCCTGCAAGCCCTAGTGTTCCAGACTTGAGCTGATCAAGAGAGACATAAGGAAGAACTTGAGCTAGGACCAAAGTCTGCACTGCTGTTTTAACAGTGACCTTCCACCCAGTTCTCCTGGAGGCCGCTGGGCACAGAAGCCATCGCTGAACAGTACACTCTGCAGACTGAGACCAAAGGCAACCGCTCCGCCCCAGTGGCGTCTGAGTTCTCGCTCCCTCATCTTCAGTTCCTGCGCACCTGAGGAGGATTTTCAGAGGGAAGGCTGCTGTGCAGCTCTGACCGCCTCTTAGCAACTTAAGGTGTACTGAAGAGAAGTGGAGACAGAACTCAGGAGGCCAGGTGTCAATTCAGTTCCTCCTGCAATAACCCCCTCTTGCTGCAAGCATTGAGTTCTGAGAGCTCCTCGACATATTAAATATTCATTAAAAGCCAAATGCTGCTTTCCCAACATTGGACTAAATAATGAGAGCACAGATCTGTCCCATCTCTACTTTTGCATTGCTCGGTTATACATAGCACTAAATTACAGTTCTAATGAAATCAGTTTAAAAGCGCAAGGAAAGGATCTCTCTAGTTTATCCCTGCCTCGGAGTTCCTTTTAATCCAACCATAAACTAAATGCTTCATAAAATGTTTATGGGAGGACAGTAAAGTGAAGATTTTAGTGCAAAGGTTGCTTATATAATTAAGCATACGTTCTATGACATCCTGTATAATCTGAAGTGGTTTCTATGAAATTAACAAATACTTATATCTGTTTTATGTCCCCGCCCATTAATGCCAAAGAGGAAAGCAAAAGGAAGAGGGAAAGTCTACCTTCTTGCCAGTGTCAGCATCGTCAATTCTGAAATTGAAACTACCAATGTTGCTAAAGACTTATCTTTCTTTCTTGGAAATCTGCCATTATATTTGATTAGATTTTGCATTTGCCTTCCCTTCCACTCTGCTTCTCTACCCCCACACCCCACATTAGGCTAACCCTGTGTACGTTGTTTAGAAATGGCCCCTAGATGCAGAAGAGGGAAGTCAGACCCAGTGACATACCCGGAGTCTCAGCTACACATAGGACTGAAGCAGGAGAGTACCTGGGAACAAGCCCGTGCACTGCTACATGGCCCTGTCTCAAAAATGGAAAATAAGTTAGATGGCCATTCTGATGATTCTTTTAGCTACTGTGTCATAAATTGTCTTGTATGCGGCTTCCAAGCTCAATCTGGCCATTGAGTAATACCCCAGGCTTCGTGGTGTCTGCCCCACCCCATCCCACCCCTGCCTTTTATCATCCTGAAGGGATCCTTCTCCACCATCCTATCCTAACATTCCAATCAAGTAAAATGAAGAGCTGCACATTGCCTAGGAAAAGTCAGAGAAGCCACTGAACTGTATTTTCCCCCCGGATTCCCTGAGGTCTTCGAAGCAAGTGCTAATGATCATGGCCTAGGGTTTCTTAATTCCACATGAGTGATGACGGTTAAGCAAATTAATTGTAGCCACATTTTCCTCAATTGCACCATATTAGGGGACCAGAATCCCTGAAGCCTTTCTAGACTAATGGGTTTGGACAGTCTCACGAAAAGTTTTAAAAGTTTCTAACAGCTTTCTCTGTGTCAAGCTGAAAGCATATCCTAGCTCTCAGCTCCAAAAGATATTACAGAAAATGCAGTGAGCCCCCAGGTCTGTTTTTTTTCCTGTATGCAAGCTGGGAGCAAGAGTGGAAACTGAGTCAGGCTATCCCTTTCTTCAGTGGGCTTCTATGTGTATCACAAGTTCCCCTGTGATCACTGTAAGCCCCTGAAACCCAGAAGGCTCACCTGCATGTGTTTACTTTCTGTCTGTATTTGGCCTGTTGAGATTTTATTATTCCCCTGTATCATAGAACTTCCTGATCTACTAGCTGTAACAAACAATTTTCATAATAAATTTTATGTAATAATTGCATGATTATTACTATCATTACTATTTCCAGGTCTTGCTGGCTATCCATGGCTACTATGCTTGTATTTTAAGATTTACATCAAACAAAACTGAATTACCCTCCTCTGCAAATATATTCAACTTTTCTTAATTCAAGTCCAACGAGGAAAGCCCTCTCTGATGTCCAACCAAACATTGGATGCCTGGGTGTGGCTTCTGTTAGACATTCCTACTTTGCTCAGGCTCCATATCCACTCTAGGTACCGTCCATTCCTGAACAGTCAACTGAAGTCCTCCCAGCTGTATTCTCACCTCTCCAAGCTCTTCCCTCTGTCTTGAGTTCTATCTGAAGCATTTGAATAATGCTTTCCTCAAACGTTGAACATCCCAAGATCATTCTCATCACTTATGCCCTCAGAAGTATCTCTGTCTTCTAAGCAGCCAAGAAAACATTCAAAGCCCAGCACATGGCAATCCAAACACTGCGTGTAGTGATGCTTCTCTTGTTTTCGCAGTCGCATCTCGCACTAGCTGGCTCCAGGATCATGCACAAGTCCCAGGTCTGTTATGTGGCTTACTTTCCCCTACCCCGTTGTCCCCTACAGCAATGCCTTTGTTGTGAACTTCATCCCTGGTGTCTGTCCTCACTGCACTTCACTTGCTCACTCACAGAAGCCCTCCCTGTTATGAAGTCATTTATAATGTGCACCAGTATTTGTTGTCCCTTGTATGCACCACTGCATTTCTCCTGTACCACTGGACTGTTTATAGCCTCACATGTGAGCTTCACTCTCTCATGCAGTTATCATTACTTTGAATATCAAAAGTTCCAGAGTTCCTGTCCCAGCCAGTATTCCTGTCCTAGCCAGTTATATATATTTTTAAAAAGGACTTAGTTCCCTCTCTCACAACAGTGGGTGATAAAATATGTTAATAAGGCTGTTTGGGGATATAAGTGTAATAAGAAAGTTCAAAGGGCAGAAGCTAGAGGAACCCTGCTAAGCTCAGGATGCCATCCAGCACTCCCCGTTTCCAGATTTTACTGCACAGTGTGCTTCCAGTAAGCACCTCCCAGCTGAGACTTCTTCTGTCCCAAAGTTTTCTACAAAGACTGAAATAAAATCACTTTCTACTCGCTCCACTAGAGCCACTCCCATCCCCTTTCCCCTGACTTTGCTTCATGGGAGGAGGAGGAGGAGGAAGAGGAGGAAGAAGAGGAAGAGGAGGAAGAAGAAGAGGAAGAGGAGGAGGAGGAGGAGGAGGGGATTGAGCCTAAGAAAGGTATCAGTGACTTCCTAGCCTTCTGGCTCCAGTGAGGCTGATCCAATGAAAAGCACAGTGTGGGACCAGAGAGGATGAACTGCAGTACTCATTTCCTTCCCTCCAGCACAGGTTACCTCAGGCTGGCAGAGTCCTTTGGCTGAAGGTCAGTGCTTCTCACAGGGGTTCAGCTTGCCTTTGTGACTGCTGGTTCTGCTCACTGCCTCCTTCTCCGGCTCCTTAGAAATTAAGGCTAGAACAGCCCCCAGGGTGACTGTCCCCTGTGTTCTCCCTGCACCCCACTCTCACCTTCACAAACAGCTCCTCAGATTACCCAAGCCAAGTATGCCATCTGTTCCCTGCCAGGATTCTGAATGATAAAACTGCGTTTCAAATTTTCAGTTGCTGTCTGAATGCAAGCGATTTCTCATTTATCTCAGCACCGTGCTTTACACAAAGCAGACTGCTGCTATTAATAACAAATGGTGGAATGAACACAGGCGAGAATGAATGAGTGGTCCTCTCCCCTTCTAGTCATCTTGCCCCTCCTCACCTTGACTGGACTTTGCAAAGACTGTGGGGTTTTGTCTTCAAGGGTCCCTGACCCCGTAGTGTTGTGTTACAGTGCTTTCGTACAAGATTGAAATGGTCCATCCAGCACAGAAGCTATTTAAACAGGAAGGTAAACAACATGAAATAGCTTCTGGAGGTCCCTGAAACCTAGCAGATTCACTAGGTCCCTCCCTACCAGAGTAATAAAAGCTGGAAAACAAAACAAAACAAGCCCCCCAAACCAAAAAAAAAACAAACAAACAAAAACCACCTCTCAGACCAGACTAGCTGCCTGAATGGAGCATAAAGAAGCTGAGCTAGAATGCCTGGAAGAGGTTTAGACCAACTGAGGCACCCAGAAAGGATGCTATCCCACAGGCTGAGCTCCCTGCAGGGTGTGCAGTGTTCTCCAGGTCCCCAGCTCTGTGAGCTACTACCTGTGCAGGGGTTGACCTTGGCGATGCTGTTATCCTTGAATCATTTCTGCTCTTGCAAGTGACTCTTCACCCCTATTCCTGTAAGTGACCCCAGTAACACTCATTGACTCACCCAGTTGGACTTTGGGTGTACCTGTACTTTGGTTTATCCTGGGCCCTTATCTGCAGTGGGGAGATACGAGTCTCCCTAGTAAAGGATTTGCCGCTCTACACAGAGGACTGCTGACTCGGGGCATTTTTGTGTCGCTGGCAGTTCACATGAATGGGTTGATTTGAGTTATCTGCAGTTTCTAAAGATACCACTTCTTTTTTCCACTGGACTTTCTTCTTCATATTGTTTTACTCTTTAGCATAAATGCTGGCACATAAATTAAAACCAAGATGGTGTTTCCTCACTTGATTGGAAAGCAGATATCTTTTAAGAGCCAGGAGCCCAGACTGGGGCCATACTTCAAACCTGCTACCCTGTGGACACCTTACACTAGTAAAGGCCCAGCTAACTAGTGCTTGATTAAAGGATAGCCTAGACTAATGGTCTAACCAAAACTAAAAAACAGAACTCACCAGCTCGATAGTTACAACAAGCTGAAATCATACTTGATTAGCACTTCCTGCCAAATAAATTTTTTCCAGCAATCATAAACTACCTTTGCCTCCTGAATCTCCACCTAACTGATGTAGAAAATAAGGCTTCTCCTTTTGTTTTAATAGGGCAGCTCCCAAGGTTGACGACTTACAAATGAGACCTCTGGAACCGTCTTTAGAAAATATACGTTCTGAGTCAACATGGTTAATAGTGTGCCTTGGTGTGGTACTGAGTAGGTATTATTCATTAGAAAGTAATCATGTAACTGGAATTCTTAATTAAAACTTGTGATGAGAAATGAATCTGTTTATTTTGTAATTATGACCCAGAAATGCAGAGCATAGCGGAGGAGTTTATGAACACAATTCCGAAGACTTTAATATAGTAAAAGAACTCATACGGGTTTCTTTTTGAAACAGGAATACAGAGGAAAATCCACTCACACGCACACACTCTCTTGAGACACACCCATATACTGGAAGAGTGAACTGTTGGTGTAAGTGTAATAGGTCAGCAGTCAAATCGTTAAGAACTTCCTGGCCTTTCCAGAAAAAAAAGTTCTCAGCCAGCATTTTTTTTTTTTTATTTTTGCTTTATAGCAGAAGCAAAATGTCCATGGGGTTTTTCTTTAAGGTCCCCTTTTATGCTTCTCTTAAAAAACCTAAGCTCCAACAGCTGCCGACACAGTAGTGAACTGAATCAGTAATGTTTACATAGAGCTTGGCAGTTGTGTTCAACCTGACAAGAAAGTTTGTGTAAACAAACAAACAAACAAACAAAAAAATCGGGTCTGAAATGGTTTTGTCTGTTGACTAGTATCCATCTGTAAGTTCAAAGGTCATAGGTAACTTGGGGTCAAGGAACTGTGGAGAGATTGCTTTACAGTACCTGAAAGCCCTGTAACTGATCAGTGGAAAGAGCACACGCTGGCCCTGTACCTAACTAGTGGAGATATTGCAGGCTGGCCCCTCATTTGTGTCACTTCTGACTCAGCGACAGCTATCCAAGGCACAGGTTTGAACGCCTGTTAGCAAGCAGGCTGATCGTCCTTGCTGCTGCATCAGCATTTAACTGGGCTTTGGGATTTTTTTTGGACAAGCCTATTATTACAGCTGAACACTAATAAGGCTCACTATTGATTTTTATAGCAGAGTATCAATTTCTTCCTGTCCCCCATTCGGAATGCCTTCCCTTGCTCCCACCTTAGCGGTGTGATTTGTAACAACTCCATATATCTGCTGTTTGTAAACTGTCTATTGCACACCCTGACTGAAAAACAAACAGGAAAAAAAAAGCGAAGCATGCATTTGGACAGTCTTTATTTGGAAAGGTATAAATTACCCAGAATCCTATTCTGGTTTGTTTATTTGTTTTGTTTTGTGTTTTTAGCCAGTAGGTGGCTCTAGTGGCTTCTGGCAACGAATCACATTTTATACTGCTAATGGCTGGACACGTCTATGGAGAAAGAATTTGGTGATATTGAAATGGTTCAGAGAAACGCAATCCTGAGACCCTAACCATTAACACAGACAGGGGCTTGTTTTACTCTAGATTTGCATGGGTTTAAATACGTCTTTTTCCTTATCCCTTACAAGCGGCTCAGACAGTTGTATGGAGAGTAGGATGTGCATAATGTACAGACACGATGATGCTTAACGCTCATCTTTCTTCTGCCTTCGAAAAGACCTCGTAATATTAAAAGCTGAGGGCTGTGCATCTGTCCAGTGTGGGAAAAAAAATTGTATTTGAAAACCTCCAGTGTCCATGCAGTGGCTCCCTGTGAAGTCATTAGTAAAAGTAAATAAGTAATTGATGGTTGTTCTAAAAATGCATGGCATATTTTCTTTACACAGACCAAGTGGCAGAGATTACTCATGCTAAGATAGGATAGTAATCAAAATAAGTTTTTTTATCATTCCAAATACGGGAATGGCTATGTGCTATACTAGCGTAAACCAGCAATAGAAATGAATTATGTCAGTAAAGTCTTGAGGCTTATGATTTACCATGATAAATATTTTTCATTAAAGTGAAATATCTTGGCAGAGTCCCTTTCATATGCAAACTCTTGACACAAGGAGGCCAGCTGTGTCAGTGCAGATGCAGAGACGTGTGTCTATATTATTAATGATCTATCATGTCATGGGGAGTTTGGATTGGTTTTGAAAGCAATCCCTTGCCACAAAAGCACCTTCTACAGTGCACCAGTGTAAGGAATAGGGTGCATGCATTCCAAATGGAAGTCATCAGAGAAACGGTCATCTTTATATATTTTAAACCATTAAAATCTCCATCCTACACCATGTTATTCATGAAAATTCATGCAAAACTTTGTTCCCAAGTTGAATAATAGCATGTATACCTGAATTAAAAGACATACCCCCTGGAGACAGGAGTAGAGACAGAAATGAGCAAAGGTAACCCACCCGTTGAGGAGACTCACTTCTCCTGTGAGTTTGGACTCAGTTTCTGATCCAGTGGTGAAGCATCCCAACGTTGCATGGCCTGGGTGGTATCTAGAAGAGTGTTGCCTAGCGTTTACTCCGTGCCTGCTGCACTCCTGGCAAGAGACTAAGTATGTCACCTGTGTTATCTCATCCAGTCAGCCACAGAAGCCATTGAAAGTTTTATCATAATGCTGGTTCTGCAAATAAGGAAACTGAAGCCCACCGTGGTTAAATCAATTATCCAAATCACAAATCTACTGGGAAGCGGCTGGACTTAAACGCAAACTGCATAAACTCTAAAAACTTCATCCTTGACGGTTGCTATTCAGAGCTCATTGAGTAAAATGGAGCAAACAAATCCCAGTGCGAGTGTGACGTTAACCGGATTACTAAAATTCCTTTCGTTTTGTTCTTTTGCGTTGTGTTCTTTTGGGTCCCTCACCTTGGACATGGTGTTAATTATAGTATCCCCTCATAGAATCGTTGCACACCAATGTTTTTGAAATGCTTAGAACAGCTTGGCAGATGTTAAAGCATGGTATTCGTTTAATAGCTTTAAGTTTAGCGGTTTAATAGCTCATCGTTTAATGGATAAGAAGCTCCACTATTTGATGACTGATACATTTTACTGAGAATCACATGCAGAGATTTTCCGTGGAGTTTAGATACATTTATACTTACAATTCATTTGGAAGTGACTTACTACTTATCATCGGTGGGAAAGCCACACCGAGAATATCGAAGTGTATTTGCTAACCAGGTAGAGTCAGCCTTGGGGGGAGGTGGTGAAAAGAGTCAAGAGTGTCTATCCAATTACTGACTCACTCCACTTAACCATCATCCTCAGTGGGACTGCAAGACCTTGGGACACAAAGTTAGTGCCTAGAGTGCATTAGTATTAGTATGAATATAGCAATAACAACCCTTTCTTATTCGGCCCAGAAGAGAGTATGAGAATGTTGCAGGCCCCAGTGTCATACCTGTCTCACAAGTATTTACTGAGTGTACAACCCAGTGCAGGGCACCAGGCCCATTAAGTGTCCAATTGGGAGACATCCTAAACAAGATAAATTAAAGAACATTTTGGAACAGAGAAGACAGTCCTTTAGACCCGTACAAAGGGTTTGTGGGCTGAGGGTACTCTGACACCTATACGGTTTGTTATTCAATCAAGAAACCAGACATGGAACTGGACCATTTTATAGGGTACCCGAAAAAGCAGGAGCATCGGGAGAGTGTGCTCCAATGGGGGACAGGGAATGCGAGCCAGTGTTATTCCCTAGAGTGTAGGGTGTGTGGAAAGAAGGGAATTGGCAGAGGCTAACAGGATTAGAGAGCTGATGGGAATCAGAACCACAGCAATGGCAGCGGCAACGACCTCAGTGCTTTCCTTGGATGTCTTTCTCCTAAAGACTAAATAAAGAGTGTCACTTTCCTCTCAACACCCGCCCCTCACAACATGGACATGGTTAATCCTCAAGAGTAGTCTGTGACCTCTCTTCCCATGACAGGCTCTGTCCTCTCGGCCTCCATCAGAGCAAACACAAGGATGACTCTGAGGTCCAGACTGATATTTAGAGTGAAAACATGTAATTCATGGTTTTTAAAGGACCCATCAGCATATTCTCCAGCAACCCACCAGACCATCATTCCTTCTTATTCCCGGATTTAAAGACTCAGTCTGGGGTAAAACTGTAATCTCTGGGTATCTTTCCCTCTAAAACTGCCCACGGGCACAGGAACCCAATCTATACTGGATATTGTATCTCACTCTTAGTACTCTCAATACTCCAGAGGTTGAAGCAGAAGGATTGCCTCACATTTGAGGCCAGCCTGGGCTAAACAATAAGCTCCAGGCTAGCCTGAGCTACGCAGTAAGATGTTGTCTAGTGGTGCTTGTGAGAGGTGGGTTCAAGAATCTGGAATGAACCTTTGCTGCTATGGCAGACACAGAGTGACAAGCAAACCTGTCAAGGTGGCAGGTGGATTGTTCCCTCACCAACCAAGTAGCCCCTGTCCTCATTTTGCATCTTCACAGTGTGGCCAGTACCCTGCCTGCAGTACAGAAAAGAAAGAAAAAAAAAGAAAGAAAGAAAGAAAGAAAGGAAGGAAGGAATGACCGCTGGCCGGGAAATGCTCACAGCTTTCTGGGTCAGAAGTTGGCTAGGGGAAGACCCTGACTGCCAAGTAACTTGCAATGATGTCAGAGCCCCACACAACCAGAAAACACCAGCCAACCAGGAACAAAAGACTTAACAGCAGAAAAAACACTGAGCTAGCCTCAGAAGCCACTCTTTCCGCCCCCTACCCCTTTCTTGTAACAGGAGGAACAGAGGGAAAAGCTTGCATTTAAAAAGGCTGCCCTTTCTCTCCTGGCTTGCTTTTGGCTACAAGTTTTTGCCTACAAGTGTTAACAGGGGGGGTCTTTTTGGAGTTTTTTTTTTTTTCAAATCCAGGGCAGTGTTCTTGTTAAATGTAAATATATATCTGTGTGCGGGAGAAAAGCAGGAAGACTCTAGACAAGAATTTGCTTCCATGACCGGTCCACAATAATTAACCACACTCAAAGGAAAGCCAAAAGTTTGGCGGAAATGCTCTCCTCTTTCTCTCTTTAAGCGAGGGCATCAGGGTTGATTCCAGCCACTTAGAACCCTTAAGTGATACATGATTAGATTGGAAACTAATAAACATAGACCGTTCTTGGAAATGAACTTTAAATTAAGATCCTCTTGTTTGGGGATATATGATTCTTTTATTTCATTTATGACAATCCGTACATCTTAAATGATGTCGCTTCAAGGACATTTTCATTTCTCCCACAACGTATTAAACGAAACACTTGCCTGTAAAACCGGCTCATTAGCCTGCAAAATTACACTGTACCGAATGGCTTTCATTCAAAGTGGAAATAAGATTTTTAGTAGGCAATTTCTGTATTTTTTAAAGCTACGGCTATGTTTGATTGCTTCTTCCCAGCTGTTTTACTTAGTGGTTATAAAGATAAATGGGGGAGGGGCTTGTGAAAATGAGCTCAAAAATAAATCCTAGACTAGAAAACTAAGACAAAACTTCGGGGTACAACTGCGCCCACCGCACCACTGGGCTGCAGCCATTTGTCCTCCGATCGTCTAGGGTGGCTGGCTGGGAGAGTAGTGAGGGCGCCTGGAGGAAGGGAGAGGGAGGGAAGGGAGAGGCGGCTTTGCAGGCTACAGAGGCGGCGCCAGCTGGGCGACCCGGCTCGGAGAGGCGCGGGAGGAGCGGCTCCGCTAAGGTGGGAGAGCCTGGGCGCGCGGCCGAGCGCGATCAGGGACGCGGCGGCCACTGGGGTCGAGGCCGCGGCGCGCGTAGGACTCTGGGCGGCGCTGGCCGCGGTGGGAGCTGCAGAGCGGCGAGGGAGCCGGGATCTCAGGGAGCGACTCGGAGATGGATCGAATTACACCATTTGCCGAGCAGCGGTTTGTTTTGCTGGCGCTGGGTCCCGCCGCCGCCGCCGCCGCCGCCGCCGCCGCCCCCGCCGCCTTGGCTAGAGCGGACCAGTTTCAGGATAGATCGCAAGGCGAGACCGGAGACCGTGGGATTGCTCTTTCTGCACACCGTCTTGATCGGCTTTTCCATCTGATCCTGACAAGCTTTATTTGTCTGTTTTTTAAAGCAGGCTTCCCTATGAGAGGTAAGACAGTCTCCCAAGCTCCGCTGACGCTCTGGGTGCGTGATGGGGGTGGGACCCCGAGCCCGGAGCCCGCAGAGCAGCTGTGTGCGGGCGCGTGTGTAAGCGTGGGCGTAGCGTCGCATCTCCCCGGAGTTCATTGCTCTCCCAAGCCGCACGGTCTCCAGCGGTGCCCGAGGCGCCTGGGGAGGTCTGGCTGACCGGTTCCAGCTGGCCGGTGGGCGGCCTGGGGGGCGGGGCGGGGCGGCTCGGCCCTCCTCCTAGGCGCACCCCTCCTCCGGGGGCGCACCCCTAAGGGAAGAAAAGACACCCTAGGCTGCAAGGAAAAGTTTCTTCCTGGCAGGGCTGGCTCTGCGCTGTTCCGCAAGCCGTCAGGGTGAGCCCGCCTTCCTCGCCGCGGGGCTTGCAGCCTCCAACCCTACAGCCCGCAGCGCAGCCCAGGCCGCCCGGCCACCTTCGGCTGGGAGGACGCCTGGGAGCGCGGAGCCACTGACTGGGCACCCACCCGCGGGGTTCTCAGCCACTCTCCCCCGCAACTTTGCGTGCTTTGTTCTCTGACTGAAAAATGCTCCACCGAAGCGCCCTGGACGGGGTCTTCTCCAGGCGGCAAGGGCTCGACCGGGAGACGTGTTACGCTCTCAGCTCCCCATCAATTATGGATGGAAACAAATAAGGAAAAGTCAATTTTGTATGAGCCGCTTCTTTCGCGGCTAGAGGCGTCTTGTAGCCGGGAGCAGAGGCAGGCAAACCGAGGCCAACACCAGGTAGGGAAACTTCCAGATTCTACTGCAGTGACCCTCTGTAGAAACTGAGGCAGTAGCCGCCCTGGGGGGATTGGGAAGCGCTTTCAGCTTCCAGTCGGACGTCTAACTCTTGAGATCTAAGAACTTGGAGGTGTGGATGCAAAGTGAGTTTGGAATTTTTCTCATTATTTGGCTACTAGGATCATTGCTGGCAGAGTACTGTTTAAATCTAATACTTGTTTTTTAAAAAAAATGCCATGGAGCGCGCTGGGGAGGGGTGGGGGAAGTATTGCGGTAGGGTATGAGTTAGAGCACTGGAGGAATTGGACTGGTCAGTAGTCAATTCCAGCATCCTCAGAGTGGGACAGCACATCGTTATTATAGATATAACCCCCAACCCCGACTTTGTGTACAGTAACTGGACTCCGTGTCAACCACTAAGGCTTCTTTGCCTTAAATACAACGCTGCTTCTGGTTACTTATGGGAAATGTCGAGGGCTACTTCCTCTCAAAACTTCTAGCTACTACAAATTTTAAGTCTGCACTGCCAAAATATATGTGTTTTCCCCTTCCTTCTGCTTGATACTTGACACAGTGAAATAGAATCTTTTGTTTATTTCAATGCCAAAGTCTCGGGGAAAGAGTTAACATTTTTATTCAGTTGGTTTCGTCTCTGGCCCTTGAAAAGGAGAAATACTCTCCTTGGAGAAAATCTCCAAGGCTTTTCTTCCCTGTATTGTGAAATCTTAGACAGCTGGGGGTGGGGGGTAGCGTTTTTACTGTCGTTTTGATGGCACAAAACAATAGATTCTGGAACTGTGTTTATTCATGATGTTAAGTGTCTACCCGAGGAAATTAACTTCTCTTTAGTATCGGGTTAATGTAGTGAGTGACAGACTCATTCTCTCAAGCTAGCATGCATTACACACGAGCATTTATCCTGGCTCAGATACCTAAAAATTACAGATACGCTCTGAGATTGGGCCTATATCACTAGGAGCTTAAATATCTGAAGATAAACTACAGCCGGGATCTGCTTTTCAGGCTTTGGTTGAGGTCTCTGAGCTATGCTCCAAGGAGACAGTTAAATGCATATGAGATCCTAAGATTTCTCTGCTGGCTTGCTTAGGAAGAGCAACAAACCACTAGCATTTCTTACTGGATCCTGCAGGATATTGGCACCCATCTCATTTCTCCTGAGAATGCTACATAGGTACCCTTTCTGAGGAGCGCGTCTGTGATGCATGAGAATGTGGCAGGAATACTGTGACGGCTCCATCGCCAGGCATCTGGTTAGCCTGAGTTTGATTTAGATCTATGGGCATTTTGCCACCCCTACCCCCTTTTTTTCGATACCCTCTAATAGTACCAGCACCATCTGGTCATGCCTCCCTTGGTTTGATGAATTTGAAAGATGGCTGTGACGTCAGCCTTAGTCCTCAGAGTGAGGGCAACTTAAAAACCCTGAAGACTTCAGTTCACTGGCTTGCTGCACAGGAAGGCTCTGTCCAGTAACTAATGTGGGTAAGTGAGCCTCTGTATCCTGTCGTCTGGTGGTTTCCGTTCCTTGAAAGGCCATGGACAAGAAGCTTGGATTCAGAACTTTAATTCCAAAAGATCCTCACGGTTGCTGAGGACTTAGCTGAGTCTGAGGGAGCTCTTCTTGCTGTTCTGTCATAATGAACCATGGTAATTAGCTTAGTCATTGTTCTTGCCTGTGAGTTTCACTAAGATACAAAGGGTGAGAAATGCATCTGAAATAGGGTCATTTTTCACTCTTGGGATGCATTTCATGCAGGATCGAGAGCCTGGCTAGATGCCTGACCAGTGTTAGTGCAACCCTAGGAGGCAAACTCCTACCCCACCATGCTGCAGGACAAAATGGTAGGTTTTATTTCTATTCAGGGCTTGTAAGCTTGCGTAGACTGGATCTATTTCTAGAGGAAGCAAGAGGCAGTTGAGGTGGGCCAACCTATTGGTGCTCATTGAGTACCTGTCATCCGCAAGGAGCTGTAACCATGAGCCAACACCCTGTGACCAGAAAGGCTTTTGTATACTCACCTGGAGCAACACTACTGACTAGAAAATCAGACCTGGGGGGCAAGACACAGAAATATTTGTCTCTTGTGTGTGTGTGTGTGCAAATCTGACAAAACTTTGAAGCAAGATCGTCTGTATATAATGTCGCTGGTGCAGGCCTTCCTGCCCTCAGCATGAATGAATGGGCTGTCAGTTTAGTTTGTGCACTGGGTCTGTCACAGCAACGGAATATGGGATTCTCTGAGGCATATGTGAATGGAGATTTAGCATAAAAAAATCTACCGAATCCAGCATCTAAGGATACGGTAGAGGACATTTGACAACCCCAGTTGGTAGGAAAAGTGTTGTGATTTATTCCTGTGCCACATGCAAACCGTAGACCCCGTGACTCTGTTAAGTATGCCAGGACACTTTTCATTTGAGGTGGCTGACGTCGAGCTGTTTTCCTAGCAGATCTCGGTAACAGGGACAGTGTAGCTGACCACTGAGGCGGTTTTTATTTCTCCCCAACAGGAAAATTGTTAGAAGTTCTTAATTTAAAAAAAAAAAAAAAAGATTGCAGCCGAGGGCCTTCCAATCGGTGGAGTGCAGAGCCCACATGAGCTGTTCGAGTTTCTCAAACTTTTCTATCTGGCTTTGTTAAGTCACCCCGATTAGCATTTTAACAACCCTGAAGTGAACTTCTGCCATCCTCTCCACTTGGACACAGTGTGTAGATCATCCATCATCCTGTCCTTGGTTACAACAGGCTTCTGGCTCTATCACCATTTGGAGGTACACGGAATCCATCCAACTGTGAATAGCACAGCTGGCTACAGCGATCTTTCCTTCCACACCACTGGCAACATTGTCTGGCTGTGGTAACTAAAGCTAACACCCAGAACAGGAAGTTTCCATCTTTTCACAGCCTGTGCCCACCAGGCCACTCATCCCGTGTTGGAAGTCCACCTGCCACAGGGCCTGCTGGCTTGCAAGGTGTCTTTCACTTACAGGAGAGCTTGCTTGTTCCAGCCTTAAGTGGCATGTGGCCATGGCAGTGATGCTCTGGGCTTGATAGAGTTTAGTCACAGAATTGCAGAATGAGGAAGCTTCTTCGTTCAGAGTCTACTCATCCCACTCATTCTATCCGAAAGGTGAAGAGAGAAATAAGAGTAGCATTTGGCCTGTGACCCAGAACTGGAGACAGAAAAAAGGCCTCTCTAGCTCGTCAGTGACCTACGCTTGCCCTGGCTTCATCCCTTTTGCTAGACTGTGCAATGGGCCTAGTAGCCCACAGTACACACAGTTTTGATCACATCTTGTTGTTTTCCCCGTTCTGTGTGTCCGTAATGGTAGCTATTGCTTGTTAGAGAAAGAATAAAATGTATTGGGCAGGTGAGTTTCTTAGGAGATAATTGTCAAGCTTTTCAATGTCTCGGTTTGAACTTCTCTAGTTGAGAATACTTCTTTGGGGATTTGATGTGCAGAGGGGGTGGGATCATTTCACACTTTGATGTGAGTGACCTTGGCGACAGAACAGCAGGGGCAGGAGGGTGGTGGTGATGGAAGAGAAAGACGAGGGAGGGACCAGAAACCATAACACCCAACAATGAATGGAGTCTGCTGATTAAACTCTAGATGCCCTGATAAGATCCCCGCCATCTTGATTATATGCAAGGCTCCAATGCCTACAAGGAGTTAGGCTCCATTACCACTACTTGCTATGAGGAAACTGGGTCACCCAGTAGGGAGTTCGAACCTCTGGACATCCCAGCCCACACTGCCTCATCGTAGTACTTGATCAGATCACTTTGATATTTCTGACTCTTCTTATGAAGTTACATTTGGGGAGAATGTGTTTATTGAATGACTTACTCATGTGGGTAGGCTCCTGAATTGTGTCTTTCTTGCTAACCTAAGTCATGTCTTCCTGTTAGTCAGATAACCCGTGACTTCTTCAATGTTCTCAGACAGCACCATTCCCAACCCTCCTCTCCACGTAGGGTTTTCTTATCTAGGATGGCAACATAGACAGACGCATGGCAATATTCACTCTTAAAAAGGTGCCGTCTGGGTGCACTTACCATTTGGTTCCATTGGTACCATTTGTGTCAGGTGACAGTCCATTACATCCTTCTGTCTCGTTTCCCAGAGGTGCTCATGGGCCACAGCTCTGGGGTTGAAGATGCTTGCTTGAAGCCTGACCGTGGATCCCAGCGTGACACACGCTGTTCTTCTTAGGGTTTCCACAGCGCTCTTTGACCAGTGATCAGACCTGCTGCTGAGATGCACGTTCTCCCGTGCAGCAGCTTCTCGTTACTGTGCATTTTCCTTCAGAATTCCTGTGGGAGGAAAAACTTAAAACCAGGTATTCATTCCCATTGCACATGATGCTGAAATTTAAGGTTTTCAACATATATTTAAGGGAAGGAAATATAGGTTTCAAGAGTAAGCGTTCAGTGTGTCAGTACACGGATAATAAGGCCTCAGGAGGATCTGCAACCACTTAGCCTGTTATTGGAGTCTGCATTTACCAGTAGAAGCAATGGTTTGCACTGGCACAAAAGACCTGGAGTAGAGGAAGCGTGTCAAGAAAACACTTGTGTTCCTCAGTGGACCATCAGCAAACCAGGAAGCTAGATTCTCTCCCTTCACCAGTACCTCACTTGTAACCCCAGGAGTTAGGAACTAGGGAGTTAGGGTCAGACATCCCTTGGGTAGTTGGCAGATAGAAGAAAGGCACTTCTGAAAGCAGTAGACAAAGAAAGAGGGACCACAGAAGTAGTGATTGCATTCCTCACTCTCTGTTCTTGTCCTTGTCGCAAACGTGTTCATTCGGTTTTGACCAAGGATCTGTTCTGCATGAGTCCCTGGAGGAGCA
Organism: Rattus norvegicus; assembly: GCF_021556685.1. Lineage (NCBI taxonomy): Eukaryota > Metazoa > Chordata > Mammalia > Rodentia > Muridae > Rattus > Rattus norvegicus. Next base: position 111,583,958 of record NC_141536.1, read on the forward strand.
CATGATTCCAGAGCGCTAAGCAAACTGTCACAGTAGAATGGGGTGTGTTTTAAGCGCCAGAGAAGATACACCCAGTCCTGTGGAAGCTGAGAAAAGGGAGGTTATTTCTGGCAAGGGTGGTCAGGGAGGGCCCTGTGGGGCCACTGATATTTGAGCTGCTCCTTGAACTAGGTAGGACTTGGACAGGTGGACAGTGAGAGGAGGTGGGGGAGGTGTTGAAAGAGAAGGCATTCCAGGCATAGAGAACAGCTTAGGCAAAGGGCCTGGGGTGGGGTGGGTTTGGGATCAAGGTCAGTTATCTGCATTTGAGTCCTTACTTACCTCGGACTTGTATTTCAGGTGCACAGTGGCAGTTGGCTGTGCAACCCACAAAGATGTATTGGGTGTCCCTGAGCTGCCAGCCTGGCAGAGTAAGCCATCAGAATGCATGGGATCAATCTGTGACAAGTCAGATTGCTCTATGATGAGTGGTGAGAGCCCCACGTCAGCTGCGGGTGGATCATGTATACACGAACTCAGCAGTGAGGACCCAGCGAGACCTCTGCTCACTGAGATATTGAGCAGAAGCAACTGAGGTTGCTGATTTGTGGGCCTTATCTTTTCTTCTTAACACGAAAAGACTTTAAACGCAGACTCTTCCTTTTCTTTTTTCTTTAAATAGAATGCATGCTTGTATGAGTGTTCTGGAAGGGAAAGAAGATGATGTGGAGACAGGAAATAGAGATGAAATGAGAATAAAAACACTGAAACCATGATAACGAGGTGGGCTGGAGTATAAGGCCCATTTAGATGGCAGCTCCCTGAGGTTGTGACCTGGTTCAAGTCAGCAGAGGGAGAAGCCCGTATGTTCAGCAAGTGTCGTAAATGCACAGTGAGTTTTATCATACTGCAGATAGAGTCTCCCCTGGTGCGCAGACTACATGGCGTGGTTTGAGGCCGGGGCAGCTTATTCCTAACAGAGGAAAAAGACTTGGAAAATTATGACGGCATCCGTTAGGAAGTGAACATTTCCTTTGTGGTTCTGAACTCCCAGGGCAAAGTTTCTGCCTCCAGTGATGGTTCTCTGTGTCATTTCCTCCCTAACACTGTGACTCCCCGCTACCCAATTCCAAACCTTCCTCCAAGCTAAGTAGGAGCGTGGGTGATTCTCAGCCATTGTTAACCCAGAGGTTAACGTAAATTACAATCAGCACACAGTTAAGTTTAATGGCGAATGTGATAAACTTCGGGGGAGGGAAGACAGAAGTTGTGTGGTGTAGGTATGCTTATTAGAATACATAGGGAAAGTGGAATAAGATGAAAACGGGGATCCGGGGAGGCATTGGGAATGGTCAAGTCAGCTGCTTTCCCATGCCTTGGACCCACCCCGGCTCAGCGTTCCAAGGTGTATTCAGGACTCTCACAGGTTACTGCTTTACATGACAGTCTCAGCGAAGAATGGCTGCCAATTAAACACCAGTCAGAAATTACAAAATAGGTCAGTAGGAGAGGTCCAACCATGAGCAAATCCAATATGGGGAACAAAATTTTTAGGAATATTCCGGTGTCTTAAAACAGAGAGTCCGTTAAGTCTAGTAGTTGATCTGCCGCCCGCACAGGAGCTTGAAGCAAAAGGCACTCTGCTCCCCTGTGCCCAGCCCAGTTGCCTCTAAACCCAGTCTAAAATAAGCCAGCCTGGCTCAGCAGGGCTAATAATAACAGTGCATGCTATGTGTTTGCCCTGCACGGTGGCATTGTGCCTAGCACTTTAAATATGTTGTCTCATTTAATCCTCTCGCCACCCCCGAGAATGTAAGGCTGAGAGCAAGGGGCTGACATATGTGAGTCCTCGCCATGTGCCCGGCACGCAAGCAAATATGCTAAATCATTTGACCAGCGTTCTTGAAGATGGCTACTATTAATAACATACTCATTGTACAGAGGAAGAAACTGAGGCATGGGAGAGTAAGTATGTCCTAGAGTTAAACCACTACTCCGTAGTGAAAGGGGGCAGGGAGAGGGAGCTAGGATCTGTGAGATGAAGTGTAATCTTGAATGAGTTGTGTGATCTTGAACAAGTTACTTAACCTCTCTGAGGCTTAGAAACGGAAGACTGTTCTAGTAGTACCTGTGTCTGAAGACCGTTGTGAGACATTCATGAATTAATATTTGAAGAGGACTTATGATAGCGCTTGGCATGCAGCAGTGTTTTAAATATACCACTGTCTGTTAGGTAAAGATAAATAGAGTCTGGCTCCACAGCCTGTTCTCTTAGTCTTCGTTCTTCGCATCTTGCCGTGTGTGACTCTGGCGCTGCTCTTTGACTAGTGTGTGGCTTGTGACTTCCGCCCCACAGCACCTCCATACACTGGTGACTGGTTCAACCAGGCTGAGAGAGGGATCGTTGCAGGCAGCTGGAGACTGGCCTCAGCCCCTCCGTGCCTCTGTTGAAGAGCTGCAACCGAGACATCTGCTGTTTCAGAGACATGACGTCAGGATCTGGAGTCCACTGCTGGCGCTGTCAAAGGACAGTTGCGAGAATTGGTGTGTGTTCTGTACTGGTGGCTCCTGGCTTGGGGAAACATGCCATACAGCTCAGGCTCACTCCTGAGCCAGTCCACCTATCTGACCCATAACCATGGGCAGACCTCAGACTTTAACATTCATCATTACACAGATTAAAATGCAGATTCCCAGAACCCTAACCTGCCATCAGGCTTACCAGGTTAACTAACGCCTGTTGTCTGTTGACTACCTTTGGAGAAAAGAGCCTCCAGTGTAGCCAGAGGATGCCTGATAGGGGCATCTGCTGATGGCCTAGCGTCTGGGGGTGGGGAGTGGGGGTGCAGGTTTCCATGTCAACACATTACTCTATAGTAAGAGGGGTGTGAACAGGCTGCTAGCTAGACATGACCTCTTCCTGCCAGCCTAGGGCATCTCAGTTAGCTTATGAAAGAAAAGAGAAAGCAGTAAAACACTGCGAGCTAAAGAGGTTTATTTTGAAAGACTCTAGTTGGTAAAAGATTTCCTATGTGAGGGAAAAAAAAACGAGGGAAGAGAAAGAGCCTGACGTATTTCTGCTGACTGGCCTGCATCTTTTCTATTCGGGGCCCTGGGCCAGTATTCCCATCAACAGTCCTTGATGCAATGATAAACTGAGATAAGGGTAATCAAACTTCATGCTTCAGGGCATCAGGTGATTGCCTGCTGTGGTCAGGATGGAATTCTTCCCCCTAGGGCTTTGCACAATTGACTCGACACATTAGACAGAGGTGGTCCCCCCCACTCCATGCTTGGGAAAGTGGGGGCTGAGGCCTGGCTGGAAACTCTGGCTGAGCCCACATGGGGAGAAGAGTGTGTCTGGAGCGTGCGACCCCATCACCTCTCGTTATCACCACTTATTGCTACTCTCTGTATCTATTGATACCATGCCCATGCGGAGGTCAGGGGCACACTGCACTTAGAACCAGGTGCCTCGAATTCCGGCCATGGTCAGCCAATCAAATTTCCACATCTGTGGATGCTCTGCTGCCCCATGAAATTATAGTTAGTGTCAGATACAACAATACAGGGAAATGAAAGTGCTGTTAAAGTGTAAGGTGCCATTACGACATAATGAAATCACTGCTCACTGTAAACAGCCATCCATACATTTATGCTAGAATGCTATCATGGGCATAATGACTGGGCATTGAGCTCTTAATCTGTGTGGAGCCCCCCAAAAGGTTTTATTTACACTCTCTCGGTCCTGTGTTAGGGTGTTGGGATACCTACTTGTTTTATTCCTATTTTGTAGGAAATGTTACAGTTCCTTGAGGAGTCCCTCACCTTCTCATAGAGGACGACAAACCAGTAACCCACAACAATTGGGATTTATAACCTTATAGTCAGAAGGAGCAGAAGTCTGAGATGTGTGTCAGCGGGCCCGTATCAAGGCACATGGGTGCGGGGATCAAACTTTTCTTGTTTCTTTTTTATGGTCTCCATGGCCATGTTCAGTCCTTGCTTGTTCTCCTTCCTCCGTTTTTGCAGTTACTGTCTGGCTCCTGCAGCCCTGACTTCGCAGCCTCACGTTAAGGACCCTCACAATAACTGGCCTCCCAGATGACCCAGGATTAGTTCCCAGTTTTAAAGTCCTTAGCCTGATCTCCTTTTTGCAAATAAAGGTAGCATGTTTCAAGGGTGGCAGGAACTCAGGCGTTGATGATTCTCTGCCCAGTTCTGACTTTGAAGCCTGTATCGCAACCACTCACTGTAAATCACCTCTATTTAATTGATGGAGAAAACAGTGAAACCATAGACATGAGTGATGAGAAAAGCTATGTTGCTCTTAGAACAATCAATTGGGGGCTTTTAAATATTAAATATAGTCATGATAGTTTGGACAACCCAGACCTTACCTATACTGCTCTTCATGTCCTGCTCTGTACTGAGTATGCTACCCAGTTGGGGTTTTGTTGTTTTGTTAGAGTAGGTATTTACTAAATGAATGGAAAGTGGTTCGTGAATCCACTTGTTTTTCTCTGACAAAACTGGATGAATGCAGTTTGGGAACCTGAACCATTTTGAAGCCTGAGACCTGTGGGGCAGTGTTCCAAAGCCACTGTCTACTCAGTAGGGACGCATGGAGAAGTGTGACAGACGCAACTGCCTTGTCACTTGCTGATTTTGGCACTGTCTCTTGACCAACTGGATGGAGTTTCTCAAGCAAGATTATTGTGCTCCTTCCCTGATGACCATGACTGTCTCTGGTCTGTGAAGCTCTAAGTCCCCAAAGGCCAGCCATTCAATTAGTGTCCTGTGTTCTACTAGAACTCAAAGAGCAGTGGAAAGTTCTCAGGGCCTCTCTTCCATCGGATGTGTAAAGTCAATTCTAATATTGAAAGTCACACTGTATATCTGTCAACACAAAAGATTTCAGAACAGTCTGAAAATGGATTAAGAACCCAAAGCTAGGAGTCTAGAAGCTAGCCTTGCTTGACCACCAACCTGGAACTTCAGACAGGCCCTAGCTGACAGGCCACCATCTTCTTCTTAGAACAAAATGAATTTAAGGGCAAACTCTAGTACCTAGGACCTCCAAGGTTCTAGTTACAGGGTTCTTTAATGCTACATTTATCTCCACATTGCATCTTCCTCAGTTGTAAGAACAAATACCGTGGTGACTTAAAAACCATGAGCCCCCAACCTGAGTGTGATACACTTATGTGCACACATAGCCAGGCAACAGATAGCCCTCCTTTTCAAATTTATTATTGTCATTTACATTTTACAGTGCTCTGCCCTTTTCTTTGGGGATCACTTACACTTCATTGCTGTTAATATAGTTTTTAGACTCAATTTTCAGAAATACATAGATAATATTTTCCGTTAGCAATAACCGTACCTCATTCAGCTCTCGGGAGTTGGCGCGTTGCTACTGCACAGCCTCTCTGTAATTTTCACTCAAGTCCCCGTAGAGCCATCCTCCCATCTTAAACATGTCTCACTGAGAGGGCAGATGAGCTTCAAAGGACAGAGCTGGACCTGGCCTATAGGCTGTGGCTGGTTTAACTTGTACTTCGGAAAGTGATGGGCTGAGGTCCAAAGTCAGGGAGAAAAGGATTGTCTTTATTAACAAAATCTCTTCATGAAAGAGGAAGGTGTTCCTCCAAAACAAATTTGTCATCTTCGATTGAATACAGTAGTCTCTGTCGCCCATAGGGAATTAATTTCCAGAACCTTCTCCAGTGGGTGCCCAAAACCCTATATGTACCATGCCTTCCCTCATACAGAAATAAATACCGATAATTAGGTACAACAATAGATTAATAACAATAGCTAATAACAAAATGGAAACATTACAGTAGTACTCGTGGATAAACGCTGTGATAATCTGGTATCTTTCAAAACAGCAGCTTGTATTTTTGCTTTTTCATTGAAAGTGGCAACTTAATGGCTCTCAGGCAGAAGTGTTCACTGACTACATCTCTGTGAGACTTTGAAGCCATTTCTAAGTCAGAGAAAGGATTCCTTTGGGCACAAGCACTGTGACACTGTAGCTGTCCAGCTGATCATTAAGACAGGTGCTAAGTGGCTAGTAGGCAGGTGACTTACACAGTATGGTGTCTCTGCATAGATGGATGAGTCCTGGACCAGCAGGGATGGCACCCTGCTTTCATTTCCTGTTGCTGTGATAAAATACCCTGAAGAAAGCAAGTTAAGAGATAAAACGGGGTTGGTTCACAATTCCAGGTTATAGGGAAGTCAAGGCAGCGGGAACCCAATGCAGTTAGTCACATTATATCCAGAGTCAAGAGCAGAAAGTAGTGAGTGAATGTGTGTATGTCAGTACTCAGCATGCAGGCCAGTGCACATAATGCATGCCTGCTTATAATGCATGCACACTCAGAATGCATGCACACTCAGAATGCATGCACACTCAGAATGCATGCACAATCAGCATGCTTTCTGTACTCTTACACAGTCCAGGTTCTCATTTCCAGGAAATGGTGCTTGGGGATTTCCTGCCTCAATTAACACAATCAAGATGATTTCCCACAGAGGGGCCCCAAGGCCAACCCAGTGCTGACAGTCCCTTATAAGGCTCCCTTCCTAGGCAGGCATAGATTGCTGTCACAGAGAAAGACTGAATGGGATGTGAGATTTCCTCACCTTACTCAAGGGTGCTTCACATAAAACTGACGGGTCATGTGTTTCTGGAATTTTTGTGTCAATATTTCCAGACCACACTTGGTCACAGGTGCTTGAAACCATAGAATAATGGCACTGTACATATGAGATGATTGTAATATTTCCTTTACAAATACATGTGTATATATATATTTACAAAATATATATCTTCAAATATATAAACATATAATATATCAGTGGTAGCATTTAATACAGATGTCTTTAGCAGTCTCTGCTCCCTGAATTGCGCAGCTGACAGACAGGAAGATGAGTGACTCCACACAGGAGGTATCTACTGCCCATGTGCAGGTGCGCAGTGACCACTGCTTAGTTCCCACCGTAGGAACCTTCATTTCCCCTCAACTCTGCTCACGATTTTCACATTTTTATCAGACTCAACATTATGAAAATTACCTACACTACTCTAGACACATCCTTTACACTGGTGTTTGCCCATCTGGATTTAAAAGTGACCTGGCCCTACCACACATTTACACTTTCTACCCCACACAGCCTCCTTTCTTCATACAGAGCTTTTGAATAAGAGCCCCTGAAGTCAGGATAAGCAGAGATTGAAATGGCCTGTGTTTGGTGGATTTTAGAAATTGCGTATATCAGTAGTCTTCCTGAGTCTTGGTTTCCCATCCTATAAAATGGAGAAAGTATCCCTAAAGAGATGCAGAACCAATGAGCGTCTGCCCAGGAGCTGGCCTGGTCACTGCTGGAACCCACACTGCTTCGTCCTGCTGGGTCGCTATGATGAGAATGCTTAGCGGAAAACAGAAACCCAGTTCAAAGGTGTTTCTGTCTGGGCTAAATGCTCAGGACCTCATGTCAGGCTCTAAGGACTCCCTCCTAAGATGTGCTGCCTTTGAGGTTGATTCCTTCTCTGGCTAAACAAGTTACAAAGGGTTGAGCGTTTGCCGTGGCCTTTCCTGGGGCAGCTGTTTTCATGTTCCTACAAGCATTTGTGTGTCAGGTGAGAATCTGACCTTCCCAGAATGTCGTAATGAGTGACAGACTTCTCCTGGGTCTCATTGGACAGAATTGTGCACCCACCCAAATCTGGAGTCTAAACCACTTTGAGACAGGAAATGGGAGCGTTGTGAGTGTAACAGGTTGAGGAGGTTGGTATGCCTCTGGCTGCATGCATAAAAGCAGTGTTTGGTTTCACAGAACACTTACATACCTTGTCTCACATGTATGTTATGTTTCTACTGTGTACATGACAACAGCATGACTGTGGTTGCATACAAGCTGTAAAAGTCTCATGGATGGCAAGGAATACTTTTCTCCCATAATTCAAAAAGCTGTCCACAACTGAAACAGAAATTACATTTGATGAGCCAGCTAAAAATAGAGAAGGTGTTTGACACTGGAGGAGAACGCTCCCGAATGCGGGCACTAGATAGAGCGTACGTTCGCTTTCTCCACGCTTCCTTCCTTTCCCTGTAGCTCGTGTATGATGAGAAACAAGGACCCCCTGCCAGATCAACTTGGAAACATCACAGTAAATATAGTCATAATTATAAAGGCACTTTCATCTGCTGAGCGTCAGAAATGCTAACGCAATTTTCTGAAATGCAGAGATATTTCATGATCATAAATTCACAGTTTTCTCATGCTCCTACTTAAAAAAAAACACTGTTAACCCTTGAAGCTCCAAGTCCTGTATCCACCAAGAAAGCCACTGCTCTTCGAGCCTCTTTGTCACGTAATAGAGTCCATCACAGGGTACCTGCTCACAGTCCGCCTGGCTTAGCTGTTGTCCCCTGTGTACATTTTTTTAGCCTCTTTTCCTAGTTCAGTTAAACAATAAATCAGGTCTAAGACACCATAAAACTGGGGCGAGGAGGCCCCTCCTCTACTCCTCTTTGAACAGCTGCTCTGCCTTTGCATGGAGCTATAAAAATTAACTGTCTAGATTTTCAATATCTGAGATTTCTACTTTTGGTGTTTTATAGTTGCCTTTCTGCCCACCAAGGTGAAACATCATTCAGACTTTTACCAAGTCTCGTGTCATAGAGGAAGATGGCGGCTGACTTCACTCCTTTTCCCGTACAACCTTCACAGTTTCTTTCCCAGCCCTTGCAGCCCATGAGTCCAGAGTCGGACTCTGATCCTGACGCTCTCAGGCACCGCAGATAAGTTAGAATAGTCTTTCTACCTAGTGGGAACTCCACAAACTGTTCCCCAGTGGAAAGCAATTGGCATGGAATTCAACAAGTCGTAGCTTTACTAGCACCACTGTTGTTTTCAAACCACAGATGTGTGGTCATTTATGGGGTATTTACACAGGAAGGGCTTCTGTTGGTTACAAGGAAACCTTATTTGGAGGGTTGTTTAAAAGTACACAAAGAAGGAGAAAAGGTGGAAACCATTCTGATCAGAACATGACATTAAGACACATCAAGGCCAGTCTGCTCTACTACACATGTACAGGGCCACTTGCCAGTTAGACCGAATTTTGGCCATGCAAAACATTCACTATGCTACACCTTAGTGCGCGATTATGATGCAGCTAATGGATCAGGTACTTAAAATGAGTTACTGCATCAGTTACTCCTATCCTTGGATCTTAGTAATTTTCTAGAGGATTGCAATACCCTTCACATTCTTGCTTATTCGTGTATTTATCCATGCAGTGAGATTTTAAAATTCATTTTTTTCTTCAAATTGCATCTTCCATTTTTGCCTCAAAAGAACCAAATTGTATCATATGCTGGAATATTTGTTAACAGCATCAGTTCTGTGGACATGTGACCTCTGCTTGGCCCTTGGTCCTTGCTAAAGAATATTCTGTTGTCATCTTCTTGACATTCCTCACAGACCCCCTTTTCCATTGTGCTTGGGCCCTGCCAACCTCATGATTGGTCATGAGGCTCAGTATTGGTCTAAGGAGGCTTAAGCTAGAAGGACTCACTAACTCTGGGTCTGAGGTCCCACTGTCAGCCAGCCAGGAAGCCCCCCTAATTTTCCCAGGTCTTTGGATTTGTCGTAACGGAAACATAATTTTCACCCCTTCTAAGAGTAAGATACCGATGATGTGATGTCTGCTGGAGTTTGGGTTTTGTCTGTAGCAACCATTCTTTCTGAGCTAGACATTAGGACATGGGACGCATAGGATCAAAAGAATAATAGGAATCAGAACTTCTCTTGAGAAAGGTGAGGTATGAGGTGACACTTTTGATTTCTAGCAGAGGTCTCCATGCTGCAGGTGGCTTTGCCTGATGGATAGGCACTGGCCTCATTCCCATCACTGCACTTAGATCTGACCTTTCTTCTCTATAGATTTTATGTTAATTTCCCTGAGGAGACTCAACTCACTCCTGTACTTTGGCCATACTTTGAAAAATAATCTATATCTAAGACTTTAAACGCTCATACACAAGTATTGGCATCCCCGAGAATTGTCTAGCTTCAGTCAGGACCCTGGCATAAGTGCTAACCTGTCAAAAGAGTGCACATCACGTGATACCTGAGGAATGCCAGCTCTGGGTATGTTCCCTGTGGTCTTAAAGATACGAGTACAGCACGTGGGCCAAGTAAGTTCTTCAGAATCTCTCTTTATTGGGCAAGAGGGAAGCGTGAGAACCAAGGTCTGACTGGCTCATTCATGCCGGCAAGCTCTGCTGTAGGTTTCAGCCTGCAGGTGTTTAAGAGTACACCAGACTGCTCATCGGACTGAGGTCCCAGGGAAACTAAAGGAATAAAAGCCCAAAGAAAACCTACTAACTTACCTGAGGTTCCTAATGCACCTCTAACTACACTGTCAGTGCTACCTGACAGCACCTTCATGTGAGTACATTTTATTTTAAGGTGTTTTTCTATTTCTTTGCATGGGTGCGTGAATTCGAGTGCATGCCACGAGTATGCAGACACTCACAGACACCAGAGGATGACATCAGATGCCCTAGAGTTGGAGTTAAAGGCAGTTGCCAGCTGCCAGATAGGGGGCTGGAGAATTGAATCTGTGTTCTTCAGTGCTCTTAGCTGCTAAGTCCTCTGTCCCCTCAGCCTCTTGAGTGAATTTTAGAGCAGGCAGGGGAGGGGAGGAGGATTCAGCATTCCAAGTGTCTCTGATCACACACCTAAACACCAGCACCTAAGGCTGGCTTCTCTACTTGACAAGCAGATGGCTGGCATGGTTCAGCAGAGAGATGGGCAGCCTTCTGCCATGTATGCCAAAAGCCACACACAACCTAAGTCTTAGCAACAGGACCCTAAGGTCAAAGCGATAACGTTTAGTATTATGAGCTTTTTATTAAGTAGGCTTTACTTTGGCACCAATCATAGGTCTCAGTGTCAATTACTTTAAGCAACTCGAAAATACAGACTGCGACAGAGAAGCAGACTCTGAGTCATCTGTAAAACGTTATCTATTTAGACAGTGCTTTGTTGTGTAGCCCAGGCTAGCCTGCCATCTCAGCCTTCCTGCTGTAGCCTCGAGCACTGGGCTTACTTACTTCTTATTTTAACCATACTTACTTTAAGTTCACATTAGTAGGGGATGCCTTGACACCTGTCTATTTTGGTGTGCAGGAGGGAGCTGCTTAGCTAGAAGCCTTAGAGCAAAATGAAAATGTGCATTTCCTTTCCCAGGATGCCTCACCAGTCCTTAATGGCCTGAGTTTTGTTTGCTTGTTCTTTACTATGGGTTTGGAAGTCTTAATTTACTCTTTACTTTCTTTTCCTCTATGCTTGTCTTTATGTGTGTGGTGTATGTGTATATATGTATGCATGTTTGAATGTGTACAAATGTGTCTTCACATGTGTTCATACACATATGTAATCCTGAGGTGAGCTCCTATCTGCTGTTGTCAGAGTGCTGGAATTACACACAGGTTTCATGCTCACCTGGCCATGGGTGCTAAGGATCTGGTATCTGGTCCCAGCCCAATCCTCTTGCTTGGCCTGTTAAGTGTTTTAACCACGAGGCATTTCCCCAGCCCCAGCTCTTTTGGTATTTTGAACATGTTCTTGCTGTATAGCCTTGGCTTATGCTCTGGATTTCACTCTGTAGACCAGGCTGGTCTTGAGTTTGCACCAAACCTCTTGTCTCTGCCTTACAAGTTTTAGGATGACAGCTGTGAGCCACCATATCCACTTTAACCCTTAATGGTTTTTTGAGACAGAACTTTTAAAAATTTGGTTCCGTTCACAACCCCCTTTTTTTTTACATGCCTCTGGATTATGAATGTATGCCCTGGGTATACAGCTTTATAAAATAGACATATAAATTAAACATTATTGATAATAAATCATAAAGAAGTGTACTTTAAAATGATATTTGGTTCATGTATCATTTTATAATTTATTAAAGACGAAAGCCAGCCTGCATACTAATGGGATAGACAGGCTCGTTTATTCTTACATATTTAATTTTTAGCTGAATATTTGACATAGAGCGCCTTCAACGTTTTTCTGAGCTGTTTAGTACTTTAGTACAACAGTCAATGCTGAGAACAGTGCTTTGCATAAATGCATAGTCCAAAATGGGAGACATATTTCAGGGCCATTTCGGAAACTGTTGCAAGTTCTCTCCAAGACTCAAGTCAAAAATCATGGAAGAATTTTTTTTTAAGTGAAACTCAAGTTAACACCTCAAATGGCAGTTTTTAAAGTCAACGAAGTCTAGTGTAATACAGGCTAAAGTTACGCCACTGTGTTATGTAAATGCTGCAGAATTAGACTGGGGGAATACAAAAAGTCTCTGCTTTCTGTAAACTATTACAGTTTCATAAGAGCAGCAAACCTTGTACGTATAATATGTACACTGTATACAATAGTCTGAAATCTGAACCAGCATGCTTCAGACAGCCTTAGGCAGTGCTAGGTGCCTGATGTCACGAACAGCAGAAAGAGCCAATATGATGCATTAAGAACAAAGGCTGTGGTGAGGTCACATGACACAGCATAGCAAATGCTACGAGAAATACCTCCGACTCAAGGCTCACTGGATTCTCAGTTAATCATTGCACACTCAGAAGTCCCAGATGGGGTCAGGAGCCACAGTTTAAGGAGTTGTGATCTAAGGGATGCATTTACATATGTCTTAGCTCTGAGACAGGTGATTGGACAATTGCCTACAGAGATGGCTGAAGTCTGACTCGTTGCTCTAACTAATAAAGGCAGGAACACAAATCAGCCTTCTCTGCCCTAATACTGACCGTATGACTGAGAAGAGTGGCTCATAGTGACCAAGTTCTGCAGTAGATTCAAAGCTCCAACAGCCAGCAATGCCTTCAGAACATGCTGAGACAATCCAGCCGTATAGATTGGTTCTGAAAACAGGCCATTAATGATTAGTTATACATTCTAATAAAAGTCACAATCTGCTGAGAGTCTGGTTACCTCTCTTGGTTGGGATAGTGTCGGATGATGGTTCAGTGAAGAGCAAGGAGCTAAGATCTGATGTCCTGTGTGCAGGCATCACAGTCAGGACTTCGACCGGCAGCACGGGGTTCCCACTCGCCATCTTCCCATGTGTGATTTTAGAGGGCAGAAAGGAGATCTTAATATTTGAACAACTGGTCGACCAGTAATTTTTGGCTTTCAAGATTCATGTGCTTAGTTGCAGTGAGGTTTCATCTTTTTTGGGGGGGTATAGATTTGACTACTGAGGTGTCTATAACAGGTTTTCTTCTTCTATGTGACTATAATTCCTAATTTGAGAGAGAGAGAGAGAGAGAGAGAGAGAGAGAGAAAGAGAGGCAGAACACTCGTGCATATAAAAAATAAATTCTAAGTCATCCTGTGCCAAGTCACCCTTAAAAATGGGGCAAAAGAGGGGCGTTGTTTGAACTTTTTTAAGTCTTGACACTTAACAGAGCAACAGTAAGGACTGGAAATGGGAGAGGAGCAAGGGGACATCTTGCTTACAGGTGACATCTTGTTTACAATATGCCAGCTCAGGTGAAGCCTCAGGCCTCCCTTTCCTTACTGCCACCTTCAATGTACATATGACCCGGAAACGATGGACCACCTCTTCTCTAGTGCATTAACATCTACAATAAGTTCTATGTTCTGGGGAAAAAAATCAGGCGGGATTTGAATACTTATTCTTGTCACTCAGCAGACTGGTGGCAGCTCTGCTCATGAAGAAATACTTGGCTCCTGTGGTTGGACGGAGACCTTATTTACGAAAGGTGCATTTCCTCTCCACCCTTATTCCATATAGATTTATTTTAGTTCTTTAGAGACAGGATTTTATTCTGTAGTTCAGGTTTTTCTGAAACTCACTATGTAACCCAGATTAATCCTGACCCTAAGGCAGTCATCCTGCTTCAGCCTTTGAATGCTTGGATTACAATCATAAACCTCTCTCCATTTTAAGTTAAAGTTTACAAAGTATTATTTTAAGGGAAATAGCTCAAAAACAACCTTTCCTGGTTTTCTGTTCAATTATACATGTTTCTATATAGCTGTGGTCAGAATGTGTAAACATACAATTTCATGTTTTGATTTTGTTCTCACCTAGCATTACATCATACATCGAGGATTTTTAATCATTGTTATTTTTGCTCTGCGAGAGCGATGAGATGGGCTCTCTCTGAACTTCCTATGTTTAGATATGTTTTATCTAATTTTCTGTCAATAAGTATCTTCCTATAATTTTTTTCTTTTCCACCTTAGATTATTTGCTTGAGATAAGTCGTCAGAAGTGAAATTGAATTAAAGATTGGCAATATTGATGTACACACATGCAGGAATAGAAGCGGCATGCTATACCTCAGTGAATTGTTTTGTTTGTCTGTCTGTTCATTTCTTCTTCTTTTTACTGAAAACGTTTTTTCTCACATAGTATACCCTGATTAGTGTTTCCCTTCCATCTCCTACTCACACTTTCTCCCCCCTCCCCTCCCATCTGGATCCACTCTCTTTCTGCCTCTCATTAGGAAGCAAACAGGTTCCTATGTGGCAATAATAATATATAATATAATATAATATAATATAATATAATATAATATAATATAGAAGCCCAAACAAAAACTAGTATTTCTGAGTTGGACCATAGAAAGAAGGGGAAATGAGCCCAAGAATCAGAGACCCGTTCCTTCATATATGCAGAAATCCCATGAAAGCACGAAACTGGAAGCCATAATATACACGAAAAGAGCCTGGTGCAGACATGCCCGCGCTGCCTCAAGTCTCATACAATCTTAGATCATGCGACTTAGAGGGCCTTGTTTTCTTGATGTCCTCCATCCCCTCTGGCTTACCTTCTTTCTGCTTCCCTTCCCTTGGGGTTCCCTGAGCCCAAAGGGAGGAATTTGAAGGAGACATCTCATTTAGAGCGGATTGTTCCAAGGTGTCTCACTCACTCTCTGCATAATGTCTGGCTGTGGGTCTCTACATTTGTTCTCTTCTGCTGCAGGAGGAAGTTGCTCTGCGCTACAGGCTGATCTATTAGCATAGCAGAATGTCATTAGGAATGTCTTACTACTCCTTTTTTCCCCTTTGTTTTTAGAACAGCAGTACTTGGTTTTACTGTAGGCCCATCTGGTTCTTGATCACATAAGCAGCGTCAGGCGTGGGTTGCATCTTCTACAGTAGGCCTTGAGTCAAATCAGGTATTGGTTGGCTACTCTTGACAAATTTTGTGCCACCAATGCCCTAGCATATGGTACTGGCTGGTTTTGTGTGTCAACTTGACACAAGCTGGAGTTATCAAAGAGAAAGGAGCTTCCCTTGAGGAAATGCCTCCATGAGATCCAGCTATAAGGCATTTTCTCAATTAGTGATCAAGGGTGGGGGAGGGCTCATTGTAGGTGGTACCAACCCTGGGCTGGTGGTCCTGGGTTCTATAAGAAAGCAAGCTGAGCAAGCCAGGGGAAGCAAGCCAGTAAGAAACATCCCTCCGTGGCCTCTGCATCCGCTCCTGCTTCCTGACCTGCTGGAGTTCCAGTCCTGACTTCCTTTGGTGATGAACAGCAATGTTGAAGTATAAGCTGAATAAACCCTTTCCTCCCCAACTTGCTTCTTGGTCGTGATGTTTGTGCAGGAATAGAAACCTTGACTAAGACATACTAAGACACATGTCTTTCAGGCAGAACACAATTGTCCATCACAGGGTTTCTGGCTGGCTTGATGTTTACATTTCTCTTTTGGTAGCATGCAGATACCTTCCTGGGTCAAATATGATGGCAGAGTCTCTATGTAGGCACCAGCTTGACCTATCCGTGATCAATAAGTTGTATAGGTGTTGTCTTCAGCAATTGAACCTTGCTGTCAGTTTATGGAGAGAAACCCATAGTCTTGGCAACAGCCCGGGTTGTTTGGTAGTTCCCATGGCTCCCCTGTAGCCAATAACTCAATTAAATGTAACCCAGTCCTGGTACCAGAAGCTTCATTTGGCGATAAGAGAACATTGTCTCACCATTATCTGGCATTTAGATTGACTTCAAAAATATACATACTTACATTTATATGGAGGCTCTTACTTTAATAGCTTTCTATGCTACCCCTCATATGGCCCCTTTTTTTAGCTGTCTCTACTTACATTCACTCCCTTGTTCACCTCTTTACTAGATCTTCATGTTTTAACCATCCATCCATCCGTCCATCCGTAATTATCACACTTGCTTTTTTCTATTGAGATCTATATGTGCTCTGTAAGTCATTTACTGTATACCTAATCTCTGTAGTTCTATGAATTATAGCTTCGTTATCATTGACTTAACAGCTGGTATCCACACATAAGTGAAAATACGCCCTGTTTTTCTTTCTGAGTCTGAGACACCTCACTCTAGATGATTTTTTTCTAGTCCATCCATTTGTCCGTGGATTTTATGATTTCATTTTTTGAAATGACTAATATTCCATTGTGTAATGTACCACATCTTCTTCATCCATTCTCAGTTGATACACATCTGAGCTGGTTTTAATTTCTTGCTATTATGAATAGAGCATCAGTGAACATGGCCAAGCAGATGTTTCTGTGGTAGAATGAAGTGTCTTTTGGGTACACGCCCAAGAGTAGTATCTTGGGGTGGTAAGATCTTGGGAGTAGATTGCTTCCCGTCTTCCTAAGGAATTGTTATGCATATTTACTCTCCCACCAGCAACAAGTGAATGTTCCCCTTATTCCACAGCCTCGCCAGCATGAGCTGTCACTTGTTTTATTGATCGTAGCCATTTTGACAGTTATAAGATGAAATCTTGAAGTTCTTCTGATTTGTATTTTCCTGATAGCTATGGATGTTGAACATTTTTGAAGTGTTTCTCAGCCAATTGAGTTTCCTCTATTAAGAATTCCTTGTTTAGGTCCCATTATTTATTGATTTGATTTCTTGATACCTGGTTTCTTGAGTTCTTTATATATTTTGGGTATTAGCCCTCCATCAGATGTGTAGTAGGCAAAAGTCTTTCCCCATTCTGTTGGCTGCCACTTTTTCCTGAATGATGGTGTCCTTCTCTGTGCAGAAGCTTCTCGGCATCATGAGGTCCATTGATTCATTGTTGATCTTCGTGCCTGCACTGTGAATGCTCTGTTCAGAAAGCCATCTTCTGTGCCAGTTACCTCAAGGCTTTTCTCACTTTCTCTTCTATCAGATTCGCTGCGTCTGGTTTAATGCTGAGGTCTTCGATGCATCTGGAGTGGAGTTGGGGCAGGGTGATAAGTGTACATCGATTTGCATTCCTCCTCATGCAGCCTTTCAGTTTGGCCAGCAACATCGACGATGCTGCTGCCTTTTTCCCACTGTGTTACACCTCCACAAATGGTCCCTAAAGTGTTTGTGCCTAAGTTACTTTGCCATGTGCAATGCATTGAAGTATCCTTCAGAATCATAGCTAGTAGGGTGCTGGGTACACATCACAGGGAGTCAAGGGCTTACTGTATGTCATGCACAGAGAGAGCCAGATGTGGTAAAGGCAGACATTTAACTTTAGTAGTGAGAGGCAGACATAAGGAGAGCTCACTAGCTGTGCAGTCCAGCAAGTCAGTGAACTCCAGTTTTCATGAGAGAGACCCTCTCTCAAAAAGTAATGTACGGAGTGATAAAAGCAGTCAACGTAAAACTGGAGTTCCAGATAGCCGCACACTACAGCATACACCCATGCATGTATAGGTGGAAACACACCTGCTCTTCCCCAAACAAAAGTGTAAAATCACACTTCCTTATATCAGTATTTACTCTGACGGTTGTTAACAGGAGCCTGATTTTTTTTTTAAGAGACGGGAGCATGACATTTTAAGGACAAACTCCATCCTGTGTGAGACAGAGACCAGTCTGAAGGCCGTTGCTGGATAATTGTCAGAGCATCTGTGCTCTGACCAAAGTCACTGTGTCCGCAGCATGCTCGGCTCTGACAGCTAATTTCACTACACTGCTGAACTGAGAGAAGAGAACAAAGGAGGTGGTATTTCAGGACAGAGATAATTCGGAGATGGTCTCGGAAAGGATTTCTACACGCACACTATTCCAAATCCCAGTGTTTGAAAGTCTCATGCTTGCCTGTTTAGTTTATGAGCCTGCGTTCAGACAGAGCTCAGCAGAGACTCGGCTTAGCTCCTGAGGTAGCTGGAGGCTGGAAGATCCAGTTCTGAGATGATGACTGGGTACCACCCATCAAGAAGATGCTTCATTACAGCTGAGAGCCACAGCCTGTAGATCCTTCGTACATAGATCTAGCCATACAGGGGAAAAGGCAGCAGCATCGTGGTGTGGGCTTCCCTACACCACAGGGAGTTACTAGGTTCCCATGACAGACACCGGAAGACATAAGAAGTGGATGCTACCCCTTTATTAAGGCTTGGGCAGGACCTGGTACCAGCAACTCTTCAGCAGTATTCTGTTTCTCAGTCAGCAGATTCACAGAGGGGGCTCACCCACTTTCAAATGTGAAGAGTGTGAAAACATTTGGCGATAATATGCCTAAGCTGCCATACTGTGTTTCTAACCCTTTGAGAAGCTGAAAAATCTGGGCAGTGGAATGCCCGTGACTAGGAGGGAGGGCGTACTTGCCTCTGTACCGCTATCTCTCAGAGGTTCAGGGAGAAGGATTTCTTTGTACCTAAACTACCGTTTCTCCTGCCACCCCAGGCTCTCCTGGACTGAGGGTAACCTGTAGATAATCTAGATGCTTTACCAACCAACTCACAACCCACCGTAAGGATCTAGACAGTCAGCTTCCAGTAACCTGCCCTTTTCTGTTACAACAGCCTGTGGGGGCGGGGCCAAGGGTGTGGTGTACCTCAGAAAAGCATAAAGGTGTCCAGTGTATGCGTCTTCTCATCCTGGTAAAGCTCTTACCTTAAGAATGTTCTGGCAGTGCCTTTGGAGAGCCCCACCCAACTGCTGAGCAATAGATTTCAAGGTGTCTGTTACTAGTTATGCAGGCTGGTTTTTACGTCACCCTGATAGAAGCTAGTGTCATCTGAGAGGCGGGAACCCAATTGAGAGAATGCCTCTATAATAAGATTAGGGTGTAGGCAGGCCTGTGGAGTATTTTCTTGAGTAGTGATTGATTGGGGAGGGCTTAGTCCATTGTAGGTGGGACCCCAAAGGCCTGAACCACCATGGCTCGTCTAAATGTTTTTGTTGTTGCTTCTCTCATATTCTTATTTCACTTGATGCCTTGTTTCATTTTGAGGTGCTGGGGACAGAACCCAGAGCCTAGTGTACACCGGGCAGACACTCACTACTGAGCTATGTTTCTGGTCCTAAATTATTTGAAAAGTGAAGCCTGGTTCTTCTCCGTGTTTCATGAGCACCGTAGCTCTCGGCCGTGGCGAGAAGCTGGGCCGTCATCCAAAAGATTCTTACATGTTCACACTTTTAAAAACTCCGCTGCCTGGGAGTGAGAGCCTATCTCACTGTGCTTTACTGTTGGAAATTGAAAGTCCCAGAAGTAGACAAGCTTTGCCGCATGGGGAAGACACACTATGTGCTTCCCCGAAAGCCCCTTCCGCCAAAGCAGCCAAGCATTTAAAAGAAGACGTTGCTAAGGAAACCATCCTTTCATTTGAAGGGCCTGGGAGGAGGGGAGCCTAATCTTTTGACACTCAATTTGTCTCCAAGGAGGCTGGAGCAGCTGAGCAGAGAGGGCCCAGAACACTGTCTCCCCCAAGCTGAAGGGTGGCTCCAGCTTTCTCAACCCTGGAAACAACCTAGAGGCAGCGTTGGCTGGCGGGGTCCAGGGAGAGTTTTCTGCTCAGGACTGACCCTTGGCTTCGAAGGCAAAGGCAGGAGGAGCAGGTGGGACTGGAGCTCTCAAGGCTTTAAAGGTGAACATCTGGGCTGGCTTCTGGCGGGAGCCTTCCCTTATTTCTTCATTGGAGCTTTGGTTTATTTACTTTTCTGGTAGCTACCAGTCAAGTCATCTGATTGGGGGAAGAAATGTGGGCAATGTTCCTGTCTTAAAAAATAATAAAATCACGCTAAAAATAGGAAAAGTGTTTCTTTAAGAAGTTAAAACGCCTTTCTCCTGCCATTTCCCCTTAATCAGTATTAACTTTTCCTGGCATGCTAACCAAGTCCTCAGACAGACAATGGAGCCTAAAAGACTTAAAGCCTGCATTTCATGTTGTGACTGAAGACAAGCGGCTACTTCATTTCCTCATTGGTAAATCTGAAAAATAGCTCCTAGTGAGTGCTTGCTTAGCGCAGGGGCCCAGAGAACTTTGCTTAGAGTCAGCCTTGGTTTGTGGTGGCAGTCAGTCAGATTTCCCTCCTGCCAGCATCTGCATATCACACACAGCTCCAGGGCATGTCCCACAGACACAAACTGAGAACATCTTGGGGATTTTCTCCTCTGTTTAGTGGGTAGCTAGAGGGAATGTTCCAGGTCTTGGTCCCTGAACTTGATTCTCTAATGTGTGGTAGATTCTGGAAACTCACGGTTCAAAGGGTCAGGCAAGTAGCCAGAGAGAGTGGAAGCCACCCTGGCACATCCATTGCAGAAGTGCAGGGAGCTCAGTGGAGATCTGAGAGAGACATTGCCAAGCTGAGGACGGGCCTTGAGGGATGAGTGAAATGCTGAAGCAACTTCCTGGTCCAAAGAACTGTGGAGAAGAAGGCTGGGAGATCCAGCCAGGCTGGGGACTTACAAAATAACTGCTCCCTGGGAAAGGGGCCTTTTCTGAGCACAGGCAGCAGCCATGCCACACTCTTGGGCTGTGCAAAACTGTGGCTAAATAGAGTGTTAATGATGCCACAGCCTCTTCCTGCTTGGATAGCACCGTCGCAACCTAAAGGTATTTTTACTCACATTTTCTCACTTGTCCCTCTGAAATCCTAGTGAGGTAGTCAGCAAAGGTGCACCCTTTTGCTACCTCAGAGAAGGTAAGACTGGGAGCTGGGGGCCCGGAAGCCCCGTTTGTGCCGAAGTTCCTGCTGCAGATGGTTGCCTTCCTTCAGGGACACTGTTTCCTTCTGGGGCAGTGTGAAAGCTGTAGAAAGAGATCGCGCACTGAAAGGGTCACAGGTGCCCTGATACACTGAGGTGGTGTTGAGAACATGAGCATTATGGTTAAAACACCTGCCTGTGTCACATGACCTGTGTGCTTTCGGTGCCCACTTACCTGAAGACTAGCTGGGCCCTTCAGCCTGTTCTACAGTGAGAGCGCAGCCCTGCCTCCCACCCATCTTGCCAAGGCCACAGGAAGCCTCTCACCCTAGCCCAGTGCCCTCTTATCTCCCCACCCCTTCCCAGGACCTGCTAGAACTCTGCCTACCCTGACTGTAACCACACTTTGTTCCTGTGAACTCCTCTCTGAATAAAGGGTCCCACACTTTTGCCTACCCTGGCTTTCTTTTCATCAAAGAGCTACAAGGGTTGGAGGTGTAAAGGAAAGCAATCCACTTTACCCTACTAAAGTAATTAGGCTAATTTCCGCCCAAGGATTTTACTTTTGTTCCTGCTCTTTGCACATCTATAGCCTCATTGTATCCTAGCTAAGCCCACCGCCCACCCACTCCTGAGACATTTCCAGTGACTAGGTTAGAATTTGAAGTCCCAGATCCCAAGCATTGGGCCTTAGAGACTAAGCCAGAGCCAACCCCTGGAACATGCTAAGCGTCTGTGTCTATCCCAGGAGTTTCAGGATCAGGGACAGACCAAACCTCACTGTGGTCAGACCCAAACCGTAAGAAGGAGTAGCTCTTACAGAATGGGATGTAATTTAATGACTTGCTGCGTATCTGTTCATAGCGGGTAACCATTGGTAACTTTATCACCTGATTGTTTATGCTATAGGAGAACAGACCTGCTTAGAATGATTACCCATCGGAAGGGGGCTTAATAGATTGGCACATGTGATAGGATCTATCAGATAATGTCTATCTTCAGATTGCAGAGAGAAGGAAGCCAATAGCTTTTTCATTTCTGAAGTGGATGCCTGAGCAGTTGCTGAAGGCCTAAGGATTCTGAGGCAGCACCTGGTCTCCATCCCTTGTTGGAAGTCCCACAAAGCTGGATGTTAATGGTGGTAAAGGAAAGTTTATAAAGAGACAACAGCAACATTAGGGGAGATGGACTCATCAGTAAAAAGCCATGGAGGCAGAGTAAAGCCTTTCCCTAGGACCGACTTGAACCTGAGCTACCACTGGAAGGTGGGGGCTGGCATTTAGCATGGGTCTCGCCACTTCACATCTCCTGATCCAGAAACGACTTCACAACTGTTCCGAATAGCTTGTCTCTCTCAGTTGCTTCCAGGTCTGGACAAGTTGACAACCAAGAATAACTATCTCACCATCACAGGAGGAAAATTTCTTTTCTTGATGAGGTACAGAATTGGCCACAACTCATGTAACCAACTTCCAAATCCCGTGTACCAAGCATTCTATCAGGAATCTGTTTATAGAAAAAGGATACAGCACGAAATGCTCAAGTCATAATAGGTGTGTGGTTAGAGAGACATCGAGAAAATAAGGAGTTAACGTTTAGAAAAGAATCATGGTGGGGGTTGTTTCTCCAGGAAAGGAAGAGGGAAGGCCCAAGAAAGTGCTCCAGGTGGTGAGAAGGGCATATAGGAGGGAAGAAAGGTTGAAGGCTATGTGTGCTGTCAGAATTAAGTCTTCCCTTATCCAGAAGAGAGGATGTTGAGAGAAGGCTCATCCATTGCTCCTCTCTGATTCTTCTTGGGCATCATAATTTCTAGGGCTTTGTTGATGACATTGTTTAAACTATTTATTTTTGTCTACACAAATCCCTTCAGAGGCTCTCTAAGCTTAGCCCCTGAGGTGAGAGGGAGAGCAAAGGGCTGTGGACTTGTGATCCAAAACCCCTGATTAGGTATATGCCCTCAAGTAGTTCTTTAATTCCTGCTCCATAACATGGAGACTCGTTCCTAATTCAGCAAGTAGTCATAGAAACAGATCCCAGGGACCAGGCTTAGTTGTGGGCCCTAAAGATAAGCAGAGAACAGCCCAGACAAGACCTCTGTCCTCATGCCATTGACATGAAACGTGCTAGAGTAACTGAGTGTGCCTAAACCGTTAAAGGGTCTAGGAGCCTGAGTCAATTAGAAATAGTTCCTTTAAGTGTAAAATCCTATGAAAGTGAAATATTGCTCATTCCCTGGGCTAGGCTGGGCACCACTGGAGAGTTGGGCCTGCTGCCCCCTCCTTCAAGCCAGGGGTAATTTGTCAACTCTATCAGTTGGGTACAGGGAAGGGCTAAGAAATCTGGCTGGAGCTCCTCCTGGGTGTGTGTGAACTGAGCTTCCTGCCATGCATTATCCTTAATTACAAAAGAAAATGGTACCCTGTGGGAGGCCTTCTACATCTCACCCTTGGGGCTAGGGAAGCGTGAGGTTATTTCTAAAGCCCATGTGTCCAATGGCCACCTGGTTGTAAGGGAACAAATGTGCCCTTTGCCGTCCATCTGGGACCCCATCCGAGTGTCAGGCCCACATTCTTAAGTCCCATTGGAGAATCGTTTGCCCTGCAAATTCCATTTGTGGTTTGGCTTAGAAGATCATGGGCAGAGATTGCAGAGCAGAGCCCCGCTGTCTCCTGGTTGAGAGCAAGCACATGCACTTTGTATCCTAGGCAACGCTGATGCTATGGCAGAAATTTAGAAGTATGAATTGGAAATCATTTGGTTAAAGAGCTCCTTTCAACCCAGGCACCAAATCCACAAACAAAATCTGATGATTTAGAGAATGGCCCTGGAGGTCATCTGTATGCTAAGCTCCAGCTCCAGTTGAGGAGGAACCGGAAGCTGGAGGAGGGGCTTTGCTTTTCCAATGGCCTCTTGGCTCCTTAAAAGCCTTCAAGGGGTTAAAAGGAAAACCCAGATTTTTTTTCTAGCCTCCTCTTACCTCCAGGTGTGTTTGACAATGAAGTTGCGATTAGCAAGCACCCTCTTGGGGTGATTCATAAAGGGGAGGAAGAATACCTGTAGATAAGGGTGGTTAAATGTTTGAAGCATGATTATCTCCAGCCTTGGAGCCTTCCTCAAGGTTGTGGCTTTAGCCTTGAACAGGCTTCCTGATACTCACCCTGAATAATAACAATTACAGCGTTCCCCTGTGCCAGGAACTTCGATAAGCTCTTTAGAGGGCTGGTTCTGTCCTCCTGGTGATCCTAGGAGGCAGCTACTCCTATCTTTCCCCATTTACAGGGTAACAGAGGTGCAAAGAGATTAATTAGGTTGCCCGAGGTCGGATAGCTTGGTAAATAGACTCCTACTCAGCAGCCCAGCAAGAACCTGGATCCATGTTCATTGTCCTATAGAACCCGTGTTCATTGTCCTATAGAACCAGTGTTCATTGGCCTATTGTGTTCATTAGCCTATTGTGTTCATTAGCCTATAGAACCAGTGTTCCTTGGCCTATAGAACCCGTGTTCATTGTCCTATAGAACCCGTGTTCATTAGCCTATAAAAATCCATGTTCGTTGTCCTGTAGAACCAGTGTTCATTACCCTACATCCACTGTTGAGCAATGGGTAGAGTAAGCAGATAACAACAGAAGAGTCAAACTCCACAAACACTTTTGTCCTGCATTTACTTAATAAAAATTAACAGCTGAGATCCTGAGAACTTGTGCGGATTTACCTAGACTCCAGTTCTGCCTCTGTGGCTCCAAAGATCCCCAGAGTACATCATCAGAGTTCTGCGGGTGAGCTGTGGCCCATACCTGTGTGGGCCCTCCCAGAAGTCCTACTGGCCACAGTGTCCACCTGGTCCCCATTCTTGACTGCAGCTTCACTTTTGGGGCTGGATTGGTGAGCTGAGCCCGACTCTCCAGGAATCTCCATCCGTACAACAAAAAATTGTCTGTCGAAATAAGTAACTGTTTTGGGGGAGGGGAGAAAAGAAAGCAAACTAATAGGAGTAGTACAGAGCCTGGCTCCCTGTCTGTCTGCTTGCGAATCAAGTCAGAACTGCTTGTGGGCTGCTGATGAATCACGCTAACGATCCTTTAGGTCTGTCGGGGTAGAAATCCTCTTCTGTCATAGGAACTTGCTGTCCTACCTATGCGCATGTCTGTGTGTGGACCTACAGAAGGCAGACACGAGGTGGCTGAACTCTGGATGACTAGGACCTACCGTTCTTGGCCTTGCACGCCGTTTCATTTGATTTTAAATACCACTTTTCTTTCTCTGGGTTGTTAGAATTTTAACCCTTCTGTAAATCTGTCAACTTCAAAACAGGACAGCATCTTAAATGCTCTATAAGTGGTTTGCTGAGCCCTGTGCGTGAAGACCTGAGCTCCTCCCAGCCGAGTGAGGTGCTGTTGTCCTAGAAGTGCTAAGCAGAGATCACTGGACTGCGTTTGTAACACTACTGCTGTACCCCAGCTTCTCACAGTTACTTCCTATGTCTCTTAATTTCCCTCCCTGCTTATCTCTTCCCTTGCCAGACAGGAATGACAGCGGTAGTCCTCCTTAGTTTCCCCATGCCTGGATAATATTCATGCTCTCTGAAAAGGCACCTTGAATGATATTAAAAAGCTAAGAGTATTGAGGGATTGCATCTGACGTGTCAATAGACTAGGAACACACATTCTTTACTTCTGTCATCCAGACCCTGTGGGCAGAATCAGGCACACACCCAGACCCCATTATCCCAAGCAGAATGTCACACACAGGCCATATGGCAGCCACAGCAGGTCATCTGGTGGAGTGAGCTTGTGTTCCAAAGACAAGCTGAGGCCTTTGGCATCCTGTCGTCCCAGGAGTCTGGGTTCCGCTTTGGTCTAGAGCAGTTACTTTTTCTAGAGGCCAGAGAGGGCGCAGCCTGGCAGGCACCTGGTATGGAGAATGGAGGGTGATGGATGCAGGATCTTCCTGTTAATGTCCCTCCCCACTAGTTAGCCTTGAAAACCCATTGTGTCTGGTAAAAATCACAACCACCAAAAAGGCAGTTACCCAGTTATTCATTCCCGCCACCAAAATCCCCTGCTATGTATTTTTTCCTTTCTTTCTTTTTATTGCAGAGGTTCTTGTTACTATTCTCAAAGACCTAGTCCTCATGTTGATCTCTCAAGACAGTTTGTCATTTGTCCTGGATAGTACATTCTTTCTGCTATGACCTGGGCCTCATCCTCCCATCAGTTGCTTGTGTTGTTGTTTTTTTTTTTAACCTTCAATGAAGATTGTTGCTAGAACAATTTAGCTTTCAAAAAAAATGTTATCCTATCTGAGTTGAGATTGACTGGCAAAAGCTTGTAGGCAAGTTTTGACTGGAAACATCTGCCCGGAGCAGTGGTTCTGATTACAGGACACATTGTGCAATCTCCTTTCAGTTTGCTTAGATTTGCCCAGGACAGGTTAGAGACTGTTTTCTGTCCCTTCCTGCTCGATTTGTTTTCGCTTCAGTTCCTCTTCAGACTATTAATAGAATTACCGGAGCATCACCAATCCTGATAGTAGTAGTAGTCACCAATGTAAGAACATCAGACACTTAATAAAAACCTGTTGCTTTTCACCAAACTTCAACGTTCTAGCCTTTTGCACGCACATAAAGTAGGCTGACAGAAGCACAACTGCCTCGGGTTTTAGAAAGCATTGATTTTTAAAGCAAGCATTAATAATGGACGCCACAGGCTCTATGCCTCAGCCCCTGCCTTCTGTCCCCTGGGTGGCACCCACTGCCACCTTTTTCTCGTCTGTCTGAATCTAGCCGTAAGAAAAGAAATTATGAATGTGTTCATGCTGATTTAACCTACACTGTGCTCTAGCACAATTTAACTTTAGAAGGAAAATGGCCACCCCTCAAAGCAAAGAGCTTCCCTGTGCAGCATCTCAGGTCTAAACCAGCTGCCACCAGGAGACAGGCTGATTTACTATGATATTTGCTTGCTGGGTAATGAAATCAAATCAAGTAGGTTTCTTGGACAGACTTCGTCACCCAAAGCACCTCTCTCAGGAACCTCTCTGCTCTCGTCTGTATCCGGGAAGCTACGAGGTGAATAGAAGCAGGATAAGGGGATGGGATGATCAGGAAACGGAACCACTTAGTTCTTTGTCCTGGGTTCCTCTTACAGGAAGGACTAGGTTTCCAGTGATGGGCAGATGTGAAAGTACACATCTGTTGCATTTGTAGACAATGTTTTGGCTTCACAGACTGAGGCTGATGGCCTGAGGGCTCCTGTAGATTACGTACACAAGCTGTGAGAGATCATATCCACTGTATCCGCACTCACCACAGCACGTAAGCAAGGCGCGTGCCTCCAGTCTCGCGCACTCATTTCTTCTTGTAACTATTAAGTATTTACAGGCAACTTTGAGGCCAAGCTGGGCGTGTCATACTGTGTTGAGAGAGAATGAGATGACATTCAGCCACCTCGTCTCTCTTGGTGACACCCAATGCAATATCTGTTAATGAAACGTTATCTTACAATTTAACAGAAACATGTGAAGTGTCTCGAGGACAGTTTTACACGGCGCCATGATTAAGGAATATGTCCAGAGTTACTTGAACTGTGAAACAATGCTATGTGGATTTAAATCCAGGCACTGTGAGCAGTGAAACTGAGCCTGTAGGGGTTGTTGGGGAGAGGAAGTCCAAGTGAAGAATCTGGGTTTGTTTCAGACCCGTAGAAAACAGAATCGCACCTAGCAGAGAATTTGGTGTCTGGATCTGGGGTAACAACATAGTCTGTGATGAACATGAGGATCTGAGATTCAAGGAGCAGCCAGTGACAGAGAAGAAGGCAGGTGTGAGGTGAATGACTCTCTAGGGACTCCGGCTGAGACCTGAAGAGCCCTGTCTTGTGGACCAGGCATGTTGAGATGAGTAGGGGGAGGATGCTGCTCTCTGGCAGCTAGAGAGTTCTGGATCATCTCCTCATCAGAGAAGGAGTATCAAGAAGCAGAGGAATAACCAGCAAGACTGTCCAGCATGACGAAATGCCTTGGCAAAGCGGGGTTTAAATGAAGATTGCCTTGGGCTTTATTGATGGACAGGAGTGAGGTTGCACTGAAGTAGGTTAAAGGTCATAAAATGGAAATGGTGGGTTCAGGTCGCCATCACAGCCTGGCCAGGGAGAGCCTGTTTGTGACTGGACCCACTTCGTATGATGAGTGAGAGGAGCCCAGTGGGTGTTGGGGTTAGAGAGGGCTAATATTGATCCAAGAAAGTAGCTGAAGGGAATTTCGAACCTGACGTCTGACCTCAGAGATGAGAACATGGATCCTCGAAAAGCAAAGGTTCCTATGATATTTGCTTTGATGCAACACATGAAGAAACTCGGGCCAGAGGAGTACAACAACTTGTGAACGACACACAGCACTTTATGGATCTATGTCTCTAGTGACGAGGTCTCTTTCTTAATGTCACTGATAGTAGGAGACTTCCTGACTTGTTCCTCGTGGTCCTGAGCAAGCACATCCTCCCAGATTCTCCTGCGCCTGCAGGGCTGCACCGAGCAGAAGTTGAATGAGACAGCTACATTGTCATTTCCTCAGTATCACACAACAGAGTCTTAGACGGTTAATTGTAGCCTGTCATTAATACAGTCATACTGGGCACCTCTTCCTGCTAACTGTCTGTATTTCCAAAAGGATGAAAGGTCTCAGCGTTAAGGCCTTTCAGCAGCCCTTTTCTTGCTTGGTAAGATAAGAGCCTGCATTCATTCCTACCTGCAAACTGACTCTAAAGCTGTGAGCAGAATAGGCTCCCAGGACAGATTTCTTCACTGAAAGAGCAGCTTTTCCCCAAAACACCTTATCAGACAAGATCCTGGGGAGTCTGGATGTGAGGAGACACCCTGGCTATGTAGGACCCAGATGGCCCTCCCCAATACTACTTTCTGGAGTTTGTACACATGTACTGGTTGGTGGCTTATGGTCCTGACATGTCACCACACACGGTAAGGCTACCTGCTTCTGAGCCAAAAGTCCGGTCATCCACCACTCTGATTACATGCTATTGCTAATTACCAAAGCCCAAAGTCCTTCTTTATAGAATGGGGACATGCTGAATAAATCTAGATCCCCCTTCCATAACTGACCTTCAGTTATGGTCCTGAATCATGGTAAATGCCAAGGAATAGCAGTTAACTTGCTTCTCCTTGCTTTCTCTCAATCATCCCAAACCTATTGCTTCTTTTCTGTTCTGCCATGCAAGGCTATTAGGCAGTTTCTGGCACTCTGGGGGCCATCATTCTTGTCAATGCCAGGCTCCAGAGTGGGTGGCAGTTTTTATTTCCACACCTTCCTTCTCCCCCTTTCATCCGCAACAATCTTAGTGAACTCCATGCTGCTTGAGAGTGGAGCCTCAGATGCCTGTCCTCCTGGACGTGCTGCCTTCTGCTGCTCTTTAATAGTTGGGTAAGAATCTAAATTAAATTGGAAGTCCAAAAAGCTCCCCTTGCCCTAAGTGAGTCAGCATGGCTGTGGTGATTCAGGACTCACGATTAGCCCTTTGGTTCACTCCTTTCTTCACACTTCACTGGAAGCTGTCTCTGGCATTGATGGCTTAGCCACACATCCCTCCAAGGTAGGAGGAAAAGATTTTGAGGGGTGGGAGGACTCTGAAATCTTAGGATCAAGGAGGCCAAAGAATAGAGGTCAAGAATCCATATTCAGGTTGGTCAAGATGATGTGTATGTGTAATCCCAGCACTCAGGAGACACGAGCAGAAAGAGCAATGAATGTTAGAACCCTGGGCTACATAGTGGGTTTTAGACCACCCAGGGCTATAGAGCAACACCCTCCCAAAACAAGCAAACAAACAAAAACAACCCACAAGCAATAACAACAAACGAAACAGAAATGAGGAGGAAAGGGGGATTCGACAACTAGAAAGAGAATGTCCCATGCAGAAGGTAAGCAGGGGAATGGCTTTGCAGTGCCAGTGGTGCAGACCACATCCCAGTGCCCAATATCATGCAAAGATAGCGGAAACCTAGGTAGCACGGTAGAGGTTCACTATGAGTCTGAAAAGAAGAGGACTCAGGATGAGAACAGTCCAGAAGGCCACATTCGAAGCACTAGGGTTTTACTATGAAATTATCGGTGGGCTGTGCAGTCACACAGCAAGGTTTATATCCTGGGAAGATGGTTCCCGTTGCAACCAGAAACTGAATGGGAAAGCAGGCTTGGCAGCCCATGCCTGTGATCCTAGGGCTACAGAGGAGGAAGCAGGAGGACCTCCAGTTTGAGGCCAGTTCGGCGAGACTCTGTCTGAGGAGGAAACAGTTAAGGAGACAAACTAGCAGGTGAATAAATGGTCAGAAGAATGTGCTAGAAGGAACACAGGAAGGTGTGTGAAGAGCCAAGCGTGGAGTTTTGTGTCTGAAATCACAGCGTCAGGAGGCTGTACAAGAAGACGTTGAGAGCGCAAGGCCAGCCTGGGCTTGAATTTCCAGGACAATGGACTATAGTGTCAGACTGTCTCAGTTGGGATGGGGACTTCTATGAATAGACAGATGTGGCTAACGAAACTTGGAGAGATTGTGCCCCAAGGCTGTAAATGCCCAGAGATAACCGGTGTCTTCACAGTGTGCCCCATTTAGAAAGAGTAAGAACTCAGGATGTAGACAACTGAGGAGGAGGCGAGGCAGCCACAATGGAGCCTAAACTTAAACCTGTGAGAGGAAGGGGGAGAGAAGTCAGCTGCAGGATCTGGGGTCATGCGAGCTGTCGCCCCTTTAATGGGTTGGAGTTTGAGACAGATCAGAATTCCTGACATCATCCAGACAGTTTAAAAGTTAAACCATGTTATAGGAAAGACAGGGAGAGAAAGGAGTAGGCATGGGAATCTATGGTCTTTCTATTCAAGAAAAGACTGAAGGGGTAGAGTCCATAGAGAAAGTTTTTACCACACAGACATGAGAACATGAATTCGAATCCCCAGCACCCATGTAAAAAGCTGGGCGGGATAGCCTATCTCTAGCCCCCGTGCTGTGATAAAGGGCTAAGGGGGGAGAGAATCGGGGGCTGCGTTCTCATCCTTGCTAATTAGCCAGCAGGCCTAACCATTTGAACTCCAGGTTCAGTGAGAGATGCTGGAGATAAGGAAAACACAGAATACTAGCCTCTGGCGCCTGCATATTCGCACATTTCTCTCACATACATACATGCCAGCATGATCTCATATGTTCAAGACATGTGTGCATACACATGCACTGGCACATATGGAAAAAAGACTGACTGCAGGAGTTGGTTAAAGGGTCAGTGTACTTGGAATGAAGCAAGGCACTTAAGAGACTTGAGTATGTCACTGAGAGCAGAAATGAGTGGTATGCAGACTGTCCCTTGTGACTAGAAAGCATACCGCGTCCTTGAAGCAAAACTTTAAGTTTATTAGAGAGTACTCAAGTTTAGAAAACAATCCAGGATCTCCAGAGAGTCTCAACCTGCCATCTGTAGTTGGTGGTCAAGTGTTCTGCTCCTTGCAGCCAAATCAAAACAAACACCTTCCCAGTGTCCCATGCTGTAGGGTAGATCTGGAGATTAATGGCTGCTTGTCCAGGATAGGGCCTTTGAAAGAAGGTTATTGCAGGTAGAGGAGGCTGAAGCATCTGTAGACACATTCAAGAAATGCCTGCTCTTTAATTATAGTGTCTGAGAGGAATGTTGAGACTGGAGAAGAAAGGGCAGTTGGTGGGCTCAAGGTTCTGATGGGAAGAATGAGTTGTGAGCATTAGTTAAGCAAGCATGCTGGCAAGGCAGAGGATGGACCCACCTGGGCCCTGCCTGACTTTTAACTTGATAATTTCTGAGGAGGAGTTACAGGGTGGACTCATGAGCAAAGGAGCCAATAAAATCTTTGAAAGGCTCTAGAAACTAAGATGTCATCAAGCAACACAGTAGAGGAGGAGGCCAACCTCGGGGAGCAAAGACAACGCTGAAGGGGCCAGCGAAGTCCCTGGGAAGAAAGAAGAAGGAAGTTCTTCTTCTAGATCCTGGGTGGGAAGTGTGCAAGGAGCTGAAGTGCTCCCCAGTGACCCACGGCGGTCGTGGGACACAGGTAGGGAAGACACTCAAAACCAATGTGGAAGGGCTAGATTCTAGCTTTCTTTCCTTCTTGGAAGTAAGGGGCTTTCAGAAAGCCAGAGACTATGTACCAGCTTCTATTAATCTGGAAAGTATGGATTTCTATATACTATATATTATATACTATATACTATATACTATATACTATATACTGAGTACTATAAATATAAAAGAGGTTGTTTGACTCTGGGTGAATCCATTTGACTAAAATCTCTGTTTTGCTTTGGGTCTACTAACAGAAAATTTCTTAAGTGTTTGTTTCTATAAACTTTTCTCTCTCTCTCTCTCTCTCTCTCTCTCTCTCTCTCTCTCTCTCTGTGTGTGTGTGTGTGTGTGTGTGTGTGTGTGTGTGTGTGTGTGTGTGTGTGTGTGTGTGTTTGTGTTTAATACTGCCCTCACTGCTCACACAGAATTCTATGCTGGAAATTTATTTTCTTTCTACACTTTTAAAAATCTCATTCTATGGTCTGCTGCCTTCCATCATTTCTATTGGTAAGTCAGCTGTCAGGCCACTCTTGTTCTTTTAAAAATAATACATCTCTTTTAGCTTTTAACCATTTTAAAAAATTGTCTTTGTCTTCAGGATCTAAAGTATAATATGTCTAAGTATAATTTTTTTCTATGTAAAAGTTCTTAGAGGTATTTGTTAAAACTGGGTAACTTAATTTTTGTCAATTTTGAAAAAATAGTATTAAATATGGTCTTATGTATATCAGTGTACACACACACACACACACACACACACACACACACACACACACACACACACACTTTCTTTTTTTTTCTTTTTTTTGGAGCTGGGGACCGAACCCAGGGCCTTGCACTTGGTAGGCAAGCAGTCTACCACTGAGCTAAATCCCCAACCCTCACACACACTTTCTGTTTTACTCTTTACAGTCTTTTAGCTCTCCACATTTCTGTCTGATAACTACCTTTAACTTATTTTCCAGTTCACTAATTATGAAACACAGTTTTTAAGAATTTTTAGTTACATGTAAATTTTGCTGTAAGATTTCCACTTCAGCTTTATGGATTATGCTTCTTTGGTGAAATTCTTGTTGTCATCCTTAGATATCCTTAGATAAAATCAGCCATTTTGCTTGTTTATTTTGAGACAGGCTCTCAATGTTTCCCTGGCTACCTTGTAACTCTAAGTAGACCAGTCTGGCCTCAGATCATGGAGATCCACCTGTCTTTGTCTCTCAAGTGGTGGGGTTAAAGATCCACCTATGTTATTGTTTTCTTTAACATATGCTTGATAACTCCAAAGTATAGTTTATCTGTTTGTTACTTTGTCTCTACATTGGGTTGGAATGTCCAGTAATGGGTGTTTGACACTGAACATTGTATAAAAATATATATTTGGGTGACTGGGTTATGTTACTTTTCTCATAGGTGAAATTACTTGTTGGGTAACAAAATTTTGGGCAATAAAACATCCTTCATATCCCACCCCATATAGGGAACCCACAGTAGAACAAAGTGTGGTTACCACTGAGATCCAACTCGGTGAACCAATGGGTTTTATGGTGAGTGGTTACTTTCAGGAGTAGATATGACTCAAAGACAGCATCACCAAAGCCCACCCCAGCATGGGCGCATAAAAGCCGAGAACCTGGAGCACACCACACAGCCTGTGGACAGCTCAACAAGTTGGATAGTGGCCTTTCCAGGTACCTTAGTTGACCTAAATCTCTTCCAGGTGGAACTTCTTGTCTGAGAGTCTTCTGGGTAGCTTTTCTCCACTCCATCTCTCTTGATGCTGGTCTCTGTTTCCTCAGAGGAAACAGGGAGGGAGGCTGGGAGAGAACTACTGAATCTAGTCAGTTTCAGGGAGTTCTGGAAGCTATCTGTTGTTGTTGTTGTTGTTGTTGTTGTTGTTGTTGTTGTTGGTGGTGGTGGTGGTGGTGGTGGTGGTGGTGGTGGTGGTGGTGGTGGTGATGGTGATGGTTACCTCCCTGTTTGAGGAGTTCCCCTGCAGGATAGGATGTTTTAATCATAGAGGAAACTATGACCTTATCTTTCCTTGAAAACCGGTAGGGTGGAAGAACTCTATGGCTGTCAATCTGGAGGTTAGATTGCTGAAAGTTGTTTTGGATTCTTTGACTCTCCTTCTCTCTGATGCAGATATTGGGGGGCTATAAATGATGGGCTTCTGATACTTACTCATGGCAATCTTTCGTACGTCTGTGTTACTCTTCAGGCTGCCACCGATACTTTTTCTACTTCAGGCCGATTCTGTAGGGTGAAGTCAGGCGTGACTGGAGTTCAGTCTTTGTATCTGCGTCTCCCCCTGTGGACACTGCCACTCAGGCTCTGGGGTCCTGGGAGCTCCTTTTAAGAGCACATTTTTTGACTTAGTGGTTATGTAATGGCCAAAATATGAAAAATCTGCTTATTCTTGTAGTACCATTCTTTTTGCCTGTGAAGAGTAGCCCCACAGAGATCCCCTTTCATTAAGCTGGGGGAATTGGTTCCTCCTCCTAAGCGGAGGGTCAGCACTTCCAAAACTGGACCTTGCCCTAAAGGAAACCCCTGTGGTGAGGGTGAAGGCAGAACAGCCAGCTTTGCAGATGGCTCTGCCTAACAGCATGTGGGGACGGGACAGCCTTCACATCCTTGTTGCCTAATAAGATGAGACAGTAAATTGCAATATTTACTAAAAAGCCACTAGAATTGTGCCGTCAATCAGGTTGTGTAAGATATCTTCTATGAATTTAATCCCCAGAGGGGCCAGTGAGATAGTAAAGGCAATTACTTCTAATTTACATTTGATAGACTGAGTCAACTTGAAGTCCAAACTCAGCGAGTCAACCTCACCGACAAATTTTTAGCTTTTTCTACCCCTCGGTTGACATCCTCTCCCCTGGCTTGTCCGACTCTTGGCTTGCCGGCATCACCTAGCTATCGTCCCGATGCCACTGAGCCCTAGAGTCCTTCAGCCATTCCCTGAGGAACCAGACATGGTGCAATGCATCTCTAATCCCAGCATTTAGGAGGTTGAAATCTGAAGCCAGCCTGGCTGACACAAAGTCTCAGAAATCTTAATAAACGGAAGGATTTCTATGCAGATTAGCCCTTTATTCGGTGCATTTCTCTCATGCATTTTCAGATTCTGTGCGGGCGCACACACACTGACTTACTCCCTGAGCCCTGCTTTGCTATATATAACAACAAATACTTTCCATGTGTGGCAACAACAGCAAAACGGCATCTTTTTTAAATTAAGCTTTCTTTGTAGACAGAAAGCAAATTGGTCCTGGGCTTTATTTATGAAGGATTAGGTGGGCTGTAGGCAGGATATGAGGAGAGGCGATTTATGTGTCAGAGGTGCTGCAGGATGTCACGCCCAGCCACAGCTAAGGGCTAGCTGTGAGTCGGCATGACCTGGCCTCAGTCTCGTGGATGAGGGCTGCTTCCGGTGCTGGGACACAGAGATGCTGATGTGAGCTGTGGAAGAAAGCCTCACAGAGCTTTCTGTTTCTGTGCACGTATTTCCACATTTCTTTAGGAGCGAGTGTTTGAGATCCTTTTTCATGATTCTGGGCAGAAAGAACCAAGTGACTTTCCATCCGGAAGATGCAGTTTGGGACCGCTGCCACAGGCAAACTTGGTGCTTAGAGCACATTAGTCTTTTTCGGCTGCTAGAACTGTCTAGGGTCTGAACAAACAGAAAGCATTGGGAACAAGACAGGGAGAGGCTGCTTGGGAAGATGTGGCAAAGGGATTAAGGGTTCCTTGTTACGGCTGAAAACAACACGAGGGGCAGAAATACTAGGACAAATTAATAAGTCTGGCTGTGGAGTTGGGTTGGTAAAATTCTTAAGAGAAGGTTTGATAAGTAGGTATCAGCTATTAAATTTATTCTATACGTCGTTCTCGAACGTTTTTAAATAGCCTTTTATTTGCAAGAAAAGTTGGAAAAACTACCATCCGTTTTTAGCTCATCTTTTCAGGACCTCGTTCAGACTCTTGAGGTCAACCTGGCAGTCCACAGCGCTAACTTTGCTCAGAATCCACGGTGCGTTTAGTTCATTTTTATCTTGGTGAGAAGACATGCTTTTCCCATATTTTATAAATAAGGAGTCTGATTCTCTTAGAGATTGAAGCCCATTCCCGGCGTCCATTAGCTAGCAGTGATAGAGTCCTGTCCATTCGTAAGCTCGAGTACAGAGTGGTGCTACCACCTTTGCTGCCCCATCCTGCTTTGCGAAGTATTTTTGATTATTAACTTAACTGCTATTACCTATCGACAGAGATCTTATGGAAGCATTCTTCTCTCCATATAAAACTAGGCCTGTGTTTCAAAAGTACATTTTCACTCAGGTATATTTAGCTTCCACTTTAGACAGAAAGAAAATAGTGTGTGCAGTGTGTAGTCACACTTTTGATTCACTGAATGACTGTATTCTTCAGAATACATGGGGGCTAATTGTAACTTGCCGCCATGTTTCTCAGGTATGCAGACAGCGACTATTATATGAACCATTGGCAGCTTTGGTTGTGTAAAGACAGCACTGCTGAAGAACAGCACCCTGGGAATCTCACAATCGTGCCTCTCCTATTGGCCCAGAAAACCCAATTCATTCTTTTTTGCCAACGAGTTGCTAACATTTACAGATCTTTTAACTGTGTTCTCATAGCTTTATTGAGTTATTGATCTACAGTAACTGTACATATTTAATGTGTGATTTAATATCTGTGAAACATAACCTCAATAAAAGTGATGAATACAGCCATTTCTCTCAAAATGTCTCCTTGTAATACCATCTGTTTGAAGGAGAAACACCCATTCATTTCCTCAGTCTGGTTTGGAGCAACGAGTCTGGTCAGGGACTCAGCTGACTGATCTGGACTTCAGCCTTGCCCTAAAGGCACCATGAAAGTCAGAGTGAGTTCCTTCTTTTTGCCAGCCCTTAGTTTTCCCATTTAACAAAGGAAGGTGTTAAGCTTGAAGGTCCCCAAGGTCCCCTATAACTCAAAAAAAAAAAGGAAGAAAAAAGAAAGAAACCAACCCATAAAGCTAAGAGGGCAGTGTACCTAGGGTATTGGCTTGGGTCTGAATGGCTTTATGTTAGAATCTAGGTGTCCCTAGAGGCTGGGTACCAGCTGGCCTACTCTGTCACTCTCTGCTTTACTGATTGGATTTCCACGGAATCGTTTTATTTCTTTTCAATCCCTTTCATCCTAATACAAGGTCACTGACCTCTTTGTCTCCATTGGCCTTCAAAACACCTAATTCGGAAGATAGTTCTGTGACTTGGACGGGGCCAGACGTGCAGCTGGTTCTAGGTGCCAGATCCTCTGTGGTAGCAGTGGTTGAGGACAAGGTCGTCAGCCCTGGCTCTTGGGCCTTTCCTGAGAGGAGGAAACACGTTGTATCTATGTGTTTCAGGACTGGGGGAAGGGATGCAGATTGGAGTTAAATTAAAATTCTGATCCCTCCTTTGCCCACTTCCTTGCCAAGTCAGCAGCCAACACTTCTGTTTGGGGTTCTGGTGATTTTGCTAGGATGACACAGAGTTGCCTCCAGAATTCTGGCAAATGTGCCCAAAGCATCAATATGCTCACCAGGTGCTTCAGGGAGGCCTGGCTCGGCGCTGCCTTTTGTCTGTTCTTGGAGATAACCTGTCTACCACTGCCGGGTCTCTTGATAAATACGGAGCTGTAGAGAGAGGTGGGCAAAAATTTGGACTGGCTACGAGCCAGAACCCAGTTTCACCACAACATAAATGTCTTTCCATGGTGCTTTTGTCTTCCAGGAAGCTAAGTGGGACTTCTGAGGAGGGAGCTCAGATACCTTCTCGGCCAACCATGAGGTTCTTTCTGCTGTGGTTCTGTGTGCTGTTCCTTCTGGTCTCCAGGTTACGGGCCGTCAGCTTCCCTGAGGACGATGAGCCCCTTAACACGGTTGACTACCACTGTAAGTCACCCAAAGCCATTTCCTGCTTACAAAGGAAGCCTTTCGTTTGTCTTTTTCTGTGTCTATTCATTTTCAGCATCAGAGACAAATTTTAAAATGTCTTTACATTGTTTTGCACATTAAATCATCTGCGTCTTTCTCTCGGCTGTGTGGAAACTGAGCCAGTTCTGTTGGGCGCCATCCTGCAGCAGCCCAGGCGTAGGGATTATACATTTTCAGTAAAAACAGAAAAGACCATTTGCTGACAGTTCTCCATCTTTTACTAATTTATATTCAAGACCTTAAGAGAGGAATTTAGTTAAAACCCTTCCTACAAGTACTATATACAGCTAATCAATGCTGTCTATTGATTCTTCAGCTCCGTAATCCTGACTGATGGGTTAGCCCATTTTCACTTGCAGATTCAAGGCAATATCCGGTTTTTAGAGGACGCCCTTCAGGCAACGAATCGCAGCATAGGCTGGACTTTCAGCTGATGTTGAAAATTCGAGACACACTTTATATTGCTGGCAGGTAATTTTCCTTTCGTTGGTTTATTAGATTAAAATTCTTTTCTCTTGTGGTGCTTGCATTAATGTGTCTAGTTCATGAAAAACTAATATGAGATTGTGATCAAACCCTGCAAGTAGCCAAAAATGCTCTCATGGAGAGCATGCTGGGTACCAGGATGGAAGGCAGAGTTAAAGCCTTCAGTGACACATCCAGAAATCATGCATCATTGTTATTTTGTCCCAGAGCAGCAGGGGGTGAGGGGGTGGGGTCATTCTTGATTCTCTCCTAACTTAGAATTTTCAGGCAAATATCAGAAATATGCCTGTGTTTATGCCCAGTCAGTTTGCCCCCAAGCCTGGAGAGAAAAGCTGCACTTGCCCTGGCTGCAGCAATGCACCAGAAGCATCTCCCTAGTGAGGAAGTGCCCTGTTGACTTTGTTCAAGTCACAGAGACGCCAGATGATCTTCAAAACATAGTCACAGCAGATCTGTAGGGATGAAATAAGAAACAGCGTATAGCACTGATGTGTTCACAGGATATGACTGAACTGCCTTGTCTCCAACAGGGATCAAGTCTATACAGTGAACTTAAATGACATCCCCCAAACAGAGGTGATCCCGAGCAAGGTGAGCAGCTAGACACAGAGGGCGAGTGCGCCCTCCCACACTCCCCTGAGCTTCAGTCATGCCCGCCCCCCACTCAGAGTGCATCCGGTTAACACTGAGCTTTGATTTTACTTGATTAATCTAGAAGCTGACATGGAGGTCCAGACAGCAGGATCGAGAAAATTGTGCTATGAAAGGCAAGCATAAAGTGAGTGCAGTGGACGGGTGCCTGCGCAGTCCCTCTTGGTGGCCTCGCCACCATGACATCACCATAGGAGATGTCTGACCGACCTGTAATTATTTTTACTTTAGGATGAATGTCACAACTTCATCAAAGTCTTTGTCCCAAGAAATGATGAGATGGTTTTTGTCTGTGGCACCAACGCTTTCAACCCGATGTGCAGATACTATAGGGTAAGTGTGTTTTACATGATGATACTTTTTTCTCCTCAACTAAAATTTCTTTCACTGGTATGCTGTTAGAGTTGAACCTTCCCCTCTGTAACCCATAGATTTGTCTTATCTCTGTTATGAGAGAATATGAAACAGAATCCCTCAAATAGAAGTTCAATAGAAATAAAGCAATATTGCCTCCAAACAGGTACATTGAACAGATGTGACACAAGCTATTTTTTTTTCCTCTTGCAGTTGAGTACCTTAGAGTATGATGGGGAAGAAATTAGTGGCCTGGCACGGTGCCCGTTTGATGCCCGACAAACCAATGTTGCCCTCTTTGCTGGTGAGAAGCTACAGTGTGTATTGAATATCGCTGATAAATGACATTGACAGTGCAAAGGGAATTTAAAGGAAGACAAAAGCTCACATCTTGGATATATACTTTGACACAAGCATTTCAAAGGGCAAAGCCTAGGAACAAATTATTAAGAAGAATGGGTGAAAAAACAAAAAACAAACAGGTGTATTTCAGTGACTGGTATATGTATTCTTACACGTGGCTCTGTCATTAATTAAGTCTCTGACCCTCAATGCATTGCTTAATTTTTGGTGCTTAGATCCCTCACCTGTAAAATTAGGTAATATCATAGGACAGCCAGTTAGAGGTTGAGGATGAGCGCCAGTGTAGTTTATTGCATAGCTAATGGTGCCAGGTGAAACACTGCAGACGGTAGCCGTGCTAATACTCCATAGGTAATCATGGTTATTTTACCAAATTATAACTTTGGTTTCAGATGGGAAACTGTATTCTGCCACAGTGGCTGATTTCCTGGCCAGTGATGCTGTCATTTACAGAAGCATGGGTGATGGATCGGCCCTCCGCACAATAAAATACGACTCCAAATGGATCAAAGGTACCTAAAGGAGCATTGCCATGGTGTTGGGGGGTGGGGGAGGCATGGTTAGAAAGGTTTAAGTGGGAGCAGCAGCCAAGGCCAACAGGAAGTTCAGAGCATAACTTTGCTCATCTCGAAAAAGCACATGGTGTTTTGCTTATTAAACACGACATTGGCAGGGAACGAACAGACTTGTAGATGTGTCAGGGAATAAGTCCATCCAGGCAGTTATGCAAGTGGCCAAAGCAAAAGTAAACAACTAGACGCCTTGTCTTCGTGTGTCCAGTTGTCTAACTCCAAGTGCTTACAGCAGTACCCCCCATACCACAATGTTACCGTCCCGTACACGGCGCCTCCTTTTGGGGCTTTATTAGTGAGACTCGATGAGTTCATATTTATAGAGTCATCTTGCTCATTAAATTCTGAAAATCAAGGGTTTTTTTAAAATTCTCAATATGAGATTTTCTTCCCTAGTTAAATAGGTTAATGAATAAATCTGTTGAAACAAAGACCTTTGCTGCAGCTCAGTTCCCTGCAGGCCTTTTTTTTTTTTTTTTTTTTTTTTTTTTTTTTTTTTTTTTTTGCAGTCCATTAGCTGACTTGAAAGACTCAGGCTCTTGAAGCTTGAACACACCCATATCGGGACTCCTTACAATCGTGCTCCAAGTGTAGTTATGCAACAGAGCTGGCAGTTGGGGTCTTACACTAATTGAATCGTCCTTTATGAGTGGTTTGTTTTCAATCTCCTTTCAGAACCACACTTTCTTCACGCCATAGAATATGGAAACTATGTCTATTTCTTCTTCAGAGAAATCGCCGTGGAACATAATAACTTAGGCAAGGCAAGTATATGTGCTTGATGTGCACTGTGGACTTAAACTGAATGAAATCCCACCCACTTTGAAAGAGTGACAGGTGCTCTCCTGGGCCGGTTCAAAGCACTCGCTTCAGTGCGTTTAAGGACGAGTCAGGGAACTGGGTTGCTGATGGTACAGCTAACTGCTGGGAAACACCTCACAATGCCCAGAGTGGGAACAGCTGCCTCCTCAGGCTTTCAAAAGCTTTCATATTTTTATTTCTATCACCATAGAAAGTGGAGGCCTTTTTTCCTCTTTAGAAAGCCATTGATAGTCTCATCCTTTCCAGTGTCAAAGGCAGAATGGAAAATGGGAACCCCTGTTCAATTCGGAGTGTTTCTGTGAAAGCCCATGTGCTCCTTAAGTACTGTCGACTCTTCTACGACCACATTCAAGAACTGTGCATTTTATTAGTCATATGAGGAGCAGTAGACGAAGTCAGAGGCAGAAGCACTGGCGTGATTTTCACTCAGCCAGGAAGACAGATAGCTCAGGTCTCGGGGAGCGTGTTTGGCAGCTTGGCAGTACAGGGAGGAGGCGGCTTGTTCCTCTGAGCCAGACATCTCTTTTCCTTTGTTTCCTTTGGTTTCCGTGTGTGTCCCTCCCCTGAGTGGCAGCATTTTGTTCCCCCCCCCCCCGTGCTCACAGTCTCATGGCTCGGTTCTTGTCTCTGTGCAGGCTGTGTACTCCCGAGTGGCCCGCATTTGTAAAAACGACATGGGTGGCTCACAGCGGGTCCTGGAGAAACACTGGACTTCCTTCCTGAAGGCTCGGCTTAACTGCTCAGTCCCTGGAGATTCCTTTTTCTACTTCGATGTTCTGCAGTCCATCACAGACATCATCCAAATCAATGGCATCCCCACCGTGATCGGGGTCTTCACCACGCAGCTCAACAGGTGGGGACAAGCAGAACCCGAGTCCCCGCCACCCCACGGAGGCTCTGTGCTCCCCGTGGGAACTGGGCATGGCCCCCACTGTCATCCTCGTCCTCATGGTTTTCTTCCCCCTTTTCAGCATTCCTGGCTCTGCAGTCTGTGCCTTTAGCATGGACGACATTGAGAAAGTGTTCAAAGGGCGGTTCAAAGAGCAGAAAACCCCAGACTCTGTTTGGACAGCGGTTCCTGAAGACAAAGTACCAAAACCAAGGTAAAGAAAAGACATGAAGGTGTTGGTATTGAACAGCCTCCCTCCCACCAAGAACATTGGAGCCATGTTCTATCTATCTGTCATCCAACTTCCCACCCCAGCAGGCCAATCCTCTGAGACAGGCCTCACAAAGCCAATAAATGTTATCCCTGTGCATGTGGCTGTGCAAAAGCCCATGGAATTCTGGGAAATGGCATCACTCCTCTTGTTTTTCAGCCCCTATTTCCTCTCTCGGCCTCTTCTCAGCAGAATGTGTGCTTACTCCTTAAATCCAGTATGTGAGGGAGAACAATCGAAGGTTTCTGCTTCCTTTTCAGGCCTGGCTGTTGTGCCAAACATGGCCTCGCGGAAGCTTACAAAACCTCCATCGACTTTCCAGATGATACCCTGTCTTTCATCAAGTCCCACCCGCTGATGGACTCCGCTGTCCCACCCATTGCTGATGAGCCCTGGTTCACAAAGACTCGGGTCCGGTGAGACAATAGGCCAGTCTACTCCCACCCATTTCTCTTCCACAGGTCTCCGGATCGGACTGACCTGCCTCTTTTCCTGCTCTAGGTACAGGCTGACAGCCATCGAAGTGGACCGTTCGGCAGGGCCGTACCAAAACTACACAGTCATCTTTGTTGGCTCTGAGGCCGGCGTGGTGCTTAAAGTTTTGGCAAAGACCAGTCCTTTCTCTTTGAACGACAGTGTATTACTCGAAGAGATCGAAGCTTATAACCCAGCCAAGTAAGTATGTTTTGGGAGAACGCTCTTTAGCCCTGCTCAAAAAAATGATGGGTGTCTAGCTTATCTGGCCATTTTTCTTTCAGACTCCTGAATTAGCGATTTTTTTTACATGTTCCATTTGGGTTTTATTTCTTCGTTTATTATTTACCTCCCCCATAGAAGTGCTTTTCAGGATTGTTTGTTTTCCTAAGCCCACTGGGGCCAGGAGGGCGAACAGCTGATGAGTTTAAAAATAAGGCACCCCTCCTTCCTTTCTCACCTGTGAAAACGAGAACATTTTAGCACCGTCTTACCTTGCAGATCTATTTCGGGATGCTGCATGTGGCACAGTTGGTCGTAAGCATGCGCACAGAGAATATTCTCAGAGTTCAGCAAGAGAGTGTGGACGGTTAAAACACATAAGGAGTGAGCGAGGGACGTTGAATACAGGAGACACCCAGAGTCCTCTAGCATGGGAGGATTTAAAT
Organism: Rattus norvegicus; assembly: GCF_021556685.1. Lineage (NCBI taxonomy): Eukaryota > Metazoa > Chordata > Mammalia > Rodentia > Muridae > Rattus > Rattus norvegicus. The sequence goes on from NC_141536.1 coordinate 111,627,521, forward strand.
GCGTTAGAATGCCATCCTCCTCCTCTCCTAGAATCGAACCAGTCCTTCACAGCCGCAACCCCATTCGAAAGCAATTTTTTTTAAAAAGACCCTTTGTCCAGCTGGAAATGTAACCAGCTACACAAAACCATAGCGCTATATCCCACAATTATAATTTCTCAAATTATAATTTGTTTTGGTTGAGCCGCCAAATTGCACCTCTTACATCGTTGGTGCAGGCTTGACTTCAGTGTATGTCTTCAAAATGTAACCACCAAATAGGTGCAGCGCCGAGAGTGAGGAGGACAGGAAGGTCGTCTCGTTACAGCTGGACAGGGATCACCATGCTTTATACGTGGCCTTCTCCAGCTGCGTGGTCCGCATCCCCCTCAGCCGCTGTGAGCGCTATGGCTCCTGTAAAAAGTAAGCTTCCTTATTCGCTCCTGCTCCCAGGGTGGCTATCCTATGCTGAGGAGGAAAATCTGCATCACGCTTTGTTTGCTTTTTCGGCAGGTCTTGCATTGCATCACGAGACCCGTACTGTGGTTGGTTAAGCCAGGGAGTGTGTGAGAGAGTGACCTTAGGGATGCTGTAAGTACACGAACCACCTAGCCATTTTCTCTCAGGGTATCAACAGCTTAAAAGTATTAAATTCCCAGCTGTACTGCTCTTCCTTTCCTTCCTTTCTTATTCTGGCATGGGGGAAGTTTTTAAAAAGAAGATCTAAAATTTGAGAGGGAAGTGAGGGTTAGGTACAACAACCCTCGAGGGCACTAGACTGTGAAGAGGGAACATCTTATTCTCTTAGGCACCCTAGCTAACCTAACGAGTAACTCGTTGGCAAGTTTGTTGAATTGTTTGCGCGCTCTCTCTCTCTGCTTACTCTCACTAACCAGTCTGTGTTCTTGGCTCTGTCCTGGTTGTCCCTTGTGTCCCTATGAAGGCTGTTAACCGAAGACTTCTTTGCTTTCCATAACCACAGTGCTGGAGGATATGAGCAGGACACCGAGTATGGCAACACGGCCCACCTAGGGGACTGCCACGGTAAGACAGACGCCTCCCTTCCCTCTGGCTGCTGCTCCCGTTGACCATGTTTGCACGCAAACATTATTTTACAACCAGCCTTTATAATGACCAGGGACACATACCGCCTAGCATTTAACTTAAAACTTCGCAAAAGCTGAGCTCTTTGGTCATGGGGGTCCATCAGAACAGATTCTGAGTTTTTCTTTTCCTTCGCCATTTGCACTTTTGTAAACAATCAGTCTAGAGAAAGATAGTGTAACCAGTAGCCTTTCAGTTTGTAGTCTTTTCTTTGGACTTCTTTTCTATTACTTGGAGTTCATAAACTTTTTTGCTCTCTTTCCATTACTCTTCACTGATGACTTGTTCCTTTGATCCCTTTAGAAAGTTTGCCTACTTCAACTACACCAGATTACAAAATATTTGGCGGTCCAACATCTGGTTAGTTTTTTTTAATTTTTTTGAATTAACAGTCTTTTCTTTCCATCGGTTCAGCATTTTCTGCCCCTCTCCCCCCTCCTTTTGCGCAGTTTGGCAGCCCTCCATTTTTCTGCTTTGACTCATAACCCTCTGAAGGTCCTGAAGGATGAGTTCTTACTCAGCCCCTCCACCCGTGTGTACCATGGAATGGTTCATCATTGACCAAGGCACATCCTTAAGAAAAGTCAAATGGGTTGACATAGACTGCATTTCAGTTGCACGCCAGCCGCCCAGCTTCCTTCTCTCGACCCTTTGCATTGTGAATGCTCCCTCTGGCCATCTATATGCCATGGATGACAGAATTGCATAATTTCCCCCTTCTCTCCCCACCACAAGGAATGAACAATACGCATTTTCCAAAAATGTGTATTTCTAAGTTTTAAAGATCCCCTTTGAATGTCTTGTGGCAATCCCAGGAATCTCTGGACGTTGTGTTCTCAGTGGTGTGAAAGAACCTAGCTTCAGTTGAATGAAGCTGGATTTTGATGTACAAAGATTACAGTGGGGTCTTCATGCACATCTGTCTGTGTTTGTTTACCAGTCTCTCTCTGTAACTATTGGATCAGTCTATACTGTGTCTAAAAGCATATGCTTACATGTTCGTGGAAATCTACTAGGTTAAAGCTCGTAATAGACACAGAAAGGTTCGGTTGCTCTTCCAACCATGCTGTGTCTAGGGTTCACATCAGTTTTATCCCTCAGGGGGGAGAAAAGGATGACCTATCTCATGTGTCCCAACATTCTTATTCAGTGTATAAATACCATTGCTTGTGCATGAGTTACTGCTAACTCTTCGGAAGAAACTCCCCAGGCATTTCGGAGAACACAGCAAGGTTTGTGCTTCACTGGGGACGGAGGCTCTCAGTGCATTGAGAAACCTACAAATGGACAGGGGCCTTGGGGAAGCAGAGTGGCTTCTTAGGCAGAACAGGGTTATCAGGTCCAAGATCAAGTGTTTACTTGGACCTGACCAGGTATTTTCTAAATGTAATTCCATTATAGCTTCTCCAGGGAAGGAAAGGGTATAAAGACCCCAGCCATTCACAAAGGTCCTTTGTATGTTACGAGATACAAATAAGTTAAGCGATCCTAACAGCTAGCTGGAGAGGGCCAGAGTCAGCCGAAGTTGGGGCTTGTGTTACATTTCCACGAGGAGGCTTCAGTAGGAATGTCCACCTTCGTGTCTGTTACTTTGGAAAATCTGCATAATGTGTCTTCATTGTCAACCTCTAGTTTTTATCCTTTTGCAAGAAAAAGACTCAGTCTCGTTCCCTCAAGGGGGCTTTTTGCAAAATTCTAGGACAGGGTTTCTGAGAACATGTACTTGACTTTCAAATGCAAGGAAGCAATCAGGAAAGTCTTCTTGACGCTAGCCATGTTAATGGACATCTGTTTGCCACCACAGACATGGAGGTATCCTCATCTTCTGTTACCACTGTGGCAAGTAGCCCAGAAATTACATCTAAAGTGATTGATACCTGGAGACCTAAACTGACGAGCTCCCGGAAATTTGTAGTTCAAGATGACCCAAACACTTCCGATTTTACTGATACTATATCAGGTATCCCAAAGGGTAAGGCCTGGCCAGGCACTTCATCTCTGACTGCGTGGAAACCTGATCCCTAGCCTGGCTCTCAGAGGTGAAACTGAGTAGAACTGCAGTCCCACTGACCACGGTGACTTTGCTGTCCTGTGGTTTAAGTCTGAGTGCATTCCTGCCCAAGCCGTGGCTCCCGAGACAGCCACTCAGACAATCTAATCTGTAGTGGTTTCGCCTGCAGGTGCTGAGAGCCTGCTGAATATCGGAGGATTTTGAGGGTCACCCTCTCGATGTCCAAGGACAAAAGCTCGCAGATGACAAATACCTGCTACCAAACATTCTACCTAGGAGGCTGTCTCAGCCCCTTCTTGCTTCATCTGCAGATGTAATGTGGAAAGATGCGCAGGGTGACAAGTTGTCCAAACGCCACGAGCGGCCAAGTACAGCATAGCATTTGGCTGTAATGACTACATTTAGCCCACAATAGGTGAAGTTAAAAAGCTGTCTAATCAATTTGCTTAGAAGATTTAATACTCTAGGAAAAAACCTATCGATGCCTTTGTGTATAAGCTACGGTATCAGGTTTCCAGCCAGTTCTTATGGCACTGCCTTGTCATTTATGATTTACTTCTGTTGATTTTGTTTTGTTTTGTTTATATTTTCATTGCAAATGATTTTACAATCATTATTTCTGTTTTGATTTCTTCAATAATACCATTTCTTTGTTCTTTTCTCTTCTGGTTCTTCACAATACCATTAAGTTCCACAGTCTTGACAACTGATTGAAACCAACTAATATTCAAGGGCCTTATCACTAACTTAATGCCAGAGAACCTTCCCAATCCCTCTGACTCACTTATTCTGGGAGAGCCGTGTGTATAGCATGTAGCAGACTTGAATACCTCTTCACCTAACATGTCTCTAGTTGATTGTCAGATGTCTGTGGTTGCATTAAATTTTCCAATAATTACAAACTAACTCACTCTTCACTTTCTAGGTCTAACCTAAGTATTTCTCAAATGCCTCCAGATAATTTAAGGATAGTCTTAAACTAATATGTAGCTCATTACTTTCTTATGCTGTCCAGTTTTCTTACATAAGTAGATACTTCATGGGTATTTCATTCCAAGATGAAATTTCAAAACAGAACGTGAAAACCAACGCACAGGCGCATACTCGAACTTAACATTGACCAAGTACTCTCTTTTAGTTCATGACCAGTTACGTCTATGTCCTAGTTAACACAACCGTATTAGCATAGCAATTGGGCGTGATGTGTGTTTCTGTTAATTCGGACGTTTCCTTAACCCCAGCAGCAACTCTTTAATCCCAGTTTAAGAATTAGGTGAGCCTCCTAAGGTACACGTTGTTTTCTGAGCTGTTCTAACTCTGCTTTTTAGATAGAAACTCTTAAAATCCCTAACAACTGCTTGAGAGACTGAGTGAAAGGAGAGAGAAGTATATACCAAGGACTTGGAGGGTGGGGTGGGCAAACATATATGTTTCTGGAAATTTTATTGTGAATTCAGAGGGTGGGATACTGTGAAAGTTTGGTATGTACTCGCTCCTGTAAGCTAGGCATGTGGGAAGTTAGAAGGAAGTGTTGACGCAGTATTAGCCGTTCTATAGCTCATGTTGTTAAGAGCACTCCGTTCAAAGACTTTGCATGTGTGTTGCAGGTGTACGGTGGGAAGTCCAGTCTGGAGATTCCAACCAGATGGTCCACATGAATGTCCTCATCACCTGCGTGTTTGCAGCTTTTGTCTTGGGCGCGTTCATCGCAGGAGTGGCTGTGTACTGCTATCGTGACATGTTTGTTCGGAAGAACAGAAAGATCCATAAAGATGCAGAATCGGCCCAGTCATGCACAGATTCCAGTGGAAGCTTTGCCAAGCTGAATGGTCTCTTTGACAGCCCCGTCAAGGAGTACCAGCAGAACATCGATTCACCCAAACTGTACAGCAACCTGCTGACCAGTCGGAAGGAGCTGCCTCCCAACACTGATCCAAAGTCCATGGCCATGGACCATCGAGGCCAGCCTCCAGAGCTGGCTGCTCTCCCCACGCCAGAGTCCACACCTGTACTCCACCAGAAGACCCTGCAGGCCATGAAGAGCCACTCCGATAAGGCCCATGGCCATGGTGCTTCAAGGAAGGAACACCCCCAGTTTTTTCCTTCTAGTCCTCCACCCCATTCCCCGTTAAGTCACGGGCATATTCCCAGTGCCATCGTTCTTCCAAACGCCACTCATGATTACAACACATCCTTCTCAAACTCTAACGCTCACAAAGCCGAAAAGAAGCTTCAGAACGTTGATCACCCTCTCACAAAGTCATCCAGTAAGAGGGAACACCGGCGCTCTGTGGACTCCAGAAACACCCTCAATGATCTCTTGAAGCATCTCAATGACCCAAACAGTAACGCCAAAGCCATCATGGGAGAAATCCACATGGCCCATCAGACCCTCATGCTGGACCCAGCGGGACCAATGTCTGAGGTCCCACCCAAGGTTCCTAACCGGGAGGCATCCCTATACTCCCCCCCCTCAACACTCCCCAGAAATAGTCCAACCAAGAGAGTAGATGTCCCCACCACTCCTGGGGTCCCAATGACTTCTCTGGAAAGACAAAGGGGTTATCACAAAAACTCCTCCCAGAGGCACTCTATATCTGCCGTGCCTAAAAACTTAAACTCACCAAACGGTGTTTTGTTATCTAGACAGCCGAGTATGAACCGTGGAGGATATATGCCCACCCCAACAGGGGCGAAGGTGGACTATATTCAGGGGACACCGGTGAGTGTCCATCTGCAGCCCTCCCTCTCCAGACAGAGCAGCTACACCAGTAATGGTACCCTACCCAGGACGGGACTAAAGAGGACACCATCCTTAAAACCTGATGTGCCACCAAAGCCTTCCTTTGTTCCTCAAACCACATCTGTCAGACCACTGAACAAATACACTTACTAGGCCTCAAGTGTGCTATTCCTGTGTGGCTTTATCCTGTCCCTGCTGTTTCGAGGAAGCTGTGAGGGTACCTTAAGACGAGATACCTGCTTGTGTTTTAAGAGAAACAAGTAGCCAAAGAAACTCTGTAACTTTGGTAACACCAGAACTTGCCACATGTAGCTACTACAGCAAGGCTTCTGTGTACTTGCGGGAAAGGAAGGGAGGTCCTGCTCATTCCACGTCTTTTGTTTGAAGCCGAAGGGCTGTGTAGCCCGGAAGGGCTCCCTTCGCCAGTGTGAAGAACTGACACAGTGCTCAGAAGACCTGAGCCAACACTTGAAATGGGTTCAGTGTAGACTGCCGTTCAGCGTGGTCTTCCCATTAAATGTGAACATTTCAATATGTATGCATTCACCTTGCCTCTTGCACAAATGTCAAAATGGAAAGATGGGAATGTCTCAAAACAAAACGAGCTTGGAGATTGCCAAGCAGTTTGCTGAAAATTCAATCTTTGGCCCAAACTGTAGCATTTTTTTTTCTGAGTGTGGCACTGTTTTTTTTTTTAATGCCACCAACAAACTGTTTAGAGGTGTGTGTGTGTGTGTGTGTGTGTGTGTGTGTGTGTGTGAGAGAGAGAGAGAGAGAGAGAGAGAGAGAGAGAGAGAGAGAGAGATATTTAGGTGCCCATAGCATCTTTTCTACTTTGGAGTGGTTTACAGTAAGCATGGCTGAACAAGAACTAAAGTCCTCCCACACCAGTCCATTGAGTTTGCCTCCCTTAAGAAATAGTCAAGGCTTCTTTGACTGTCAAGTGATGAACATAACCTATGTGATACCCAATGTCAGAACATTTAAGTGTTCTAAGTAATTTTGTGCTGCTATCCATCAGAACGTCTATTCCAGTCTTGCCAGCTTAAGAAGTTAGAGGAATGAAGAGGTATCCTTGATGTATCTACCAGTATTCAGTAGTAACATTTACCTGTCCACTGTGAATTAAAGCCTGAGGCACGCTACTCATCCTTGGACACACTTAGAAGCATTTATTTTGATTGTGTTATTTTATTTTCCATATAGAAAAACTTTTCCTCTCTTAAATCCTCTTACCCCCAACCCCCAAGGGGCAAGAGAAGGCCAAAACTAGGACAAAAGAAAGAGACAGATAGCAAAGACAGACAATTGGCTTAGCATGAAGGGTCTATAAAGCTCTCCGTGGTCCTGTCCTCCCTCTGTGTTGTGTTCTGTGAGGATTTTCTCCTGAGTCATGCAGGCAATGACAGTGAACTGTAAATACCACATGTGAGTTTACCTGGATCTGTGCATTTTGTGCCTTATTCACGAGAGTGGTAGAAGTCCCTCGGTATGCTGAGTGTTTCCGCTACAGAGCGTCATTTCCCATGTGCCACTTGTAAGTGTTTTGCAGCCAGCACCTGAAGATTTCTTACAGTCATAAAGCAACCTAGAGCGACTTGTTGTTGAACAACGCCGCCCCCCTCCCTCCAGGATCAGAAGCAGCACCCACCCTTTGCCATGACAAACATTCCACCCCTGCTGTTCTGATAATGTGCAGTCAGATGAGGGTTCCCAGGGAACGTGGCACCTGTGGAAACCATGTCGAGTCATTTCTATGTAGCTTGGCAGAGCCCACTGACGGCTGAAGGTGTGTTACCTACTGATAGCTTTGGTTAACTCACTGCTCGTCCACCCAGTCATTTACCCAACCTAATCTAGAAATTTCCACAGCCAAGGAAGGCCCCTGACCCAATCGGGCAAAGTCCAGGCGATATCTTGGGACAGTGACGACGGTATGCATTACCTGGGGGAGGACGGGGTACAAAACACCAGATCATTTTTATACAGGATGTAGAATACTGATGCAGTTGATCTTTTCCTTCAAGAACATGCTTTTCTATTGGGAAAAAAAAATGATTCCCTGTGATCTCTTGTAAGCTCTAAAGCTGAAACACTTCAGCTTTGCAACTAAAAATATTACAGTTTAATAATCAATTAAACCAACCCACAATAAGCACTACACATCTGCCACCCACCACCTTGTTCGCATTCTCCTTACCAATATTAATCCCAGCGTGGTAACTCTGTGTGACGCCCCTCCCCTGATAACATTTTGTAACATTGTGCTGCCTTAGAGTTTGTACTGTGAGTTCTATCAGTATTTATGTTGAAATTTCTAACATGGATTCTAGTCTCTATTCTGTTAATTTAATTTTAAATGCTTTATCCATTTGTGCAAAGGTAAACACAGATTGTATCTTTTTTAATGGTACGGCATAAAAAAAAAATAACCCTGAAGTGAAGTGGCTCTATACTGTTTTATAGAGTCCTTTAACGTGTATAGATATCTTGTAAACTTGTATTGTGGATGTGTAAATAATATGTACTTTGGGTTTTTAACACCGCATGTAAAGTCAAAATAAAATATCCAAGTCATTACATCATCCTGCCTTTCGACATTATGCGTGGGTTTATACGGCATCGTGCTTTTATGATAGTCATGCTGTATTTATTTCAAAGTCTAAGAACATATTCTTCCCTTGAAATCTTGTTTACCTCGTCACATTATGCTCCATTCTCTCCTTGGAAGACTATTGTTTAAGACCGGAGCCAGAAATAAGACAGGCAGTTCAGAAAGCCCCATGATCATATAGCCCTGTGTCCACAGCCAAATGCTTATCTTGGGCTTTGATTGAATTAAAGAGAGATTTAGAGTTTCCACCTTCTGGGCTGGGGAGATGGCTCAGTGGGTAGAATGCTTGATGTGTACTCATGAGGACCAGAGTCTGAACCCCAGCAGTTTGAACTTAGCCCAGTAGCACTCCATCAGACCAGAGCTCCCAACTGAGAGGGAGAGGAGAACCCCCAAACAGACGGACTCTTCTAGTGTAGACTGGTGAGCAAGAGACCATGCCTCAATCATAGTGGAAGATGCACCACCTGTAGCCATGATTGTTCTCTGAACTCCACACATGCACCGTGGCATGCATGCATCTACACACAACATGCTCACACATACACACAACACACAAAGATACCACGCAAAGAATTCATGATTTATAACATAAATGTACTTTTAGTTCAGAATTGTAACTGGCAAACTGTTCTTGCTGTTTGATATATCGAAGGCTTCCACCCCACTGCATAGAAAGTGGAAGTAGGATTCTGTGGCATTTCCCTTAGTATGTACCTGGCTGGGGGGCGGGGGGAGGAGCGGTAAGGGTGAGCCACCAATGGCCCTTACGGGTGGGCACAAAGTCATCTCTGATACAGTGGTCATATTGCCTCTGCCTGTTTCGTTCCAATGGCTTCTCCTGGCCAAAGCCTACCTGCAGCTCTTCTAAGGCCTTTGTAGGAAAACCTCAGTAGCATCTTAGGCTACAGTGTCTTGGAGCAGCAGACACTGACATAGCCCATCAAGGGCTTCACCCTTTTCATGGTGTTCACTGATATGCGCTCCCTTCACTCCCTTTATATATGCAACAGTCCAGAGAGTGAGGAGTCACAGAAATCTGACCTATGGCTATAACTCAGTCAACTACTTGCCTTCTATGCTGGTTTCCATTCCCAAGAATGAATAACAGAGTATGTGTACCTCCATGCCTGCAGTGGCAAGATGATCAGAAATTCAAGACAATTCTTGGACAATACTAGGATCAAGGCGAGCTCAAAAAAAAACATTTCTTTTAGGAATCCTTACAAAATAAGCTAGTGAAAGTATTCATTTTTGTAGGTAGCAGCTCTGCAGCAGTGTATAGCATTCTGAAGGCTTCCATCAAGCGTGGACAGTGAGGGAGGGAGTCATCGTGTCTCAGAAAAGAACGAGCAGGAGTCTGGTAGCTCCATTTGGGCACTTGATGGGAGGACATAAGAGAAATGTGTCATTGGCTGAATCTTAACACCACATTACTTCCTCCTGTTGTAAACATTTCCAGGATATTGCTGCTGCCCGTGTTATGGACGGTCCTTTTTCTAGGTCTATTGGGCCTTCTTTCCTAAAAGTGCATCCTCTACCTACCCCCTTTTCATAGGTGTTCCTAGCTGTTCTCGTCATAAACCTTGATGGTTTCATGCAGGCTGTGGATTGAAAAGTAAATTTCACTTTCCTCTTCAGTGGAGTTATAGTTCCCTAAAACCATGTCTATGAATCCTCAAGATGGATACTCAGATCCCAATGGAGAGCAGTACAGCAAGGGAACTTGAGGATTTTTCAGAAAATCTGTTGTTAAGCTACTGAGTAAAGGCACAAACACAAGTACCCAAGACAGAACACCCATGCTCCTGTTCCAATGCACTAACTTAGATTTCCCTGGGAAGTGGCAGCATTGAAGTCTAGAGAGACATGGAATGCAGAGAGAGAGAGAGAGAGAGAGAGAGAGAGAGAGAGAGAGAGAGAGAGAGAGAGAGAGAGAGAGGAGGGAGAGGGAGAGAGAGGAAGAGAGAGGGGAGAGAGAGAGAGGAAGAGAGAGGGAGAGAGAGAGGAAGAGAGAGAGGAAGAGGGGAGAGAGGGAGAGAGAGGGGGAGAGAGAGGAAGAGAAGGAGAGAGAGAGAGAGAGAGAGAGAGAGAGAGAGAGAGAGGAGGGAGAGGGAGAGAGAGGAAGAGAGAGGGGAGAGAGAGAGGAAGAGAGAGGGAGAGAGAGAGAGGAAGAGAGAGGAAGAGGGGAGAGAGGGAGAGAGAGGGGGAGAGAGAGAGGAAGAGAAGGAGAGAGAGAGAGAGAGAGAGAGAGAGAGAGAGAGAGAGAGGCTAATTGAGCATCTCTCAAGTCAGAGAGTGACATGGTAACTTAAATACTGCTCTGGAAGCAGAGGGATTTACCTTCCTGTCATCTAAGAGGGGTCACTTTTTCATTTTCTTTTGCCCTCTCTTCCCATATCCTCTGTAGATTGTGGCAAAGAACAGCATTTCCAGAAAGCCCTCCCTGCACCCACGGCTGAAGAACTGTGGATCTGACTGACTATCGCTTGAGCAACTAGGCTACTTACGCGATCTCATTTTTGAACACGGACAGTTTGGCATTTATTTCTCTGACAGTTCTATGGTCTCTGTCAACTCTGTAATTCTATTTCTTATTTTATGAATGTAGGGTTTAACTATTCTCACTCAGCAGCTTGCTTTGTAGGCCATTTATGAATGTGTGAGGCCTGTTCCCTCTTAGATGAGCAATATATGTAAGATTAGCAATAAAGTAAGACATGACAAACAATGCACTTTAAGCTATTTGACTCGGATCTATATTTGATGTTTACTCTTTTTGCATATATAACATGTTAAACACCTAAATCTCTGTCAGCGTTTCGATCTTTATCAAATATTTTAATATCATAAACAACAAGGAATGAACCTATAATAATATCAATCTCTAACTCATGGAGGATTCGTGCAGGGGAGGAAGAGAGAGGGTGCATAATGTCTGGTCATTCAGACCATGAATCAACTAGCATCCACATACAGTAGAGAACAGCATACTTCTATGCTCTGTCTTATGATATAATTCTTTTTAAAATTAGGTATTGATTATAGAGTGATTAATCTCTGGAATACTGTCAGGCTATGCTGGGTTTGTATAGTGAATAGAAATATAAAATGAAGTGCTATCATACAACGTATGTATTATTTCCTGGGGCTTTTGAGCCATATTCAGTTAATCATTAACAATTTTAAATTTTTTTGTTTTTATTCTTTATACACATTGTATCCCAACCACAGCTTCCCCTTCCTCCATTCCTCCCAGTTACCCTCCTCCTCTCTCCTCCAGATCTACTCCTCCATTTCCCTTCAGAAAAAAAATAGAGCAATCCTCCCAAGGGTACCAAACAATCGTGGCATTCAAGCTACATTAAGGCTAGGCACAAACCCCAATATCAAGGCTGAACGAGGGGACCCAATAAGGGGAAAAGGGTTCCAAATGCACTCAAAGTGTCAGCGATGTCTCTCACTCACATTGTTAGGAGCACCATAAGAGCAGCAAGCTTTGCAACCACAATATATATGCAGATGACGGCGCTCAGACCCATCAGTGATTGTCGCTTCAGTCTGTGAGCCCCAATGAGCCCTGCTTAGTAGATTCTGTGGGTCATGTTCTCCAGGTGTCCTAGACCTTTCTGGTGTTTAGAATCTTTCCTCCCCTTGATTGGAAGGTTTCCCTGGCATCACCTAGTCTTTGGCTGTGGGTCACTGTATCTGCCCCCATCAGTTGCTGAGTGTTCTTTCTTATATGAATATAGCAGACTATCATTAGGAATCATTTCATTGACATACATACATACATACATACATACATACATACATACATACATACATACATTTATTTACTTTGGCCAGTCATATTTAGTTCTATCCTGGGTTTCTGGAGTGCCCAGCCTCTGGTTATTGACCATCCTTGCAATAGTAGGCATGGGCTCTTTTATGATGGGGCCTCAGGTTGGACCAGTCATTGCTTGGCCACTCTCCAAAGGTCTGCACCACCATAACCAGGAAGAACATATTGTGAGTCAAAGGCTGGGTTGATGTCCCAATCTCACTGCTGGCAGCTTTGCCCGGGGCTCTGTGTTCATTACTAGGAGACTTCACAAGAACCACTCTTGTACATTCCAGGGAGTGCACTGCACTCGATTTCTACATCACTTCTCAAATGCCCAAGTCCAGTTATCTCTCCCAGTACTCTCTCCTCCATCCCCATCCACCTCCAGTCTACCTGCAAAATCTATTCTCTTTCCTTTTCGAAGGGAGATCCATTCATCCCCCACTAAGCCCTCCTTCTTACTTGGCCTCTCTGGGTCTGTGGATAGTAACCTGATTCTAAGCTGGTATCCACTTATAAATGAGTACATATCATGTTTGTCTTTCTGGGTCTGGGCTACACACACAGGTTGACTGTTATCTAGTTTCATTTATTTGCCTGCAAATTTTATGATGTTCTTGTTTTTTGTTCCTGGTTTTTTTTTTTTGTTTGTTTGTTTCTTTTTTTCGGAGCTGGGGACCGAACCCAGGGCCTTGCGCTTCCTAGGCAAGCGCTCTACCACTGAGCTAAATCCCCTACCCCTGGTTTTTGTTTTTAACAGCTGAGTAATACTCCATTGTGTAAACATATCACATTTTCGTTATCCATTCTTCATTTGCGGGGGCATCTATGTTGTTTCCAATTTCTGGCTATTATGAATAAAGCAGTTATGAACATAGTTGAGCAAGTGTCCTTGTGGTAGGATAGGACATCCTTTGGGCATATGCCCTAGAGTGACACAGCTGATTCTTAAGGTAGATCAATTCCCAATTTTCTGAAGAACTTCCATATTGATCTCCATAGTGGTTGTACAAGTTTCTACTCCCACCAACAATGGAGGAATCCCCCACTTCCTCACCAGAGCTGTCACTTGTGTCACTTGTAATCCTTGCCATTCTGACAGTTATGAAAGAAATATCAATGTCATTTTGATTTGCATTTCCCTGATTGCTAAGGATGTTGAACATTAACATTTTTTTAAATGTTTCTGAGCCATTCTTTGTTGAGAATTCTCTATTTAGAGCTATACCTCATTTTTTAATTGGATCATTTGGTTTGTAGATGTCTAGTTTCTTGAGTTCTTTATATATTTTGGACAATAGCCCTCTGTCAGATGTGGAGTTAGTGAAGATCTTTTTTCCATTCTGTAGGCTGTCATTTTGTCCTACTGACTATGTCCTTTGCCTTACAGAAGCTTTTCAGTTTCACAAGGTCCCATTTATTAATTGTTGATTTTAGTGCCTGTGCTACTGGTGTTCTGTTCAGGAAGTTTTTCCTGTGCCTAGGGATGAGTTCAAGGCTATTCCCTACTTTCTCCTTCATTGGATAAGTGTATCTTGTTTTAGGTTTAGATCTTTGAGCTACTTACACTTGGATTTTGTGCAAGGTTATAGATCTATTTGCATTCTTCTGCATTCTGACATCCAATTAGAACAACCCCATTTGCTTTCTTTTTTCCATTGTGTATTTCTGACTTCTTTACCAAAAATCAGGTGTCCATAGCTGTATAATTCTTTTCGAGTAAGAGTTAGCATTTCAGTTTTCAAAGATTTAAATTCAATGAAGTTTTGACATCTATGGAAATATAAAGGATAGTCAATTCACAAATGAAGACACATTCACATATAGCCATATTCATGCCCAGCCCACAAACGCATACCTTCTGATAAAGGACTATGGCCTCGTTCCAGTATTCCATTACAGAAAGGAGGAGCCACAGAGACAGAATGGTCATAGTGTTCAGGGTTACAGGCCAGTAGGCCACTGAAAATCAGCATTCACTGAAGCCAGTCACATGCTTGGCCACTGTATCATACATTTCCCATCAATCACTAGAAGAGAAAAGGCATGACTGAAGTTCTCATTGAGTAGGTAGAACACAACCAAGCAGGGTGGTAAGAATAATGCTCCAGGGAACTAAACTGGTGCGCCAAATTGCTCCCACCTGAGGCTCTGTCAACAAGTCAGATTGTTGCCTTAAACTATCAGAGGGACCGTGGAGGTGGAGGTGGGGCACTGACTGCGTATTTAGAAAATTTGTTTTGACTTTTTTTTTTCATAGTGTGCTGAGGTTGCGTATTGGTAGTTAAACACGTTGTTTTCTGATAATTTGGACCAGCTTTCTGGTAGGCCGGAACAGATATGGTGACTGCCCAAGAGTCATCTCTTCATCTAGGTGGCAAAGCCTGATCAGAGAGTGGTACCTTCGAAGGCTAATAAGCTTTGTTGAAGCAAATGCCCTAGACTGGGAGAAGAAAAAGTGTACAGTCTCTTAACATTGCAAAACAGTTTCCCAAGTAAGAGGATTCGAGTACACTTCAAACTCTCTCAACGGGTGTCAGGGACAGCTTGAGGGAGCTGGAAAGAGAACAAGGAGTTCCTAGGATATTCTGGCAAATTCGCAATCCTTGAGTATTACCTAGCATTTAGGTATAGCAAGGTTCAGAAGTCCGTGACATCTTGAGTTGAGAGACTTGTCATTCCCTAGGTCCAGCAATCAGACTTTGGTTGGTCAGGATATACTGGGATGGTCCATAAAAGGAAGATTCCCATAGAGCTGATGTCAGCCTCTTCCAGACATAGGTTAAAGTTACCCATGAATCAGTTAGTCCGTGATGTGTCTAGGCTTTAGTAAATGATTATTCCTGATACCTATGGAGCTCACCTCCAAAGAGATCACAAGGTTTGCTTAACTTAGATGAGTATGCAGCACAAATGAAAGAAAATGTGAAACTACTAGAACGAAGACTATACTGTGTTGGTATCCAGAATCTGGGCAAATAGCTGAGGTGCATATTTAAAGCGTCAAAGTAGTCCTGGCAGATTCTCCCAGCATCACTCAGTCCTTTCCTGGCATACCTGACCCTCTACCCTGAACTTTCCAGCCCAGGGACTGGGCTTTCTCTCCCCAAAATGGTCGTCTTCCTCCTCCTCCTCCTCCTCCTCCTCCTCCTCCTCCTCCTCCTCCTCCTCTTCCTCCTCCTCCTCCTCCTCCTCTTCTTCTTCTTCTTCTTCTTCTTCTTCTTCTTCTTCTTCTTCTTCTTCTTCTTCTTCTTCTTCTTCTTCTTCTTCTTCTTCTTTGGA
This sequence comes from Rattus norvegicus, assembly GCF_021556685.1. Taxonomy (NCBI): domain Eukaryota; kingdom Metazoa; phylum Chordata; class Mammalia; order Rodentia; family Muridae; genus Rattus; species Rattus norvegicus. The sequence goes on from NC_141536.1 coordinate 111,643,083, forward strand.
TTTCCTCTCTCCCTGTGTGAATACACTCTTTGCTCTCCCTTCTGTCTCCCTCCCAAGTGCTGCTTTCTTGGCCTTGTTCTTGAACCTACCCAAGAGCAACTTTCTAATAAACCTGACTTTATATACTCTAATCTAGTTTAAATTGGCTCATTTCACTGGCAAATAGTTTATCACAATATAATTCAAATTTATTTTTTCACATATATATATATGTGTGTGTGTATATATATATAAATATATGTGTGTGTCTAGAAAGAAACAAAAATACTAAACTGTTTATAATCATTAAAATGGAAATACTTTTTAAATATGCTTCTTTCAAATATGTATTTTTAATTTTTGTAAGTTCTTATTCTGTTTGCTTCATAAAAGTAAAACAGACATCCTAGAGAAATCTAATTTTGCTTAGTTAATTGGTCTCAAGAAATGATGAACTCTGTCCCCTGAAAACCATCTGCCTAACAAGTCAGTGTGTCAGGCAGCGAGATAACAGTGTGTGAAGCTCAGTACCACCTGATTGCTAAAACATCTAAACAGAGCATGTCTGTCAGCTGGAGATGCAGGACTCTGAAGTACGCCAAGACAACAAAGAACAGGAGAGAAACTGAGCTGGGCACTGTAACCTGTATTCATAACCCTGGGGAGGCAGAGGCAGGAGGATGACTCCAATTCAGCACTGGTCTACAAAGCAAGTCCCTGAATTGCCAGACAGACTCTGTGTTTCAAAATAAAAAAGTTTGTGGGGACCCTGGGAGAGCTGAGAAGTCTTCACGAAGTGGAAGATTCTATACAGGCCTCATCCATCTCCCTGTCTGGAAGACTGTCTGGAAGGTCAATGATTCAGAGACCTCTTTTCTCCTTTGTCTTCTATTCCCTGATTCAAAGCAGCTGAAGAATAGACAGCAGGTAGCTTTGAAGACAATGAGGTGATTATGGTAATGAGAACTTCAGAAAATACAAAGTAATTAGCAGCTAAATCCTCTCAGCACGCCAGTTGAAGATGTCAGAAGAGCTACACCCCTTTGCCAAACTCTCTAGGGCTTCTCCCCTCCCTACACAGATTTTTAAAAAGGAAATTTCCTCTACTTAACAAGTAGTCCCTAGGGAAAAAAAAGTCTTCATAGTCTCCTCCTCCTCCTCCTCCTCCCCCTCCTCCTCCTCCCCCTTCTCCTCCTTCCCCTTCTCCTCCTCCCCCTTCTCCTCCTTCCCCTTCTCCTCCTCCCCCTTCTCCTCCTCCTCCCTCTTCCTCCTCCTCTCCCACATTTTCCTCTCCAGAGACATTTCTGGGAAATCTTAGCTTATATAGTCCGGAAGAAATTGAAATTTTAGAAGCTAGCTCTAATAGACAAGCTCTCAATGTTTTAAAGAGTATCTTCGCAAGTAAGGTATCCTTTCTAACACACATACACATTCTCTCTCTCTCTCTCTCTCTCTCTCTCTCTCTCTCTCTCTCTCCCTCTCTCTCTCTCTCTGTCTCCCACCCCCTCCTCCTCCTCCCCCCTCCATCTGTCTGTTACCTTGCCCCATGTGTGTGACATGTACCTGTGCCCATGCATCATGTGTACACATGGGAGTCCAAGCATCTAGAAGCCATGACATGTGGCTTCCCAATCTCTTCTCCATCTTACATTTTTGAGACTAGGTCTCTCATTGAACCTAGAGTCATATCTTTGTTCAGGTTAGCTGACTCCTTAATCGAAGGGCACCGAGGTTACAGAGGTATGCAATTGTTTTAGGGGTTTTTTTTGTTGGTGTTAGAGATGCAAGAAAGACCCTTTACTGACAAATCCATCTAAGAGTAACGAAGACAGGCCATTCTGCCTTAGAAAGCAAGCAAGGAAATGCAAAGCCCTCCATGCCTTGACAACTTTGTACAGTTGCTAACTCACTTGGAAGACCTCCATGTCCAGAATGTCTATGAATGAGAAGAATAATATCTTTCCTATTCCATCATTTATCAAAATTTTTCTTCCAACTGAGAGCGCCCTAAGAAACAGAATGCTGACCGTGGATGAACTAATGGGAGTAGACGGAGTGGAAATCCCCTGTCTCTGTCATTTATCTGCCTGACTATATGTTAATTTGTTTTATATTAGTGCTTTTTAAAAACCTAGTTAGATATTAAAATCACTTGGGGAGCTCTTAAAAATGCCAATGTCTGGGCCAGATCCCAGAACAATTAAATAAAATAAATCATTATCTCTAAGGTGGATGAAGACATTACTCACTTAAAGTGCTCTTCGCTAGATTCTCAGAAACAAATACTTCTGATGAAAATAATCCTAAGTGTTTGGCCAATGGGTATATGAAGATGTGAACGTCCTGCCCCATACTCACAGGGTATATGGAAACTCATAATCTTCTCTAAGGTGAGCTTTTCACATCTTACTCTGTGATAGAATGATACAGTTTTCATGTTGCACTGAAGACTACCGAAGACCTGAGGACTCTGTATCTCAGAGGACGATGAAAGAGAGAAGTGAGTGCATCCCCTTTGCCTCTTCTGAGAATAACATCGTTTACCATTAAGGATGAGGATGTTCCTTCTGACTTTGTTCTCTATTCAAATGGTAAATAATGGATCATGCTGGCTGGTGTGTACTGGTCTCAAGTGGGACACTCAACCTTCTAAAACTACACTCTGCATTAGCCAATGGAGAGTGGATACGGTATATTTATCCCCATTAGTAGACAGTAGAATTAAGATGTCTGTGCCTAGACTTGAGAACCCTTTATTTGGTAAAAGTTCCCACTGTCAATTTTGAAAACAACAAAGGCTCAGACATGCATCAAATTTATTACCACAGCAAGTGTCTTCTATACAACCATCGAATCAACCGGGCCTTCTAAAACAGGCTTGATCACTAAACCACTTCTGATTCCTTAAAAACTTCCACAGCAAAACCAGCACAAAATGCAGTCCCCTGGGTCTTGCATAATAGGCTTTTCCCAATCTGACTCTGGCCTCAGTAAAGAGACCTCTCTTCACCTTATGTCTGTAAACCATTTTTACAGGACAGAATTGTTAGCTCAATGAAAACCTTCATTTCATCAAGCAAGAGTGTACCAGAGACCTTTTAAGGACCATATATAGTAGACTAGCAACTGGAGATTCAAAAATGATCAACACAGGTCTCTCACATGAGCCCAAGTGAGAGCACCAACAACCTAAGGTTTACAGCACAATTGCACAGATTATCTTGAGAAAATATTAGGCAAGTTGAACATGGAAAAAATTTCCAACCTTCATAGATTCCAACTAAAGGCAATGGAGAAGCAGGAGTGTCCAGCTGACGAAAGAGAGTGGAGATCAGGAAATGTGGCAGAAAGTGCCCTAAAAGTCAAGGATAAACACACACACACACACACACACACACACACACACACACACACACACACAGGTTGCCATGTCTGCACTCCAAGCTGTGATGTACAAGAAGGGCCTCTTACCACATGCACATAATGCACAGCTGCACTGTAACCTGGGTACCCAGAACCAGCATCCTGGCCCATAGTATACCAATGAAAGAAACTAGTGATGGTGAAGAACAGAGAAGGGTGACATATTCAATATGGCCACACTGGAAAGAGAAACAAAGAAGGGGTCCAGTAATGACATGTTCAGCTTCCAGGATACTAACATGAGATTGACCTTGAGAGGCAGCTTATTGGTTAAAGGCTAGACTCAACAACCAAAGGTCAAGAGGTTGAGGTTTAAATAGAGGATGAAGTGTGGATGGGTATGGATACGAGGTTATAATTTAGCTATCTAGATCATGGTGTGCTCTGGTCACTCGCTGACTCCATTCTGCCTCTTCAAGGTGGTTCAAGACATCTTTACTATTGTCACATCTTAAGGCGATCAGTGTGGTTCTCAGAAGACACTAATGCTACTCCAGTATGGGGTGTCTCCATCGTGTATAGTAAATACTCCTGTAGGAGCAGGGGAGGTCTGTCCTATAAGGTCCTATAGCTTCTGTATAGTTCCATGGTGACTGGAGGAATGGCTAAGGATAATGAGTTATCCTTATGTTTTCAACTGAAATCAAGGAGACGGACAGGGAATGAATATGGAGAATGTTGGGTTCTCTCTTTGCTTTAAGTTAACATTTGGTCCCAAGTGAGGAGTCACTTTTTTGAAAAAGTGGTTTCTAAGTGTCTACTTCCTCGTCTTATAGAGGAAGGGCTCTGGGCTGGGAAACTGTATGGTATCTAGACAGCACTGCATCCTGTGGACAAGGAGGAGGTACCTGCCTCAGGTGTAAATAACTTGTACGTAATAATTACTAAGAAGATGAATCAGTTGTTCATACACACCGGTAATGGTAGACTCATTCTCTGTTCTAATGACAAAAAACAGGATCATGCTTTCTAAAATCTGTAAGGTGAGAATATGTCAGTAGAGGGAACAAAAAAAGCTGGACAGTGTGACAAGCAGATCTCTTGTGACAGGAATGCCCTGTTCCCTGTGCACAATATAGCATGTTCAGAATTCTGCTACGTCATGCTTTCTGCTGCTGGTTCATCAGTAAGAGGCAGAAGCAAGAGAACTGAGTTGTGGAATAAAAGGAACAGATTTTGCTGCAATTTTTTTCAATGATTTTTCTAACCTGTCAAATGGGAAGAAACTAGGAAGAGACTAAATATAGGTTAAGTATGGTGTCCTCCAGAGCATCAACCTTCCCATGTGATATTTCTTTCAAATGTACTCCTAAAAGGACACAAAATAAGCTATAAAAAAGATGCAGAGGCAAGGCTAGAATTGACAGAGGAAGTCTGGAGAGATGGTTCAGAGGTTAAGAGCACTGTCTGCTCTTTGAGAAGACCTGGGTTCAATTCCCAACACCTACAAGGCAGATCACGATTGTCTGTAACTCCAAGATTTGACACCATCACACAGACATGCATGCAGGCAAAACACCAATCCACATAAAATAAAATAAGTAATTTTTTTAAAAAGGAGAGATGGAGACTGGCCAATGGGTTCATAGTGGGCAAAGTATCAGAATGAACAATGTTTCAATCTCTTCTGGGAGCCAGGGACCCAGTGCCGTGTTCTACACATGCAGCAGAGCCTTTCCATCATAAGAGCTCTGCTTGTCACTCTGTCCAGTGACATTACCATGTTCCTTTCCTCTTAAGCTCCAAGACAGAAGACACATTTCTGTACCTGTTGCCTCCATCCACTGTGAAAGGAAGCTTCCAACACTGTCTCCCTCTGTTCTGATCACTTTAGTCAATAAAGTGGACTGGTGATAGGTGAACAGCAGAATGTTTTACCTGTGCATTCATGGGCTGTCCCTTACAGAGCATAGGACTCAGAGGACAAGGCAGAAGATTGAAGTTTGTATGATAACTCACTGGCGACTGCAAGCAATAATAGCTACTTGGGATTCTCAGAGCCAAGCTGAGAATGACAAGTCAAGAAAGGCTCAAGTAAGGATCAGCTTGGGGTCAAAGGCAGTCTTGTGATACAAAAGGCCTCCCTCACAAGATCATCTGGAATAGGAGAAGCCTGTGTTTGGCTGGACCAGATGGAAGACCCCAAACTTCTTCCCTGAGTGACTCCAGGGGAGAGAGTATCTAAGGTCCTGGTCCTGGTGCTTCTCCTCTCTCTCTCTCTCTCTCTCTCTCTCTCTCTCTCTCTCTCCCTCTCCCTCTCCCCCTCCCCCTCCCCCTCCCCCTCCCTCTCCCTCTCCCTCTTCCTCTCCCTCTTCCTCTCCCTCTCTCCCTCTCTGAATATTTAATTTGAAACACACCAAAGAACTATCTGTGTGTTAATCCCCACAGCAGTTGATGGGAGCAATCCTACAGTCCCATCAGAATTCCTTAGATTTTATCCGACTACTTCATAGCTTCCTTTGATTCTTGCTGTTTTCTGTGTACTCATCAAATCCTGTGTGTACATGCTACCTCCCATCCTTGATGGCAAACCTCTTGGTGGCAGATTCCACATCCAGTCCAGCATTTTGACCTCCTCCCGTGTCAAGCTGGTCCTGAAGTTAGTTAGACCCTCAGCACTCTGAGGCTGAGGCTGAGGCTGGAGGCGTCCTGTCAGTGAGGGACTCCTCTGCAGTTTTCTCCATTCTTCTCCATTTGGAGTCTAACACTGGCCATTGCTCTATGCCCCTCACAGGCCACAGCTTGGGAAAGGCCTACTTTGTCACTCTACACCTTGCACACAGTTGCATAACTCTCTATTACACTTGACTTGGACTACCACAATAACAGTGTGCTCTCGGTTTCTCGTGCCTATCCCAGCTAACACATTGTTTTGTCAGTGAAAATAATATCTGAATGAATTATCTTGGTGTATATGAGAGGTACAAACGAACGGTTTCATTATGACATTTCCCTGTGAACACACTATTTGATCATATCCACCCCTCTATGACTCTTTCCTAGACTTATTTACCATTCCTCTTTCACTTCCCACACCCTTGGACAATCATGTGTTTTTATTCTTCCCTAAATTCAATATGTGACAGAAAACATGAAAGACTCTTTTTAAGACTTGCTTGTTCTGCTTATCACGGTGACCTCTATTTTCATCCATTTTCCTTCAGATGACATAATTTCAGTTTTCTTTATGGCTGGATAAAACTTCATCATTTATATATGCCACATCTTACCTACTCATTCTCTGATACACATCTAGGTTGACTCCCTAATTCGGCTATTGGAATAGTGTTGAGAAAAACAGGAGCACTGGTCATTCTACAGCAAGCTGGTTTTGATTTTGCTTGTTGAATTCCCAGGGGTGGCATTAAAACAACTACATTTCTTCAGTATTTTATGTTCTCCTATCTTTCATCCCTGAAATAACCTGGGAGCTAGGTACTTTTAAAAGAAAAGTGATGTATCTAAAGTGTAAGTTGTAAAGCCTCAATACAAACGGTGCCACTCACAGGAGGCTGTCCCCACTAAGGCTCACAGTCCCATCTCAGCCACGTGCTAATGTCCACCTCTAACAAACATCCTCTTCATTGTTATTTCTTGATGGGTTTTGTGTTTATTTGTTTGTTTGATTTGTTTTGTTTGTTCTTCAAGACAAGGTTTCTGTGTGTAGCCTTGGCTGTCCTGGAGCTAGCTCTGTAGACCAGGCTGGCTGTAAACTCACAGTGATTCAGCTGCCTCTCTGCCTCCTGAGTGCTAGGGTTAAAGGCATGTGCTATCACCACCCAGCTCCTGCTGGTTTACTTTTTTCTGCGACCATGATATGTGCTTTACGGGAAAGTGCTGTCCCATTTATGGCTTTATCTCTGGAACACACTTTATTATCATGAAATAAGTGACAAATAAATTAAGAGGTCCTCTGTCTTTTGTCTCATGTACCTTTCTTTAAACTGTGCTACCTTACACAATAGCCTGACTGCTACTCCAAGTCAAGATCTTAAACCTAGCTTGTGGATTCCTTTACATCTAAATCAACTGTTTGGGCCAAGCATAGAAGTTCTCGCTTGACATTGCCCGTTCTCAGCGCTTTGGAGGTTAAACAGTTGGGTAGTGATTTGGAGGAATATATAGACTCAAAAGAAGAAAGGAAGGAAGGAACTGGACAAGAAACAAGAGATGGAAAAAGAAGGCAAAGAGGTATGCAGAATGGGTGAGAAGTGACAGTGAGACTCCTCAGGGTTACAGCTACAGGAAGAGGCACTTGACAAGTCCTGGTAAAGGGACTAAACCTGCCCCAAATCAAACAGGCAGCGAGGCACATGTCTTCCCAACACTTGGGAGACAGCCTGGTCTACAAAATAAGTTCCAGGATAGCTAGGGCTACCACCCTGTTTCAAACTAAACAAAACAAAATGATAACAACAAAACAAAACAATAATAGCCTAATGAGTAAACTCTGGTTCGATTTAAGACTGGAGTCCCCTGGTAACTCACAAATTGGTGTGAAGACTTCTGAGATCAATCAAATACATGCCACACGTTAAAAAGTAAATAAAAATAGTTGCCATTCAATAAATAAGTACCTGATAAATATTTAAAGCCAATCTACTGTTTCATTTTTGAAAACAATATTCTACATGCTAGAAAACAATATTTGCCATATTTGGCTAAATCTATTACTTATAACTACAGTATATATACATAGAATTTTTACATATTTCAACTTTAAAATATTTGTAATCATTTTATATAATGTAGTGCTGCTGTGTGTTTGTGTTTGTGTGTGTGTGTGTGTGTGTGTGTGTGCGCAGTAATACACACTTGTATAGAATATATGCTGGAGAAGGACATGAAGTCTCATGCTGTACCACTCTCTGCCCTATTTCCTGGAGATAGTCTCTTACTGAACCTGGATCTAGGCTGCTGGCTTGCTAAGTTCAGTGATCCTCTTGTCTGTGCTCCCTCCCCATGGCACTGGGGTTGCAGTTGCACATGGGGATCTGGCCAGCTTACCCATGTATGCTGCAGATGTAAATTCGGCTTCTAGTTGTTGCCTAGCAAGCACTTTTCTGTGCTGAATAACATCCTCATGGCATTCAGCAAAGCTCAGCTCTCTCTGATGGACATGACCCTTCCTTCTGAATGATCATATGAACTTTATGCTGAGCATTTCATTTTTCAAAAGGACTCTTTTCTCCACTGTATGTTCTTTACTTCCCAAATTGAATTTCCTGGTGTCATCACAGTGAGAGGTTCTTGCTGGGAGTTCTCCATAAAGAATGGGCCAACAGTCCTTAGGTGTGAGTTCTTGAGGCAAGGAACCTGGCTGGCACTTGACACATTCATGGATCTCACACAGTGTTGGAGAAGCAGGCTGGGGAAACGTGAGCTTTCCCCCCACAAGGAAATGACTCATTTCTACCACATGGCTTTGGTTAAATACAAATATAATAGTGGAGTAGCAGCAACTTGTACATTTTTGGCACTCTGTTAATTGGGCAAAAACAAATTTTTTCCTGAAAAACTGAGTGTGAAAAACTGAGTGCATAAGCAAGGATTCTCAGATCCTTGACCTTACATAGAAAGATACAGATGTGACAGTTAAATGACAATCAGATAGTATAAAGACAAGAAGAGGTCTGGAGACAACCTGTAGGCTGTTTGAAAGAGGGAAACAGCAAGTGTGAAGGCAAAAGAATAGTCAAAAACAAACCTGTCCAGCCCTGGATAACTCGTCACAACCTATCAATTGTATCAAGTGGTTTATTATTATTATTATTATTATTATTATTATTATTATTATTATTACATTTAGGTCATTTAGGTATCTAAAATCCTTGTAAATTCCATGGAATCCTTAAATCCTTAAAATCACAGAAATTTCATGTGGCCTCGAGTCAATTCCATTTGTGTTAGGGCAATAAAGTTGTCTATTACTCCATTAAGCACATTAACCTAGATATATGGCCCAAGCCAACCCAGTGTAGATAGAGTGAGCCAGTTCCTTCATCCCTACTCCTATGACCCATCCCCTTGCCTAAAAGAGAGACCTTTATAGTTGAGTTGCTACATGTGGCCTAGCCTGGTTCAGACCAGTGTTCCACAAGCATTCCAGTCTGTCACTCATCTCAAAGTAACAGCCCAATGAGCAGAAAACACACAGCTTAAGATATAACCAAAAACCTAATTCCAGATACCCAGATCTCATAGGAAGACCACAAGCAAAATGAAAACAAAGACACTACATCCCCCACTGAAAGGTTCTAACCCAAGCAGGATGACTTAGATGAAATAGAAGACACGGACTTTGAATAGCAATTGCAACCATATTCAAAAAGTTCACGAACACCTGAATGAGCTCAGAGAGACCAGGGATAAGTTGATTGACACTCAAGTGAGAAACCAACAGCTGAATGAAGTAAGGAAGTCAATTCAGGATATGAAAATCATATTCAGTAAAAAGATTGAAATGCTGAAGAAAGCATAAACTGAAATGAAGCTGGAAAAGAAAAAGTCAATTAGTCAAATGCAAATGGGCAGCTTCACTAGCAGAATGGACCAGGTGGAAGGAAGGCAGAGTTTCAGGACTAAAGGATGATACAGAGGAAGTGGAACATACACCTGAAGAAAACGATAAGTTTTAAACCCTTAAGTAGTGTTGGGGTAGAAATCTTGGCTCGCATCCGGACAAACTACAACAGGCCAACATGGTTCCACGTGGAAAGGTTTAATGAAAGAAGAGTAGAAGAGGAGAGGGGTAAAAGCTTGCCATGAGCATGTGGAGGGAAGGGGGAAGGGGAATGGGGACAAAGGGGAAGAGGAGAAGAGGGCAAGAGCAAAAGAGCAAGAGGGTGAGGAGGGGGCAAGCAGTCCCTTTTATAGTGTCAGGCAAACCTGGCTGTTGCCAGGTAACTGTGGGTGTGGAGCTTAGACAGAACGCTAACAAGTAGAACAAGAAGGAAATTTGAGATTTCATGGAAAACTGAAATCAACAAAGTATAATCAAAGCTGGGAAGAATGTAGGACAAAAGTATAGATATTATTTTTAATAAAATAAAAATAATATCATAAGAGAAAACTCCCCAAATCTCAAAAAAGATATTTCTTCTACAGAACACCAAAGAGACAGGCAGAAAAAAAAACTCATGGCACAGAGTTTAACACAAGAGCCACAAAACAAGAAAATGATGTTGGAGCTGGCACCAGAGAAGATCCAAGTCACAAATAAAGGCAGGCCCATTAGAATAATGACTGATTACAACATAGAAACTTTCAAAATTGATGGCTTGGAGAAACGTATTCCAAACTCTGAAAGGTTACAACTGTCAATAAGAATAAGAAAATAGAAACTTCCCATGATAAAAAACAAATTACACATTCATGAGTTTTGCTGTGATCTTCTTGTGGCTCCAGGATTGGAATTAACCCTGCCTCCCCACTTATAAGTCTGCAAGTATCTGGAAGACTGAACTTCAAGCATTTCCTATGGGATATAGAATCAGCTGAGATAGAATAACAGAAAACAAAACAAAAAGCACCAGAAAAAAAACAACAACAATCAGAGCCAAACTTCTACTCAACCCAAGTGGACTCATACAAAATGTACAACCAACCACTTAAGACCAGATGCCTGGCTCCCAACACAAAACGCAGACACAATATAAGAAACCAAGAAGCTATGTTTCTCTACAAAGATAATCAATCCTTTAATACTGCTCCTCAAGGAGAACAGCCCAGACGAATCTCAGGGCACAAAGTTTAAGGAATAGTTACAATGCATTCAAAGAGTTCAAGGAAGTGAATCGAGTCCTAATTGAACTTAGTGAGGACATTAATAAACCGATGGAGTGGGCTATTTGGACAATTGGTGCCCAACTTCTTGAGTTCTTTATACATTTTGAATAGTGGCCCTCTGTTGGATGTAGGATTCTATGTGGAGTCTTAATGTTAGACTCAGAAACCATGGACCAGTCAACAGAAGGCCAGGCTGGAGTTGGGTGGCTCAAAAGATCCCACCAATGTCATACAAACTGTTGCCATTTTACTTGGTTGATCACATGTACTTGGTAAGACTCCGATAATGAAAGCACCTCACAACATGGTTGCAGGACTTGGAAAGATCAAGTTGGTATTGAACTGAAAACTTCCTTACTGATGGTATTGCTCGATAGGGCATCAGGCAGGCTGACCAAGAGATAAAGCACAAGGAGTTCTTACTCAGCTGTGAACTACATTCCCAACCTACCTGGTAAGGAAGGCATGCTCGTTTGTGTAGTAGTGGCATGAATGTCTTGGGAGATAATCAACAGCAGTTTGGTTGCCTTTAAGGCTTGTTCAATAGGAGGGAAATTATCCCTGGCACTGTAAGCCAGGCCAGGAATCCATGGCGATTGAGCCCATAGGCCTTAGGAGAGATCTTAGTATTATCAGTTTGCTAGCTAAGTTGATGTAATATAACTTTTAAACACCTACCCTTATAGAATAGTTTAGAATACACCCCTCATTAAAGAGGCTTCTTTTGGCAGTGAATGGAGACTAGCACAGAAAACCAGAAATGGCCAAAGTACAGAGAATAATTGGCTGCAGTGTGCTCATCCTCAGATAGGACATCATTATTACTTCCTCTTCCCTCAGGGCTCAGGGAACACTGTGCAGGAGGAAGTGGAAAGCTTTTTAAAAGCCAGAGGTTGAAAGAATGGTTATAAAACAGTATCTCCTGGAAACCACAGGCCACTGGACTCATGAACTCTCAACAGCTGTGTATGCGACATAAGATCTACAAAGCATCAGTCTAGTCAATGTTCCAGCAGGGATGGTGGAGCTCACACAGCCCAACTCTTCCTTCAGAGGCTAAAGGTATCTGATAGCAGCTAGGGGAATGCCAGTTTTCTTCCAGGATAGGAAACTGTGGATTGTTCATGCTATAGTGAACAGCCTTGTACCCATGTGCATAAAGGTAAGTGTAACTGGACTCAATATATTATATATGTTTGCATATGTATATATTTGTATACGTGTGTATATATGGAGAGAAGGAGGAAGGAAAGGAGAGAAACAGAGACAGAGAGACACAGAGAAACAGAGGCACAAAGAGAAAGAGAGACAAAAAGAAAGTGAGTATGAAGGTAGGAGAAGGAGATGAGGTGGGGAACCCAAGAGGAGATGTCTTGGGAGATACTCAACAACTATTAATTCAGTTCTACAGGAAACCCTGGGAGAAATACATCATACTAAAGGATAAACATACCAATACGACCACAAGTAAAAGTAAGTACCACTAGGGCAGCTGAGCACAAGAAGTCTATCTAAGAGGACACCACACTGTCATCAACTTAGCCAGAATTAACACATCTTTCACATTAACTTGAAATATTAATGATTTCAACTCCTTAATAGGAAAACGTAACTAACAGCTTGGAGTAGAAAACAGGATCTTTTTTTGCTGTCCCCCACTCAAAATGTATGTCATCATCAATGATAAATAATAGTTACAACCTTAGAGTAAAAGGACAGAAAAAAATATTGTAAGCAAATGAAAGCAAGAAGTGGGCATTTTAATAGTTGACAAAATAGATTTCAAACAAAGGAGATAAAGAACCCCACTTCATATTAATATATTGAGGAAATAACATCAAGAAAATATCACAATAGTAAAATACATATACAAAATTCATGTATATCTAATTTTATAAAACAAATGCTACTAGCAATGACACCACAAATTAACTCAACCATAATAACTGGGGAAGAGTCAACATTCCTTTTTCACCAATAGACAGACTACCAAAACAAAAAATAAAATAGGCAAACACTGCAGATAAAAGACTTTATACACAAATAGGGTTTAAGTACATAGATTATTGGTAAAATATTTGAAAACTAAATTCTAGAAGACATCAAAGGGTATTGTTCAACATAGACGAGTGGACCAGGTGTAAGTACATACAGAATCCCAGTTAACTGTTTTTGTTTTATTTTGTTTGTTTATTTAACAAAGAAGCAAAAAATATACTGGAGGGAAAAAAGAGCATCTTTAGCATATAATATTCAAAAATCTGGATATCAACCACATATGAAAATAATAAAACTGGGTCCTTATACCTTACTCCACACAGATGTCTACAGAACATTCACCCTAATACTAAGGAGTAAAATGTTCTATTTTAGACCACATAGTAGGTCACAGATAAATCCTTAACAAATGTAGGAAAACTGAGGTAATATGTTGAATTCTGTCTGACCGCTATGAAATAAAGTTGGATATCCACAACAACAGAAACTACAAAAGTACACAGACATGTGGAGACAAACAGTACACTCCTCAATAAGAACTGGGTCACTGAAGAAATCAGGAAGAAAAATTTTTTAAATCCCAGAACCAAATGGCAAAGAAAATACCCCAATCCATCAACCACAACAAAGACAGTTGTAGGAGGAAATTGTAGTGCTAAACACCTAAAGCAAAATCAAACCAAACCAAACACAAAAGTAAGAAATCCCCTATAGATAACTTAAGGGTGCATCTCAAATCTCTGGGAAAAAAAGAATAAACAGAACTCAAAAGTAGCAGACAGGGCTACATCATTAATATTAAGGCAGGACTTAATGAAACAATAATAACAACAAAATAGAATTGAGGAAAACAAAGAGTTTTTAATAAATTAACCAAAAGAAAGCAAAAGAACCCTACAAATGGATAGGATTGGAGATGAAACGATGACATTGCAACAAATGCCAATGAACAAATTAAAAGCCTATATCCTATTAGGTGGAAATGTGAAAAAATGGTTGGACTTATAGGGTGTATTTGACATATTACATTCAAAGCAAGATGACATAAGTAATTTAAATGGACCTGTAACCTTCAAGAGAGTAAAACTGTAATCAAACTGTCCCAAACAAAAACAGTGAAATAAACCCTCAAAAGAAAAAAAAAAGAACCAAAAAACTCAGGACTAGGTAGACTAGGTAGCTCTTCAAAGAAGAAAACAACCTGACAGTCTTTAAATTATTCTACAAAATAGAACAGGGATCAATAGTGTGAAAATCATTTTACAAAGACACTGTTACCTCATTAAAAGAAACGCACCAAAGTAGAGAGTGCTGGTGCTTAGGAGTAACAGGTCACTGAACAAAAGAACCAGTGCCAGGAGAGAGAGCTCCATAGGAAGTATGGTTAGGAAGGCCCCAGATGTCCACAGAATACTTCAGCTTCCTGCCATTGTTCTCAGTTACCCACCAGGACTGATTGATGAAATCCCACTACTGAGAACATCATATACCCTGGATATATGACATAGAGGCATTATGGGCTCATATTTTTCAAAACCTACCTACCACCCACCACAGTTAATGGAAAGGAAAGGTTAATAGGGCAAAAGAGGATGTGCACCTATTTAGAAATAGTTCTTTAGAGTGAATCCAATCTGTTCTGTCAAGATAGCAGCACTTCAGTTCACATGTATCAGCAGCAGTGGCTTGATCTGGTCACAAATACCATTTATGAATCAGCAACAGAAAATCAATCCAGAAGAAACCACAAGGCTCTGCCAATAGGCCAAGTCTGTGGAAGTGGCAAGAAGCTGCCAGAATGCCACCAGAAGTTCTTGGTGTGTTTCTTTACATGAAGTCATGACTAATTATGGCCAGCAAGGAACAGCAAGGTGAACCAATACCATGCAGGGTCATCAGCAAAGACCCAGCATCAGCAAAGCCCAATAATGACCAACAAAGAATGGTAAGGCACACCAATACCACAGAGCATCCTCCACTGTCTGTTGGATTATGTTTATACCCTTTCCAAACATCATGTGATCTCTCAAGACTATCAAAACATCATATGACCCCTTTCCCAGCTGCTTCCAGAAAAGCATCACGTGTTTGTTCTCAGAAAAACATCCTCCCATCTGCCACTTCAACAAAAACATCCTCTCATGAGACTGTTTCCAGAAAAATATCACATGACACAACTGAGTCTCCAAAGAAATAAGATTTTCCAGTTTAAGGAATCAAACTGGAAATGAGGTGGAAGCTTTTTCGCTGTCTGCTACCACTCATAGCATCAGATGGTGCTATACTGGTTGTTGGGGTAGGAGTGGGGTAGAGATACAGCATCCATGGTCTTACTCTGCTGTGAACTCCAGAACTGTAGTATAAATCTGCCAGGTATGATGAGCCAATGACAGCCTGGCTATTATAGAACGAACGTCCTTTGCTAGAAGTCATCAATGCTTAATACTGACAACCCTGTCCAAACCCTACACCTGAAAAGGTCTTGGTACCTAGAGGAAAACCGAATTTCCTAAATGTGTTTGTTAGCTTTTTAGTGTATGAGTAATGAGTGTTTGGCCTATATGTGTGTCTATATACTGGTTCTCAAAGAGGTCAAAAGAAAGCATTGGATTCCTAAACTGGAGTTACGGATTGTTATAAGCTACCATATATGGGTGCTGGGAATCAACCCTGGGTCCCCTGGAAGAACAGTAAACACTCCTAAACTACGAAAGCATCTTTCCAGCTCCTAGGTATCTATTAAATATCTCTTTACACCAACAGGCAAACACTATCCTCAGCTTTAGTCAGAGAAGCATCCCTGAACAGAGGTGAATACAGAAACTCATGACTCTGCAGCTGCCAAGAATAAGTGAAAGCTGAGGGTTCATCCGCACAAAGACAGTGACCCCAACCCCTAAGGCTCAAGCAACATTAGGAAGAAGGGGCAGAAAGAGCATAAGGATTGAAAGGCAGGGAAAAGGCTGCTAAGTGCCATCTTTAATACAGCAGGCCATGGCAAGTAAGAAAGGCTAATGGGCAGTCTCCAGGTAGTGGACCTATGTAAGTCAGGCATAGCATTTAGTTTTATGCCCACACATTTCGTTGCGAGCGCATTAGGCTTTGATAGTTAGTTCTAAATCAGCAGCACAGAGTATGTCCTGTTAGAGTGTGCGGGGTACTAAACAGACAAAACCCAATAAATATGGGAAGTAGGTCACTGAGGGAGAAGCAGAGCTGGCAGAGGGGAGAAGGAAATAAAGGATGTTATCGAAAGAAAACAGAATACATTATATATATATATATATATATATATGCAAGAAATTGTAAAAGATCAATTTAATTAATAAAGGGGGGAATTAGCACAGCAAGATGTTTTAAGCTGCCTTCTATATATTAAATGATCTCTAGACTTAGAAGTAAAGGAGGATTTTTTTTACATAATTGTAGAGTCAGACAATGTTACAAAAGTGAAAAGATTGTGCAAAGTCTACAACCTTGTGAGTATTGTATAGCACGCTTAACTTAAGCAGTTTTGTTTTGTATGTGTTTTCAAACAATGTAGTCCCATTTAGATCATCATGCACAGGCACATCTGACTTCTGTAGTCCCAACCTCATGTAGACATGGTTGCCCTCTTGACAAGACTGATGGAGGAGGATCAAGGCTCTGAGACTAGCCTGGCCTATACAAGTTTGAGTCTAGTGTATGTTATACAGCAAGACGATCTCATGACAAACAAAACACAATAATGGACTGCAGGGCTGGGCTTCAGAGACTTGCATCAGGTCCCACACTGTTGTGTAGGTTTGAGCCTCAGCTTTCTGAGGAAACAGTAATGTCATCAGAAAGGAGCTAATATTCACTACAAATCTTTGCTTTTGTGAAAGACTTTATACCCTGTGGTAGATTCAGAGAAGGAGAGAAATACTAACTAATTCTCACCTCTGCCATTTATTAAGATATAAGTTAGTTGAAGATTTTTTGTCTTGCAAAAACAAACTATACTTAGTTTCTAAATCACTTCCATTGGGATAATAACCTATACAGATTTCAGGGAGGTTGTAGGGTTTGAACGGGAAAGTGTATGTGGGGTGATGCAGCCTGGAGTAGCAAGGTCAAGTCAGGGCTTAAGTTTCAAGACATACAAATCCCAGAAACCCAGATGCCCTTAAAATTCCTCATAGGCTTTTCAGCATGTGACCGTCTGCCACAGGAAGCCACTTCTTCCTGGGTAACAAACTAGACTCAATCAGGGAGAATGACTCCAAGTGAAGCCTCTTCTTTTGGTGTGATAGGAGTCTGAAATAAGCATTTCAATTAGATTCATTAAGACAGTTATTACTTGATAATTGAATAGCAACAGATTGCAAAGGAACACTTACTGAGGTCTAATAAGTATGTAGGGGAGAGATCTTCTCCTTCTGTAATTCCATCAGCTGTAAACCAGTGTAATTAGAGTCTTACTAACACATTCAAATTGAGGGGAATGTTGAGGCGTATAATTGACACTTAGGAAGAAACCTGCATTCTGTCAAGGTGTTTCCATTTACATACTTATGAAGTGTCTGTTTAAGCTGTTAAATAATTGAGTTGAGTGGACAGTAGTAGGTCAAGTGGGTAAATAAGAGCTAAATTCTTAAACAAGTTAATAAACTAAGGAAAGCTACATTTAAAAATATAAAATGTTACTTCAATGTATCCATCAAATGAATCAACGCAAGTAATAATTCAAAACTGCCTGTGAAATAGCTCCTTTCACTGAAGTGATTCTGTTAAAGACAATGGATTCAATGATTTGATGTTCATAACCATCACTTCAACAACTACTGCTAATATAAACCAAACATGTTGCTGGCCATTGTTTTGATGGTGGAGATGAGATGGTCACATGAGAAAGCCTACAGCTGGTTTCAGAATCAAGGCAGACACAGAAAAACAAGAGTCAACTCCTAGCCCTTGAGAGGACAGAGTCTTCTATGAAATTTAAGGTTGGACCAGTGGTGTCTCTGCACACCACTGGCACCTCTGAAATCAGAGTACAAGCTTAGAGGCGGGGGCCATACTTTATCATCTTCACTTCAAAGACTGTTGGGTTCTATGTGCACAGCAAGAAAAAAATGTTAAGTTCTGAAAGATAGTAAATAGTGTTTTGTAATGAAAACATGTTTTTAAAGAATTTATCTTTTGTGGTATTTCATTAATGAGCAATTAGAATTTGAATAATCTGTCTCTTGCAGAAACCAACGGTAAGAAAGGAAGAAATTCTATATCTATCTATGTCTGTCTATCTATCTATCTATCTATCTATCTATCTATCTATCTATCTATCTATCTCTATCTCTATCTCTATCTCTGTCTGTCTGTCTATCTATCTATCTATCTATCTATCTATCTATCTATCTATCTATCTATCTATCTATCTATGGATGAAGGCTAGGGAGATCTCTAACACAGACCAGTGTGCAGTCTCTATGCAGGGCTTCTGGGCCCTGTCTCTATCAGAGAAAGAATACATTAAGGAAGCAGAGTAAATAATGGAGAGGAAGTTTATTACAGAATAAAAGTACAGACCTGCTGGGTGAATGTGTTTCTTAAAGCATGATTGAGTGTGGGGATGGCTGGCTTCATAAGCAAACTTTGACAGAAGAGTATCACCCGTGAGTTAAAGTGGGGTTGGTGAGCAATTCCAGGAACGGGTCAAGGCTTTCCCAGGATAAGGTTCATTTCTTTTTACCTGCCCTTTGAAATGTGCCATAGAGACAGAAGCATGATGGGAAATGATAAGAAACGATCATTGTAAGAAAGCAAAGGACAGCTAGCCACTGTCTTGGTCTGCCATGTTTTGTCAAACAAAGTCCAGAAATTGCAGTTTGCTTATTTTTCCTATGCCGATCTAGTCTACACTGTGAGGAGAGAGAGAGAGAGAGAGAGAGAGAGAGAGAGAGAGAGAGAGAGAGAGAGAGAATGTGTGTGTGAATGTGTCTGTGTGTGTGAGTATGTCTTGTGTGAGTGTGTGTATGTCTCTGTATGCGTGTGTACGTCTGTAAGCATGTTTGTATGGGAGTGTGTCTGTGTGAATGTGTGTGTGTCTGTGCCTTAGTGTGCATGTGAGTGTGTCTCTGTGTAAATGTGTGTGTGCATGCATATTTTGAATGTAAGAACTTATCCTTGTCTAGCCATAAAAATCCCCAGGAAACACAGGATAATAAAAACTAAACTGCACATGCATAATTGTTGCTAATGGTTTAGTCTGTGTTTATAACACAAATCCATAAGGCATTTGCCTTCTATTAAAAAGCACCTTTAAAGTAGTATTTTTGTTACAAAAACCCGTAGGAAGAGAAGACGACAACCACTGCAGTTCATTCTTTTATGCTCACACCCAAAGGTAGGGCTAGATAGCTTCTAGCTTTAACAGATGCTAATGAGTAAGCTCAGGCAGGACATGAACAAGTGTATGAATGTTTTTATTGTTGTGACATTTTTGTCTTTGCTTACTGTTTAGTTCCCTGATTGTGTAGATGAGGAGAGAGGGGAAGAGAAAATGACTTCCTCAATATTTCAGCATCATTTTGACTTTGCTTTCAAAGCCCTGGGCATGCTAAGCTTGTATTTATAAATCTAACCGTCTATCAGAGGCCAGCCTCTGCTTTCTCCCTCTTTGTCAGCGATACTGTTGTCTCCCTCATCTTTCATACTGGCTATCACAGGCCTACATCTGACACCCCCTTTCTCCTGTCACTGAGAAACGGATGTCCCTAAGCCTCATCCCTTCCTGCTGTGGCATCTCTAAAGCACCATCTCAGCTCCTGTCTCTAAATCTTCCCCCGATACTTTTATCCCATGGGAAGACACATGGACTGATGTATCAACCAGAGGGATTTATCTAGAATCTGAGAGAATCTCTTGGCTATGAACCACTACAAAACCCCTCTAAGCTACCCTGTGGTGAGTTTAAGAATGCCAAATAATCAGCCCTGAAAACATACCTATATAACATTATACACGCTGAGCAGGTTATATTGAGAAGTGTGTGTGTGTGTGTGTGTGTGTGTGTGTACATATATATGTATATTATGGATGTGCATGTATATATATGTATAATGTACATGTATTCATGTAATAACAATTAAGGAAAATGGAGGTCATAAATTTGAAGGAGAGTGAAGAAGTATATGAGAGGGTTTGAAGGAAAAAAGTGGAAGGGAGAAATGATGTAGTTATATAACTTCAAATTTTTCTAATAGAAAAGTATAGTAAGGAGGAAGAAGAGGAGGAGGAAGAGGAAGGGGAGGAAGAGGAGGAGGAGGAGGAAGAGGAGGAGGAGAACTAACTCACCGTTGTCAGTGAACATTTAAGTTTCCTGACGCGTCATGTGACCTGACAGTTGCTCTCACCCTTTGTATTGCTCTGCAGTTCTCACCAGGGTCCCTGGGTCGGCTCACATTCACCTTTCTTGTTTCTTCCTCAACCAAGTAAATTAATTTCTAAGTTTCTGATAACATCTCTGCCTGGAAAGAAAACAAACTGTTTTTTCCTTTGCTCACTAATCAACGCAAAAGTTTTCTGCAGCCTCAAGAGGAATAAGGACTCCTCCTTCCAGAGCATCAGCGACTGGGAGGCAGAAGCAACCTGGGTGTCTTCTGGATGAAAGCTGTTTGAATGGAGGGAGGGTTTGGTTTCCATAACTACCAACACTTCCAGCCTAAGCACAAATTTGGAACTTCTGACTAATACTGATTACGGTTTCACAGCCCCAAGTTTGATGAATTTCTTGGAGTGGCCCATAGAACTCAGAAGAAACACCGGGCTTACATTTTTTAATTTTCTATGAAGGATATCAATAAAGCTGCCCTATGGTGAGGTAGCCCACTGCGGAGAGTATAGACAGGCACCATAGCCTTGTGTCCTCGGGGATCTCCAGCCTCCAGGGGTGGCTGTGTCTCGCCTGACTTCCTGTTAAGAGCCATTCAATCTGCTGTCTAGAAGCTGGAAAATCCTGCCCTCCCTACATTTTTATGGATGTTTGATTGCCCATCAGATGTGACAAAAGTACATTTAGAACGATGGGCAAACCTGCCTGCCTCGAGCATTCTTCTTAGCTTTTCTGTGCAGCATCCCCTCCCTCAGGGTATAGACCGGAAGCTTCTGGATTGACAGGGTCAGAAGATCTACCATTACAAAAGGGCAGATTAGAGAATGTCTCCAAGGCCAGTTCAAAGACAGACTGGAGGGAAGATTAGAATTGGGTTGACCACTCATTCAAAAGAAAAGTTACGTCCTATGTGTCCTGTGGCCTGCCTAGGGCAATAAGTGGTACTCCAGGAACCCCTGCCCCACAATACATACGCTGCAACATACCTTTTAAAGTCACCTATGACTATTTAAAAGACATTGACATTTATTAAGTACCTATTACATAGCTGATACTGTTACAACCATACTTTGTAGTAGTATCTTCCTTAATCCCACGGCAGCTACACAAGGCAGATACTGCCATGACTCTGGTTCTGGATTGGAGAAATTAGATCTGGTTTAAACATCTTGTCCAAGGTCACCTGGGAATGAAATGTAGAAACCTAGTTTTACTCTAGGAACTGGCACCAAAGACGCTCCATTTAGTCCTAGCGATCAGGAGCCACTTCATTAAATATAGGTTTATTTCTGTAGAGTGCACATTTTGCTAGATACCCGTTCCACTCCTCCCCTTCTTAAAAACTCCTCCCCTTCTTAAAAACACATTATTCATTCGTTCATTCGTGTGTGTGTGTGTGTGTGTGTGTGTGTGTGTGTGTGTAGAATGTGCAGTGTACATGTACACACAATTACAGGAGCATATATGCCAAGGTGTGCACATGTATAGGTCAGAAAACAACTCTGAGAAGTTGGTTCTTTTCTGTCACCTTGTGGGCATCAGAGATGGAACTCATATCACCATGCCTGTGCACAAGGACCTCTGCCCACGGAGCCATTTTAAAAGCACCAGCCTTTTAAAAACTATTTTAAAACATTATCCATATTTTATGGAGGAGATTGTTTTAACCACTAAAGAGAAACTGCTCCCTTCACAGCTCGAATACTGAGGCCTTGTGAGTGAATGAAGCCAATCAAGGTGTTCCCATCCCTCAGTCAGGGGAATGACAGTGGGCATGTGATCTAAGTACCAGAGTCTTGGAATTCTCACTTGCAATGCTGGGACATACTGCTATTTCTGTTGATGTCTGAGAAAGGAAGCCCAGAACTTCCCAAAGCTACCAGTGTCCTTCCAACAACCACGAGAAGCATCAGCATGCACCTGCAGCGAAGAAGGCAAAAGGGAGACGTTTAAAGCCAACTGCTAGAACCAATTAGATGCTTACTCAATTTCTGGACCACTGGCCTTTCTGTGGTCTAGGCCAATGAATTACTTTCATTACTTAAGCCCGTATGACTTGGGGGTACTGGTAGGTGGTGTGTGTATGTGTGTGTGTGTGTGCGCGCGTGCGCACGCTCATGTGCACATGGGTGCATACACACACACACAAGTATACATTCATGTGTGTCTGCATGCATGTAGAGGTCAAAGGGCATCTTGAATGACATTCTTCAGGAATTATTTGTTTTGTTTTCTAAGACAGGCTTTCTCCCAGGGACCCTTGTACTCAATGATTAGAGGAGGCTGGTTCCCAGCAGCACTCCAGCATCACCCTGGCCCTGCCTCCAAAGCACTGGGACTACAAGGAAACATCAGTGAAACTACCTTTCCATGTGGATTCTGGGGACCAAGACACGTCACCATGCTTGTGCTGCGAAGCTCATTACTCACAGCTCTCTCCCCGGCTGTGACTTGGGCGATTTGGAACATCCATGATCCTAGGACTCTCCGAATTAACACTTGTTGTCCTGTTTTTTTTTTTTTTTTTTTTTTTTTTTTTTATTAACTTGAGTATTTCTTATATAGATTTCGAGTGTTATTCCCTTTCCCGGTTTCCGGGCAAACATCCCCCTCCCCCCTCCCCTTCCTTATGGGTGATCCCCTCCCCACCCTCCCCCCATTGCTGCCCTCCCCACAACAGTCTAGTTCACTGGGGGTTCAGTCTTAGCAGGACCCAGGGCTTCCCCTTCCACTGGTGCTCTTACTAGGATATTCAATGCTACCTATGAGGTCAGAGTCCAGGGTCAGTCCATGTATAGTCTTTAGGTAGTGGCTTAGTCCCTGGAAGCTCTGGTTGCTTGGCATTGTTGTACATATGGGGTCTCGAGCCCCTTCAAGCTCTTCCAGTTCTTTCTCTGATTCCTTCAACGGGGGTCCTATTCTCAGTTCAGTGGTTTGCTGCTGGCATTCGCCTCTGTATTTGCTGTATTCTGGCTGTGTCTCTCGGGAGTGATCTACATCCGGCTCCTGTCGGCCTGCACTTCTTTGCTTCATCCATCTTGTCTAATTGGATGACTGTATATGTATGGGCCACATGTGGGGCAGGCTCTGAATGGGTGTTCCTTCAGTCTCTGTTTTAATCTTTGCCTCTCTCTTCCCTGCCAAGGGTATTCATGTTCCCCTTTTAAAGAAGGAGTGAAGCATTCACATTTTGATCATCCGTCTTGAGTTTCATTTGTTCTAGGCATCTAGGGTAATTCAAGCATTTGGGCTAATAGCCACTTATCAATGAGTGCATACCATGTATGTCTTTCTGTGATTGGGTTAGCTCACTCAGGATGATATTTTCCAGTTCCAACCATTTGCCTACGAATTTCATAAAGTCATTGTTTTTGATAGCTGAGTAATATTCCATTGTGTAGGTGTACCACATTTTCTGTATCCATTCCTCTGTTGAAGGGCATCTGGGTTCTTTCCAGCTACTGGCTATTATAAATAAGGCTGCAATGAACATAGTGGAGCACGTGTCTTTTTTATATGTTGGGGCATCTTGTGGGTATATGCCCAAGAGAGGTATAGCTGGATCCTCAGGCAGTTCAATGTCCAATTTTCTGAGGAATCTCCAGACTGATTTCCAGAAGGGTTGTACCAGTCTGCAACCCCACCAACAATGGAGGAGTGTTCCTCTTTCTCCGCATCCTCGCCAGCATTTGCTGTCACCTGAGTTTTTGATCTTAGCCATTCTCACTGGCGTGAGGTGAAATCTCAGGGTTGTTTTGATTTGCATTTCCCTTATGACTAAAGATGTTGAACATTTCTTTAGGTGTTTCTCAGCCATTCGGCATTCCTCAGCTGTGAATTCTTTGTTTAGCTCTGAACCCCATTTTTAATAGGGTTATTTGTCTCCCTGCGGTCTAACTTCTTGAGTTCTTTGTATATTTTGGATATAAGGCCTCTATCTGTTGTAGGATTGGTAAAGATCTTTTCCCAATCTGTTGGTTGCCATTTTGTCCTAACCACAGTGTCCTTTGCCTTACAGAAGCTTTGCAGTTTTATGAGATCCCATTTGTCGATTCTTGATCTTAGAGCATAAGCCATTGGTGTTTTGTTCAGGAAATTTTTCCAGTGCCCATGTGTTCCAGATGCTTCCCTAGATTTTCTTCTATTAGTTTGAGTGTGTCTGGTTTGATGTGGAGGTCCTTGATCCACTTGGACTTAAGCTTTGTACAGGGTGATAAGCATGGATCGATCTGCATTCTTCTACATGTTGACCTCCAGTTGAACCAGCACCATTTGCTGAAAATGCTATCTTTTTTCCATTGGATGGTTTTGGCTCCTTTGTCAAAAATCAAGTGACCATAGGTGTGTGGGTTCATTTCTGGGTCTTTAATTCTATTCCATTGGTCTATCTGTCTGTCTCTGTACCAATACCATGCAGTTTTTATCACTATTGCTCTGTAATACTGCTTGAGTTCAGGGATAGTGATTCCCCCTGAAGTCCTTTCATTGTTGAGGATAGTTTTAGCTATCCTGGATTTTTTGTTATTCCAGATGAATTTGCAAATTGTTCTGTCTAACTCCTTGAAGAATTGGATTGGTATTTTGATGGGGATTGCATTGAATCTGTAGATCGCTTTTGGTAAAATGGCCATTTTTACTATATTAATCCTGCCAATCCATGAGCGTGGGTGATCTTTCCATCTTCTGAGGGCTTCTTCAATTTCTTTCCTCAGTGTCTTGAAGTTCTTATTGTACAGATCTTTTATTTGCTTGGTTAAAGTCACACCGAGGTACTTTATATTATTTGGGTCTATTATGAAGGGTGTCATTTCCCTAATTTCTTTCTCGGCTTGTTTCTCTTTTGTGTAGAGGAAGGCTACTGATTTATTTGAGTTAATTTTATACCCAGCCACTTTGCTGAAGTTGTTTATCAGCTTTAGTAGTTCTCTGGTGGAACTTTTGGGATCACTTAAATAAACTATCATATCATCTGCAAATAGTGATATTTTGACTTCTTCTTTTCCGATCTGTATCCCCTTGACCTCCTTTTGTTGTCTGATTGCTCTGGCTCGAACTTCAAGAACTATATTGAATAAGTAGGGAGAGAGTGGGCAGCCTTGTCTAGTCCCTGATTTTAGTAGGATTGCTTCAAGTTTCTCTCCATTTAGTTTAATGTTAGCAACTGGTTTGCTGTATATGGCTTTTACTATGTTTAGGTATGGGCCTTGAATTCCTATTCTTTCCAGGACTTTTATCATGAAGGGGTGTTGAATTTTGTCAAATGCCTTCTCAGCGTCTAATGAAATGATCATGTGGTTTTGTTCTTTCAGTTTGTTTATATAATGGATCACGTTGATGGTTTTCCCTATATTAAACCATCCCTGCATGCCTGGGATGAAGCTTACTTGATCATGGTGGATGATTGTTTTGATGTGCTCTTGGATTCGGTTTGCCAGAATTTTATTGAGTATTTTTGCGTCGATATTCATAAGGGAAATTGGTCTGAAGTTCTCTTTCTTTGTTGTGTCTTTGTGTGGTTTAGGTATAAGAGTAATTGTGGCTTCATAGAAGGTATTCGGTAGTGATCCATCTGTTTCAATTTTGTGGAATAGTTTGGATAATATTGGTATGAGGTCTTCTATGCAGGTCTGATAGAATTCTGCGCTAAACCCGTCTGTACCTGGGCTCTTTTTGGTTGGGAGACCTTTAATGACTGCTTCTATTTCCTTAGGAGTTATGGGGTTGTTTAACTGGTTTATCTGTTCCTGATTTAACTTCGGTACCTGGTATCTGTCTAGGAAATTGTCCATTTCCTGCAGATTTTCAAGTTTTGTTGAATATAGGCTTTTATAGTAAGATCTGATGATTTTTTGAATTTCCTCTGAATCTGTAGTTATGTCTCCCTTTTCATTTCTGATTTTGTTAATTTGGACGCACTCTCTGGGTCCTCTCGTTAGTCTGGCTAAGGGTTTATCTATCTTGTTGATTTTCTCAAAGAACCAACTTTTGGTTCTGTTGATTCTTTCTATGGTCCTTTTTGTTTCTACTTGGTTGATTTCAGCTCTGAGTTTGATTATTTCCTGCCTTCTACTCCTCCTGGGTGTATTTGCTTCTTTTTGTTCTAGAGCTTTTAGGTGTGCTGTCAAGCTGCTGACATATGCTCTTTCCTGTTTCTTTCTGCAGGCACTCAGCGCTATGAGTTTTCCTCTTAGCACAGCTTTCATTGTGTCCCATAAGTTT
Source organism: Rattus norvegicus (assembly GCF_021556685.1). Taxonomy (NCBI): domain Eukaryota; kingdom Metazoa; phylum Chordata; class Mammalia; order Rodentia; family Muridae; genus Rattus; species Rattus norvegicus. The sequence continues at coordinate 111,669,847 of NC_141536.1, forward strand.
GGATATGTTGTACCTTCATTTTCATTAAATTCTAAAAAGTTTTTAATTTCTTTCTTTATTTCTTCCTTGACCAGGTTATCATTGAGTAGAGCATTGTTCAATTTCCACGTATATGTGGGCATTCTTCCCTTATTGTTATTGAAGACCAGTTTTAGGCCGTGGTGGTCCGATAGCACACATGGGATTATTTCTATCTTTCTGTACCTGTTGAGGCCCGTTTTTTGACCAATTATATGGTCAATTTTGGAGAAAGTACCCTGAGGAGCTGAGAAGAAGGTATATCCTTTTGCTTTAGGATAGAATGTTCTATAAATATCTGTTAAGTCCATTTGGCTCATGACTTCTCTTAGTCTGTCTACGTCTCTGTTTAATTTCTGTTTCCATGATCCGTCCATTGATGAGAGTAGGGTTTTGAAATCTCCTACTATTATTGTGTGAGGTGCAATGTGTGTTTTGAGCTTTAGTAAGGTTTCTTTTACGTATGTAGGTGCCCTTGTATTTGGGGCATAGATATTTAGGATTGAGAGTTCATCTTGGTGGATTTTTCCTTTGATGAATATGAAGTGTCCTTCCTTATCTTTTTTGATGACTTTTAGTTGAAAATTGATTTTATTTGATATTAGAATGGCTACTCCAGCTTGCTTCTTCTGACCATTTGCTTGGAAAGTTGTTTTCCAGCCTTTCACTCTGAGGTAGTTTCTGTCTTTGTCTCTGAAGTGTGTTTCCTGTAGGCAGCAGAATGCAGGGTCCTCGTTGCGTATCCAGTTTGTTAATCTATGTCTTTTTATTGGGGAGTTGAGGCCATTGATGTTGAGAGATATTAAGGAATAGTGATTATTGCTTCCTGTTATATTCATATTTGGATGTGAGATTATGTTTGTGTGCTTTTCTTCTCTTCGTTTTGTTGCCAAGACGATTAGTTTCTTGCTTCTTCTAGGGTATAGCTTGCCTCCTTATGTTGGGCTTTACCATTTATTATCCTTTGTAGTGCTGGATTTGTAGAAAGATATTGTGTAAATTTGGTTTTGTCATGGAATATCTTGGTTTCTCCATCTATGTTAATTGAGAGTTTTGCAGGATACAGTAACCTGGGCTGGCACTTGTGTTCTCTTAGGGTCTGTATGACATCTGTCCAGGATCTTCTGGCCTTCATAGTTTCTGGCGAAAAGTCTGGTGTGATTCTGATAGGTCTGCCTTTATATGTTACTTGACCTTTTTCCCTTACTGCTTTTAATATTCTTTCTTTATTTTGTGCGTTTGGTGTTTTGACTATTATGTGACGGGAGGTGTTTCTTTTCTGGTCCAATCTATTTGGAGTTCTGTAGGCTTCTTGTATGCCTATGGGTATCCCTTTTTTTAGGTTAGGGAAGTTTTCTTCTAAGATTTTGTTGAAGATATTTACTGGTCCTTTGAGCTGGGAGTCTTCACTCTCTTCTATACCTATTATCCTTAGGTTTGATCTTCTCATTGAGTCCTGGATTTCCTGTATGTTTTGGACCAGTAGCTTTTTCTGCTTTACATTATCTTTGACAGTTGTGTCAATAATTTCTATGGAATCTTCTGCTCCTGAGACTCTCTCTTCCATCTCTTGTATTCTGTTGGTGAAGCTTGTATCTACAGCTCCTTGTCTCTTCTTTTGGTTTTCTATATCCAGGGTTGTTTCCATGTGTTCTTTCTTGATTGTTTCTATTTCCATTTTTAATTCCTTCAACTGTTTGATTGTGTTTTCCTGGAATTCTTTCAGGGATTTTGTGACTCCTCTCTATGGGCTTCTACTTGTTTATTTATGATTTCCTGGAATTCTTTCAGGGATTTTTTGCGATTCCTCTCTGTAGGCTTCTACTTGTTCTCTAAGGGAGTTCTTCACGTCTTTCTTGAAGTCCTCCAGCATCATGATCAAATATGATTTTGAAACTAGATCTTGCTTTTCTGGTGTGTTTGGATATTCCATGTTTGTTTTGATGGGAGAATTGGGCTCCGATGGTGCCATGTAGTCTTGGTTTCTGTAGCTTGGGTTCCTGCGCTTGCCTCTTGCCATCAGATTCTCTCTAATGTTACTTTGTTCTGCTATTTCTGACAGTGGCTAGACTGTCCTATAAGCCTGTGTGTCAGGAGTGCTGTAGACCTGTTTTCCTGTTTTCTTTCAGCCTGTTATGGGGACAGAGTGATCTGCTTTCGGGCGTGTAGTTTTTCCTCTCTACAGGTCTTCAGCTGTTCCTGTGGGCCTGTGTCTTGAGTTCACCCGGCAGGTCACTTGCAGCAGAAAAGTTGGTCTTACCTGTGGTCCCAAGGCTCAAGTTTGCTTGCGGGGTGCTGCCCACGAGCTCTCTGTGGAGGCAGCAACCAGGAAGATCTGCGCCGCCGTTTCCGGGAGCTTCAGTGCACCAGGGTTCCAGATGGCGTTTGGTGTTTTCCTCTGGAATCAGTAATGTGTGCAGAGTGCAGTGTCTTCTGGTTTCCCAGGTGTGTCTGCCTCTCTGAAGGTTTAGCTCTCCCTCCCATAGGATTTGGGTGCAGAGAACTGTTTATCCGGTCTCTTCCTTCAGGTTCCGGCGGTGTCTCAGGCGCAGGTGTCCTGCCGCTCCTGGGCCCTTCCCCACGGGAACCCAGAGGCCTTATACAGTTTCCTCTTGGGCCAGGGATGTGGGCAGGGGTGGGCAGTGTTGGTGGTCTCTTCCGCTCTGCAGCCTCAGGAGTGCCCACCTGACCAGGCGGTGAGGTCTCTCTCTCTCACGGGTCTGGGAGCAGAGAGCTGCTGCAGGCCGGGATCCGCGGGTGTGGGACTGTTGTCCTGGTTTAATGATCAGAAGTGTCTCATCTCATACTCAGTATCCTACTTTGGAGAATAAATGATATAATTACCCTAATTTTTCTATAACTTAGAACACATCATGATTAACCCAGTCAATTCTTCCTCAGTCTAACTTGATTTCATCTTGGGCTTTTAGCAAATACCCCACAACTTGAAATGAGGGAAACAGAAAAAATAAGACATCCTAATAAATGCTATGAGGTAACAAATCCAATTTGTAGACACATCTTGCTTTTGCTCATCTAAGTAGAGTTCTTTTGGGGTCTGGACCAAATAAAAAGGCCATTCGGGATGTCAGATTCTCTAGTAGGCATTTGCCTGCTGCAAGCCACATTGAAACACAGCCGATTACTGCTCAAAACATCAATGCCATGCATCTAGAAGCATCTCACCCACATTCATTTTGTCAGTAGGTGAAGATTACACTGTTTCTTGCTGCTTAATAAACAGCCAAATGTATCCCTTAGAATAGAAACAGCCACGCATGGCTGAGCATCGTATTGATGCCCTCAGCACAAAACATCCAAGCACACCCTGGGATCCAGGCTGAAAAGGTGTTCTTGGCATCTCACTCAGAGCTGGAACTGTGTGCTGGGTTAAGTACAGGTCCCGGCTAGCAAGGCTAATTTTAGCTGGGCAAAAGAAAAGAGAAAACATGGGGAAAAATGGCTCTGAGGGAGACTAATGACTGGGAACTGTGAATCTGTGTTTGGAAAGGCAGCGTGGTGTTGAGAACGTGAGCATGGGGAAGAGAAGCAGAATGATTAAGAGAAGGAACAAGGAGAAGATTAAAGTGCCCCTGGTAGGTGAATTCTTGCTGTCCTTGAGCTTTCCTTCCTTTCTAATAGGAACAATCTCAAAATGCCGCCTGATCACATGATTGCATTTTAACTTTAAAATCACCACAACCACAACAGCTTGGAAAGGTTGCCGTACAACAGTGTGTGTGGTATGGGTGGAAGAAAGGGCTCTATTATTCTGAGTTGACCTCTTCATATGCAAACAATCGTGAACACTAAAGAAATGCTTAAAACTCCTCGTCTTAGGGTTTCCATTGCTGTGAAGAGATACCATGACCAAGGCAACTCTTATGAAGGACAACGTTTAATTGGGGCTGGCTTATAGGTTTACTGTTTCAGTCCATTATCATTGAGGCAGAAACATGGTAGTGTCCAGACAGATGTGGGGATGGAAGAACTGATGGCCAATAGGGGAGGACTAGCTCCCACATGGCTAGAAGGGTCTCAAAGTACTTCCCCAAGAGTGACACACTTCTGTCCAACAAGGCCACACCTACTACCACAAGCCTACACTTCCTAATAGTGCCATTCCCTGTACCAAGCATATTCAAACCACCATACTGCACTACAAGTCCAAATGCTCCCATGGGAAGCACATGCCCAGGGTTCTGGATGTCTGCATCTAAGGGATAAACACCCACTGAAGTGTATGGATAAGGAATAGGACTGACAATTAAAAAAAATCACTCACCAAAATTAATCAGACTCCAAGTCTACACATCTTAATGAACTTCTATATGTTTAAAAATCGATATTCAGAACAGAAGCTGTAAAACTGCACATTAAATTTTTATGCTTTCAGTATCAAATATACTTTGTGAACTTACCCACCACCAAAAACAAGAAAGCCTATGACAGAATTAGAGCTAGAAAAACAATGAGCTTTATTTATTTCTAGTTTATTACTTATTATTACCTAGCTTTAGGTTTTTCGATTTGCAAGTTTTTAATAATAAAGTTTATTAAAAAGTAAAAGAATAGGACCGAGGTCTTGAAAAGCCATATAAGGTATCGAAGCCCTACAGAAGCTGTCCTTACCCACAGCTCCAAGGGGTGACTTCTCTACGAAAAACACCTCAAAACTTGTTAAGCTGAGAAACAACCATTACCTACAGGTCAGGATTTTTTTCCTTTCTGTGGGTCAGTAGTTGACTGTGGAGTTGAATGGGGTCTCTTGGTAATGCTGATGGTGACTGGGCTGAAGGTAACAAAGGACCAGGCCTGGCAGACTCATTCATTTCCCCTTACAAAGTGTTTAGCAGAAGTAGCTAGCAGGAGGAAGGTTTATTCAGGCTCTCAGTTTCATGATAGAAAGGCATGGTGGTGTTTAGGACAGTGAGAGACTCCTTTCTGTGATGGCGGGAGTGTCATTTGGCTTGCTTACCTCTCAGTGGATCAGGAAACAGAGCTTGAGCCAACAGAGGAAACAGAGAGGAACTGCCCGCAAGTACGAAAGCCCTGCCAGGTAGATACACTGCCTGCCAGGTAAGTCCCATGCTCAAAGGGCTTCACAAGCTTCAAAACAGCAGCATTTACCTGGAGACAACATTTTAAACCAGAGTAGTAGAGATGGCTGGAAGGCCTATCTCAGCAAGGGCCTCTTCCCTTCCCTTCTCTGCACTTCTAAATGAGAAGTTGTAGTTAGGCTTCTCATACAGTAGCCCAGCCCATCTTTGTGAAGGCCAGACACACATGTGGCAAAGATCACTTCCACACTGTTTCACACTCACTAGCCAACACACATTCACAGCGAGCTTGCCAAAAAAGCGTACCACCATCTCCAATCTGCCACATCCATATCCCCTCACAGTAGAGAAGGGAGTAAGTACACATGCATCAAAGATCAGATCTCAGACATCTTAAGAGCTGTTCACCCACCATGTCTTGGGAAACCCCCTTCTGAGGCTGGACATGAAATCATTTCCTTCTTCACCTCTCGCCAGTGTTGCCCCAAGCATGTCTGGTGCAATGCTGTAGAACTTGCTCCGGGGAAGGCAATGCTTGATGATGTAATGACGTAAGCGGAGAGCCAGTGGGTTGCAGACTCAGGCTCACGCTTAGCATGTGAGGAGGAAAAGCAACATCAGTAACTACAGAAGCCCAAGCTGAGTTTCCTCAGGAAATCCTGCCTTTCATCCCAACCTTCCTGGCCCAGCCCCCCTCCTTCTCCTTCTCTGACTTAAAAGAAAAGTCACAGGATAGATCTTCTAGCTGCCAGAGCTGGACAGCTTTCCTGATGAAACATCTGGTTTTCAGTTCATGCAGAATTCAGAGGCCTACATCCTAAAATCAGAGCCCTCTCTCCTTCGACATGTCAGGTGACTTTACAACATCTTTATAAAATACAGAGCATAAGACTGAAAGGTGAAAGAGATACAAGACCAATTACTTGTGAGCTATTGAGTGGGGCAGTCAGCTAAATATAAGTCACTGAGATTGGGCATTAAAATTTCTCTGTGAGCCAATGAGATGGCCTGGCAGGTAAAAGCACTTGCTACTAAACCCGAGAACTTTGATTGTGTCTTTGGAAACCACACAGTAGATAGAGGGAGAGAACTATCTTTCTGACTTTGCAGATATGCTATGCCATGCACTCTTACACACACACACACACACACACACACACACATACACACACACACACATACACACACACACACAGGCACACGAGAGAGAGAGAGAGAGAGAGAGAGAGAGAGAGAGAGGATAATTAACAATAACAACAACAAAGTGCACTAAAACTCTCTAAAAATTTGTCCTTGCTCATTGACTAGGATGTGTGGTAAGTGTGTTCTTTAGTTAGGTCTTTTATTTGCTGAAGTGCAGAAACAGTTAAAAATATCACCTTCTGCAGATGCATGACTTAGCAAAGGAAAGGGAGCACAATGGAATTGCCCTGTAAGATGATCTCCTTTCTTCTGCTCCTTACCGGAGTCGAAGCAGCCCCAGGATGGAGTGGCAGCACAGAATCCTCCAGTCAGGCGGCTTTTGTAGCAGTCCCACGGGCATCACCAAAACAGTCCTGCTTCTTACCATAAACGGCTGAGAAACCTTAGAGTTCCTTTCTCCCCTGGGCTCGAAGTTTTTAAATTGTAAGCATGAAACTTGAAAGGAATGGAAATTTGTAGCCATCTCTTGCTAGTGCGCTCTTTTGGCTTATTGCTCAGAAATAGGAATGCTGTATTTCACTGTGATTGGTCCTGTCGTGAAAGGAGACTCACTGAAGGAAAAGAAACTATTTGAAAGTGAAGCTTGTTTTCAGTTTCAGCTTAGATTGGGGCAGAACTCATTGCTCCTTGAGGAAGGGAAACATTAATGCTTGTGAATTCCAGTGTACTTGGTGATGCTGCAGGTGTTTCCTTAAATTCTTTCTGTTTTCCCTTCCTGAGGTGGGACAAGATACCTGACAGGTGCATGAGTACTTGAACACGGTACTACGGAGGGAGTGGCCAAGTCTCTAGGATGCCTAAGTTTCTTTGAATGGAATAATTGTGGGAAGATGTCAGAGACTCCAGTAGGGTCTTGAAGAATGGCACTGAGGCGGGATATAGAAGAGGAGAGCAGAGAGCAGGAGCCTGAGCTGCTCAGGTTAATTTTAACAACTCTGTGAATGGAATTAGTCTGAAGGCAATGTGGATAGGCTCAGCGTTTGGCAAAGATAGGCACGGTGGCGCTTGTAGGCACGTCTCTTCTGTACTTGACTTTATCTGAAAGGTCACAAGGCAAAGGTCCAAACCTTTGGAAACAATTTGCTTTCTTTTCTTTTCTTGCCCTTGTAGGTTGGACATTCCACATCTGGGTATTTATGGTTAGGAAATGGAGTGACTTCACAGTACTTTTGTTCCTAATGGCCACAAACTATAAAGAACATCAGTGATTGACTGCATAGATCAACTGTAGCATAACTATTCAACAGAACGCTACTCGATAATAAAATGAAGTGAATTTCTGAATCATGACTTCAATGTTCCTCACCAGACTGATGCTAAGTGAAAGAAGCCAGATACTTCTTCCTCCCAATGAAGAGCAGATACTGAATGGCTCTCTTTATGTCAACTCCAGCACATGGAAAATATCCTACAGCAAAGAAGAGATCAGTTCTCCTTGGAACAGGAAAGTGGAGAAGGACAGCAAAAAGGGAACCTTTGCTGAGAAGTACGTTCCTCGATTCTTGTGACAGCTTTTCAGGTTTAAGCATCTGTCAGATGTAAGAAATTTTACTCTTCAAATGTGTGAAACTCATCATGTGCTTGTTTTGCCTCAATAAAGCTGTTAATTTTAATATCTGACTGGCAGGTGAGCAGAGATGTCTGCAGCTCAGGAAAGAAACTTTTATCTAAGACAGAAAGAGCAGTATTTTAGATATCCTTAAAATCCTGGATATGAAGGAATCAGAGAAGGAACTGGAAGAGCTTGAAGGGGCTCGAGACCCCATATGTACAACAATGCCAAGCAACCAGAGCTTCCAGGGACTAAGCCACTACCTAAAGACTATACATGGACTGACCCTGGACTCTGACCCCATAGGTAGCAATGAATAGCCTAGTAAGAGGACCAGTGGAAGGGGAAGCCCTGGGTCCTGCCAAGACTGAACCCCCAGTGAACGTGATTGTTGGGAGGAGGGCGGCAATGGGGGGAGGATGGGGAGGGGAGCACCAATATAGAAGGGGAGGGGGAGGGGCTAGGGGGATGTTGGCCCGGAAACAGGGAAAGGGAATAACAATTGACAATTGAAATGTAAATAAGAAATACCAAGTTAATAAAGATGGAAGAAAGAAAATCCTGGATATGAATGAACATAAATGAGGGAAAAGAGATTTCCACGGAAAGACGGATACTGTGGGAGGCAAAGACAGAACTCAGGAAGATGGAAGGCAAAACACTGCAAAGGAACAAGGTCTATATGTTTTGAATCAGACCATCCTTATGTTTTGTCATGCTTTGGAGTGCAGACAACCCATGGCATAGGCTTGAGGTAAGTCCTCCAAGTCAGGAGTCTAGACTTCCTCTGTGGACTGTCTGCCTCTATGCTACACGGGCCAGTCTCTTGGGGCAGGACATTAGTTCTAGTCTGGGATGAAACACACACCACTGAAAGGAGAACTCAAGAAGGAAATGTTTCTCATTCTGGGAAGTCAGAGATTTACGCATTCCATCCCATTCACTCCTTTCACAAGGCTCTGTTGCCTTGGACTCAGTAGGAGGAGCTCTTTGAATGCACTCTGACTACTGTGCCCTGACAGGTACAGTCCTCCCACAGCAGCTCCTGTCGGGCACGCTGAGTTACCTTTGCTCCAAGCACGGTTCAAGCATGGGTCCGGTGATCTGGCATTCCCAACCTGTACAAGCTGGTTTTCACATTCTCTTTACTAAACAGAGTAATTAACTTGGCAATAAATGGACACAGAAATAAGGCTAACATTTGTCAGATTTCATGCCATAATTTTCTTCACTTTAGGTACAAAAAAAGAATCACTCAATAATTTAAAGTAATTGCTCTCAAGTTTTTAATAGTCCAAGAGTGATACACCAGAAATGGGGAAAATGAAAGAAAAATATCAATAAATGCAGTGGTTTAAATGAGAATGGCCTCCTCCATAGGTTTCTATGTTTGTTTACTTGGTCTCTCTTGGAATTGTTCGGGAAGGATTCAGAGGTGTGGACTTATTGGAGGAAATGCATCACTGGGTGTAGGCTTAGAGGTTTAAGAGAAGTTAGAGAAAGGATTGGAGGAGCTGAAGGGGTTTGCAACCCCATAAGAACAACAATATCAACCAATCAGAGCTCCCAGGGATTAAACCACTACCCAAAGCGTACACATGAACAGACCCATGGCTCCAGCTGCATATGTAGCAGAAGAATGGCCTTGTTGGGCACCAAGAAGCCCGTGGTCCTGACAAGGCTGGACCACCCAGTGTAGGGGAATGTCAGGACAGGGAGGTGGGAAGAGGGGGAAATTGGGGAAGGGACCACCTTCATAGAATAAGGGGGAGGGGGATGGGATAGGGGACTTATGGACAGGAAACCAGGAATAACATTTGAAATATAAATAAAAAATACCCAATTAAAAAAAGTGATGCCATTGGGGTAAGCTCTCTTTACCTCATGGTTGCATCTCAGAGGTAAGAACTCAGCTACTGCTCCAGAGCCAAGCCTGCCTGCCTTCTGCCATGCTCCTACCATGGTGGCCATGGACTATGACTCCCTGAAAGCATGAGCCCCAAGTAAGCTCTTTCTTATATAAGTTGCCATCATCATAGTGTTTTATCATAGCAATCAGGAAGGAACTAAGACAGCAAGATACTTCACAGAGTGATAAGCCTAAACAGCCACACAAGAACATTGGACTAGTATGAGAAGTTACTTCAGCCAGGGTGCCAGGGGTTGACCTTATTGTGAACAAAAAACTTGAGTGTAGGCTTGAATAGAGAGAAAGATCATCATGCTGCTCCCAATGGGAAGAGAACTACAGATACTCAGCCAGAAGAGTCAGTGAGGATGTATATAGATGAGGTGAGCCCATGAGAAGAGTGGAGAGAGGAGGAGAATTGGAAGAGACAGAGATGGAGGCAAAGCTCAACAGCCACGATATCCTGCCTAGATGCTCTACAGGTCAACTGATGGTTTGGATGGGGAGGTTTGTACTCCAGAAAGTGATTTTAAACATCTGACCTCTGTGTGGGCGTAAAGCTCATAAGTGGGAAACCAATCCGGGAACTGGAAACCTAGAATAATGGATCAGGTTGAATGGGGGTAGACAGGGCGAGAGAGTGCTTCCCTGTGGTGCCTTCTCACAGATGATTGCCTGAGATCATGAGGAAAAGTGAGACTCTGGTAACTCCAAGCTGGGTTCCTGCCTTTACAACCACAGGTTTGGAATGCTTTGCACTTGGCTGGGGGAATTTCATAGGAGAGGAGCAAACTGAGGCATGGGATGCCAAGTTGTTTTTGTTGAGCTTTTGATAAGCTAAGTCACTCTTTGAACATGGGACTTGAAGTGCCTCTAGCTGCTTTCTGTTTGTTTTTGTTGTTGTTTTGTTTTGATTTGATTTGATTTGATTTTTTTGCATTTGGGACCAAGGGAACAATCAGAAATAGAGGTTTGCTGCCTCGATTGATAATTAGGCAATGGAGGCTCCATAGTCCACAACCGAAATGTCAGGAACGGGAACAGGAGGCAAAGTGGAGTAGCTGGTCAGTGTCACTGGGCAGGCAGACCTCTGGGAGATGGGTAGGAGGGAGAGAGAGAGAGACAATGAGTCTGCGTGTAAGGAAGAGAAGCAAGAACTTAGTTATCAAAATATCTGAAAAGACCAGGTGTTATCTCCCTCTTCCTCTCTTTCCTATCCTCCCTCTTTGTCCTCCCTTCCTTGGTCCCTCCTCCATCCTCCTTCTTGTCCCCCAACCCCCATCTCTGTATCTCTGTATCTGTGTGTATGTCTGTTGAGGAGACAGAAATGATATTAGTCCTTGACTTCCAAAACATGTCTATCTACCATTAGTATTAATATGAATATCTTAGCAGCCATGGATGTATGGAGGAGCCACGGGGACTGCTTAATGCTGGCCTCTTATTGGGGAGATGGGATATGAGTTCAGAGCCTGCATTTTTCCCTATTGGGGGAGTAGGGAGGAAGTTAGCAATAATTTAAAAATCTCCTCAGGGATGGAGAGTGAGTTCAGCGGGTAAAAGTTCTTAGTGCTCTTGCAGAGAGGACCTAAGTTCCCAGCACCCTATGCCAGCTCATAGCCATCAGTAACTCCAATCCCAGGGCATTTGAAGCTCTCTTCTGACCTCTGAGGGCAACAGGCAGGTATGTGGTACACAAAATTACATTCTGGACCTGGCTGGCTGGGGAGGCTTCTTGGGTAGATAGACCCATTTTTAATGAAAAGCCTAGTGTGATAAAGCTTCGTGTCGCTGTGTTGTGTTTTGTGGTTTATTTCAAAGAAACTGCTTAGTTTCTCCAGCTGCTGTAAGCGTTGTCTCTAACTACTTTCTTGGCTTTCCAAGCTCCAGCCCATAATTCAGATGAAACCATACAAACGATCCTAACTGCAGTCTGCAACTCATAAACTAAAAGTAAGCAAACACAATTATGCTAATGTCATGCGCTGCAGGTGGCGACACCCAAACTTTGTGGTACATTTAAATCAGAACTGTGTAGTGTAGCTTTATTCCCTATGCCTAACCTTTTGTTGCTACTCTTCCCTGCCCTTCTATGTGCATGTTAGACACTATGGCTTTCTTAATTTTTAATAAGTGAGATACCGATTTGCTTTGCAAAAGGCTCCAATGGGTAAATTTTAATTGATTAAAGACCTAGGTCACAAAAAAGCCATCAAATCCCATAATTCCACTAGGAATTTTTCTTCTATTTTCAGGAGACATTTAAAAAGACTTCTCTGGGATGAGGAGAGTTAGTTCAATGGTAAAAAGCACTGCTTGCTTTTGAAGAAAGGACACAGGTTTAATTTCTAGCACCCAACATGGCTGCTCACAACCATGTATAACTCCAGTCCCAGAGGATCTGATGCCCTCTTCTGACTCAGAAGAAATCAAACAGGTTCATGGAGCACAGAAATACATTCAGGCAAAACACTCATTTAAATAAGATAATAAAATAAACGAATCTAAAAAAATGTTTTTAAAGGCATTCTCACTTCCACAGCATCCTTCAGCCTCATTCAAAACAGAAGCTTTGCTCACTCCCGGAAGTACTGTCCAATGAAACCCTGATCCTCACAGGTTTGGGGGGTGCCCAGCTCTGCCCAGGAGCACTTGTTGGAAAGTCAGAGCAGAAACAATTTTCTTGGGGGTGTCACATAGGCGTCAGTTGGTTCATGCTGAAGAGAAAATGAGGTATTGAAAGCGAAGAGTTGATTAGTGCCCGTGGCAATCTTGCTTCAACAGCACTCTCTAGGGCAGCAATTGTCAACCTTCGGAAAGCTGGGACCCTTTAATACAGTTAGTTCCTCATGCTGTGGTGACCCCCAGCCATAACATTATCGTCATTGCTACCTCATAAGTATAATTTTGCTAGTGTTATGAATTATAATGTCTGTGGGTTTTGATGGCCTTTGGTGACCACTGTGAAATGGTTATTTGACCTCCCAAAGGGATCTCAAGACCACTGTTGAGAGCCATTGCTCTGTGGGGTATCTCTGTACTTACACTTCACTCTGAGATGTCTTGCTCATGGATGGCATAAAAGGGAGACTTGGCAGAGTCTGAGGATGGGGTGCATTCTGTGCAAAGTAGTTTCGGTGGATTGAACATTAGCTCTTGATACTCAGATTTAAAAACACCATAGTTATTAAAGGTGCAGGCCATCTGGCCAAGCAGAAAAGCAGATTTTTAGCTACAGCCTTGGTCCTGGACCTCTGCCTTCAGGTTTTGAGGCCTGGATTACATATTCATGTTTCAGACTATGGTGAAAATTAAGACCAAGTGCCACTAGCAAATCCTACATAGCTCATAGTCAAGTGCATTTAAGGGGACCTATGCTCGTGTCCCAGCATCATTCCAAGTGGCCCTCAAGCTGTTCCCAACCACATGCTCGGCAGACATCCTCAGCAGATTAACGGCAACATTTGGTGGTGGGTACAGGCAATTACTGTTTCCCTAATATGATTATTGTTTTCCCCTAGTTTGGCTTACCTGCTGTGATTGTGGTTATCCTGTCAATAGGAATTATTTCACACTGGGTAAAAAATTCAGTCTGGGTGGCATATGGTGGTATGCAAACCACACAATGAGGCAGATCACCTCAGGTGGAGTCTAGCAGGTTAACACTGGCTGGTGCCACTGATCCAGGGACCCCAATTAAGCAAATTACCCAACAATTATTATTTGCAGGTAAACTAATTGTTTTCTGTTTTCTATAAATATCCATATACACGTTCACTTCAGTAGTTTGGTAAAAGAAACAGCTGCCCATGGAAAAACTACAAATGACAGAGAGTTTGGGGAAGGAAGCAAACCAAGGATACGAGGACCCTCATCTAGAGACATCCCATATACATTTACTTATGGCTCTGGGGTTATCCACTGAGCCATGATCTACCAGGGGCCACACTCCTAAAAGAAAAATGATTTTCTCTCCTGCAGAGGACAACTGCCAGCAGCTCCTCAGCTAGGCACAGAGACTAGTGAGGTCCTCCCTACCTAGAACTGGCATATTCACTGACTTAATTGTGTGCAGGCCTAGCACAGGCAGCCACAGCTGCTGTGAGGTAATGGTCCTCTCAGGTCCTGAAGACACTGTTTTGCTCAGGTCCCTCCCCAAGGTCTAGAGTTTAACAATCTCTCTTTCCACATCGATGACAGTCTCTGAACCTTGATTTTTATTCACTTGTAAAGAAAAACGGGATTATAAAATTTGCAGGCAAGTGGAATTAAAATGGTAAATATTATACTGAGGGAGGTATCCAGTACTCAGTAAAGACAAGGGTTCCATGTTCTCACTCCTGTGTGGATCCTTGTATTGAAACTTTAGATTAGAGTGTTTAACTGGAAGCAACTGTAGAATGAAGGGAGCTAGAAAGGGACCATTGGTGGGAAGGGAAAAATAGATCTTAAGGAGAGGGGTGTGGTGGTTTGAAAGTGCTTGGCCCAGGGAGTAGCACTATTAGGAGGTGTGGCCTTGTTGAAGGAAGTATGTCACTGTGGGGATAGGCTTTGAGAGAGCGTCCTCCTAACTACCTAGAAGCCAGTCTTCTCCCATTTGTCTTCAGATCAAGATGTAGAACTCTCAGCTCCTCCTGCACCACGTTTTCATGCTCCCACCTTGATGATAACGAACTGAACTTCTGAACCTGTAAGCCAGCCCCAACTAAATGTTGTCCTTAAAAGACTTGTCTTGGCCATGGTGTCTGTTCACAGCAGTAAAACACTACCTAACACAAAGGGATAGAAGAAATGGAGAATAATAGAGAAGGAGGTTTAAATAGGGGGAGTAGTGCAGAGGGGGTGGGGGAGGAAGATGGGAACAAAAAAACCTGTTTGCAAATTCATACATATGTATCACATATATAACACATATATACACAAGCACATACACACACAACACACACATACACACACGCACACACACACACGCACACACACACCTGCACACACACACACACACACACACACACACACACACACACACACATGTGTATAATAAAATAGTTTATCTGGGACATGGAGAGATGGCTCAACAGTTACAGCACTGGCTGCTCTTCCAGAGAACCTGGGTTCAATTCCAAGTACTACAATTATAATTCCAGTTTCAGAGTATATGAAATCCTCTTTTGGTCTCTGTGGGCACCAGATATTCATATAGTACAATGACTTAAATGTAGACAAAACACCTGTACATATTAAGAAAACATTCTTTTAAATAGAGTTTAATTGGACTTATATTATACAGAGCATAATGCTCCTCCCAGAAGCCAGACACAAGACCGGCGTGACATATCTTCTCTCCAGTTTTGTTCAGAGATTGTCCCCGAAATATACAAGCTTTTGCCATTGTTCTTGTTTTTCTGCAATAACTTGATGGTAAGACCCAATTGCTGAAGATAACATTTACTTTGGCCACAGGACTTAGAGAAATCAAACCAATTCCACCTTACAAGCTTCCTTCATGCTGGCTGGCTTTCATAGTGCTGGACAGGGCTTCTATAGGGACAAGAGGTCATCATTAGTTTTATCATGCTATAGGATAATCAATTGCCTTCTGCTTAGACTGTATGAGAAAACATTCCTACTTCTACAAATCTGGTCAAGAACCCATGGTTTGGGAACTCAGGTTTCAGGGGTGAACCTATTAAATCTGTTTGTCCAATATCAAACTGTCTTCGAAATTTGTATCTTACTACCCATAGACAAGTGCAACTCTCAGACCTGATCTGCGATGCTTCTTTGTGCAGGATATGATGGATACTGCAGAGTTACAACACTGTTCAAGTGAGGAAAATAAGTGTCTATGAAGTGTTCAGCCACAAATGGGACATCCACACCAGATGTGTCTCCAGAGCATTTAAAAATAAAATCCCCCAGTTGCCAGGAATAGTGGCTCACTCCAATAATTCTAGTATTTTCATATAGAAGAAAGAAAAGGGGGGTGTGAGTTCAAGGCCAGGCTGGACTACAGAGAGAGAGCTCCTGTCTAGGGGCACATACCTGTAATCCTGTCATTTTCCAGAAGTGAAAATAAGAGATCCACTAGCTCTGGATAAGCCTGGCTACAGAGAAAATTTTAGGGCAGCCTGAACTACATAGCTATATAGAAAGGCCTGTTTAAAGAGCAAAAACAAAAACAAAACCAGAAGAAGAAAGAAAACAAGTAAGAGAGGTGAAGAGAAAGAAAAAGAAAATGAAAAATAAAGAAGGAGGAAAGGGGGTAGAAGGAAGGAGGAGGGAAGGAAGAGAAAGAGAAAAAGAAGGAAAAAGGAACGGACAAAAGAAGGAAGGAAGGAGGGAGGGAAGGAAGGGAAGAAGAAAGGAAAGGAAGAAGAAAGGAAAGGAGGAAGGAGGAAAGGGAGGGAGGAAGGAAGAAGAAGGGAAGAGGGAAGGAGGAGAAAGAAAACACAGCAGCTGCCTACCTTGGCCTCTGTCCATTCTTCTTGATCTTTGCTGTAAAGTACAGGCACGCTGCATCCTGTATCTTTTATTAGTTCTGAATCATCCTGTCCATTTGTACCATTTGTGAGGTCGGCAGAATGAAAAGGCACGTTCTCCATGCCTAACATGTTAATGCTATAAATGCTAATTGTTGAGTGAAATTATAGTTTTCTTCCTACTCTAGCAAATATATCTTCATAAAGCAAAACTGGAAAGTAACTGTTCAACTATGTTTGTTAGTGCTTTTTCCCCCTGTTTTATTTTTGGAGCAGGGGTGATTGTTTTCTTTCTTTTTCTTTTTCTTTTTCTTTTTCTTTTTCTTTTTCTTTTTTTTTTTTTTTTTTTGTAGTATTCAGGCTCAAGATGACAGTTGTAACATGGCTAGTAGTGGTAAACTATCTTGGACAAGTAAAGAAAATGATTTTCATTGCTACTGATGTGCTTCAGTATATACATTAGGTGCTGAAATAAAGTTATGCCTAGCTTAGTGAGTATAATAGTTATACTTCCGCAAAATCACATATTGTGTTTGTACAGTTGTGTCCTCGTGTGTGTCTCACTGTTGGTAAAGTGACAATGAATCAGAAGCGTGGCACACTGGTGGCTTTTCTTGTTCTTTCCATCACAAGTACATTGGTAATTTGCATGCTCAGTTTCATTTTTTTAAGATAAGTTTTTTTATTTTATATTTTTTTCTGAAAACTAATGAAGGCCAAACTATTTGGGTCCCACATGCTATTCTAGACACTTGTCAGCTCCCTTCCAGGTAGATTGGGATGATAACATCGGGAATTTAGTCATCCTAAAACTCAGCTAGGGACTAGACAGAAGCTCAGGGGTTAAAAGTGCCTGCTAACCTTGCACAGGACCTAAGTTCAGTTCCTGTCACCCATATGACAACCCATAACTGTCTGTAACTATAATTTCAGTGGCTCTGATGCCGTCTTTTGGCTTCCATGGCCACCAGGAATAAATGCGGTACTCAGACATAAACGTACATGCAGGCAAATCACCCATATACATAAAAATAAATTAATTTGATTAAAAAAAAAACTACCGGCTACCACTGGCCAACGGGATCCATGACTGAATATCAGAATAGGTGGTTGGGTGACTTGACTCACAACCATCTTAAACTCCAGCTCCAGGGGATTGAGCTCTTTTAGAGTCTATGGGTACCTTCATACACGTGGCATATGCTCATACAAATACATTTAAAATTTAAAAAAAAAGAGTGGGTAGAGAGTATCATTAAAATTTGTTGGTAAACATAATGTGTGTCTGTAAAAAATTACACCGGTTCATGAGACCTCCTGTCTATAGAAGCAGGCTCTAAGCACAGCCTAAGAATATTCCAGTTTGGAGTCAACAATATTCATTGTTTCCCCACAGCAGAGAGCCAGGTTCCTCCTCTCCCTACTTCTAGTCAGATGAGGTGAGCATACAACCTGGACCCTCTGCTCCACAAGGCTCCTGGGAGGTGATGCTCCCTGTTTGGGCGATAGTGTGCTTCCTTTCAGAGGGTCCAGACACTGAGAAGGACCAGACTATGTTGTCATGTTTACTGGAAACATGTTTGTTTGACGTGTTTCCAAATGCCTATTGTAATACCAGATCTCTCGGCAGATGCAGGAAGAACTCTGAAGAGCTATCCTTTTGTAAAAGGAACTCTAAACACCTCTAGGGCAATCACAGCTTCTTATCATAGCAAAGATTTTTTTCCAACAGTAAGAAGAGTGGAGATCCAACACCTGGCCCAGTTAGAGATGACCACATGTGGCTGGCTGGGGGACTTATCTTCCTCACAAGACAACCCTAGAGGCTGTCCACCTCTCATAGCATATGTCCTACTCCCAGCAGCCCCAACAATGTCCCTTTGTTTATCTCTCTTTAATGACCAGCTACTGTCTCCTTTGGGTCACACACTTTTTCTGTGACTCCCATACTTAGACATGTTGACAACTGTTAAGTTTTTGTCCTGTTTATCTATGCTTTGTCCACTCAATTCAAAGACTAAATTTATTAAAATTTCAGAAGGAAAAGGGTAAATCTAAGACTTTCCTGAACCATTGCCCACCAGATGATTCCTTTTGCTTCACATCTGGCCTCGGCACGGCCACCTCAGGCACAGACTGTAAGGTTTTCTGTCCTGGCATCTTCTGCTGCCTCTTGGCACCCAGCCTCATGCCCCTCGCGTGGTCTTTCCTTGCTTTACCTTGTTTTCTTCTGCTAGCTACCATTCTTCTCTCCCCATTTCCTGGGGTGTTACTCAGGACATCACACCAGTCTTCCTTAGGGGCCTTGGATTTCAATAGTGCTTACTTCAAACACATCTTTAGCACCTCAAAAGAACACAACATAAAAGTGAATTTTATGCCGGAGACCCTATCTGGTAGGACCCGCCAGATTCCAAAGCCAACAGGCCTTTGGGAGCTCTGGCTTCCTTCCTTCTGTTACTTCCTTATTCACAGCCTGGTTTCCCAATCAAAGCTCACACCCATTTCCCCTTCAGACTCCGCCCCAGCTTACTGCCCTTTGCTACTGTGCCCCACCCTGGAACACCTTTTGTGCTCACCTCTGCTTCCTGTAAGTGTGATTTCCTGTCCCATCTTCTCTGACTTCCCCAGGTTTTCTCTAAGATTGGGGAAGGCAGTCTCCACATTTTCTCAGTCTCATGTCCCTTCTACACCTTCATCCTTCCCATTCCACTGAGACTTCATGTGCACTGTGCCTTCTTGGATGGGAGGTATGGCCACTGGCTTTGATGCAATAGAGAATATTTGATTCTCAGCCCAAGCTTTGGTACTGTGCCATCCAATTGTTTGCTTATTTAAAAGAAGATACACTTTGGGCTAGGAAGATGGGTCAGTTGGTAAGGCTCTTTGTTAAAAGACCATGATGAGAACCTGAATGTGGATACCCAACACTAAAGTCAGAACCCTGGCACAGTCACAGACTTGTAAACAAGAGGCTGGGGAGGTGGAGGCAGGAGCATTCCTAAAGCTTGCTGGCCGGGCAACCTAGAAAAGTCAGTGAGCCCTCGAAAATCTGTCCCAAGAAACAAAGTAGATAGAAATAGGAAACGCCACTGGCCTCTGGCTTTCAGACACAAGAACACACCTGCATACATGTGCTCTAATAAATAAGAGTGACACTAAGCTGGACCTATTAGCTCGGGACTGTACTCCCATCTAAATGTGAGGCTGAAGTAGAGGTACACAAGTTTTGAGGCCTACATAGGCTACAGTGAGTTCAGGGACAGCCTGGGAACTTTAGCTAAACTTTGTGCAAAAGCAAAAAGCATGAAAAGGTCTGGGGATATAACTATGTGGTAAAACTTGCATGAGGTTCAGTCCCCAGTGTGACAAGAGAGAGGAGAGAGAGAGAGAGAGAGAGAGAGAGAGAGAGAGAGAGAGAGAGAGAGACAGAGACAGAGAGAGACAGAGAGAGAGACAGAGAGAAAGAGACACACAGAGAGGCAGAGACAGAGAGACAGAGAGGCAGAGAGACAGACATAGAGAGGCAGAAAGACAGAAAGACCAACACAGAGAGGCAGAGAGAAACAAAGAGGCAGATAGACAGAGACAGATAGAAAGAGACAGAGAGAGACACAAAGAGAAAGGCAGAGACAGAGAGAAAGAGAGAAAGAGAGGAGTAACACTAAGTTTTTGCCATTAATTAACTCTGTGTGCTTGGTCAAGCCACTTCTCCGAACCTCTATTTTCTCACGTGGGAGTGTACTAAGTCCATTCCCAGCAACAGACTGCTATGTGAGCTACGCTGAAGACTAACAAGAATTAATATTTCCTTTGTGGTATGATAAGAAGAGTGGGTTGTTTTTGAAAGCACTGTTGACATATGTTTGTGCAAATAAGTGAACATTCCCATCTCTGCTGACTCACGGCCGAGAGCAGGAGTTTGCACGCCGCCCTGAGAGACCGGTAAACGGCATGCTTCCCAGCATTTCAGGGTGGGAACACCATGCCCACTTCTTCTCCAGGAGCACTCAACACAGCTGGCTACTCCCTCTACAGCCTTAGACAGTTAGAGAAGAATTCTCTGGACAGCCTGGGGCTTGGGGATGGTTATTATGGCCCTGAGGACAGCATCAAACCTGTCTTCCTCTTCGCCTTTGTTCGTCCCAGCAGCTGAAACCTAGGAGAGACCCTAAAGGAGATAAGTGGAGAGGGACATAAAAAAGGCACAATGTGGTTGGTTCCCCAGGCCTTCTGTCCTATCCAGTTCTGGGGAGTCTTAGGAAATACCAATTTCTAAGTCAGTGATCTTAGCATCGGCCTCTTCTCTCTTCCTAGCCTTTCCCTCCACTGTACCCTCACTCTGTTCCTGAACCCTGTGGCTCAGATAATTGGCCTAGCAATGATCCTAATCACACCTGGAGCTGTAGACAGTCTGACAATGTCTCACAGCTGCCCCTTCCCCAGAAAACTGCCTCTGAGGACAAGAACCATCTTGCTTTAAAGGGAAAAAAAAAGAAAAGAAAAAAACCTCCTCTCTAGAAATGTGCAGCCAGCAGATGTGAGAGATAATAGCCAAGTTCCTTGCCTAGAAGGCAGAGCTGTTCTGTGTGGCCTGTGTTCTAGAATCTTCCTTCCATGGATCCGAACACAGCCCAGCCACATCCTTCCCTGAGTCAGTCTTTGACTAAGAAACACAGCCTGTTCATCTCTTCTCTGACACCTTCCATATTGCCTTTGTAGAAAGCCGCTTTTCCTACAGCGAAGGCCATGCGGCTGCTCAGCCACATTTGGGAGGAGTATCACGAATTTCCTGGATGCTGGTGCCAGATACCTGAAAAGAACCACGGTAAGGGAGGAGGATTTATTACGGTTTATAACCCCAGGGGAAGACGTGACCTCAGAAGTGTAAGGCAGCTGTCACATTGTATCTATGGTCAGGAAGCAGAGAACAGACAGGACGTGGGGCTAGGCTGTAAAACCTCAAGCCCACCCCTCATGACGGGACCTTCTTTCTGTAACCATGTACTTCCTCCTAAAGGTGTACTTCCAAAATGCCACTGCCAGGTAGAGGGCCAAGGACTCAAGCATATAGGGGACAGACACTCCATATTCTAACCAGAGGGGTTTTGCACAATCCTGACTTGCTCGTCTGTGATTGAACTATATTTGAAGGCTTCCAAATCAAAAGGCAGAAGCGAGGTACTGCCTAAGGAGGGGCACTGGCTTTGATATAAGGGAACTGAGTTAGTTCTTCTTCCAAAACCCCGTTTATCAGGAGTCAGACAGTTTAGCCCTCTACCCACAGTTTACCACTCTGCCAAATGGGGGAGGGAGACAGATAGACCTCAAGTCCCTTTCTATTCTTTCATTCTAGGATTTTGTGACTGATTCTTTTTCCGTTTTGACTCAGAAGGAGCGCCTAGGAGTGATGTGTGCACTTCTGCTCAGTGACTCCCACTCTGTCACCCCAGCAAGGAAGTCCCCACACATTGCATTTTGGGTATTTATTCAGCACATAGTGCTTTCAAAGAACGGCTTTTGAATAAAATGGTCCAAGCACCTACTTTTTGGTGGGAAGCTGGCAGCAGGGTTTGCTCATTTCACTCTGGCAACCACTCAACATCCGCTCTTCTTGGCTCTCTGCATTCATAAAATGATGTGAGAGTCTGCTGGAAAAGACAAAACCTGCTCAGATCAGTGCAGAACTCATTTGTAAAAAGGAGAGCGCTTGTCGAATCAATCGTAAGCCACATTGTTCATTTGAGGAGCGAGGAGTTCACTTGCCTTGTTTTTTAGCTTCAAAACGTCTTTGCATCCAGTCCTTGATCTGCCTTGTAAGATAGTATTTTTTTTTCCCTACTTAGAAAATGAAGAAACTAAGTCAGAGTGTGGGTGTGTGACTTGATTTTAAAGTGACAGAGAATTGATGTCACAAGCAGGCCTGGAGCACAATGCTTACTTAGTTCGTAGCTGCCAGAATTCAAGCCTGTTACATGTCACTTGAAGAGAGTCTAGAGACAGCATATTTTCTTTGCTAGCAGTGCATCAGATGGTGGATTATTGTTACACACAGAGGAATGGTATATAATGAAAAACTTCTAGGAGACACTGGATTATGTAGGATTCTTTAAAATAAGGCACCATGGGAGCAAGAGAGAAGGCCCAGTGATGACGAGTACCTAGTGGACGTGCAGAAGACCTACGTTCAGGTCCCATACCCATGTCAGGCAACTCCAAGCACATGTAACTCCGGTTCAAGGGAATCTGATACCTCTGGCCTCTGTGGACACTGAACACACACACACACACACACACACACACACACACACATATGTGCACACACACATATGTGCACACACACATATGTGCACACACACATATGTGCACACACACACACACTTAAAGATGAATTTAAAGTACTTTTAAAATGATGTACCTTGGAGCCTTGTCCTTGAAGTGTTCTACTCAAGGCAGCAAGTATAGTGCCCTTGACTACGTATCCCTGACTTTCAGAGCACATTGCATCCTGGTATTTATGATATTCATGGTTCAGCTAATTAAATGACTTCTGGTACCAGATAGACAGAGCCTACTAGCCCAACTATTTCAGCAAATCAGTGCTCTAATAACCATGTTTACAGGCTGGACTGTGGACATGCCTGTGTACTGGTAAACCCTGACTGGTTGCAATGCTGTGTGGGATCTCCAAGCATTTTTGGCTTTGAAGGAGGTATTCACAAAGACTTACAGTCACTCTGATTTTGTCTTGACAATGTTTCCAGTAAACTGAATGAGTTTTGTAATATTCAACAGTCTGAGAAGTCAAGGTACAGCAGTTCTGACACAGCCTGCACTCTTAGTCTGAGACCTCATTCATCCTGCTTCTCCTGGGCAGCTCCACGACCCTCCAACCATCTGTAAAAATAAGCATTTAATATACAACATATATAACAAAATTCCAACACTAACCATCATCTCCATACAGATCCTGTAACTCTTACAACTCAATACTGAGTACTTAAGTTGGAATCAGTTTATGCACCTTACCCAGTCACTGCCCTAGACCTTGATTTTGCCCAAATTTGGACATCAAATTGGCTTTTTTCACCAGTAGCAGCTCAGGTGCCCTCTTTGGAGCCTTCTTGAATCCGTGAAGGCCATGGATCCTTCTCATTTGGAGAAGTAGATGACTCACCCAGGAGGACTGAGTCATGAAGGCTGGCAGTGGGATGGGGGTATGTGGGAATTAGCCTCAGTGAGATACCACGGAGAAGGGAACAGAGAGACATCAACAGGCCAACTGCCCCTTCTTCTCCCTGATAGATTCCTTTGCAGGGCAGAGAGGTCCCTTGGCATATTCAGAGCCCTGCAAGTACATAGCTGGTTTTCTTTGGGAACCCGTGGCTGGCTCAGAAGCCACTGCATTTTACTTGCTCTGCCGGCTCTCTTGACACACTCTTTATACCCCCATGATCTACCTCAGTGGAATGCTAGCATTTCAACACTGCCTTAGACCTGTTCTGGAGGATCTGGCTGATAATTGTGTTTGTTCAAGGGTTTTGCCCACCATTGAAGAAACCATGGCTTGTAAACAATGAATCTTACCCTGTCATTTCTTCATACAGCACTTCTCCTTGCCCAGTTGAATATTTGGATTTTGTTGTTGTTGTTGTTGTATTTCTTCTTTTATATAGTCTTACAATGTAGGGCAGGCTGGCCTGGAATTTGAGATCCTCCTGTGTTAACTGAGTGCTGGGATTGAGGCAAGTCACCACACCTGGGCCTACTGGATAGTAGGAAAATAGTAACAGTTGACTGTTTATAACCTTTTGTTTGTTTCTATCAGTCCAAAATAGATCTGTTCCTATGTCTTTTATATTAATGATAAATGTAAAAAGAATTCATTACAAAACTAATTTTGCTCTAGATAGCACATTGCTAGATCTCATCACCTCTGAGGCATGAGTAGATCATGACCTCCTGTCCTGATCTTGTTCAAAGCATGATCTGTATTCTAGCAAAGAGGGGACATGAGAAACACATGCATTTTGTAGAAGGCTATTACACACAAGCATAGGGAGAATAATGATTTTAAGTTTTAATAGTGCAATTGAAAAGAAACTAAGTCTTTATCCTTTCACAGAAGACTCACATAAAACTATTTTTAAAATATTTCTTTCCTTTCCTGTGGCAGAGATAATATATGGGCCCCTGGATCCAACTTGAGGCATTTTCAAACCCTCATGTAGAAAGACATTTCTGGAAAGATAAATCACTCTTACGGAAAGGACATAGCAATTGTAGGTCCCCTCTTCTGAGGGGGACCATGCATCACATTGAAAAGGATATGCTGAGCTGCAATAACAACGTAACCACTTCTCTCCCTATCTTATAATAGCAACAGCTTTCTCATCGCTTCTCTACATGCCCATCCAAAGTGGGCAGGGAAACCCTGTTCTAAGTCACTCTCAAGCTGTAAGCATACATCATCTGGACAATTGCCAGTCACACATGCTTGCAAGAAGTGTGAATTTTGTGGTAACTCTTAAAGCTTCAACAAGGAAATAACTCCTTTTTTTTTTTTTTTGCCACCTACTTTCAGTGAGGTTGAGAGTCAGGTACTCAGACCTAATACAGCTTATTCTAAAGGTAATGGGAAATTTATCTGCTGAAAATGTTAAGGAAGGAATGTCTTGAAGACCTGCTTCTAGCACTGATGATCATGGCCCCTACTGTCAAAGAACCAAACTGAGTCCTGCTAGAACTTTTTTTTCCATATGCAACTTTTTTCTTCTGAGGTCCTCAGACTTGGAAAGTAGTGTTGCCACGTGTGCAAATACACTCTCTGTCTCTGTCACTCTGTCTCTATCTGTCTCCCTGTCTCTCTCTGTCTCTGTTTCTATCTGTTTGTCTATCTCTCTGTCTCTGTCTTTCTCTGTCTTTCTGTTTCTCTCTCTCTTTCTGTCTCTCTTTGTCTCTATCTATCTATCTATCTATCTATCTATCTATCTATCTATCTATCTATCTTGCTCGCTCACTCTTCCTCCCTTTGAAAGTCACCTGGCATAATTGCTTTCCTAAAGTGTTCCTCCTGGGTTGAAGAGCACGGAGGGGAAGATGTATAAACTTCCCAGGATCATTCTGGCAGAAACCGTGGTCTTCAGAAAGCAGCACTGATGCTGTCTGCCCTGTGCTGTGGCTCACTTCTCTGCAGAACCCAAAGCTGCAGGATGAGCTCCCCAAAGAGTCGGCATTCAGAGCTCGTTGCATCCTGATTCACTGGGTTGCTCTGCAAACCTTTCTAAATGCAACCCCCAAGTTCTCTGCAGACAGCCTCCTGTCAACCTGGGAGTTGGCTTGTTTTCTGTGATGCTTTCTTAGCAAGAAAAAAAGCCATTTCCCAGGAGTTTCTTTGACTGGTTCCTATAAATCAGAATTGAAAGACATAGTGGCCAGGAGCCTTTTAAAGAAATGTCTGGTCTTTCTTCTCTAGGCTTTTAAAAGACCACGTCTTCAGAAGCCATTTTCTCTATCTATCTATGGCTAAGTTGAGAGTCCTATACAGCAGAGAGAGGAGAATTTTTAAAAGGAAAGAAAGAATGTATCATAGGGAGTTTTTAGGTGTAGGAACCCTGGGGTTTTATGTTGGGTACATTTTTATCACATTATAGACACTATAGACGTCTCTGCTTCTTCAACCCCATTAAGTGGGGCAGACAAAAAAAAAAAAAACACAGTTTCTCCATTCTTCTCTGAGATCATTTCCCCACTATGGTCCCCCTGTACCCAGAGGTCGGTCAGTGCATTAGCATCACCAAGTCCCCAGAACATCTTAGTTCTCTGCTCAGAGCCTCTCTGGCTGCTTGGAAAGCAGGCTGCGGCTTAATGAGACAAGTTCTCCTTGGAGACTTCTCTCTCCTCTAGGAATTCTGTAAGTGCTTTATATAAAACAGTAATAGGATGGTTCAGCCAGACTCTCTGACTCAGATACACTAAGGGGTGTTCCCTTTGGGAAGGAGAAGCAGGTAGCCGAGTGATAAGGCCATTAGGACTGACTGCGCCCTGTGAGCTGGTAGTCCCAGAAGCCACTAGCAAGCCTGAGAGGGAGAAAGGCTGATCAGACTTCCTGGTGAGTTATAGTGTTGTCTATGGACAGGGTCTGGATAGTAATGAGCTGGGAGTGATTTACTGCCGTGATTACTACTAAGCAGGGGGGAGATGCTCAGGGGAGCCGCAGAGGTGTGATGGGTGAGACGTCAGGCTGGCCCCACATTGATAAATTACCCACCCTTTTCAAGAGCCAAGGGAATCCTCTGGGAAGCCATAGCAACAATTCCGGGAACTCAAGGATGCTGCAGACCAGAGGAGAATCCCATGAGTGGAGACAGAGTGCTTCTCCCCTTTCTGTGCCTACTTCACCTTTGTCCTCTGGATTCGTAGGGTTTGAGGGATGAGCAGGGTTTTCAACTCCATGTTTCAGGGTCATCTGAGTCTATCTGTATCAGACTCTCTTTAATTGTAGGTGAGTGTGGGTGCTGAGATTTATTAATGGAAGATCGACAATAGTGAGTCAGGATGGGAAGATGGTAATTAAAGCCACAAGTGGGGTTGAAGGAACACAGGGGCGGGCCTGGGGCTTGGAGGGCCGGTTATCAGGGAGACTAAACAAAAGGAGGATTGAAGAGAGACCTGAGCAGACTGAAGAGATTGTACTTTGCCTTTCTTTTCCTTCTGCACAAAGCAGAACTTCTATTCAGCCAGTGGGATGATTGGAAAATGTACCTATCATTCCCCCGTTCAAGAGATGGAGGATGTTTACCTCCTTTAATGTGGGCCTGACCCAGTGACTTGACTCTACCAAATGACTAGCACAGCAGCCTATGACCTTAAATACTAAGTCATAGAAGTCAGTGCCTTCTCCCATATTTTCCTCAAGCCCTCACATTCTGGGGGATGGCAGCTGCCACATTTGAGGGCTTTCCACACATAGAGGAATATACCCAACGAGGAACTGAGATCTCCTGTCCACAGCAATATGAGCGTGCCACCTTAAATCTAGTCATCTGCTCACAGTGAGACCTTCACATGTTCATAGCCCTTATATACATCTTGATGGCAACTTAGAAGTGATCCAGAACCTCCAGTGAAGACTCAAATTCTTGACCCGTGGAAAGTGTTATATATAGTTGTCATGTCCAGCCATTATGTTCTGAGATGGTTTGGACCCAACATTAGGTAACTAGGACAACTAGGAATAGAGCCACTGTTGCACACTGGTCCAGTATGCACTCAGGCTTTCCCAGCAAACCCTGCAGCTTACTAACGCTTGCCCTTACAGAACTCTCAGGATATCTGAAAGGGAGGAAAAGGAAAACAAGCCCAAAGCTGCCTGACTGTGTGCCTGGCACTGGCAATGGATTTACTATCTGAACACACCTCAGAATTGGTCTCTCACATCTATCCTTGGGCTAAGCAACAACAACAACAACAACAACAACAACAACAACAACAGCAACAGCAACAGCAGCAGCAGCAGCAACAGCAGCAGCAGCAGCAACAACAGCAACAGCAACAGCAACAACAGCAGCAGCAGCAGCAGCAGCAGTAGCAGCAGCAGCAACAACAAAAATGACCTCCAAAAAGTTAGAAAGATGCATCTGTCTGACTGCCACTCCAAAGTGCGTTAGGAGATCGATTTCTCTCTTCTAGGGTTAAGAATGCAGGTAGGCAAACCTGAATGACAAAGAGCCAAGAGACTGGCGGTGCACACCTGCAATCCCAGCAACTTGGGAGGTCAGAGCAGGAGGGAGTTCAAAGAGAGCCCCAGCTTCACGGTGAGTTCAAAGCTACCTGAGGCTACATGGTAGCCCTTCTAAAAACCATCAAGGAAGAAGAAAGAGAAGGACAGAAGGGGGAAATGGTGTCTATAGTTTATACTAACTTCTCTGAGAAGCTTCAAAAGAGCTAAGGAATTTCCCAGTCCAGCACCTGGAGAAAGGCTTCCTCCTACAGGTCAAGTTTTTATAAATATCGTCCCTAAGCTTTTCATACTTGCCTAGATTTATTAGTCTTTCTTGGCACTATATCTTGCACACTTCGCCAGAGGAACACAGTGCAATAAAATACTTGGTAAAAATTTCCAGATCCCATTATGAAATATCTTCAGCTTATTACGAGATATCTTCAGTCTATCACAAAAATATCTTCAGTTTTAAACTCGACGGACAGTAAACGCGTAAGTGATTTGCTTTGCTGCCAGAACATGGATTCTCTGGGGAGCTTGGAAGTCTCAGACTAGTGGGGCTATGAGGTCCTGGCCTCAGCTGAGGTTACCTGGGTGGGTGAGGACAGTGTTAGGCGCTCCACCTAGACCAAAGCTCTCATTTGCTCCCTCAGATGGTTATTTTTCTGTTTCCAAGCAATGTTCTTTTGTTCTTTTGATGCTGTTAAGGGGTCATTGATAACTTGACAAAACATCAACAAATTACGGTTGCTTTGTTTTTGCAAAAGAAAAAAATGCCTAGTTCCATTTCCATTCTAACCCTTCAGTCCCATCGCATGCACACGGTGTCCCCTCCCCCCATATACAGAAACACAGACACATAGGCACACCACACACACACACATATGAGGGGGGGCACAAGTCACCCTCCACCCCTATCCTAGGCTGGAAAAAGACAAAGTACTAACGTGCCACCTCCAGCTGCTGGCAGTATCACTTAGCCAGCTGCGCCTTCAAGCGGAAGAATCCGTTTTGTGAGAGTACACTGTCCTGAACATAAGATACATATCTGGGAAACCTTTGTATTCACCAAATAGAAAAAGAAACACCTGGTAAGGGAAAGTAGACAACTCACTCAGTGACTATTTTCAGAAGTTCCCAGTAAGGCGCTTTATGGATCCAATGTGTGGGCACCAATTAGAGCCCTGACTGACAGGATGGTATGTCTGGACCGTGACTGCAAACAAGCACATAATGGTTTTGAGTGCAATGAGCATCTGCCATAAGGCTCTGAATGACTCAGAGCCAGATGATACTACAGCAACACATACGGAGAAACTGAGGTCAAACATGGGGAATAAATCTGGTTACTGTCTCACATAATGATATCATGTGCTGCACAGAATTGAGCTGTAGGAAAGCAGCAAAGATAAATGCTTGCACAGTCACTCTAGGTTGCCTTGTAGAAACTCGGAAATTAGCCAGGACAGGGTATTTCAGCATCTCAGCTGTGGCTGGAGTCTGAATCATTTGAATCATCAGACTTGGTAAGTCGTTGTCACCTTCTTCTTCTTCTTCTTCTTCTTCTTCTTCTTCTTCTTCTTCTTCTTCTTCTTCTTCTTCTTCTTCTTCTTCTTCTTCTTCTCCTCCTCCTCCTCCTCCTCCTCCTCCTCCTCCTTCTTCTTCTTCTTCTTTCTCCTCCTATTTTCTTCTTTTCCTTCTCCTCCTCCTTTTCTCCTCCTCCTCCTCTTCTTTTCTTCTTCTTCTCCATCTCCTCCTCCTTTTCTTCTTCCTCCTCTTCCTCCTCCTCCTCCTCTTCTTCCTCCTTTTAACCAAAATGAGTTCTGTGGTTGAGCCTTCAAAACATTTTTTCCTAGCAGGTGCAATGCTGGATACACAATAAGCACTCAATGTTTGCCTGAAGCAACACAGAATGGTTTGCATTTTCCTGACCTCACCTTCTGCATTACCTGAGTCCTCCCACTTTTTTGCTGAAGGAAGACAGAAAGCCCCCCTTCCCTAAATCTTTACTGAAACCCACTCAGAGCCCACGGGATACCCTAACAGCTCAGCATTTCCACTCTCGCCTTCATGAGGCGTCCTCATCTTCACCGGTCTCCCTTTAATTTCACCTTCATGAACACCAAGTTTCTCAGGGTTTCCATAGGGGAGCCAGGCAAGGGAATCAGGGAGGAACACAGCCTGTACTTTATCCTTCCTTTTCTCTGGGAGCCAAATTATGTAATTTTTGTAAAAGCATCTTTCCTTCTCTCCTACTGTGGGCCCCAGCCGTTCCTTTTAGCTGACGGTGGAGCCCCTTAATATGAAGGCTGCTTATCTTAGTGGGAATCTAAGGGTGGGCTTTTAAAGTTGTCCCAAGCTGTGCCTGTCTATAATTCTTAGTGCTATTCATTTACAGGGGTTGGGAGGAGGAGGAGGAAGATGCAGCCTGACTGGCTCCCCTGGTGCACTGATGGAGAAATTGCCGGTGAACGTTTTCATTTTCAGCTCCAGTTTCTTAATCCATCACAGTAGAAGAAACAGCCAGGCAGTAAACCCGAAACCTCCCAGGCCCTGTATCATTCCTGAAATTTTTCATAAATATTGTAATATGGTGGCAGGACAGTAAAGACAAAGGCAAGAGAGACCATCTAAAGATGGCCTGAGAGTGCTCCAAAAAGTAGATTTTCTTGTGACAAATGGCTATCCTTTTTATTAAATCCGTTTTAAAATAGTCATCTGAGTTTGATTCCCCTTGGGCTCAGCCTGCCAGCTCCCAGACTAGGTAGTCATACTCAACCATGCTCCTGTAAAATAGCATTGCCAGTAGGTCAGAAGGCTTATGGACGAGGAGATGACCACCATAGCAAACTAAGGACACTGGAGGTTATGGCAAGAAAAAGTTGGCAATGCCTATTTTTAAACTGATTTGAGGGATCAAGGTTCAGAAAACCTGGTCTGGGAACATTAGATGAGGCTAAATGTAATAGACTACAGAACGTTGTTCCTGCACAAGACGATCCCAGGACCTCACAGACTAGGAGGGCCTGAGAGTCTGAAGGGTGATGGCAAGGCCCAGAGAGACCGCACATTCTTAGAAACACTCAGAAGAATACTGAAGATGTATTCAGTACAATAAGGAATGTGTTTACTTTAATGTCAAAGCCATCACTAACACATAAGTCCACAACTTGGGATTCACTATCGAGTAACCATTAGTGGAAGTCACAGCAGCCATCTTGCCCTCGGAGCACATTGGCAGCCTGTGTGAGAGCAGACCACACACCTAGTTGTAGAAAAGCTCTATTGGTCTGAGTCTCCAATCTTCCACAATGACCTGTGGAAGTCCACAATGAGTCGTGGACTCAGCTCCACAACTGCTCCTTTAATCATCTCAAATCTTCTTGGCTGTGTGGCAGTCAGCAAAGCTGGTGGCTATTCTGACAGTCATCAGCTCTGCGCCAACAAAGAGCAAGAACATATTGAATTGATTACTTCCACCAATGAATAAACAGGCCAAACTAGGAATAAAAGTCCCATTCCTGGATCACCGTTAAGCTGCAGTGCAATGGTTGGTAGATGGTGTTAAGGTAACATCGTGTTTAATGCACGATGTTGTAAGGTAAGCTGCTCTCTGCTGTATGCTCTCCCAATTTACAGTGCAACACTGCGGTTTCATTTACTGCGGTCTGTACTTGTGTCATTAAAGCAGATAAAACATTGCTTCCTCCTTGCCTGGAGACATTAAGAAATCACTTGCCTTTGTTCGTTGAGCTGCTTTTTTGAGGGGAGGACCTAATTGTATTCTTGTTTATTTTGTAGACCTGGATTTGCATACAGAGCATGGGCTGTGATAAATGCAAGCATTGAGTTGATACTCTAAGCAGGATGCAGAGTAACCTGTCACCCCAGAAACTTCCTCGAATCTTTTTGTACTTATCCACAAATACCTTGCTTTCTGCAAGGAACCTGCTATTTTGATGTCAAGGGTCGTTTTGCCTGCTCTTGAACCTCATATAAATAGAAGCAATATAGACTTTGACAACTGATCCTTCTGTGAAACAAATGTTAGCGTGCCGATGCCTGCATTAGTGGTCTGTTCGTTTTTACTGCTTAATTGTGCTCCATACTCTAAATGCACTGTACTGTACAGATTCACTCTGGCACGGCCGACTTCTGGGGCGTTTCCAGTTTAAAGCTGACATGAAGAGCCTTTTGCAAATCCTTCGTGGTTAAGTTTTATTTCTCTTGGGTAGGAGTAGAATTACGAGATCAAAGCAGCGATGCATGTGTAACGTACAAGGAGCTGCCAATGGTTTTCCAAAGAAGTTTCATTTTACATTTCTGTCAGCAGTCTGGGAGAACCCTGGCTGCTCGCTGCTCTCGGTCTTCCGCTCAGGTGTCCTGGGAGCCATGAAATCCCACCTCACTGTGGGCCGAAGTTTCCCTGATGATGTGAAGCTTTTTGCCATGTGATTATTGACTATCTGCATAGCTTCTTTTGAGGAGTATCTTCTCAAAGCCTTCCCCATATCAGTATGGAAATACCTTATAAATGGGTAGCCTGTAGGCATGTCTATACAGAGACATAAATTCCTTAGTCACTTTGTGGCTATGTTCTCTAGTGTGTGGTGTGCCTTTTCATTTTCTAAACAGCAGTTTAGAAATTTTTACTTTGGTGAAATCCCCTTTATCAACCTTTTTCTTTTACTTGCCTGCCTGTTTGAATGGTTTTGAAGCATAAACTTCCAAAAGCCCACCTAAAAGTACTTCCAATTAAAAATTTATTTTCAACAAAATTTGTCTGATTGCTCATGCTTGGAAAACATTTCTTTCTTTTTCTCATTTTATTTTAGTTATCCAAACATAGGAGCATTCTGATAAGCAATTTTTGGGAAGACAGAAAATAGACCCAACTTGATCCATTTTGAGCTATGAGTAGTTAAAACATTGATTCACATTTCTGAATCTTGAACAGTCAGCTTTCTTTAACATTTTGAGCCCCTCTAGTACACACCATTTGTGGTTTACTAGGATTGAACGTAAGCCTTTGTCTATGAGAGGCACATGCTGTACCCCTTAAAACAATGATCTTTAAAATGTGCACAGAAATATTGCTAACTTTCCAAGACTACCTTTGAACCTGTCACTTCTCTATCTCTATCTTGCCTCATAGCTGGGATCATCCTTTTGTCCAGAAGTCATAGAGACATTTGGCACCAAAAATGGGGTCTCCGTGGCCATGACCAAGTTCAGAGCCTGATTTGACTAACAGCTGTGATCATTATACCCAGAATTGCAGACAAAATGGTTAGACAAAATAGGTGCTGGTCTCCATCATCCTAGTAAATTAGTGTAAGAAGAGCTGTGTCTGAGAACTGATCCAGTTGCTGGGGAGATCTGTTGAAAAAGATAAAAGGAGATGGTGTGGGAGGTTGGAGTACAGCATAAAGTTAGAAGATGGGTAATTTGATCATAGACTAACAGACCTAGATAGAGACTAAGGAAATGGCTCCTGGAAAGTACCAGGTCCTATGCACACATCTCATGGTGAGCTCATTTAACAAAAGAATTGAACCACAAAGCCCAGGGAGAAGACAAGAGGACATGTGCGTGCAGTGTGTAGCCACTGTGGCCTGGCCATGTGGTTAATGTGATGACAGAGGAAATGACTATGTAGGAGTTGGGGAGACAGTACTTCCTACACAAACTAGAGGACCTTAATCTCATTAACAGAATTCATGAAAAGGGCAAAACATGGTAGTGCTTGCTTGTAGTCTCAGCACAGGGGAGGTAGAGACAAATGGATTCCTGGGCTTTCTGTCCAGCCAATCTAAACATTTCTGGAGGCTCTAGGTCCTAGTGAGATGCCTTGTCTCAATAAATAAGAGAGACAGTTCTGAGGAATGACACCCAAGTTTGACCTTTACACACACACACACACACACACACACACACACACACACACACACACACACACACAGAGGTGGGGGGGCACTGTGGAATATAAGGCTTAAGAGATAGGATCATTGTGATGGTTTGTATATGCTTAGGCCAGGGAGTGGCACTATTAGGAGGTATAGTCTTGTTGGAGTAGGTGAGTCACTGTGGGTGTGAACTTTAATATCCTAGTTGTAGCTACCTGGAAGTCAGTCTTCCACTAGCAGCCTTAGATGAAGATGTAGAACTCTCAGCTCTGCCTGCACCATGCCTGCCTAGTTGCTGCCATGCTCTTCACTTGATTATGATGGATTAAACCTTGAATCCGTAAACCAACCCCAGTTAATAGTTGTCCTTTATAAGACCTGCCTTAGTCATGGTGTCTGGGCAAGCAGTAAAACCCTTACTAAGACAAGCGGTCTCATGGATGGCTTTCTTCTCATCAGTAAACTTAAAGCATGTCTAGTCATCTCTTCCTATATGACTGTAAAAGGAGAGTGGTAGTTCAAAGTAGACAAATTCATGAGAACAATAATAAAACCAGTTCACAGTCAAATGGCTTAGAAAACCTTTATTCTGGGGAGCTTACTCGTGAATAAAAGTGGGTAATCTCACACACCTGATCTCCTGACTTGAAATCCCAGTGAGCCGGAGTGCAGAGTGTGGAGATAGAGCCCACAGGCCAGCTAGCCTGGAGTCCAGCATACAGCAGCAGAAGCAAGGGACCCTGCTCAAGAAGGTGGAAGGCAAGGGATTGTCCTCTGACCTCTACATATGTGCTGTGGCATTTCCCTCTCCCAGTCCCTGTGCCTTTTGTCTCTGTGTAAGTGTCTCTCTTATACAAACACATAACAAACAAACTTGTATTTTTACAAAGCTGTTTTAATCAGTTATATATTGAAACTTAAAATTATTTAGTCTCTACATATTAAAGTTATTTTACTTTTCATTCAATAAATTATATATTTAAATATACATATTTAATTTATTTTAAATAATAAAGGAAAACGAATCTATCTATCAGGATCCCCAGTGTGGTTCTTGCTACCCTTTTCTGGATGATGTCACTTTCTCTATTTGTGGAGGGAAATTTTCTTCATTTCAGGTTCAGACAGTGTCTTGTGCATTTTGTTTCTTGATCACTATATCCCCAATAAAGAAGCTGTACATATGAACTATAGTGGCCTAATGAAACAGAATGAAAATTTAACCAGAAAGACATTTCACTATGGAGAGGACTTAACACAGATAAGCCAAGCATCAATCAGGAGTTGAGAACCAACCAGGAGAAGAGAAAAGAAGTCCAGAAATCAGTAACATAGGAATCATGACCACATCTGGGGCAAAACAGAAGAGAAGGGCTATGCAGAAACAAGTAGGTTGTAGTCAGTAGAAGGATCTAGAAACAGTAAAGGCTTTTCGGGTGAGAACTGAAACCAAGAATGATGTTCAGCTTCTGCCAGAGAAACCATTCAAGGACGAGAGGGTGTGGAGACATAACTGGTGTCTATCTTTAACCTTGCTATACAATCTCTGTGAGGGCCTTCCTTAGATTAACTCAGGCTGTGACGTGAATGGGGGACGATGGGCCTGTGTATCCACTCCTTTGTACTGAACTGTCCCTTCTACAAGTTCTGACATACAAGAATGTAATAAGGTGTAGTGACAATTTTGGAATTTTAGTTTCTTTTAAAAAACATGGAAATATTATAAGAATATATTTTTGTTTTAATCTCAGGTGTGGGTTCTGGGGCTGCTTTGATTGTCCTGACAGCTGACTGTGATTTGCCTACTACTCTAGCAGGGGTATGATTTTGCCTGCTGTAGATAGTTTCTGAGATCGTGTGATGTTTGAACTTCTGGGGAATTTTTAGAGGGTATATATAAATGCTGTGACCCAGACGGGCAGTGTGGGTTGTTGGTTGGTGTTTAAGCAGTCATGCAGAAAGAAGAAACAAGAAGAAATTAGATATCCTGATGGTGAAGGTCAAACTTGTCCCAAGTAACTCAAGGCTCCTAATCATCAGGAAGCAGTCTAATGATACTAGCTCCCTCTTTTCAACCTCTGACTTTATTCAGGGATCTCTTTACCCTCCTCTCTATCCTCACCCCCCTTATCTAGGTTTAGGGAGTTGAAGGATAGAAGAATAAGGGCAAAGAAGGAAGAAGAACTCAAAAGGAGAAAAGACAGCCACAGTAAGGGTAGTTTTTACATCACCATCTTCAGTAGAACCCCCATAGAATCCAATAAGACCCGTGTCCAGGGATCCTGTCCTCATTCAGTGATTCTGACACCGACTACTAGTTTGTAATCCACAACTAAGTTACATAGGAAGGAGGGTGAGTCACAGTAAAGGTTCTGACAGTCCTGGTGCCTCAGTGGGCTGACACACTGAAGTCCAGGGCAGACTGTGCCATTGCTAGAGTTGAAACACTGCATGCCAAGGTATCTTATAAGGCTATCATATATTCCACCATCCATTTCTAGGTATTTAAGAGAACTGAAAATACACTTTCACACAAAATCTTGTGCAAATTCTCATTACATGTCTACTGAAAACAACTACATTTTCCATTAATTTGGGAGCAGACAGTGCCATATTCAAACAATAGAAGACTAAACAATCAAAAAGGACAAACTTTTCAATCCTAAAAACACAATCCAAACGAGGCTCAAAATGCTTAGAACCTGCCCTACAGGAGGGAAATCATACCTGGTATTGGAAATCTAGCTAACTACCTGGGGCTGGAGGGATCTTGGGGGAGAACCTACAACTACTACTTTGCTAAACCACCATAATCCCTTACCGCATCTTAAATATTTACCTTTATATCCGCAGTTAAGTGTAGCTCTCAACCCTCAGCAAAGAAATTTCTCCTTGTAACAGACAGAGACCATTATGGAAAACCGCAGTCAATCAAAATGCAGAGAATAAGTACGCACATGATGCCAGTCTTAGCTGAGTCATCTACAACATAACTCCATCAGCTAAGATTCACGGAACATCAAGGAATGAGGGATGGGAAGGATTGTAAGATCCGCGGGAGTGGGATGTCTGCCGTGAGGTTGTGTCTCCTAGAACTGTCAGGAAGCTACTCATAAAAGAAGTCTGAACAACGTGGCTGACTAAATAACACCTGAACTAACAGACATGTTAGCATAGAAGGGGAGACCTCACAGGTATCACTCTGGACAAAGAACTATCGGTTATCAAGGGTGCTCAGAGCAGGAGAGGCAGTCTGCTCCCTAGAGGGATCTCCCAAATGGTTATCCAATCCCAAATGGTAAGCCTGAAATTATATATATACAAATAACATTGTATGTACTGAATAGATTGTGTGAGTGTATGAGTGTGTCTGTGGTTGAGTGTGGTGTGGTGTGTGTGTGTGTGTGTGTGTGTGTGTGTGTGTGTGTAACAAAAAAAGGCCAGAGACCAAGAGTTTGTGAGAAAAGGTATGTTGGGTGGCACATATGGGGGGTAGGAGGGAGAAAAGGGGAAACAGAAAATGATATAATTATATTTTGATTTTTAAAATTAAAAATTACCTTGAAAGAAGCCAACAAAAGTTAAAAGGCAGCTTTACTCCATTTACCAGGAAATGTGGAACATCCAAACTTAGGAAGCAGATGAGAGGCCAAAGATCAAAGAAGAGGGAATGGGGACGTTTGGGGGCTGAGGATAGGCATTGTCTTGACTGCATTGATGACTGAGTTTGTTGATGAAAATTAGATCAAATTTTGTGCCTGCAGTTGATGGCATAGATTTTAGGGCATGGGGTGGGGAGACCAAAGGATGGCACTCAGTCCACACCTAGAAAAATGTGGGACAAAAAAGACCCTGAGAGCCTAAGTGGGCAGCTGGAAGCTGGTGGAGAAAGGCTTGCTTCTCTTACAAGCAGGGCAGTGCAGAGCAGCCAGAATAGATCACCTCACAGAAGCTGTCCCCATAACCCTAGAGAAAGGGTCAGGGCTTCCTGCTAACTGACAGTGCCTGAAGCCAGGTACCACTCCCACGAATCCAAGTACTCCAGCTTACATTAAACTCCATTCACACCTTCACAAATACGCTTTCACACACATTTGATATTTAGGTGTGAATTTAGAGTTGCCAGGCATCTCCAAATGTTACCCATGAAGGTGCTTTGTGGGGACACCCGACTTTCTGGCTCCTCCTCCTCTGGTAGAAGATACTCCCTTGCCCACTGCCCCAACTCCATCCCTCAGTTAGAAGGGGAGTAGAATCGTGTGTGCAAACGCCGTCGCTTGCCCATAAATAGCTGCCTTTTGGTGTAAGAGAATGGATTCCAGAAGCATTCTGCCATCAGAAGGTGAGCAGTGACATTTGGGTGGCAGTTAGGCCAGGAATTCCTGGGAGCGATCCACCAGCCTTAAGGACGTGCTATACAAGCCGTTTCCACCATCTTCTTGCCTGTAGATGGAGAGCACTTTGGTAAGACTCGGGGCTAAGGCCCCTGTTGCCTGTGATTAGTAGTGGAGAATACAACATGGATTCCTAAAATCATAAATGTTCAGGAGGAAACAGCATTTCCTATTTCTAAGAAACACATCTAAGGAAACTTCTCATATGCAACATGGAGCAGACCAGATAACTTCCACCACACTCGGTGTCAGTACCAGTCATGCGCTTTCTCCTGCTAGGGTACAGACCACCAAGGGACAGAAAGACCAGAGGAAAGAACAATAGAACCACTGTGCCCTCTGCCCTGAGGCTTCGTGTTCTGTTAGAAGGATGAAATCAAGTTTTTTTTTTAACTCCCTCCCCTTCCCTCCCTCCCCACCCCACCCCCACTTTGGCAGTAGGGTGCACACAATGTGCGTAAGGCAGAGGTCAGCATTGGATGTCTTTGTCACTCAGGACTCACTTTAGTTTTTGAGTCAGGGTTTCTTGCTGAAGCAGAAGCTCACTAATTTTACAAGACTGTGCATGAGCTTCACCCCTTCAAGGGTCATGAGATCTCTATCTCAGGGGCGTGGTTGTAGACCTATGCCATTACACCCTGTTCTTTTGTCCATGCTAAAGATCAAACTCAGAACCTCATGCTTTGCCAATGAAACCTTCTCCCCCAAGCCGAGGTATACACACACACACACACACACACACACACACACACACACACACGAAAATAACTGCAAAATCTCTGAGGAGGGAAGACAACAGAATAGATTTACAGGGGAGTGACTGAAAACAGTGAAATAGTTTCCTACCTTGCTTTACTACACACACACAGACAGACATACAGTAACACACACACAGTACATACACATGTATAAATCTATAATATTTATATCTATTCACATATACATATATGTGTGTAAATTATATATGAATTACATGTAATATACATCAAGTTCTTGTATCTAAATTATGCCTGGTTTATTATGGATCAATACATTCTGCATTTTGTTCAAGGTACAGTAGAGTCTTGGTTTCTATGATCTAAAAGAATATAGAGAACCTCATTCTGTTTTCCTCAAACGTGTTATAAATCTTCAGATCTAATAAGCACTTCTAGACAGTCTTAAGAAAGACCTGACTCATGAGTTTTCAAACTGATCCTGATTATGGATAAAAAACAAAAAATCCAACCAAAACTGATTTTAGAGTAAGGGATCCTCCTTGGAGAAGTAATGTAAACAAAATGTCTTTTCTTTTCTGACAAGAAGGTAGGTTTCAAGGGCGACTGGGACTCTGTAAGAATACCTGAGAGTTACAGGGAACAGACACCTTGAACAGTAGACAACTTGGGAGGACCCCAGTCAATGGTCAAAGAGAAGGAATGGCCAGGACTATCAGATTATCCCAAAGTCGCAAAGTTCAGGGTGAGTCTGAAAGACACTGCTCTACTAACAGGGCTCTACTATAGGGCTATGGAATCTATAAAGAAAGGCCCCAAACTGGGCCGTGTGGCTTTCTGGGGGGAAAAATGTTTTTTCCAGGGACCTAAAGACAGGCTCTTTTTTTCTCAGCTTTGTGACTGGAGAATTAAGCCAAACCAAGAGACCCATGGGGATGTATCGTGATTATAAAAGCTACAGAGTTCTGCAAACCAAAGCTTCAAACATCGCCAGGAAGTCAGGGTGGGAGTGAGATTCATTACAAAAGTATGAACTGAACTCCACTCTGCAGAGTTCTCAATATTAACAAGGCTATGGAGAGCCGTCTCCATATTTCTCCTCCTGAGAGCAATCTGCCCTTCACTGGACCACCTTTGCAGCCCCAAAACATAGCTCCATCAGAAAGATGCATCAGGACACGGTAGGCAGAGGGGGTCACATGTCTGAAGGCCTTACGGACACTGATGAAAGGGAAGCAAGAAAGTACATCAAGGAACCACCATTCCCCCAACTGTGCCAGAATTCTTCTGGAAACCCCTTGATTAGAAGACTGCTCTAATGGTGGAAGCTATCTCCTTCTGTGCCTCTGGGTTTGGGGACTAGGACAGACAGAGTCACCTCTGTTACCAGGGAACTGTGAGGGGAGGCAGGCAGGGAAAGCAAAGGAGAAAGGGGAAGATGTCTGACCACGGATGGGAAGTTGCAGTATGAAGGCCGGAGGGCTAGGTTAGGGGTCATTGCATGTGCTCTGGGGACCGATCTTATTGCCCTTCCGATGAGAGAGGGCTGTGCCAACCTGGGCATCTGCAGAGATAATCTCTTGAGGTCAGTCCCGACCTAAAGAACTTATTTTTATGTCTCTGCCTTGGTGTTAGGTAAGTGTTTTAAGATATGGCTTGTGTGCTTGAGGAACCAGAGGCTCAAACAGTGAGGAGCAGCTCCCGACAGTGAGGGAGTCAGAAATTGAGATAAAATAAAGTGTAAATAAGCCCCGTTTTAAAATAGCTTTCAAAAACAGCAGAAATAAACCACAGCTGAAGCCTTCTTCAAGCCAGGTTATCCAAAGCTTTGAAGCAGACCGATAGCACACAGTGATCTCACTCTCGCTCTCGTTCTCTCTCCCAGGGAGGTGTGACAAGGGTTATAAACCAGTTCCCCAAACTTTGAAACTACGGGGGCCAACTCAAACCAAAGGCTAATGTGCCAACCCTGCGCTGAGGCTGAAGGGGTTGTCCTTGTCTTTCTCCCACAAACCTGACAGTATCTTAAAACAAAACCCGAGTCACTTAATGGAAGAGGAGAAACCGTGTGGAGGAAATAAATGTTTCTTACTGAAGGCGATCCTGGATTACATCATAGTTCCCCAAGCCCTATCCGCGTGAAAGAACTCCACCAAAAGTGAGACACAGATGTCTGCTGACAGGTGGGTGAATATAGGTGAAGCGATCAAACTACACGGCTGCCTTTGAGAGTAATGGGGGAGGGAATGCAACAATATGTCGGGGCGGCTGCCCTGGAGAGCAGTGGCGGTGGTATGTTGGGGCTGCTGGGCGCTGTTGTCTCTGGTAGCGGAGCACCCACGTTGGAGAACAACAATCAGTTCTCATGCTTTGTACAGCAGTAAGTAATCTTTTCACCAAAGCCATGACGATGAGCAGGACTACAATCACTTAAAAAGAGAGACTTTTAGGCCTAAAGAATAACATGACAATGACCATGGGTGAGAAAGTCTAAATCGTATTCACAGCACGACAACGAAGACACCATTTAACAAAACAGCCCAGGTTTGCAACTGCTGTGGTGCTTTGAACTGGCCTAGACAGCCATCAACCAGCTAAGGTGCCCCACTGCATGAGGTTCGGCACCATCCAGGACCTTGAAATGCTGGGTTGTAGAAGTTGCAGCCTATGCCCCTTGTGGAGCCGAGAAGAGCATGTACAGGAAATGGAAAGGAGCAGCGTCATGTACACCACCATTTTAGCTTGGGACTCTCAGCAAGGCATTATGGGAAATGCCTCCCCGGGGCTCGCAGGAGTGGATGGTGGAACAGAGAACAGGTACCAGTGAATACAGCTGCTGTAGGTGAGATGAATTTTCCATTCCACTGGAACTTAGAAGCACTCAAATCGAATTTTCGTGTTGGTGTGGCAATGGTGTTTTGCCAAGAAATTAAACTTAGTAACAGGCAGGTGTTTCTGGGGTGCTTTCAAATCTCACTGCCTCGAGAGTCTTAGAGGAAGTAGATACCATATGAATAATCAAGAAATAACTAATCCTTCCTAGAGAAACGGGAAGAAAAATAAAAATAGTGCCGCCTTCCTCGTATTGTTTGGCTGCCATTGCTCCCCTCCCCACGTCCTGTTATTGCCAGAATGCTAGGTGACCTTTTCTGTGTTTAATTACCCAAAAGAAACAAGAAATGAATGTCAGGGAAAGAGAGGAGCAATAGCTTGTCAAAATAACCACCCCCAGGGTCTTTCCTCTTTCTGGAGGATATGCATTATTATTAGCTTGAAACAAATGGAGATTAAAATGGGAAAAGGCATATGTCTAAGACATCAGGGAAAGTAGAATATGCTCAGAGTTGAATATAGTCAAGTAACGCCATGTCTTAGAAAGTAAAGGCTGTCTGTTGTTCTTTGGAAGAGGGCAGCTCTTAGAGGGCACATTGCTGAGAATTTTAAAACCAAGTTAAAGAGAGATGCTTCTAGTCAGAAAGTTCTCGTGATGATATCCACTTCCCAGCAATATAATCTTTCCCACTGGCTATTGCACAAACAGAGCCTCTTACATAAACAAGCTGCGGAGAGTAGGGAAAATGCTTCAGAGTTCCTGACATGCAGTCCAGTGTCACACGCCATTCTCTCCAACTGGCCATAGAGAAATAACACTAATCTCCCCGCTCATTACTTTATTAGCATCTGACGCCTTAGGTCCCTAATGAAATCCACTTTACTGCCCTGGATTATTTCCTGACTCAGTGACTTTTTCATTTCCCTATTATGGGGCTTGATAAGAGCTTCAGGGAGTGACACAAGGGAAGTTCCATTTGAATTATAAGACTTCTCATTTGCAACTCGGGCACTGAGACAGGACACCTAGACTCCCTTTGCAGTTTCCCAGTCAGTGTCTATATAAACGGGGACAGTGCAGAGTCCTGGAATGGGTGGGTACCAGGGGCATCATTTAAGTCTACACCAGTGGTTCTTAACCTCCCTGATGCTGTGACCCTATAATTCCTTATGTTGTGGGGACCCCAAGCATAAAGTTACTCTCATTGCTACATCAAAACCGTAATTTTGCTACAGTTATGAATTATAATGTAAATATCTGATATGGGGGATATCTGATATCCATGTGAAAAGATTGTTCTGACCCCCAAAAGGGGTCAAGACCCACAGGCTGACAACCAGTGGGCTAGGGGAAATGAGGAATTTGCTGAATCTTGCATGGAGGAGTGAGGAGGAAAGGACCACATCTCTTTTAAGGATGATTTATTTGGGTCTTGTTTAGTATCTACTCAGAGATTAGAGAGGTCTTGGGACTCCCCAATGGATGCCGATCACAGAAGGGATGTTTTCCACACAGATCTGTCACCTCCCAAGTTTAGGAGAGCACTATTCCAAAGATCTTATCTGAAGTTACTCCAGATTTGGCCTAAAGCCCCACAGAGCTGCTTGTCTGGTTTGCTTTCTATTTCTGCGGAAAGGCCAAAGACAACACGAGGAGGAAAGGGTTTATCTGCCTTATTTGTCCCAATCACAACCATCACTAAAGGAAACTAAAGTTCAAGGAGGGCTGGAACTCAAGCAGGAACCTGGGCAAGAACTCCTGTAGAGATCACAGAATGACGCTGTGTACTGGCTTGCACCCCAAGTTTGCTCAGCTTGCTTTATATACCGCCCAGGGGTGGCATCACACCACAGTGACCTGGACCTCCCACATCAATCACTAATAAAATGTCTTATAGGTTCAAGTTTCTGATCACTGAAATGCTTCTTTTTATAATGCTGTCCGGCCCAGAATGACAAACACCAGGACCATGTGCCGCACCAACTGCATGGGTTCTCAATTAATGCTTACCTAAACCCACATGTGTTAGCATTCTGTCTAAGCTCCACCCCCACAGTTACCTGGCAACAGCCAACAGCCATGTATGCTCTACCCCACAGTCACCTGGTGACAGCCAGGTATGCCTGACGCTGTAAAAGGAGCTACTTGCCCCCTCCTCACTCTCTTGCTCTTGCCCCTGCTTCCTCTTGCACTCTCTTGCCCCTTTGTCCCTTCTCTCCACTTGCTCATGGC
Organism: Rattus norvegicus; assembly: GCF_021556685.1. Taxonomy (NCBI): domain Eukaryota; kingdom Metazoa; phylum Chordata; class Mammalia; order Rodentia; family Muridae; genus Rattus; species Rattus norvegicus. Next base: position 111,713,874 of record NC_141536.1, read on the forward strand.
CGGCCTCTACTCTACTCCTCTACTCCTACTCTTCTCTATGCTCTCTGTTTCTCTGTCCAACTAACCTTTTAACTTCCCTTCCCATGTCCTGAATAAACTCTCTTATATATTACAGTGTCGTATGGCTGGTCCCTCAGGAGGAAGGATGCTTGAGCATGGACCCACTGAGGCACCCCTTCCCCCAGACCTCCATAGAATGTAATCCTCTCTCTCTCTATCCTTTTAAAACATAACAACATGGAAATCATGCCAACTCAGTGGGATAATGACAAGAGACCGTTAGAGCTTGTTAAGTGATGAAGAATCAGCCCTCATGAATGACATTGGTGTCTTCCTAAGTGAGGCTCCTCAGAGCCGCTTGCCCTATCACATGAAGGCTGGGTAAGAAGATGGCAGCCTGTGAACTAGGAACTGAACTGTTTCTCACCACAGGATCTTCCGTGACACTGGCTCTTTAATTCACCTATCAGAAATGTGCATCTGCGCCGTTTAGAAGCAATCTGGTCTACTGTGTAGCCACAGATCAGACTAGCCAGTGACTAATCAGACGTGTGCATCCACCTGATGGACGCCTGCTGTGGCTTGACTCTGCTGCCTATAGGCATGCATTTACCACCTTCCAAAGACCTAGCTGAACTACTTCAAACTTCTTTCTCTCTTTTTCCTTTCCATTCAAGATTAGCTATTGAGAAAAAAAAGAAAAAGAAAAGAAATGAACAACTTCATCCTTCTGCTTTGGGTACTGCAATGGCCAGGCAAATTCTTGATAGGACCTCTGACTCTAGCTTGCGGATCCGAAAAAAGAGTGGTCCAGTCTTCAATGTGGAGACAGCTCATGAAATGTGACTTTAGCATCTCTTCCCAAAAAAGCTGTCCTTTGGTTGCCTTTGGTAGCCAACAATGTGGATTTCAAGGGCTGAAAGTGACATTTCAACTGTGCCAAGGAAGAAAATCCCTTCTTTCCAATCTATTTCTATTTTATTATTATTTTTTCAAATGATAACTTGCTTTGGCCTGTAGATAGCATGTTCATTAGTGTCATAGGTAACTTGCTTTGGGCATGAGATATGTTGAGAATTGGCTTCATGGCATCTACCTTTAACACCATCAGCTTCCTCTAACAAATGCATCATCTATCCAGTTTCTATATCCAAGAATACCATTTTTCATGTCTCAGCTTGAGAGCCTTGATTTAAGTCCCATTTATTTTTACTTCCATCCCCAGTGCTAACATAGAAAGGTTCAGACTTGTTTTCATACGCACTGAGATGTCAGCGAAAATTTTTAAAGAGGCAGATTTTTTTGTATCAGTCAGTTAAAGACTAATTACAACTGTGCTTTCCAGCAAACCAGTGATTGTAGGCTAATTTTCGGTTATGAAATAGAAACTGAGGTTAATGAGGCTAATTGTGTTTACCAGCATTTTTGAACAAAAGAAAAGAAGCCAACTCAATTTTGAAGAGAATTCTTTGTCAGGAACAAATTGGAGAAAATTGCTACAGTCGTATCAGCATTTCCTCGAACCATTTAGTGCCATGCTTGGGAAACGTACTCAAACACAAGCCAGCAGTCCAGAAAATCAAGTCCTTAGACAGCCAGGCTCTTCTGATCCAAAGGGCACAATTGCACAACATGAAAACTTCAGTCTTGACAGTAATGTGACACAGAGACATTCAAGTGGTCAGACCTTGCTCTGTCCCTTTGTGTGTGAGAGCAGCTGGAGAATCGGGGTGTGCTAGTGTCTGGTATAGAGAGATTCTGTAGGTCCTGGTTTGCTGGGGGAGAGGGCACAAGCATAGAGCCTCTGAGAAGGCTTTCACAGACAGCAATGGCTTCTGAGTGGTTAGTCCCATCCTGCCCAACAAGAAGATTGGCCAGAATAACTACCAGGAAAGACCTTCAATAAAGGATCTGAGGTGTCTTGGGGCAAAGAGCTCACCAAGCAACAGAAAGAATGCTGTTTGAACATAAAGAACATGGAATAAATATAAACAAGATGCCCACCTTTCACCGAAAATGGGTTTTGCTATTTGATGTCAAGATATCACTCCCGGGACCATGAGGTGACTATGTTCTGGAAGGGGTTGATCTGAGATCGCAAGTTACTTCAGATTTAAATTTAGACTCCAACATCTCAGCATCTCTAAGGGCTCCACAGACCATCTCTACAGACTCTAGGTAGATGGTGGTGTGGTGCTTTAGAGAGAACAGTCCTATTTGAAATGCATCGCAATGACTGCAGTTATTCTGTGCAAAGCATTATGTTTTCTTTTATTTGTGTGTGGCAAGTACATGTGCATGTTTGCGTGCATGTGTCTGTGTCTGAACATGCAGTGCCCTGGGGAAAATGCTGGATGTCCTCTATGCAGTTTTTTTAAGACACTCACTGAACATGAAGCTTCCTGTTTCAGCTAAATTGGCTGGCCAGTGAGCTCTGGGCATCTACCTGTCTCCACCCCTGACGCTGGGGCTATAAGCATCTGTCGTCACGCTCAGCTTTCACGTGATACTGAGGATTTGACCTCAGGTCCTCCTGTTTTCACAGCAAACACTCTTAGCCACTGAGCTGTCTTTCCAGCCTGGAACACCCTATTTTAAAGAAGCCAGGCATCCTTAACCTTTAGATGGCTTGGAGCAATTATAAAGCCGTCATATTCCTGTCTGTGATGACATATCTCTGATGTATGTGGATGAACCAAGCATGTGCTGTCTGCTGCAGACTGTGGGAACATGTCAGGGTGGGGCCCATGCTGGAGGTGCTTGCTGTCTTTCTGACATCAGACTTGCCACAGTGGACAAAGCTGTTCATTTGGCTTATGAGCGCTGCACCATGTGTAATGAAATGCCTCGAATAAGACCAATGTATGGAAAACAGTAGAAAAATCCTAAGCTGTTTGTATTAAGTTCAAGTGCAGCCATTTTGGGGTCTCTCTTAGCTCCCCATTGTCACTCTGATGTTTAGGGTTCCTGTACAGGACTGCGGGTGTGATTTGGTATGTTATTTCTCAGAGACAGTCTTGCATATTTGTCTCCCTAACGCTTTTCTCCTTGCAGTTGTAAGGTCTTAGATGATGGGATGTTTTCACCTTGTTCCTCACATCCTATAACGATGACCTAAGATCACCATCCTATAAGTATCCGTGAAAACACAAACAAACGGGAGGACATATTTGTGTTTTCTTGAAATAAGAGCCAGGGCCTCAAGGGCAAGAAAGGTGAGGATTTAGATAAAGGAGGCTGATGTAGGGAAGCACAGAGGGAGCCAATATAAAAGTGACACACTTGATTGGGTGACAGAGCTACCAGAGGAAGAAACAGGTGTTATGCTCACAGATGAGGAACTGTCACGGCTGGATGAGGAGAGTTGAGACAGAGTTTGGAAAAACTGGTCAAAATCTAAGACGCTTACATTTGCCCAAAGTCAGTTCACTGGTCTCTCTCCTAATGCTGCTCTGAAATGCATGCTGGAGTTTCTAGGGTGGCTTACGTGAACTGCGAAAAGTGTTTATGGTGGTGAGTTTGCAAGGTTGGAAGCCTGCTGCCTCATATTTTTGGAGGCTGGAAGAGTATGGCATTTAGGTCAGCAGCAAGGATTTAGAGCTAATCCCATATATAAGCACACAGCACTTTATCAAAACTCAGGCCAAGAAACTATGTGTCATGAGGATCCAGGCTGTGTCTCTATGCACAATACAGCGTGGTCCCTGGATTAATCTAACCTTTAGGAGAACCATCATGATCCTGGCTCTTGGGATCCTATTACTAGCTCTCCAGAGCCAATGGAATTAATCACTCATTTTTTTTTACTGTGCTAGCTTTGGGATGTCTCAGCTGTCCAGGGCGCAGGTTTTCACTTTGGATTTTCCATTTTCCCCGTGGGATCCACAAGCTCAATTGAGGAGATAAGCCCACAGCCATGCTGCTACCGAAACCTGCGGAACCCTTTCGAGATGATGGGATAGCTCTTTTTCTGTTGTCACAGGCCTGCCTGTGAGCATCTGCCTTCACGCTAAGGGCAACTTTATTACAGTAGGGCTTTGAGGAGGTTACTTGAATTTGGACATTCTATCCAGCACTGCCCAGAGCCATCCACAGCAGATCCTGCCCCATGGGTCACACAGCACACAGAGCTCAGCTCAGTAACACTGGTTATGCATGAACTAACTATGTCTTGTTTCTGAATAGGAAACCAGTACAGAGTGTCACCCAGTATGGCTATGCTTGGACAATCTATGCACTGTTGTTTGCAAAATCATAACAACAAAAGGCATTCTTACATTTTATAACAGAGGAGAAAAGAGTGGAGGAGAGGGAGGAGGCAGAGGCCATAAAGGCCACCACCACTACCAAAATGTGACATAATTGTTTTTCTTATTCTAGAAGACTTTATAGTCTCCATTTTAGACAGATTTTTGGTTTTCATTCTAAAGGTTAAGGGAGACAGGAAAATTCCTAGGTCAAAAATACCCAACCCTCACTCTTCTCAGAATCTGCCCGTCCATGGCTTCAGAGTCATCTCTCTAGAGCCCGGTTACTCTCTCACCTGTTGCTTTCTGCTTTATCCTCCCAGCCTGCATTTCAGCCCCCACCCTCCCTCTGCCAACTGCCAGGAGTGCCCAGCATTCCTGAAAGCCTGGCTCAAAGCCTACCTCCTCTGTGAGCTTTCACTCCCTCCCCAGCATGGCCGCCACATGACACCACACATTGTCCACTCTGTGGATTACAATCTTACAGTGAGGGTAGTGTGTAAAAAAATGAGTTCCTGCATACATGAAATGAATTTTACTCTCTGTGCTGTGGTTGGCATCATGTGGGTATTTGGGAAATTTTTAATGAACAAATGAAAGAGGGAATTATTAAGAATAAAATAGAAAGTGGGCTGAATGTTCACCTAAGTGAAATTATTTCTAATAGGACAGTATTCTGAATCCTACAGTTTCTCCTGTGGTTTACACTACAGAGTTAATGCCTCTGAGATGAGTCTTTGAATGTGTCCTGTCCAGTAGCTGATATGACAGGAAGAGCCTATGATGAGCTAAGAGAGGCAAAGGTACCTGTCACCTAGACTTGAAAAAGGGAAGTGTTTCAATAGCAGAGCAGGATCCGATTGTCAGGTGTTTGCTGGTTTGAGTGTGCTCATCCTTGTGGCCAGAGGGTGGGAGGCAGGCCATGGCTGAAGAATGTGGACCATGGAGTTGAAAGAGGAAGACTCTCTTCGCAAATAGAGAAGCACTTGACATTGAAAATAATCACACCCAAAATGCCAAAAGGGAACTTGCAAGTTTCTAGAAACAGCCTGTTAGTTACTTTTCTGTCACTAAGCTAAAACACCATGACCAAGGTAGCTGATAGAAGAGACTGAGAGTTGGAATTATGGTTCTAGAGGCATGAGAGTGTCCATGATGGTGGGGAGGCATGGCAACAAGCTGCACGTGTAAGAGTGGGAGCAGGAACGTGAAATCTCACATGTTCTAACATCATAAGCATGGTGAGAGGGAGCTGGATGTGTTTTGCAAAGCCTTTCCCCAGTGACCAACTTCCTCCAGTAAGGCTCTACCACCTTGAACACCACCAAGCAATGCCATCACTAGAGACCAAGTGTCCAAGTGCTTGAGACCCTGAGGGCATTTCACATATGAACCATCACACAACTGTAACTTTAGTACTTCAGCGAAACGTGTCAGAAGTGACCGCTGCTGTGAAGAACAACGTTCTACTCTTCTTCATATCATTGGCTGGATGTCTATGTGTTCTTCAACTTTAAAAACGTGCTAATACTTTATTTCCTTTACTTTCTGGCTAGGCTGAAGTGTGTGCAGCAAACGGGCCTGGCTTTCACCAAGGCTATGGCTAACAGCAAACACAAGCACACTTCATCCCACAAGAACCTAACAAGCCAAGGGTAGATACCATTGGTAAGTCACCATTGACTTGGCTTGCAGAGTTTTATAACACAGAAAGTTTTCTTATTGAGAAATAGTAATGATTTCTTCAGATTGCTCGCATTTCATTGACAAGGTTTAAAAAAAAAAAGAGCAACTGCCACTCACATGTGCTGTGTAGTCCACTGGTATTAAGGACAAATATGACATGCTGTGAAATGATAAATTCATAGTCGGGGAACAACGGGTTAAAGAGAGGCCCACCCCCTTGTTTTCATTCTCTCTGCAGGCATGTGTGGCTATAACAAAAAGTGTATTTGCTAGGACAATAAAATGTCAGCTAAAGCATTTTCTAATGCCAAATGAGAGTCCAAAAGAAAATACTGGTTGTTGGAAGAATGTTGCAAGATTAATTCAATTATAGAATCTCCTGGTTCAAAACCACTTGAAAGATCATCTGATAGTAGCCTTCAGTGAATTATTGAATTCTGGCCCAAGTGGGCATCAGCCTCTGCCTGGCTCTTTTCATAAGAAAAAAAAATCTGCAGAACAGGGCACTTTATTGTTTAAAGCCCTCAAAGCAATCTGCCCCCTTGAAATTCCATTCTAGTTCTGTATTCTGGAGGGACACAAATGCTTCCTCTCTTGCACATCAGCCCTACATATCAGGTATGCAAGTTTCCCAGGATGTGCCATTTAAGGAAACATATTCTACCTGACATGGTATCCTAGAATAAGAAAATTAAGTCAAGTTTGTGGTTGGCAGAGATAAGCTTTGGAAACCAACTGAGGAGTGGATGCTTGAGTGCCCAAAAAATGCATATGGGAAGAAACTTAGCCTTCCATTGGGTGTCTAGAGATGTGCTCTCTGGACAGCAATTAGACTTGGACGATATTGTGAAGATGGACCAAAGGATAAGATTAGTGGCCTTATAAGGTGAAGCAAGGCGACACAGTCTCTCCCCCACTTCCTATCTCTTTCTCTCCCTCTCTCCCTTCCTCTCACTCTCTGCTCTCTGAAGACAAGGCTAAAAAGAAGCCATCATCAAGTCAGGAAAAAAATCCTTCCCAAAATCTTAGCCACAGTGCCACTCTGGTATGGAAAGTTAGCCATCTGAAATTTAGGAGCCCCGGGCCATGGCATCTTGTTTTAAACACCCAACCATATAATGCAAGAAATCTGAAAGGCTGTCCAAATGTGGATATCACTTACCATCCTTAGTGATTATAAGTTGATTCAAAGGTAAGTGGCCTGAACTGAGAGTTGCTGCCTGTTTAACACAGTAACTTGTGAAGATTTCTTTGAAAAATAGGGTAAAATGTCTCATAGCTTTCTGTATTGGCTACATGTCGGAGGAGTAATGTTTCTGACATGCTGGATAAGTAAAATATACTGTATCAAAATTAATTTCATCAGTTTCACTTATGCTTTATAATGTAGCTAATAGACAATCTAAGCTCATACACATGTGGTGACTGGAGAGATGGCTCTGGACTTAGGAGCACGTGCTGCTCTAGCACAGATTTGAGTTTGGTCCCAGACACCTAATTCAAAACTCTCTGTAACTTTACCTTCAGGGCTTCCAGTGCCCTCTTCTGGTGTCTGTGGGTACCTGCACTTAGGAGCACACAGACACACACACACAGAGACACACACACACACACACGTACATGTGCACAGATACACTTGCATACAAATAAATAAATAAATAAATAAATAAATAAATAAATAAATAAATAAATAAATAAATACAAATCTAAAAGGAAGGAATAAAATCGCGATGTGACTCACAGGCTTTCATGGCATAGTGCCCTGTGGGCAAGGAGCTATGTGCAGCTCTGGGACATCGTGAGTGGTCTTGTTTCTGCTCTAGCTTGCCATTCCTGCCTTTCTTTATCCTGTTATCTCATATTCTTTCTCTTCTGTGTGCTTGTAGCAGTGTGGCCTATCCTTCCTAGTGACCAACAAACTTTAATTTTTTTGTGTGTCATATTTTAAGTTACCACCCAGAAACCTGTTTTCACAGATTCTTATCGACTGACCTTCACTATCTGTCCCGATTCATAGAAATAGTACGCAGGTATGTAGCTGCCTACATGTCTTTTGTTTTCTCATTCACTGTAGTCAATGTCTGACAGAAGCAGCAGAAGTCAGGAAGGGTTCATTTTGACTTATGGTTTCTATGGCTCTCAGTCCATCATTGTGGGGATGGTTTGGCAGTGGAAAAGACTCACTTGCATGAGCAAAGAAGTTTGTGGTGATGATTGTTGCCACCGTGGAGACTAGGAAGATGAGACAACAGACCAGAAGTAGAAGCAAGCATATCTTTCACAGACCCTCTAATGAGCTGCTATTGCTGGCCAGGCCCCACCTTCACCAGCCTTCAAATTAGCACCATGACTGGTGTGAGGACTGAGTGTCCAAATCATGAGTCTCTAGGGATATTTCTAACTTGAACCGTAATACTACTGCATATGAGGTGCTGTGCTAAGTACTAAAAATAGAAAAATGAGTGAGATGCAGTTCCTTCTAGCATAGAACTCATATTTGAGTATCAAGCACACACACATGTATATACACACGCACACACACACACACACACACACACACACACACACACACACATTTACAAACATAGTGGTTCAAGTGCTGATGAATCCCACAGTAACAGTTTAATGTATTAGCAGGGTCTCTAGTTCATATTTCAGCCCCAGATAAAAAACATTAAGTAAGTGACAATGAAGGGGTGGTTAGAAGGCAGGAAGTGGGGGCATCATCAAACAAAGCACTGGGAGAAAAAAACTCTTTAAGTATATGAAAGTCCCAAGTTGAAAAAGAATTCAGCCATGTTCAGCCAAGTGAAAGACATCCACAGAGATAGAAGGAAAATAGGGTTGATGAGACTTAGAGATGTGGGCATGGACCACAACCACACCAGACTCCTGTAAACCACACTGTGACATTTAGGCTTCAAGGATACTGACAGTGGATGGCTCTTGACATCTGTTTTTAAAGGTTAGTCTAGTGGCCATGTGCACAGTAGGAAAGAAAGTAAAAACCTATTGAGGCTTTTGTCATTCACACAAAGAATGTAGGTGGCAGAGTCTATGAATAGAGAGTGGGTGGAGCTAACACTTACAGACACTGTGCTAGACAGGGGAAGCACAGTGGAAAGTACACAAGTAAACAAAGATCAAGTCCTGTTCTGGGGCTCAGGCTTCAGCATCATAGAAAATGAAGTTGTTTTTGCGTAGGAGACAGATTAGTGGAACATTGGAGAGAAAGATCAAGAATAGATTTAGAAACTCTGTTCTTAGTAAGAGATACAGAATATAATGTAAAAGGACCAGGATGGAGTTGAGGTCAAGAATTTTTGAGAAGCTGCTGATGTTAGCCATGTTCCTCCTCACTGGGGAAAATGAGCAAACTTATAACCATCTTCTGTATTAACAGTGGGAAAGAAGGAAGCTTGTCTAGCAAAGATTTGAAGTGGGATCTCAGAAAGCATTGAGAGTCCATATGACCTTAGACCAAGAGTGAATGGTTTTCGGGCATGTTTTCAACAGTCTTCTGTTCTGAGACATTGCTATCTGTCCCACTTCCTAGCCATGGGCATCACCCAAAGATTTCAGATAAGTTCTACTGTTTGGTTTCCTGCCCACTGAATTTTTGCTCTCAGTATAACTGTGTATATTTGCCTAAGTGAAGCAGAGTTAACTTTGAGGCTACCTGGAGACACCCAGAACACCTCTTTTTGCATCCAATGCTTCTTCTCAAATGTTTGCAAGGATGAGAAAAAACTGTGAGCCTAATATTACAAAGTACACATTACGTCAAAGTTAAACACTAGAAAGCACAGCTGAGTCTCTCAGGAAGCTAGTGTACAGTGGCTTATTTTGTGGGTCCTACTAGAGGACATTCCCACCCAAGCAAACTGGAGCCCTTCCTAACTCTCATGCTATTGGATGTAAAGGAGATTCAGTGAAAGACCACCAAATCCCAAGGAAATCAAATGCATCTATGTTTGCTGTGCCTTTCTTAGTGGCAACAAATGTCCTACTGGGTAAAAGAATCCCCATGAGTAGCCAATCAGAGGGCAGGCCACAGACGACTGAAGATGACTTAAGAAGTCCCTGGAGGAAAGTCCCCTTTGACCCCCACTGCATTGACGGTCATGGTGGAAGCTCCTACTCTGGCACCATCTTGGCATATCCCGTTGGCTTTTCTATTTTTATGCTTCTTTGAATCTGTCCGTGGATGTGGATCTTGGGGGCAGGTTTTCAGCAGTTCCTGATTCTAGCAGACTTTGCCCACCTCCCCCACCTCCTAGTCATGGATTTCCTCCAAAGATCTTTAGATGAGTTGTGCCATTTAATTTTCTTCACGGTGTTAAAACTTCAGGTTAGCTACGCTACCTGTGCACACCCACGCATCTTAAATAAATATGTAATTTTCCAAAAATGAAGATTTAAAATTACCTACAAGCGGTTACGAAACATGTCAGGCACACAATGGAGATTAGTCAAGTCTGAAACAGTAAAGAGGAGCAGTGTCATTAGGCAGACAAACTGACCCAAATTCAGTAAGTTGTTCCTTATTGTTAGGGTTTCATAATTATGGTATTGGTTCCGTCTCGTAAAGGTGGGTCCATCTTTATGCAACACATTGTTCTACTGAGAAGAAGTAATTGTGGGACTCAATAACTTTCATCAAAGTAAGGTACTTGGCTGAAAACTATAGTTTTCTACTCAGGTCTCTGCTGATAAATTTTAAAATTGAAATCCAGGCAGCAATACCACCAAAATACAAAATAAAGCAGCAAAAGACAACACTATACAAACTTAGACCTGACAAAAGAGATTAGAAAATGTAGTGCTTACTTTTATACCGAGTTCATATATTTTCCACATATAAGTGTTTGAAAATAATCTGTTTGGGGAGTAATTTTCAGTGCAAAATAAATCATTGTTTTTAACCATGAGCATAACAAAACTATAGATAAAATATTATAAATTCTTTTAAAAATAATTCTTTAATCTGTTTCAAATGAAAATAAATCTACTTTTTCTTTTCTCTATGACACAAAGGAATATTATTTTGGCTATTTTCCATGAAAACACACAATGTCTTTTTCCCTTTATGGAGTTATTTGTTCTTTGTTGACATCTGCAGGCCACGAGTCTTCTGCCCACGCCAAGATCAACAAACACACAAGTCCATTCTATAAGTGCACAGCATTTTATAAAACTGACTTGCATACTCTTATATGCTCTTAGAAACTGTACTTAGAATGTAAATTACAAGGCAAATATGATATAGATAGATGTTATACTGTATTATTTGGGGTTATTGACAAAAAGGGGATATATATATCTCTTTGCACACGCTTTTTTTCCCAAAGATTTTCCATCTACAGTTAGTTGAATCTGTGGATGCAGACACTATGGATGGAGGGTGGGAAGATGTTCACACACACACACACACACACACACACACACCAATGGTTCAGCACACGCTAGAAACCCAGACTTACTTCCTTTCTCCTCTTCATCTTCACTGCCCAAGGCTGTCCCAACCAATTCACTTTTTTGGGTAATTCTTGTACCTCTAGAAATAAAGTTGTAATAGCGTGTCTTGCTGAACTCAAAAGCTTTTCTCTTAGCTTTCAGATATAAAACATGAACACGTGACTTTCTTTACTGTTTGTCTTAGGGTTTTACTGCTGTGAACAGATACTGTGACCAGGGCAACTCTTAGAAGGACAGCATTTAATTAGGGCTGGCTTACAGGTTCAGAGGTTCAGTCCATAATCATCAAGGCAGGAACCTGGCAGTATCCAGGCAGGCATAGTGCAGGCAGAGCTGAGAATTCTACATCTTCACCTGTAGGCTGCTAGGAAAAAACTAGTTTCTAAGCAGCTAGGAGGAGGGTCTTAAACCCGTGCTCACAGTGACACACCTATTCAAGCAAGGCCACACCTCCTAATAGTGCCACTCCCTGGGCCAACCATATGTAAACCATCATGTTCTATTCCCTGGCCCCCCACAGATTTGTTCAAACATATGAGTCTGTGGGGGCTATTTCTAGCCATAGCATAATAAAAAGTACATTTAGTCCAACTTCTAAAGTCTCCATAGTCTATAGCAGTCTCAGCAATGTTAAAAGTCCAAAGTTGAAAGTCTCTTCTGAGATCCATCCGATCACTTAACTGTAATCCTCATATCAAGACAGGAAACAGCTGGGCAAACTCAAACTCTGCATCTCCATGTCTGATGTCATAGCAGTTTTCAGATCTCCAACTTCTATTTCATCTTTGTTGACTGCAACAAACTTCTTTCCTGGACTGGTTCTCCGCCCTGTTAGCAGCACTCCTCAGGAGATATCCTATGACTGTGTTATCTTGAAAACCCTGAGTCTCGAAGACAGCTTCAACTTTATAGCTTCTTGTTTCAATGTTTGGGATCCAGGCATGATCTTCTAGGCTCCTCCAATGGGCTGGCATCACTTCTCCAGTTCTGCCTTCTGTAGCATTCTAAAGCTCAGGTTGATCCACTCCACTACAGCTGCTGTTCTTGGTGGTCATCCCATGGTGCTGGCATACCCAATACACTGGGGTCTTCTGCTGCAACTAGGCTTTATCAGTAGCCTCTAATAGGTTCTCTTCATGGTGCCAGGCCTCAAATCCTTTGCATGACCCGCCAGTCCTGGGCCATTCACTGCAGCTGAGACTATACCTTCAACCAGTGTCCTTCCATGGCCTCTCACAGTGCTAGGCCTCAGCTGCTCTTCATTATCCCTTCATACCTTCAAAGCCAGTACTACCCGGGTGACTCTTCCATGCACTGCAACCTTAGTTATCTCTGGAACACAACTTCTTTGTGCTCTCAGAAAACACTTCCCAGAAAATTTCACCTCAGTGATGCTGGTCTCTTCTTAATCACCACTAATTTCTTAGTTCCAGCTAACCAGCATCAACTGTCCCAGCTGTCCCTTCTATTCTGGACTCTAAAGCCAGAGCCATGTGGCCAATGCTGCTGAGTTCTGCTACTTGCAGGAACTGGAACATGGTCCCTTTGTTCTATTAACATTATCACTAGCTTTCTGATTTCCAACTTCTTTACTGCCTAAGCTTGGCTGTCCTGGATCTTGCTCTGTAGATTGACTTTGAACTCAAGAAATCTGCATGCTTGTCTGATGGGATTAAAGGTGTGTACCATCATGCATGGACTTAAGCTTTTCTTCACCTAGAACTTGCTCTGTCCCTGGCTGTCCTTGAACTCAGAGATCTGTTTGGCTTTGTCTCCTGGGATTAAGGGTATGTACAACCATGCCTGGATCTAAACTTAGCTGGATAGGGTCTTGCCCCCACTCTGTTATTTCCTAGAACACAGGATTCATGTCCATTTCACTTCCTGGTGCCCCTTTAATACTCAGACCATTTATTTTATATTTTTCCTTTCTGAGCTTTCTATGCTTGTTCAAAATGCTCTTCATGAGACTTAACAAAAGAACAAAGTCTCTGATGGACTTTTTTGAGACTTTCTTTGTCAATGCAATTAATATAAATCTCTTTACTCTAGCCTCAGGTAGACTCTTCAGACAAGGGCAAAAAGCAGCCACATTCTTCACCCAAATACCACAAAACAGTCTGTAGGCCATATATTAAAATTCTTTGCCTCTGAAACCTCTAGAACCAGGCTTCTGCAGATCAAATCACTCTCAGCAACAAAGTCTTCCATATTCTTATTAGGATGGCCAATCAAACCCCACTTGAAGCATTACATGGCTTTCCAAATCCAAAGTCCCAAAATCTACATTCTTCCAAACAAAAGCATGGTCAGGCCTATCACAGCAATACCCCAGTCCCTGGTCCCAACTTCTGTCTTAGTTAGGGTTTTGCTGCTGTGAACAGACACCATGACCAGGGCAACTCTTACAAAGACAACATTTAATTAGGGCTGGCTTACAGGTTCAGAGGTTCAGTCTATTATCATCAAAGCAGGAGCATGGCAGCATCCAGGCAGGCATAGTATAGGCAGAGAGCTGAGAGTTCTACATCTTCACCTGAAGGCTGCAAGTGGTAGACGGACTTCCAGGCAACTAGGGTTAGGGTTTTAAGCCCATGCCCACAGTGATACACCTATTCCAACAAGGCCATACCTCCTAATAGTGCCACTCCCTAGGCCAAGCATATACAAACCATCACACTGTTCCCTTCCCTTCTCCCAAAAGTAACAGCTCAAATCAAACACCTTCTGAGCAGCTGCCTTTGTCCTTGTACAGCTTTTCCATTTCTTGACCCTCTGATGTTGACGACCTTCTTGTGATGTGAAGAGGGATTGCTCTCCGCCCGTCTCCTGCCCTGTATGACTGAGGCTCTCATCCCTGCACACTCCATTGTCAGTCTTGAGGATACTTACATTACAGTCTCTCCCGCACTCACATGTGACAAACTTATTTTACAAATAGGAAACACTGGAAAGAGTGACAGAAAATATATCTGTCTTATTGTCGTTATGTAAATGTTTTTATTATTATCTGGATCAGGGTGCTGGGATTAATTCCCTGCTTTGCAAGGTTTGATTGTGATCTCCAGTTAGTGGTAGGAACATATCTATTACAAAGCTGAAAGCCTGTGTCCACAGTCCTCTACCATATAGCATAGATCCCATTCTATTTTGGATATATATACACATATATATCTCCTTCTCTTATCTGTTTTTCTAATTTGTCCACATTAGGTTGTATTTTTTCTTTTAACACATCACTAAGTGTCCCTAAGATATCTTGTGAAGACATTGTATAATTTCTTTTCTGGTCAGAGTCTAAACTCTTTTTATGTATGGAGACTTCCTACAGGATGAGTCTTTCTAAGCAAAAGCCCAACTTTCTCCATTGCAAACTCAAAATGTCTCCAGGCCGCTTTTTATCCCACTTGTGCCTACACCATGAGCAGGCTATCCAGGATTCAGCCATCAACTCTTGCTGCTCAGGAACTGAGTTTGGAAAATAATGACACACAAAAGTAAGAACCATAAAAAGTTGTTCCTTTTAGGTAAGGATGGTGGCAACAGCCAGTGTAATGAGAGCACATGGGCCCCCCAAAAGAGGCATGAGGATGTTCCACATCTGTGCCAGCAGCTGTAGGGGAACAAGCTGCCTGGACAGCCTTCCAGAAGGTCATGGCAGAAGCCTTATGGTAGAAGCTGTAGCCTTTTTGCAAATACCCAGGTGTTTCATAGCCTACAAGTCACTAGTGTTTCCTAAGTGTTTCTACTTTAAAAGGTTTCTAACGCCCCCTCTCTGAATAAACATACACTTTATTCTTCCTCAGAACTTGGAAGTTTCTTGCTTCAGTTTCTCAGCATCTAATGCTGCTGTTTAAGAAGGCTGGTATCCATTCATTCATTGATCTTCTCGAGTATTTAAAACATCATTTCTTCAGGGCCAAGAGGTCAGTGCTAAAGCATTTTCCTAACAGCACAAGTACTGTTACTTAAGTCCCGAGTTCTTAAAAATCTGAAAACTTTGGAAGCGGCTCCTCTAACTCATGAGGCTGTGCCCAGAGGAGGGTCCCTCTATTCTTTGGAGTCAGTCCTTACATGCTCTTTCCATTGGAAGATGCCAGAATTAGGGTTCTAGGGCAATTTTTCTTCTTTTCCCTATCCCCCACAATTCTCTCCATTCTGGAGAGCTTCTTTATTGGTTTGATATCCACTTTCAAGATGTTTCCTTTCCCTGAATATATTATCCTTCCTTGCATTTTTCTATCTTCCTTTTAAATTCTCTTTTCTAAGAAATAGTTTGGATTTCAATCTTTCTATTGTTTGTTTAAACTTTTTATTTGGTTTTAGTTTCCAAACAGCATCTTACTGTGTAGGCCAAACTGGCCTTGAACTGGTATTAACCCCATTTTTTCTGTTTCTTGGTGCTGATCATAGGTGTGTGTCACCACATCTGACACAGTTACTGTGCTTTAATCAAGAAAAACCTTTTGTTTGTTCTTTTCTCTTGGTACCTCTTCATGTAGCATTGAAATACTGACTTCCAAATGTATTTTCCTAATCTTTCTGAGCTTAATGTTTAGGACTGATTGAAACATTTCTCCTTTACTCACTGTTCTCTGCAGCCTTTTGTTGTGTGGTTTGGTCTCTGGTGATACTTTTTTGGTTTCTGCTTTTCTGTTTTTATGACTGTTAACATACCACCTGGATAATGAGAGTTGAGCTCCCTTGATACTGTGAAAATAAAACTTCAGCTTTCCAGAACACAATACAATTCAAGAATTCAAGCCATCTAGACCTCTCTCCTGCTTATCATCAGGAGCATGTAGACTTAACAGTTAATATTTGTTCAAGGTGATGTGCTTTCTGGAATAAATGAATAAATATATATGTATATGATATATCATATATATCATATACATATGAAACTCTGAAAATGGGATGAAGTCCATTGGGAACCCAGAACTCAGGCACCAATATCCAAATAGACTCCACTTGGGCAGTTCCAAGATTTTTGGATGTTATGGATGTACTGCTCACACCGAGGGCTGAGCATTGGCTTCTCTTACTGTCGACAGAGCCTCCTGACCTCTAATCTGCATCAGTCACCCACCAGCTACCAGAGATAAGTGAAGAATTTAAATATCATCTAGGTTACAGATTGTGTTGCCAATTGGGTAAGAATATCTTCATTTCTCTCTCTCTCTCCATATATATATATATATAATATGCATATAATATATACAAATATAATTTCCATATAATTATGGAGAGTGTAAGCCACCTATAGACATTGTTACTCAGAAGTGAGAAAGCCTTTCCTAGGCTTTGTGAGGTCCAAGCTTTATAAGGGTCAAGACAGCACAGCAGGCAATGTCTAAACATTGGTCCTTCCAGCAGCATTCTTCTCAGTAAAAGGCGACCTGCTATCAATACTTCAACAAAACACAGGCCAAAACTCAAAGCAAACCTTCTTTCTCTCCTCCCCCTTCTTCCATTTTTTCTTTCTTAAGTACTGGGAATAAAGACCAATACAGCACATACATGGGAAGTACTCTACAAGTGAGATGTATCATACCACAAACAAATATTAACAAGGCAAGAATTGAAATTTCTAAAAATGAAAGAAAGAAAGAAGGAAAGAAAGAAGAAAGAGTGAAGAGATAAGAAAGCAAAACTTGAAGATTCCTCCCCTTTCCCTCACATTGAAATATTAGCTGTGTAAAAGGAATTTCCAGTTGGTTCATAGCTTGATCTAAAGCCTCAAGTCTGAGAATGGACCACTTTCCCCATTTGGAGCCCATAAATACCTCTTTGGAATGGGCAGAAGGCTGTCTTGGGTGGTGGAAAACATACAAGCAGGGAACCAAGCTCAGAGTATAGCCATCAGTTTGTCTCTGTTCAAGTTGGGAACATGGGTTCTTATTGTCCCCCAAAATGGACTATCACAGCAGAAAACACATCTCATTCAAGAGTCCCTGGGAGGACTGACTTTTCTTCTTAAAGCTTGAATACAGATATTTCAAAGTGCAAGTTGCCAAGCAGGGACTTGACAGCATATGGCTGCTCACTCTTTCAACCTGGATGGACTCAGTGTCTAACTGCAACCCAACACAATCCTTATAATACTCTTTAATGGGGAGATAGGGGAAAAAAATGAATGATCCTTTGAAACAACTCATTTAGGAACAACAGCTAACTTGCTATGAAAACACACTTTAAATCTCTAAGAAAAAGGTTTTGCCTAATAAGGCTGGTGTTTTCCAGCATCCACCTTCCATATGAGAGTTAGCTGTGGACTCAGTGTGTTCTGGAAGGATCCTCAGATTACTGATGGATGGGAGAGACAAAGACTCCCGTTGGGTTATCTGGCTATATTCTGTTGCCATGCTTGGAATTTGCTTGTGCCAAGACCAGGAGCTGTTGACCTTTCAAAAATGAGGCAATCGCCTCAGTGAACAGCCCTGATACAAAGAACTGTAATTGGTGTGCTTGAAATTGCAAAGCCCCAGAGCCACTTCAAGCTTCCTCAAGTCAGAGGCATTTGTCATTTTTTTCTTTTTGTTAGCAAGACTACTAAACCTACCTGAGTTTTTACATCACCAACTAAAGTGTAGAAATAGAATGAATATAGCAGCTATCTCTTGTTGAGGGCAGGGAGTGGGATTTGTCCATCAGTGATGTCTACATTGTTTAGTCATTTAGCTCAGCTCACAACGTTTATAAAACCCTTGATCTCTCTTCTGCCCTGCCCCTACTAACCAATGTGACAATAAGTGGTTAGTATCCTAGTTTGTTTCCTGTTGCTTTAACAAAAGCAATGACCAAAATCAACTTGAGGAGGCCAGGGTCTATTGTATAGCTTATAGTCCATCATGAAGGGAAGCCGGGGCAGGAACTCAAGTGCTCCTCTTCCATGAAAAGATAGATTGAGCTTCCATTATGCTGCCGGTCAGTATGACATTATGGTGTTTGTGCAGGTGTGGGCCTGTCACCCTTTGTTTGCTGCCTTCACACTCAGTCAAATATCAGAATGACTATGGATATGAACTGGAATGGTCTAGATTAGACTAAGGCTGAAGGTATGAAGCATGCATCAATGTCATAACTTGAAGGTAGCTTCTTCTCTGTGAAATACTGTGTAGAATCTTCCATCACTAGATATCTTATTTAGGGTTTTACTGGTGTGAACAGACACCATGACCAAGCCAGCTCTTATAAAGGACAACATTTAATTGGGCCTGGCTTACAGGTTCAGAGGTTCAATCCATTATCATCATAACAGGAATCATGGCAGCATCCAGCCAGTCATGGCACTGGAGGAAGTGAGAGTTCTACATCTTCATCCAAAGGAAACCAGGAGCGGACTGTCTTCAGGCAACTAAGAGAAAAGTCTCAAAGCCCACCCCGACAGTGACACTCTTCCTCCAACAACACCACACCTACTCCAACAAGACCATACCTTATAATAGTGCTACTCCCTGGGCCAAGCATATTCAAACCACCACCCTAAGCAACAGGAGAATATAACCCTAGGCATCCTCCACTACCTGACCCTACATGGAGCTAAGACCCCTTAGACGTGAGGTCAGTAGCCAAGAGGTTGAGATCATTGAAATGGCAAGGGAGAGACACTGCAATCAGCCTCTTAAAGAGGCTGCATGGCTGGGAACGTCAGCTGTGAGAACTGAACAATGCTATAAAGTCCAGAAATGCATTTCTTTCCCAGGTGTGGATGCAGGTGTCTTCCTGGAAGGGCAGCCTTCACACACCTGCCATTCAGGGACATATACAGGAAGTCATTTGCTTCTAGGAAAGTGATTCATCAGCTCCTCACTCACACCAGACTGTGATACTCTCGTCTGGGCCTGTTTCAACCGAAAGGTACTACAGTGAACAGTGCCTTTTTTCCTGAAGATTTCCTACTCCTATCTTTTATGTCCCTTGCATATGGCAAAGAACAATAAGATAATATATGAGCAATGCTTTAAGCTCCTTTGGAAGGCAGACCTCTCTAAGTGCATGATATTAATAACAGCAATATTTCTGTTGCCACGAAGACAGGCCGGGTCTATCTTTCACATGTCCTTTTAAGTCATTTTCCCTGCAGCTGCCTTTTCTGGTAAAATGGTTCTGAATGAGCCATACAAATCTCTAGTTTAAAAATACTCATTGGGGAAAGTGCTAGTTAAGCTCACCTACCCGGAAGGGGGATATTCTTATATTTGTTTCTTGAAATGATGATGGCTACAGTAGCTCAAGAGTGGGAAAGCCATTGGCCCACAGAAGATGTTAGAGAGGCAGCTGATGTGGACAGTAGAAGTCCATAGATGGCCATCTCCCCATGATCAGAATTCCAGGCCCATTCCCTGTAGTGCAATGACCTAATGACCGAAGCCTTTCCTGAGAGCTGTGACACACTGTATCTAGATAACTGAAAGCTTCACTACATTCAAAACCAACCTAACGTTGATATTTACAATGGAAACAAACAACAACAATAGCACTGAGAGTGTTTGCCACTTATAAACATCTTGCTTGCTGAACTCTATTCCCTGACTCCTTTTGTGTAATGCTCTCAGAACACCGAGTGGTAAAGACTACCTTCAATATGCTGAGATTTTTCAGTGCCTTGCCCAGTGTTACACAGCAACCATTTGAAATCGGAGTTACACGATGAAAGTTTGGGCTGTATTTTTTAAAAGAACACAAAGGAAAAGAACGCGTTCCTTTGCGGACACCACTCTCACCCAGTCAGTAGTACTTGGCATGGTAAATTTTGTGTGTCAACTTGACTGCGCCACGGGATGTCCAGATATCTGGTTAAATATTGTGTGGGGTATGTCTGAGGTTGTTACTGTCAGCATGATGTTGGAATTGATGGAGTGAGTAATTCAGATGTTCCTTCCTGAGCGGATAGCCGTCATGTAATTCATGGCAAGACTGAATGGGACAAAAGACAAAGGCAGCTTGCATTTTCTCTGCCTGGCTTCCTTAGATGGGACATGTATCTTCTGCTGTGGTGCTCGTCATTCTCAGGGCTTTAGAACTGGCCTGGAAGCCATACCACCAACTATCTAGCTTCGAACCTACACCACCTGTTCTCTTGAGCCTCACCAAGGCAGGACAGGGGATAGGACTTCTTAGCCTCTATAAACCTATAAGCCAAAACTACATACTAAACTTAGTCAAGCAGGCATAAATATCCCCCCTAAACATACAGAAAGAGAGGGGGAGAGAGAGATGCTAGGCGCTATTGGTTCTATGAATTTGGTGCCATTAAGTCTGGGTCTACAGCGACTAATAAATAACAGTACTTATTTTAAAGAATTAGAAGCCAGCCCTAGGGATAAGCACGAAGTGAGATCTAAGCTTTCAGGTTTGCCACCAAGAAAACCATCTGAAGAATTATGAGCACTTGGGATGTACTCATGCTTCACGGCCCACCTTCCTTCATGAATAAAATTAAAGAAGTGGGTGGAGCCAAGTTTTAGTCACCCTGAGCTGTAAGGAGCACAAAGCTTTGATGTATAATAACTTCTTTTCTACCTTTCAATCTACCAGCTACTTGCCGTGCGACCAGAAGAAAGTTCCAGTCTGTCTGTGCGTTAGTTGCTCACAGACTAGAGATGATGCTGTCCATTGCACAGTGGTTAAAGCATTGAATTGGCTGCTACATGTTAGAGGCCTAATAAAGGATTTGACAGCTGCATCACCCTAAATTATAAATTTTCCGAGTCTTGTAAAATAAAAGAATGTTCAAAACACCAAGGACTTAAGAATAAAACCTACTTTGATGGGTGGAGTGCCAGACTGACTGATCTACCCTCTGTGAAATCCTTAATGTCCCTTTGGAGGTGGTCACACTTGAGCAAGTGCCTCTGCACAGAGATTGCTAATAAAATGAGAACAAAGGAAATCATGAAGAAACCATCCATTCAACAAGCAAATAAAGCCATTGCAAAGCCACCCACTGCCCTGACCACAACAGTCTGGCAGGTCACAAGGCAGGCATCCAAGGGCCACTGGAGAGAAGCCTTATTATTAGACAGAGCCCAAGGAGATCCCAGCCATTCACAGGCTGCAGCCAGGGGGGGCTCAGATTATCCACCCTTCCCTAACAAGCCCTCACATCCTCAGGGGATTGACACAGCACGAGGCATAATTAAGAGGCTTCTAATTCACCCACTGCTGGGCCTTGTTCTAAGGAAACCAAGAGTGAACTTGGTATTATTTAGTCTTAATGAAGGCAAACAAGGCTAGGTGTTAAAAAGCCTGTGACTTTCTTGTGTGGGGGCCTAGTATTTGGCCATAGTACTCACCAGACACACACTCTGTTGCTTCCCTCTCAAAAGAATGTCATTGTGAAGCAGACCAACTATGACAATGTAAATGTGTGCCCCAGGGCTAACAGAGCATGGTGCCAAAAACTGTATTGATCCTGGTAGATCCAGACAGCCCAGTTTTCAGCAGCAGGCCTGGGAAAAGGAGGCTTTGCTGCCCAAACACAAGCAAAACAAGTCCTTTCGTCTAGAGTGTTCTGTCAAGTGCCTTCTTTATTTAGTCTGCCCTTTGTCACATTCAATCAGAGCCTTGAATATGAGAATCCCTTCCATCCGTTCCTACTGTTCTTGGTCTACTTTCTTTTTCTTCCTAAAGCATCTGCAAGCTTCATTTTAAAATTCCAAATGGATAAGCAAGGAAAATTAGTTATTTTCCAGTTGTGCTGTGAACCACCAGATTCAAACTAATTTGGCCATCCTGAGACAAGTAGGGAGTGTAAATAGTAAGGAGTGTAATTCTGTAGATAACAGCTGGAGCTGACCTCTAGGTGCCAAGAGCCTTTCCTCTTTGAAGATGAGGTCCGGATTTGATCCTGGTGGCTCTTCCTTTCATGGCTATAGGTACATTCTGACTGGGCAAAGTGGTCATGATGAATTGCCTTGGTAGAAGCAGGTTAGAGACAGGTATGGATGCCAGTCCTGACCAGTGAAATATGACAGGAGGCCACAGGAAGTCTTAGGGGAACTTTAATCTGGGTATGATGTTGCAAGCCTGCAATCCCAGCACTCCAGGGGCTGAAGCAGCAGAGCTGTGAGCTTGAGGCTGCCCTTAAACACATTTGATACTTAACAAAACTTTGTGTTGACAAAAGGGAAGGGAGTCCAAAAAGGAGTGAACTGTGGCAGGAATTATCCTACTTGGTAATATTTTGTGCTGTAAAATATATTTTCCACTTATTCAATAAGCCCATTGTGTTGGGAGTTTTTTATTTTGTTTTTGTTTTGTTTTTGTTTTTTGTTTTACTTGTGGCTGAAAACATTTAAACTGACAGATGATAACTGTTCAAATCATTTTGTCATCACTCTCTATGAAAAATGCTGTCAAAATCAATTTAACACCATCATGGGGAGATTTGAGCAGCAGGTGCATAGTGCTTCTCCCCAGCTTCCTTTCCCTCTTCTCAGGGAGGTGAGCTGGTGCCTCTCTAACTCGAGTGCAGAGAAGGATCATCTGGGGTTCTGTATAAAAAGTG
The DNA here is from genome assembly GCF_021556685.1 of Rattus norvegicus. Classification (NCBI taxonomy): domain Eukaryota; kingdom Metazoa; phylum Chordata; class Mammalia; order Rodentia; family Muridae; genus Rattus; species Rattus norvegicus. The sequence goes on from NC_141536.1 coordinate 111,736,797, forward strand.
ATTCTGATTGGGTGGGCACAAGGAATACGTGAGCCCCCCAAAGTTCCCAGTGCTGACACTATTGTCCCTTCAGCCACTCTTTCTTCGACTGTTAGACTCTGTATATATTTCCCTGGGGAAACCGGCCACAGCGTATTACTGGACTACAAGCTCATTCAGAAACTGAAGCTCATCTGAGATGAGCTAGTGGAGTGACAAATACTTGTTGAAGCCACTGAAGAAGATTTTTCACTCTCAAAAAGAGCACCTGGGAGAGTTCTGTTGGATGATAGTTTCAAAATATGAACATTAGGATCATGATAGCCACTTCTGTTCAAAAACACACATGAGACAAAGCCCTGAGGACCAGACGCAGGTAGAAATGACGCCTCCAGGCTGACCTCTAACCCAAAGCAGAGATTCTCTTCTATCCTTCAAAGACATGAGCTTGTTTGCAACTTTCCCCCTTCCTAGAGATGTTTTGGGTAACTTTCTTGTCAACTGCACTAAATTATGCCGTGCTGGTCCCATCGGTGCTTCAGATTATAGAAGAAAAAAGATCAGAACAGCAATTAAAGATGATATCTGCAAGATCTACCAAAAGCATCCTTTTCTGAGAGTCACTTTACCTTTTTATAAAAATTATAGAAGACTACATGGGGCAGGTATGGGGTGGGTAGAGGAAGACATTTCTACAGAGGAGACCTACCCTTGTCAACCGTCCCTGCATCTGTGTGATAAGGACAGGAGTTTAAGCCACACAACCTTCTCTGTGCCACACAGCAGAGGTATGTTTGTACCAGTCGCATTGTTTTAGGCACAGCAGCTTTTGGATATGAGGCTAATGGCTGGGAAGCCAAAAACACTTCTCTGTCTTAAACTCACCACGTTGATTCAAATCCTCAGACTGTCCCTTGTTCCATATTTTCTGTGGGCTCTTAAAGTCTTCATGGTTCCTTTTCTGAAATCATCTTTTTCCTCTTTTGTATTGCTTTAGAAATTAAGGTAGATGGTACAAAGCCAAGCGCCCACTATAAAAAAAAATATATAGTTCTCTAATGTTTTGATCAGTGTCTCACAAAGTGCTGGTTCCAAGGCCACACACAATGGCATTTGAGCCTTATGCTTATGTGGTGTCCCCCAGTAAGTCCTGTTCATGGCACTGGGTCCCAGGAGTGATATTTCTCTGGCTTTGCCCCTAGTTGTTATAATTCCCTACTTTCATGTGGACAGCAGGGCATTTCCCTTGCTATTCGTCACAGCTTCCTTGACCTTCAAACCAAGCCTGACTTTGGGCCTCTTGATAGGGCCAAGTTAAGGATTCAGACATAGGAAAACTGTGGTAGACTACTTTGGTTAGCTTCAATAGAATCACAGGTAAACAGAAGACAGAGGGCAGCTTGGCTACAAGAGAGAAGGCGATGTAACAGCATGGGAAGCAGGTACTGGTATGGAAGTCAGAGCATGAGCAGCCCCAAAGCTAGAGGTGACTTGTACACGTAGAGAATCAGCCTTGACCAATCTTGATTTTATCTTAAGAGCTGCTTCAGTCATCTACTTTGGGAATTTAAGATATATGTCTACCACTTTGGGCTCCTAAATTTATAGTAAGTAGTTAGAGTGGCAATAAGAAACACACGACTAAGACTTAACAGTAGTGTTTAGCATCTTCCACCTTTTCCAAAATCCTTGTAGCAAGTCTGGTTCCTTCCCTTAGGACAGTTCTGGCATGGATGTTCTACCAGCCTTAAAATGTAGCTACCTGTGTAAGGCTTGCCAATAGGTCTCGAATGGCAGCATTTTGAAATTCTACTGCTGTTAACTTTCCTGCCACTTCTCATCTTCAAGGCAAACATGTTGTTTGCCTAGAGAAAGAGATGGCTAACAAGCTCCAACTCCATGTCACTATGGTTTGATCTTGTAAAAAAAAATACTCAAAACATTGCACATCGTTCTTCCCACCGGTGAACACTTGCACCATACAATACCGAGTGACCATGAAGAGGAAGACACCCTGGTGCTATGGAGGAAAAACCCCAGTCAATTCAGCAGACATTATTTTAAAAACCTAATAAATGTATGTTCTTTTTACCATATATGTATATATTCTCCCCGGAATTTACTGTAATCAGATTAAGCCAAATGAGCAAGAAGATGCAGTTTTTTTCAAAGATGTTGATTGCAATTCAGTTTGTAGCTACAAAAATGAGACGAAATGGACAATAGTTTAATTAGAGGCTCAGCAAGTATATTGTGATAATTTTTTATAATTGAGTGATGTCATAAAAATTAATGACATGGTAAATACATGGAATTATGAAGAGAAAGAATCAGGTTATAAAACAATGTTTATGTAGTTTCCTACATGCACATGTATAGAAATAAATTATTGGACTGGCATACATTACAATGTCTAAGAAATTATTATTTCTTGGTCACTTGTAGTGGGTTTTTTTTATCCAAACCTATATATTAAAAAATATGCCCATAATAAGTGTGTTACTTGTGTGATCTAAATGAAAAAACATTCATTTACATATGAAAAATCACATCCTTAGTTCAAGAATCAGGTTCCTGGCTCTCATCCTGAGCTCCATAAATGCCAGTTGCATGGCCATGGGGAAGACATCTCATTTCCTCAAATCTAATGTCCTCATCATTAAAACAACGGTAGGGATGCATGCAATTGGCCAAGGGAGGTGGAGTGGACAGATGCATGGGTGCCCTAAATGATTAGTTCATTTGAGCTTCTATCTAAAGATTAGGCATCAATCTTGTTTATCTTTGAGAAATGAGAATAAGATCATTTTTCAAGTGTTAGAAATGATGCATGTAGATACTAAACCCCTTCTATCAGCTGCATTCTTTGACTTGTTTGCTACGATTTTCATATCTACTCTCACATCTTGTGCCAACTATTCAAATCATGCCCTGCTTAAAAAGTGGGCCATCTCTAAGTGGACAGGAGAAAGGGCTGGAGTCCTGCAAACATGTTGGTAGAGTCCCTCAAGCACACTCTGGAATCTTCATGATGCTTCATGGGAAAGACTTTTCCCAAGTCCTGATTTGGGCACCATCCATGCGTAAGGCCTGAGGCTCCTCTTTGGCCCACTCTTCCATTAGTCTGTGTTCTGTAGATGGATGAGACCCATCATCCTGTCTTCCCCATCCTTTTGTTGACAACCAAAATTAACAACCACACACATGAAGAAAAATTCCCCTGAGAAGATATTAGTCCTACTCATCAGGTACACACTTGAGTCGTACATACTGGTTAAGCCTTTTTCTACGTGGATAGTTTCCTCAAATTCACATGTTGAAACTTAACTGCCAACGGCACAGGGAGGTGAACCCATTAAGAAATAACTAGGTTATGAAGGAAGAGCCATCACCAATAGAATTATGACCCTTGTGAAGAGGCTTTAGAGACATTTCTTTGTGTCTTTGTCATCTGAAAACACAGCAGGAAGGCACCCTCTAAAAAGTGGAGAGCTGGGACTAAAGACATGCCTCAGCTGACAAGAGCACTGGGTGCTCCTCTGGAAGACCGATGTGTGATCCCCAGGGCCCACATTGTAGTTTACAACTGACTAAAATCCCAGTTCCAGAGGATCTGAGCCCCTTTTCTGTCCTCTACAGGCACTGCCTTCGTGTGATGCACATATATACATGTATACATACATACATGCATACATACATACATACATACATACATACATACACACATATATTCATACATAAATACCAACTTCGAAGCTCTGGGACAGGCATTTGCCACCATATCTAGGTCAGAGCCACCAAGTTTTAAACACAAGTGTTAACATGTTTAGATTTCAGTGGGGCAATCCTAACTGAAGGAGTTAGAAACAGCATTCCCCACCTAAGGAGATAAGTTTCTCTGTACTATGAATTAGTCAGAACACAGTTATAGCAGCAACGTTAAGAAGACGAATGGGCTTTGGTGCAACAAGCAAACCTCTGCCCTGTCTTTTCCTGATCTCTCTGGTGAGTTAAAATTCTGGATCCAAACCTTGGACCGCTGTTGTTGCCCGATTAGTGGTTTCCCCTGATGTCTGCTGGGAGTGGGGATTTACTGTATGCACTCGGTGGCAACAATCATAACCTATCTCTCTCAAGTTTCACAGGACACCTGTGTGATTGTACCGTGCTCCTGCTGAGCACAACGTGCCTGCCTAGACTTCCTTCCTACCTGCCCGAGTTGTGTGAGCACCCCAGTGTGTGTATGCTCAAGGCCTTGGCCTCCCAATCTGTTCTGTCTGAAACCAGCCAAGCCCTCATTCTGGCTCCATGTCAAACTTCTCCTAACTAAAATTGTTATGACATTGCCAACAACCGTGAGTCAACTCAATGGCCATCAGCGATCTGTAGTCTCAGATACATCCCAAACTGGCTCCCTGGAGAAAGAAAAGGGAGGAGGCTTGGGCCCTAAATCCTTTGCTTATGACTTAAAGTCTCCTCTGGCACCTCTGGCATATAAGCTCCTCTGCTTCTGCCCAGAAAACAAAGGCACCATCTGCTGACTCATGGAGAGCCAGCCGCAGGAAGTCATCCTCTTGGCTGAGAGTCATAGTGCTGTATAATTTTGGGAAGCACTCTTCCCTCATCTGTACTTGGAGCTAATACTGTTGGAACAGCTGATGCTTATGCTAGAAAAGCACAGCCATGACTGTTCACCAGGAAGAAAGTACCTCTGCTATAGCCAGTCATAAACTCTCCTGCAAGGCAGAGAATGGTGCAAAACTCACTGTCTTCATCCACTTGGTCTTCTCCCCAGACAGAGTCAAAGCCAGGTAGATTACATGAGTCTCTCTTGCCCTTATTTCCCAAAACTTCCCCTCCCCCACTTCCTCACCTGGAGAGCCCTGGTTTCATGTTCACAGACAATTACACCATCAATCTATGATGGCCATTTTCCTGGAGTTGTCCCAGTAGGATGTATGACTGAAGGTTCTTTTGTTCTATGATGACTATGACAGGCCAGCAAGTGGTAAGCAATCTCAGATCACTTTGTCAGGTCTCCATGGCACCATGAACCACCTCCTGCTGGCACCTCAGCCCCCATCTGCTTCCATTTGCTTCTCGAATTGTCAATCACACACCTTCATTTCATCACACCCATGTGGCTCAAACAGGCCAAGGACTGATCTTAAAGAACTCTTAAAGTTCTAGGAGAGAAAGAATCTTTTTTTGGAGTAACATGACTGGAGCCACGTGGGTCCATGATGATGTAACATAGGAAAAAGCAAGAGTCAGTAAGAAAAGACTATTAAAAGGCATAGAGGAGACTTTGGGAGGTGCCTAAGATTTCATCTGCTAGAGGAGATTGAGCAGGAGGAGGAGGAGGAGGAGGAGCAGCAGCAGCAGCAGCAGCAGCAGCAGCAGCAGCAATAGCAGAAGTATGGTGGGTGGTTAGGAAACTAAGCAGGTGAAGGAATCAAAGTTTAGCAAGCATGGGGTCTAAGCTGGTATAGCTTTAGCCCAGCCTCACAGAGACCCCCACAGCAGAAACAGTACCTCAAGGTGATCAAATAGTAGCCTTGACAACACCTAGAATGAAGAGATATGTAAGTAACTTCTCAGGCAAGCAAGAAAGCCACAAACTGTCCCCAGACAACACTGCCACTAAATATGAAATGGAGTGCTATCTGTCAACTGTGGCTCTGGGCCTAGAAGTCCTAGAGAAAATAGTAGGTGCTAGGAGCATGAATCTTGGTTCAGATCACTGCTCCTCCCTCAGTGGCTGCATTTTTCTCAGAAAATATTTATTCTAACTTTATTTGGTCTGGTTGTTTGAATGAGAATGGCTCCCATAGACATATAGATTTGAATACCTGGTCCACAGTTGGTGAAACTGTTTGGGAAGGATTAGGAGGTGTGGCTTTGTTGGAAAAGGTTTGTCACTGAGGGTAGGCTTTAGGGTTTCAAAAAACTTGTGCCATTTTGAGTAAGTTCTCTCTCTGCCTTGTGGTTGCGTCTAAGGATATAAGCTCTCAGTTACTGTTGTTATGCCTGTTACCATGGTCATCATGGATGGTCATGGATTTTAACCCTCTGAAAGTGGAAGCCCCAAATTACATGTTTTCTTTTATAAATTGGCTTGCTCATGGTGTCTCATCATACCAATAGAAGTAAAAAGGCATTGGGTCATGTTTCTTCTCCCGTCAAATAGGGATAGTAATATTAACTACTACTTAATGAGAAAATGCACATAAAGTATTAACACAGAGGTTGATGCCCTCATGGGGAAGGCAGTCTGAAGCCAGTTCCCAGGACACTGAACGAACTTACAGTGACCTAAGAGCAAGTCTCTGTCCCCCTATGCATGGAAAGAAAGGAAAAAAAATAAACAAGAAGTCTCATGCATTACTGGGTCTTTATATTACCAGGAACAAGTGTCCCTAGAGAGGCCCTTTTCAGAGACACTTAGCAAGGGAGGAGGAGGGGTATGAGAGCAGGCTTGCTTGTTGGACAGTTCCCTGGACTGGTTTCTGAGGGTTCCTTTTTAAAGGCAAACACAGTAAACCGTCCCCCCAAGGAGTGGCCTTATGTACCAAGGCTCTGAAAACATGCAGATGGAATTTCTGGGATTGACGATGTAGCAATCAGTGGCTGTTCTTTTCTCAAACTGTAGCCCCAAGGGCATTGGCAGCAATCTCTTCTCCACACCACACGGATAAGCAAAGAGCAGCTGAGAGCAACTCTCCTGCCAGTCCCAGAGGTACAGATGACCAAGTAAGTGTCTCAGTAGAATACACAAAGGGACACAACTGGCATTTAAGCTAACGATGCTTTCCAGCTCAGATCCTGTGCCCTTTGACCCTGCACTATATTCCAATAGGTCAGAGCAGGCCTGCCTGACTTCCCTAATGCGAATTATCCTCCCTAGTCAATAAAATTTCCTTCTGCCTCCGCGCTGACAATAGATGCGGGCTGCTCATTCCCTCCAGCAGCAGCGGAATCTCAGCTGTCAGAGGGAATTTAAATTAAAGACATAGGTAATCATTTCACTGCTTTTAGGCAAAAAAGAGGAAGGATTTTTATTGCTTTGGCTGCAATCACTTTCTCCTAAGAAAAGTAAAAAGACCTCTAGTTCCCCTGGGGCAACAGTATTTTAAAGTGCCCAAAGGGGACTAAAAACACATGGCAACCTTAAGTGGTAGATTTCCTGCGAGAAATTCAAGCCACGCTGCATTTCTGGTTGAAAGCCACCTTCATCCAGAGCTTTCACTGTCCCACAACATCATATCCAGGGGACAAGGGGAATCCGTGGTTGCAGTGAAAGGAATTTTGAGCAGAAGAAAAGTCACAGGAAAGGAAGGGAAGATGAGAGGAACTGGGAGGGAGGAGAGGCCACACTGAGGTCGGAGGGTATGACCTAAGGGTGACTCTGCAGCTAGCCAGGGTTAGGACTTGGGTAGGTCCATTAAACTCTGGGGCTCCATGTTCTTATCAAAAGTGATTGGAGATCGAAGTTCTCCAAGGCCTTGCTGCCTCCAGTATTCCCTGAGCTTCAACATACTTTTGGCTTCTCACTTTTAGAGTGCACAGGGAGACTGTTTCAGGAGGAGCAGAGGAGAGGTGTGGCTTGCCCTCTACGCCCTCAGTCTCCTGAGGCATTCTGAATTGAAGCTGCACAGAATGCCTAGTTCCACCCGCTGCTGATGGAAAACGTTCAAGTTTTCCACTTAGCTTTTAAAATAAGGAAAATTTCTTTCTAGCTCCCTCCCTCCCTCTGTTCCTACCTCCTTTTCTCTTGACCTCTGCTGTTAACCACTGAAGAGATACCTTCAAGTTCTTAAGAAATATTTCAGGATGTCAGTGAGAAGTAGTACTCAGGGTCTATGCTGTCCTGGTGGCCTCCCAATATCCTCTGTTCTTGGAAGCTGAGCAGGATTTGGCCTGGTTAGTTCTTGGACAGGAGAAATGGCTCTCAGAGTAGCTATCATGATTTTTTAAATGCAGCCAAAACATTCACATTGTTTACTTTTTACAGGGAATTTCTAGGATAATTAAAGATTTAATTGCAAAATCCAAAACAAAGCAATGAATGCAAATACAGAGAAATGCGTGGCTAATCCTCACTGTGAGAATTTCAGAGCATGGTGTGGAAAACAGAAATGTAAACAAATAAACCAATTAATTGTCATAACATAAAAACCCAGCAGACATCACACCCAAACTACCTAAGGTTTATGACTGAAGTGTCCCACTCTGGTGGTGGACCAGCTTCCTCAGTATACAAAGACCCCTTATTTACTATTTCATCAAAATAGGAGTGTACTTTATTTTAAGAGAAATAAAATATTTGAATTGATAAGTCACAGAAGAAATAAAAACATCCACCTCAGTAATTACCAAGTAAATCAATTTTAAAAGCTGTCAGATGCATTTTACTCATGACAAGCCTTGTGCTTTATAGTGACAACAGCTACACGGGTCACTGTGTTCAAATACTTCCAGGGCAAGTATGATGAGGCACAACTAGCAGCCACTGCATTCAAGTTGAGTACTTTGACGTGGATGCCTACCCGAGAAGGTCCCTCACTGGTAGTCCGTTTCACGGAAGTGGTTAGGATACCTTACCAGAGCCCTTTTCAACACCTACTGTCTGTCTACTGAAGCCATGTGTGAGCCAGGCATGAAAGGGCACAGTCCTGCAGATCCTTAGTGGTATTGCCAAGCATGTGTGACTTTCCCTTCATCTTTGATTAGCACCAACAGCACCATGGGAAACAGACTCCATGTTATTTGTCTGTACAAATAACAAAAGTACACTGGCTTCAGGGCTTAAAGGACAGAAATCCAAGACACAGCTGTCTTGTGGATTGTTACCTTTCACTTTCTAGCAGAGAGAGAGAGAGAGAGAGAGAGAGAGAGAGAGAGAGATCACTGGTGTCTTTTCGTGTCACACCCCCATGACCTCGTTTAAAAGCATAGTAGATATAGGAAATACCAATACAGTAAGTCCCAATACATCCACTTTGGAACTGGAGTTTCAGCACACAAATTTGGAAGAACAACGTAAGGTCCCTGAGACTCTGCACTGCAGTGTGTTGCTTGTTTGGCTGCTTACTTAGCCAGTACTGATGAGGTGACTGCCGTCACACAGCAGTGTGTTGTGTCTGGGATGTGTGCTCAGTCAACTCATCTTTCCCCATGACATATGAGGGTTTATAAATTGGTACGAAACCATCAAAAACTGCTCCTGAATGCTTTCATCATCTTTAATCATAGTTGCCAAAACTTGGAAGCAGCAACCATGATGTCCACCTGCATTTAATAAACAAATTATCCCACAGTGTATCATTTCATGTTGCAAAAAAAAAAAAAAATGAGCTAACATGCCACAAATGAAGAAAACGGACACATTACTAAACAATGCGACCTGAAAAGCAATATTATATGTAATTCCAGCTATATGGCATTCTGCAAGTGGTAGTGCTAGAGAGACGGAGAAAAGATGGTCATAACTGGGAGCCAGTGGAGAGGAGGGATGGAGAGGTGGAGCGAGCCAGCCGTACTTTAAGGACAATGACATCATTCTGAGAGACAGAAGAGTGCCAAACACTTGTCAGGGCACTTGTCAAAATGTATAACATTTGTCAAAGCCAGTTGAATGTGCACCACAAAGAGTGAGGCCTCCCTCCTGTGACCTCAGAACGCCAGTTAACAACCATCGGTCTGTCAGTCTGTAAGAAACGCACCACACTATGCAAAGGGGAAAGCGGAGGGCGGGGACAGGATGTGGGGGTGAAATGGGAAGTACCTTGAGGAGCTTTCCTCTCTTCAGGAAACTTCAAGCTCCTCAAAAGTTGTATTTACTGCCTTGTTTTAAAAATAAATATAGAATGGTAGAATACACGATTTCCCACATCCCTCCACCCCTCCTTGCCCCAGGCACTGAAAGAAAGGACTTCAGAAGCTTCAGATGTGGGCATCTTAAACTGACCTTCACCCTGGGCTCCCTACACGGCTGACCCTCCTGTGTGCAGGCCACACACAGTCAAAGCAGCTGAGGCTCGGCTCCCTCTAATATGGCCTCTTAAACATTGCCCCGCAGAGAACTGCAGCTAGTCACCACTTCTATCCTGTCAGAGTTCAGTGCAGGAGTAAAAGAAGATTGACCGTAGCCCCCATGTGGCAAGTCAGTATGAAATACACCTCAGAAGAAGGATGAACCACCTCTTATGACACCTTTGTTCTCAAAACAGATGAGGCAGGTGAGCTGGTCGCTTACAGAGTGCTTTCACTCAGAGGTCAATGGTAATGAGACACAAAGGAAACTCCGGAAGGAGTTCAAGCTGGTTGTTCATAAGAATTTTTTTTTACGTTTTTAATTACAATCCATTCATAGAGATCCCTTGTCTTTCAGAAGAAAGAGATCTGAGTCTTTGATGCTTTATGAATGCAGCCAGGAATCTGTTACATAATATGAAGATCAAAATTTCAAAGCCCTTTCTGTTTGGGCTCCACACCAGCCACTCTTCCTGGTCATCAGACGGCCACATGGCACGGTAAGGCACATTTCCTGATAGCCAGCTGGCAGCGTGGCTGACCCTGGCTCCTCACCCCATCCTCCGGTCCCGCAGCTGGCTCTCTGGCCACAGGGTGCAGAAGCATTTTATCTGGCATGGAAGGGCATGGCACAAGAGGACCATCCTGCTTCCACTTTCCTCTTGGACTCACAGACACAGGCGTTCATTGCCAATGCCATTCTGTCCTTTTGGGGAAAAGTAATAAACCCACTTGGAAAAAAGACCCCATGATGTTTGCAGGCACGACAACCAAACTGGTTTTGGGTTATTAGAAATTTACCATAGACATTGGGTCTTCAAAAAAAAAATACTACAATGATGAGAATCTACTTTTATGCCTTTGCTCTGTACAAGGCTGTTGTCCTGTTGTACAAAGAGATTCATAGTATGTAGGAGTCACTGCTCCTGGAGAATTATATGACTAAGGGATGGTAAGGTCAGAGGTCAAGCAACATGGCATTTCTGTAGCTGTCGTGAAGATGGCTACTCTGTACCTACACCAGTAAAATTATTTCGCTGTAGCAATAATGAATGAGATCTTATTCTAAGTAGCCATAGTTAACCTTCTAAGCACCATACTTCCTCCAAGTAGAAATTCAGACATACATATGATAGTAAGACTCACATGGCCTACTATAGACTCCATCCATGCTCCACATAACCAATGGGAGCTGGACTTGGAGTCCTTTGATGATATCACATCAATTCATGTTCTCTTAAGCTCTGAGTACTTTCACAACTACAAACTCATAACCCCAAATTGCAAATGTATCTGAACTGGAACTTTCAAGGCTAGTGCCAATAGAACACATCACCATGGATCAACTCAGCCTCTCTCCTCAATCCAGAAGGATCTGCCTCAGACAGCTCAGGTCGGGGGTATGCAATAGTATGAGGGCTCACTGTTGCATTGTAAAGAAAGAGGACTGTGAATAAAGCCTTTTCTTCGGAATGTCTGGAAAATAGTATTCAAAGACTAATGTATTCAAATGGCTAAAGTCTTTCCTTTCCTTTCTAAGTTGTTTGTGAGAGGAAAGAGTTCTGTTAAGAAAGCCTAAGGGGCTGCTAAGTTAGTGTGTCTATGTGAAGGTTTGCATAGGGAGGGAGGAAGAGCTTCCTCTCCTGGACACAGATGCGTTCAGCCTAACTGATTAAGTTGGCCCTGAGTAGCTTTGGCCCCAAGTTTCATATTCATACTTCTGGTTCTACTAACTACTGCCTATGTGTCCAGTTGTGTTAGCAGGTGACAGACAAAAAGGACCATGCAATTCTGTTGCCAGTCAAAGTCTCTCATCCTGCCAAATGTCCTGGTTTCATGGGTCTGGCTTTTTTTGTGCCAATTGGTTTTATTGACATAATTATCCGTCCCAGTTTCAGTATATAATTGGATGATTTTTTTTTCATAATCTATAACTGTGAGTCTGTTATTTCTCTTCAATGTTAATTGTATGAAAAGGTTGGAAGTATAATTCTGTTTCTGCTCTATCTAAAAGGAAGCGTGAATAGAACTCACAAGGAGGAAAAGGGGGTGGGTCTGACTGGTCAAATGTACTTTAGGAAGATAAATGAGCACCATCGATTGCGTAAGGTCCTGCATGATCCCAGCATCACAGTGCAGGTTGCGTTCAGTGTCTGACTGCAGATCAGCCTTGGTTTCAAACAAGACACAAATGGTGGAGAGGAAACCCCAATGCTCATCCTGCTTTAGGCAATGACTGTCTTCCTTTGTGTTCACTGATGTCACTTCCAGTGTGGGAAATATCCAGATGTGGAGTGGAGAGATTGCTAAACATATAGCTTTGCATCCAGATGAGAACCTGGCATTTTAGAGCCAAAGAGGAAATCCTGGAAAATACACTCCTCTACTTGTATTTTCTCATCTGTTTGCCATAAAAATATCCCACAACCCAAAGATCACAACCCCTTTTGGCTTTTAAATATTTGCTCTGAGTCTTTTGTTTTTCCAGTGGTGAATGTTGTGTTTTGTTTCCCTCCCTGCTTGAAGGCTGCCCATATTATCTGAATAAAAATCCTGAAAAAAATTCTTCTTCTATCCATCCTGAACTTTTTAAAGCAGGAACTTCTCAATTAGCAAAGCAGTGATTAGAAATTGAAGAATGCGTGTATGGAATGCTTCTTCAAATATCTAAGCCCAAGTCATAACAGGAAGTGGAACAAGGAGTTCATTAATGTCTCTGTGTGGTAGGGGGAGTGATAATTAGTATATCATACAGAGACCCGGATGACCACAGATAACCATGCACTCAGCAGAAGTCCTGTTTGAATTTTCATGTAATGATCCAGTGCTCACCAAATCATCATATCTGGCCTATCTGTGGTGGAGCATACCAAAGTGTATTGAATGCCTCATTAATGAATGATTTACACTGCAAAATGGCTTTACAAAAATGATACTGCAATTTAGAAACTTACCAGTGCAGTTGGTTTGTTGTGCCAAATCACTCAAAATATTGTCCCGTTTTCTTGTAATGGTTTTACTAAAGTGATTTGAATATTCTATCATCAGTTATCCATCCTTGACACTTTGTTTTCTGAAGCTACATTTTTTTTAATTTAAGGAGTGAGCAGAGATGATATCAAGCCGCATACACAGAAATCAGTTCTTATTTTCCATAAGGCGTTTCTGTGCAGTTTTCTCTGGAGACAGTTTATATGATGTGATAGTACTCAAAGTGGGAAGAGATTTGATGAAGTAAAATAGTGTGTTTGACTATGCTGAGCTTAGAGGTTTCTGATAAACAGAATTACCAAATAAAATTTTGCCCTAAAATAAAATGTTATCCTCTGTATTACACAGGAGCTTGGGAGGAATTTAAGGAAACTGATAAAAAAAAATCTGGGAGAGGTACACTAATCTGCTTGAAAGCTGAATTTATAATTGGTAATAGAGCGAAAGCCATTAGAGGGATACTATATTACAGACATAGCGTGGGTTAGTATTGTCCACTTGAGTCACAAATTTGAGTTACCTTCGAGGACAGAACCTCCACTGGCAGTTAGATCTATCAGGTTGGTTTGTTGGCTCGACCGTGGGGCATTCTCTTGATTACTAGGCCGTTGTCAGTTGTCCAATACCTAAGCAGGTATCCCTGAGCTGTGCAAGAGCTGTAGCCCAAGATGCCAAAGAGACACACTAGGAAGCAATGCTCTACTTTTCTTCTGTGGCCACTACTTCAGTTCCAGTCTCCAGGCACCTAACTTGAGCTCCTGCCTTGACTGGTCTCAGCAAAGGACTATAAAGTATAAAATAAAATAACCCCTTCTGGCTTTTATCACAGCAACATAAAGCAAACTAAGGCAGAGACTGGTATCAGAAGAGTAGAGCATTGCTTTGCGCAATCTGACCATATTATTTCATAAGAGGGTCATGGAAACAAAATCATGGACTGGTGTGAAAGCCATTGAAGACTATAGAATCTCAGAAATGGAACTGAGTCTTGTACTGTGATATTACTATGAAATCATAGGGATAAACAAGATCTGGAGGATAAATAAGAAAGGAAAGACTATGGTTTGTAAGTGATATTTGTGTGTTAAGTTGATAAGAAGTCAGTATTACTGCTTAGGTTTTGATGTTTTCAACTTTACACATACTAGATTTTCCTGGGGAGAGCGAAACCTCAACAGAGGAACTGCCTCCATAAAGGTAGTCTGAGGACACATCTATGGGGCATTTCCTTGATTAGCAACTGAGATAGTAGGGCCTGGTCCACTGTGGGCAGTGCTATACTTAGGCGTGTGGGCCTGAGACGTATAAGAAAGGTAAGTGAGCAAGCCATCCATGGTCTCTGCTTTACCTCCTGCTTCCAGGTTCCTGCCTAGAGTTCCTGCCCTGCCTTCCTTCAGTAATGGCCCTGTAAGCTGAAATAAATCCTTTTCTTCCTTTCCCATGGTGTTTTCAATGGTGTTTTTATCACAGCAACAAAGATGCTAACGAGAACAAAAAGAAAATAAGGGCTTTCTGGAAAAGTGTTATTTAAGATCAAGTGAAAGAAAAAAAGGAAGTACTTAATTGAAGGAGTGTGGTTTAGAAAGAGTGTGAAGATGAGGACATAAACCATATAAATGAAGACTCTATATATTCAGAAGAATATACAGCATTCAAAAATGCAGAGATATCCAATGCAATCAGTGCACAATGAAAAGTGGAATGGGATTGGAGAGCGGATCTAAAAAAGGTGGAGGGCAAATCACACACACCTTGTTTAAGCATTCTGCTCTTTATTCTAAGAGCAATGAAAGGCCACTGAAGGGTTCTTTTAAGCATGATCACATTTGCATTTAGATTACCCTGACTTTATGTAGGAAATGAACTGGAAGAGGCCAGTTACTACGCCAGCTAAGTCACCCAGGTGATAGATAATGGTGGCTTGGATCAGAATAGGAGGAGAGAGAGGCAAGGGGACAGGTTCAAGAAGGCACGTGACTATTAGGCTTGCTGAAGTCTATCCCAAATAGGGAAGTATGCAAAGGCAAGTCCACTGTTTTCTCAACCTGTTGAGGTTCAAATGGGAATTCTTCTCCCATAGGTCTGTGAGTTCGGATACCAGGCTCCCAGCTGATGGCGATGCTATGAGAGGTTACTGTCCCCTTAAAAGACAGTCTCTACAGAGGAAGTGGGGTTTGTAGCAGTGCTTATTTCCTGTCCAGTTTCTGCTGTCTGATCCCCTAAAGTGTGACCGGTCCACCTCCACACATTCTCACTGTATTTTGCTGACATGCATTCCTTATCCTTACCAAGATGGGCTAACTCCCCTCAACTGTGAGCCCCAGTAAATGTCTTCCTTACAGGTATCTTCTTGTAAGATATTCTGTCACAATCACACACACACACACACACACACACACACACACACACACACACACACAAATAACTAAAACGGAAAATATTGATACCAAGAAATAGGGCCACGGCTGTGATAAACCTAATGGTGTGGTTCATATGTCTTTAGAACTGGTTTATGGGAGGAATGTTGAAGATTTTGGAGCTGTAGAGGAAGGGGAACCCTGGAAGGCCATAAAAAGAACTTCATGGGTAGTGGTGGGTAGCAGGAATCTAGTCATTAAATATAGTGCCCAGGAGGCTTTAGAAGGGAATAAGAACTCTACAAGGAAGCGAGCCTCAGACCGTTTGCATTATATTCTGGCAAATAGGATGGCTGTGTGTCCACATCCTGATGATGAAAATGTGAATGATATTAAATTCAAAAATAATAGTCTGAACTCTTTGGTGAAGGACACATCAGGATGATATAACTTTGGGTGGTAGCATGGGTTTTGCTTGCTGCATTTACCCAGATTTCCTGTGAGACAGAGCAGAAAAATATGAACATATAGCTTGGGGAGTAAAGGAGCATCAATACAGTTAACATTGAAGGCAGGTGAGTTATGTACAGCTTGAGACTAATTCCATTAAAGAGAAACTGTGGACGTGGTGGGAATACAATGAGAAGGATGCATGGAGGACAAGAGTCCACTCAGAGATCCACAGTTTAACAATTCAAATGAATTTTAAAGGAAAATATCTGAAAACATGAGTCTTCAAGGGTATTCTGGGGAAAACTGATCTCTAGGAAATGCTTTTCCCAGGATTAGCTGTGAAGGCACACAGAGACTACTGCAGTTGCAGTCAAAGGAACCAGGCTAAATCTTTAGAAGGCGGCAGAACTTGGCATCATCCAGGTGGTGCTTCTTTTGAAGACAGGAAAGGAGGTAGTTATGGAGGCTTGTGCTAAAGTTCCAGAAAGCCAGTGAAACTGGAAAACACATGACAGCATTAGCCTTTCTGCAGAGTTCTTATGAAGGTTGTGCATGAAACTATAAAGGCCTAAGTTGAATTAAAGAGACTTTAGAAGATCGGAGATACCCAGAACAAAGATTGTTTGCAGGGAAAAGCCGTGGGCATCAAAATACACTGTGTAAAGAGAGATCATGTCTTAGTTACTTTTATGTAAAAATCATGGCCAAAAACAACTTGGGAAGGCAGGAATCTGAAAACAGGAACTGATGCAGAGGCTGGGGAGTTGGCTGTTTACTGGCTTGCTCAAAATAATGCAGACTGTCATAAATGTTAGAATGTGGGGCTAAAATGAAACCCCAACTCCAGAACTCAGAGGAATGAATTGATTTTAGCTCAAGAAACAGTTGCCTAAGACTTTACCAATGTGACGTATACCTTGGGCTTCAAGGGCTTTCCGTGGGACAGTAGATAATTGGGTGACTAAGCAACATCTTACCAGTTCCCCAAACCTTCCCCCACAGTGTAAGGCAGAGTCCTTCAGAATCCCCAAGTGTCACAACAATGTCTTGCTTTTCTAGGTTTAAAAAGCTTTGATGCCTAAGGGAACCAACACAGAAACAATCTCCCATCCAAAAGGTATATATTGGCCAATGGCATCATCTAGAATTTGTCAGTTGCTGCTGCTGAGGGTATGTATGCCATGCTTCGACACCCACTTGTTCTCATTCAAGAATGTCATTGATTTTTTTTTATTATTTTTAAATACTATATGTCCCAGTTGTCTATCTGTTGCTATGCCAAAACACTGACCAAAGGCAATGTGGGGAGAAAGTACTTATTTTGCTATGAGATTCCAAATCATTATCAAGGGAGGCCAAGCAGGAACTCAAGACGGGTACTGAGAGAAAGGAAATGAAGTCGAGACCATGGGGACTACTATGTACTGGCATTTTCTCCATTGCTCCCTCAGCTACTTTTCTTCTTTTTTATTAAAATTTATTTATTTACTCAATCACTTTGTATCCCTATTACTGTCCCCTCCTAGTCCCCTTCACACAATTTTTCATCCCGTTTTTTACCTTTCTCCTCTGAGAGGGTAGAGGACTCCCCTGGGTATCCCCTACCCTGGCATATCAAGTCTCTGCAGGGCTAGGTACAATGGCATCCCAATCAGGGGAGCATATTCCACAGACAGGCAACAGCTTTAGGGATAGCCCCTGCTATAGTTATTTGGAAATCCACATGAAGATTAAGCTATACATCTGCTACATATGTACAGGGGATCTAGGTCCAGCCCGTATCTGGTCTTTGGTTGGTGGTTCAGTCTCTGAGAGCCATAGAGAGTCTTAGTTGACTCTGTTGGTCTTAATATGAAGTTCCTATCCTCTTCAGGGCTCTCAATTTTTTCTCCCAAATCTTCTATAAGATCCTGAGCTCCATCCAGTGTTTGGCTGTGGGTTTCTACATCTATTTTAGTCTGCTGCTGGGTGGAATCTCTCAGGGAACCCTCATGCTAGGCTTCTATTAATAAGCATAACAGAGTACCATTAATTGTATCAGGGATTGGTGCTTGCCCATGGGATAGTTCTCAAGTTGGGCAGATCAGTGGTTGGCCACTCCCCCAGTCTCTGCTCCATCCTGCAGGATAAACTTTGGGCTGAAAGTTTTGCGAGTGGGTTGGTGCACCTATTGCTCCAATGGGGTTCCTGCCCAAATGAAGGAGTTGGCCTTTTCAGGTTCCATATCTCCATTGCTGTTATTCTCAGCTGAGGTCACCCCAATTGATTTCTGGGAGCCTCCCTGCCCAGGTCTCTAGCACATCTTTGAGATGCCCCCACCACCAACAGCTGCAGATTTCCATTCAATCTCTTTGCCCCTGGCCCTCTCTCCTGTCTTTCTCTACACTTGATTCCAAACCCAGCCTCATTTCCCTCCCCATCCCCTCACCTACCAATAGGACCACTTGCCCAATGAGTAGCACACCCAACAATGGGTTGGGTACTCACAACTCAACTACTATTTTAAAAAATACCCCACAAATGTGCCCAGCAAACAGTGGCACAATTTACTATGGGAGATAATTACTCAGTGGAGGTTGCTTTTTCCCAAGTGACCCTAATTTGAGTCAAGTTGAAAAAAAAAAACTAAACAACACAAATGACTCCATGTTAACTTGACAAACACATCATTATTAAACAATAATCTTCCCCTTTTTATTTATCCACAAAATTTCATGTTAATATTGTAATGTAAAACAAAGTCCAGCTTTTAAAAGCCCACACTCTTTTTTAAAACACTGTCACTTAAAAGTTTAATGGCGCTTCTGGTTTCAGCCTGTACCTGGAGCTGACCCTATGCCACAGCTCTCTGTACCCTGATCCCATGGGGAGAGAGCTGGATTTTCAGAAGTGTGGAAAATTCTGAGAGCACACATGAGACCACCATTTCTGCTTACATTCCTGGCCCAAGAGGAACCCACCTGGAACCCTCTGGACACAGGAACCAAGGAGCACTCTGGGACAGGATCCTTCTGGTTTCTCCCTATGCCCAGAGCTGACCCTGTAACACAACTCTTTGTACCCAGATCCCACTGGGAGAAACTGGTCTCCAGGAGTGCTGACACAGGCTTACAAGAGGGTAAAGCCATTGTCTGAGACAGCAAAACCAGCTAACACCAGAGATAAGCAGATGGCAAGAGGCAAGGGCAAGAACCTAAGCAACAGAAACCAAGGCCACTTGGCAATATCAGAACTCAGTTCCCCCACCACAGCAAGCCCTGGATACCCCAACACACTGGAAAAGCAAGATTTTGATTTAAAATCACAATTCATGATGATGTTAGAAGATCTTAAGAAGGACATAAATAACTCCCTTAGAAAAATACACGACAACACAGGTAAACAGGTTGAAGCCCTTAAAGAGGAAACACAAAAATCCCTTAAAGAATTACAGTAAAATATAACCAAACAGGTGCAGGAATTGAACAAAACCATTCAAGATCAAAAATGGAAATAGAAACAATAAAGAAATCATAAAGTGGGACAACCCTGGATATAGAAAACCTAGGGAAGAGATCAGGAGTTATAGATGCAAGCATTACCAACAGAATATAAGAAGTAAAAGAAAGAATCTCAAGGGCAGAAGATACCATAGAAAACATTGACACAACCATCAAAGAAAATGCAAAACACAAAAATCTCCTTACCTAAAACATTCAGGAAATCCAGGACACAATGTGAAAATCAAACCTAAGGATAATAGGTATAGAAGAGACTGAAGATTCCCAACTAAAAGGGGCAGTAAATATCTTCAACAAAATTTTAGAAGAAAACGTTCCTAACCTAAAGAAAGAGATGTTCATAAACATACAAGAAGCCTACAGAACTCCAAATAGATTAGATCAGAAAAGAAATTCTTCCTGTCACATGATAAAAAAAATACCAAATGTACATAACAAAGAAAGAATATTAAAAGCAATTAGGGAAAACAGTCAAGTAACATATAAAGGCAGACCTATCAGAGTCACGCCAGACTTCTCAGCAGAGACTATGAAAGTCAGAAGATCCTGGGCAAATGTCATACAAACCCTAAGAGAATGCAAATGCCAGACCAGGCTACTATATCCAGCAAAACTCTCAATTACTATATGGAGAAACCAAGATATTCCATGATAAAACCAAATTTACACAGTATCTTTCCACAAATCCAGCCCTAAAAAGGATTATAGATAGAAAACTCCAACAAAAGTAGGGAAACTACACTCTAGAAAAAGCATGAAAGTAATCTAATTTCAACTAACCCAAAAGAAGATAGTCACACAAACACCTCTAACAACAAAAGTAACAGGAAACAACAATCACTATTCCTTAATATCTCTTAACATCAATGGAATCAATTCCCCAATAAAAAGACATAGACTAACAGATTGGATACGTAAAGAGGACCCAGCATTTTGCTGCATACAGGAAATACATCTCAGAGATAAAGACAGACACTATTTCAGAGTACCTCAGAGTACAATGCTGGAAAACAATTTTCTAAGCAAATGGTCACAAGAAACAATATGGAGTAGCCATTCTAATATCAAATAAAAAGGACTTTCAATCAAAAGTTGTCAAAAAAGATAAGGAAGGACCCTTGATATTCATCAAAGGAAAAATCCACCAAGATGAACTGTCAATCCTGAATATCTATGCTCCAAATGCAAGGGCACCTACATTCATAAAAGAAAGCTTACTAGAGCTCAAAGCACACATTGTACCTCACACAATTATAGTGGGAGACTTCAACAACCCACTCTCAGCAGTGGACACACCATAGGAATAGAAAGTAAACAGAGACACAGAGAAAATGAAAGAAGTTATGAACCAAATGGATTCAACAGATACCCATAGAACATTTCATCATAAAACAAAAGAATATACCTTCTTCTCAGCACCTCATGGTACCTTCTCCAAAACTGACCATATAGTTGGTCACAAAACAGGCCTCAACAGATACAAGAATATTGAAATAATCCCATGAATCCTATCACATCACCACACACTAAGGCTGGTCTTCAATAACAACAGAAAAGACAGAAAGCCCACATACAAAGCAATGTTCTACTCAATGATAACTTGGTCAAGGGAGAAATAAAGGAAGAAATTGAAGAATTTTAGAATTTAATGAAAATAAAGGCACAACATACCCAAAATTATGGGGCACAATGAAAGGAGTGCTAAGAGGAAAACTCATAGCTCTGAGCACCTCCACAAAGAAACTGGAGAGAGCATACATTAGCAGCTTGACAGCACACCTCAAAGCTCTAGAACAAAAAGAAGCAAATACACCCAAGAGGAGTAGATGACAGGAAGTAATCAAACTCAGGGCTGAAATCAACCAACTAGAAGAAAAAGAACTATATGAAGAATCAACAAAACCAGGAGGTGTTTCTTTGAGAAAATAAAGAAGATAGACTAAGTGACTCTAGTACTTATAAAGTTGAAAAAATGACCAGTATACCGCACAAAGCAACAGGGTTCATTGTGGCATTTTCATACTTCCTTCATTTTGATTCTTCTGCTCCACCTTTCTTATTTATACAAAGTCTACAGAGTGGGAACAGGCATCATCACAGGCAGGCTGTTACAATTGCTTGTGGCTAGAGAATTCTACCCTCCCTTGTTATGACACATAGAGAGTGTAGGTCAAATGTCACTCAAGAGCTCATCTCCTTGTAATAGTCTAGGCCTATTCTAATTCTGTTACCTCTGGACTCTGTCTAGGTCCATTCTTTGAAGGATCTAAGCATTTTTGCAACTGTGAAGATGGGCTTTCTATACTTGAGTGGTGTATTCAGAAAAATGGGGCAGATGGATTTGTGCTCAGGAGGGCAGTGGCAGTGAATTCTCTTGGCTGGGAATCTTTGAAGCTCTGTCTCACTCCTCAGAGGCAATTTCAGCCTTCTCAGACTATTTATTGTGATTTGTTTGTGGACAGTGGCATTTCTGGCCAGCAACACCAATCACACTTTGAACAGGCCATTAATAAATGCAGATCCCCAGGACCCAAGCCAAAAGGATTGATGCAGAAGACCTACATGGGGCCCCATAAATGTGGATTTCTGATGACAATTCCAGATAGTTCTGAAGCAGGTGCCAATCTGTGGGCTTTGAACCATTGATGAGAACCACCTGTTTCCACAAAGCACTTCCTACTCTTAGATCTGACTCGGTACCATGAACTGGCACAAATGCCGAAGCTGAGGGTCCATTAAGAGAATGACTTTTGGGTTCCCATTCAGTGGCCACCTGAAAATTGTGACCTTACCTTCTATTAGCATATATATATATATATATATATATATATGTGTGTGTGTGTGTGTGTGTGTGTGTGTGTGTGTGTGTGTGTGAAATGGGTCATCGAGATAAAGATGGTTCTCACAACTCATTTAAATTTCGGTCCCTTTACCAGATCATAGAACTCATAATTGGTAATTTCACTTTAAAACTAATGCCTCTAATATGTTTGGAATAGCCAATTGTATTAAATTTTTATTTTCTATTTTCAAAGTGGTAATGTCATTGCAAATTCTTAAGCTGTATTTTTTTGTAAATTTTTTTAGCTTGGCATTTATTTCTGTTCTATAGTGTACCCACATAGAGCCCATATGTATTTCTCCCAGTATTTGAGAAGACAATACCTTAGAATAGCAAAAATAGAGAAGGATCAACTTTCAGAATGTTGCTTGGAAGGATTTAAATATGCGCCACTAAACTAAAGCCATTTATCTTCTCTCAGAGTCTCAGGCTTAGCTGAATTGCTTCCTGGTTGTACCATAGTACAATAGGACTTATTTATTCATAATGAAATGGGAGGGAAAGTATCTTTTCAGTCTTGAAAACTGAGCAGTAATCACCAAGCTGCTCAGAGGAGCTCATAATAAAACATTAATTTACAGTTAGAAGACCCAGGGCATTTGCTTACTTTTACTGTATGTGTGTCATCCATGTTCTCTCTCTCACCCCCTCCACCCTTCTCTTTCTGTCTCTCCCTCTGTCTCTCTGTCTCTCTGTCTCTGTCTCTCTCTGTCTATCTCTTTCTTTGTTTCACACACACACACACACAGAGAGAGAGAGAGAGAGAGAGAGAGAGAGAGACCCCTGTCCTCCAAGGCTGTTGCATCAGTTGGAGGAGTCATATTTTGCTTCTGTTCCCTTACCTTCCAGAGTCCTGATGGGAAACTCCTTCCCTTCTGCTTCCTTGGCAGATTCTGCAGGGGACACATTGATAGATAGTTAGCAGAGCTCATAGCTAATGGGCTGCTGGACAGTTCTGTCAAACTAGTTGTTTTCTGGTGTCTTGTCTGTAATATGTAGGAAACTATACGATGTTATTTGTTCCCAAATAATTGGAAATCTTTTTCTGAGCTTGCAGGAGAGGAAATGTTTGGGGCTAAATGGTGTTGGTTCCCTCGGTGCTGTAGTTTCCTTGCGTATATCTCCAAGCCAATGCCTACCTTTCCTCGTCCTTTTCTCTTCTAGGATAAGGAACAAGAAAACAAAACAGACTTGTGAGGATACAATCATTTGTTGAGAGTGAATTCGATGAGATGCTGATTACTGTTGTTTTAATTAACTAGGATGTAAGGAGGGAGCCCACAGGGATGTGACTTACCTGCAGAGAAAATGAATTTGGGGGAAGAGATTAGTGCTAGGCTTCTACAAGGGGGGGGGTTGTATGGTAGCTGTTTGGGGGGATTACATGCAATTTTGAGACAAAGTATTTAGACAATTTTCGCATATTTAATTTCTGGAACCAAATAAAATAACAACTGTGTTGTTTTACAATTTACAGAGTGCCTTGATAGTCTCAGTTTTCTTTGTGATACCCCATGTCAACATGCCAAGCTGTCTAACCTACATCTTATCCATAGCAATTACATCGAATGAGCTGAAGTCTCAAAGTCCTGCTACGGTAGGTATCAATAGAGAGGAGTCATGAAAACTTTTCAGATGCTCTCTGCTTCACCATAGCTCCAACAGCAGGCAGCTGGAAATCCTGGAGACACTGATGGCTTCTCACCAAGGTAAAGGGATGGTATCATCCATTACCCATCAAGTGGACTTCACTGACAGGTTAGCAATTACAGACAGGATGGCACGCCTGTAAAGGGAGAGGTGAGAGTGTTCTGTGTGAACAGCT
This sequence comes from Rattus norvegicus, assembly GCF_021556685.1. Classification (NCBI taxonomy): domain Eukaryota; kingdom Metazoa; phylum Chordata; class Mammalia; order Rodentia; family Muridae; genus Rattus; species Rattus norvegicus. The sequence goes on from NC_141536.1 coordinate 111,760,779, forward strand.
GCTTTCATGGCAGGAGAAATGAACAAAGCCTCTGGCCTCTCCTACGTCAAAGGGAAGCTATGATCCCAAAGAACTGGGAGTCTTCTTGAAGAAGAATGAAAATTCATAGGAGGCTTTGTAAAAATTCAAAATGGGTGCCAAAAATATAAACTTGAATTTAGTCCATAGACGGAGAAACCCCCACCCCATTAGAAGCCACACATACATATTTAGCTGAGGTCATGGTGAAGTAAACAGCCCTCCTTCAGAGAAAGCTAACTTTAACAATGTCAAGAACTTATCAAAATTCATTTCCCTGAGCCTTCCTGCCTTGTGTCTCTGCCTCATTCTGGCACCAGAGGTTGGCAGTCAACTGGAGGGAGGCAGTCATGGCAGACACATTCCAGATGGAAAGATCATTTTGTTTCTAGACACTGTAACACAGAATTTGGCAGGCAGTGCGGAGCCCCCCTGCTGGGAGCAGGTGTCTCTCCTTTGACAAGACTGTTTTATACAGAAGAGCTTGAAATGGACTGTAACCGGTAGCGGGTCGAGCAAGTCAGACTTTTGAAAAGGCTTGGCTAACCAGCTTAGGTGAGGAACAATGACACAGGAAACGAATTATTGGTTTACTAATGTCACAGTAATTCAGCCATTCATTCTGACGGGTGAATGTAGCGTTGACGCTCCATACTGCCAGGCTCAAGTTCCAGCTACTGAAAAGCTTATGGAAACTGTTGGCTGGGAGGAAAGCAATTCTCTCTCACCCTCCCTTCCTCCCTCCCTCTCTCTCTCCCTCCCTCCCTCCTTCCTTTCCCCCCTCCCTCTATCTCTGTCTCTCTGTCTGTCTCTGTTGCTTACAAACACACACACACACACACACACACACACACACGCACGCACGCACGCACGCGCGCGCATGCGCACATGTTTGCATGCACACACATAAAAGGTAGGGGAAGAGAGAGACTGAAGAAGAGAGAGACAAAAATAGAGAGTCAGTCCTCAGCATCAGAGACTTCACAAAGTCATTCCGTAACCTTAGCTAGTATTGTTATCTTGGGAAAATAGAGCACATGTTCAAAACGTCTTATTCCTTTGAGAAAATGGTTTCACTTTTCTTTCCTGTGGGTTCATGTGTGTAAGTGCTGATGCATGCATGGTTGTCCTCTGACCACCATGCATGTTGTTCTTCACCGTCACCTTGTTTGACATGGCCTTCTGTTGACTGTTGCATATGTGAGGCAAACTGGCTGCTGAACCTTCAGGAATTCTCCTACCTCTTCTTTCCACCTTGACATAGGAGCATTGAGGTTACAGATCAGAGCTAGCCTGACGGGCTTTCTCAGGATTTAAACACAGGTCTTCATGCCATGGGACAGCTACTTAATCAGCTGAGACATCCCTCCAGCTGAAACTGTGTTTCTTCCAAACAGCTCAACACAGTGAAAAATCTTTAGGTTAATTGCTTAATGATAGAATGGCTAAACAATTCACAATTTTGTCACAATTTCAAATGAATGCAAAACTGTTAAAGGTTATCATTAACTTATGACCCCTTTTGTCCCAACAAATACCTTCCAGGTTCTATGACTAAACCGATAACTAAGGTTCTATGACCACACCTTGGAGGACCACACCTTGGAGGATCCTGGCTGGTGACAGAAGTAGAGCAGTCATCTGAACTGGGTAGCAAGTTTCCCACTAACTTCAGGCATCATATGTTTTCAGTTCCATCCCAAATAAATTTATAATCATGACTTATCTTGGACTAGCTTTGACTTGAAAGCACATAACAAGTACTCATGTCAGATGTAAAACTGTTCTTGGTGCATAAAATCAAACCATTTTAAAAGGTATATGTGGAGTTTGCAAGACCACCTGAAATTGAATCCCCACCCTGCTTCTTCTCTTTTGTCTTGCTTGTACATTCACATATCACTTTATTTGTCATTCAGTAGGTTGGAAGTTGCTACCACTTGGCTTTTGTTAAGAGGTGAATTGTATCATGGGGCCAGAAGGTGAAGAACTCACATGAACACGGCAGGGCTTTCCCTACCTCCTTAAACTGGATCGTAGGTAAATCATTTCTATTGGCCTCCTACTTTCTCCTTCTATGGAACAAGTTAGTTGAAGCTGGATGACGTCTTAAAGATTCATGAATCAACACAAGTCACAGACATCAGTCTAATATGATTAGATATAATACAATACAAATATTCCATCAACATGGCTTCCTACCTTCTCATACTGAGTTATTTGATGGGTGTGGGTAGTCAAAGGAAGCCCTAAAAATTGGCTAGGCTATGGCAAATAATTGTGTCTAACATCCTAGAATGAAAATGATTTCAAGTTGCAGAGGGATGGCAGTGAAAGGCTTGTAATTTATGACTGGATGTTTTTGTCTCTCTTGTTGGTCATTGCACACTGACACCCATCCCCTTGAAACACAGGAGCTATAAAAAGAGATAAGAAAATGACCCTTCAGAGTGGCCTCTGTCACTCAAAGCTAAGGAAGTAAATCTTAACCTGAAGTCCAGGAACCCTGTAATCACAGAGTAGCCCGGTCAGCTTGTAACTGGGATTAAAGTATCAGATCAGACCACAGTCCTCTCCCCCAGAGGGGCATTTTATGAAGGGTTGGCAAGATTCAGGCTAAGGAAATGCTCTCAGGCTGAGTAGGTGCAGCCCTGAGCCATACGGGGGACTTGTTCCCAGTACTGTAAATTTTCCTATTCTTCTGTCCTCCAGAGCTGGCCTAAGATAGCAGGTTATCAGACGGAAGGACATCAGTCCTTCTGGGCACATAATTTTCAAGCACGGCATTAAAAACATCCAGGTGTGGATTAAGAGAAAAGTGTGTTGACTGGTTCAATTCTTTCTTCCCTGGTAACTTCCCATAACTGGCTTGTCACCACTTCAGGGAGGTCTGGAGACCAGCCAGTCAACCAACAAACAAATCTAAATTTTTGGATTTCATGCTTTGAACTCAGAGACGTTTGCAAGAGGATGGTCTACATCTATCACACAGGAGTTAGCCCCTCCCCCAACACAAAGGCAATTGTAAGTTTTCCCATTGAGCTCATTTATTACAGAAAAGGTTGAGGCGAGCAGTTTTGGGGGTGATAGCACACTCATGGAGTTTGCCTCCCCAAAACTAGCAACTGACTCTAGGAGAATCACCAATAAGCCTCTCAGAAGGAACCAGCGTCCTGCCTAGCCTGGGACCACACCATCCTTTGTGATAATTGAAGGGAAAACACTCTAGTCGTTTTAAGGGCCTGGCTTGCCGTTTATTAAAATGTGATTACCAACTTAGGGCCTGCTAGTGTCTGATGATAATATAATGATACTGAGTGAACGAGGGCTAATTTACCTCGTCCAAGTTCCAACGGCCCACTAGAAGTTATTTTATTTGAGGGGGGTATATTACCTATACCTGAGGGAATTAAGCAATTTCATCTGTTAAAATAAAACATTTAGACAATATAAATTTAATAGAATGTACTTGAGCCAAGGACCACTTATTAATCAAGCAGTGCTCAGGCCCAGAGATTTGCAGAACTACCCCCCACATAGCTAGTCAGCAGTTATGGACTGAGTGCAAGACCGAAATATGTTTGGTGGATGGGAGTGGAAACTTCCAGGTCTCTGTCAGCTGGTGGTTTCCAACTGTTTGCATCTCTGGTTTTGTAGTACCGTTTATGTCTTGCTTGTAGAGCATCTAAAAGGGCTAGAGTCATCCTAACCAAGAGCCTCTTCATTCTAATTTTTTTTAAACACTTTACTCATAATGCGTACCTGTGTGCAAACAATGATTGCAGTACTTGATTTGAGAATGTGTTTTGTTTTCCATAGATATCACCGCTAAGGCTCTTACTTCCCCCCTCGGGTACGTTATTTGCATTCACTAACGTATTTTAAATAAATGCAAGAGTTTAAAGTGCTGGATGGTGATTTCAGCATCACACTGGTACACTCCTTACTCACTCTTCCAAGGATAGCTAATCTTGTTAAATGAACACGTTTTGGAAATGATTTCTATATCTGATTTTTATAATTCCATTTGAACTCCTTAGAGGATCGCTAAATTGTACTGAACAGTCAGAGAGACCTGTAACATACAAATGCAAATGGAGATGCTCTCTCACCCTTGGGCCTTCTTTCTTTACTAATTCTACAATTGCCTTAGAGAATTATACATGTAAATATTGCTTTTGAACTAATCACACATAAACTAATTTCAGATAAAGAGTCCAAAGATGCAGTCCATGTAGATACTGTTTCTAGAAATGAATAATACTGGATTGAGTGTGTTGAAAAAACATGTAACTGGGGCCTTTATTCTCAGCTAAAGAGAAAAGCACTTTCAATTAAGAAAAATTAAAAGTATGAGAGTCATATAATTATTCAAGTCACATAAGGACATACTTACACTGGGGACTTCCTTTCATTAAAATACTGAAATACTCTCTCCTTATCAATTAAAAAAAAAAGTCCCAAGTCTTATGATGCCTGGTCCTCACCTTTCCCTGGGGATCTTGGAACCTTCACTCCATCCAGTAATGAAAGGTATTTAAGAAGTATAGAAAGGGGCCTCAGGGTCTCTTTATAATACTACTATATTAAGCATATACCTGACTGAATAGAGATCTCAGATAAACCATGACCAGCAGGATAAGCAAATGTGCTATCAATAAATAACATTGGCTAGGAAAAACCAGTAACCCCTGCCCTAAGTACTGGCTTTATCATCTCGGGTAGATATTTCAAACTTTCTTTTCAAGTTCTTTACCTAGAAACTGAAAGTATTGATCCATGTGGGATTGTTGACACAATTAATTTGGGTTTACACACACAGAATGTCTAGAGTGGAGCTCTCTCCCACTCTCGGGATGGATATCTGAGCTGGTGCAGTACTTAACAATGGATGGTAAAAACTAAATCAGACATGAACTCCACCTTGGCAATTAGAGGGATTAACCATCACACATATCATATTCTTTGAATCTAAGAAAGTTTCTAAACTAATGTTAATGTCAAGCTGTCATTTATTTTCCCAACATGGAAATGGGCACAGTACAGGGATTAAAGTGAACCCCATTATCAAAGTTTTTATCTGTTGGCACAGCCTACATGAACATAAAGGAACCAGAAGGAAAGTTCTGAATGTTATCATCTCTATAACAAAATGCTTATTATTGGTATCTTCCCTCGAAACAGCAATCCCCAGGGCAGTTGCTCTCATACTTTAGGACAATGGCTACTGACCCCTGGAATTCAACAGACCACCCTCCAGCATATGCCTTCCAGCATAGCATAGCATTTAGTTAAGGTGAAGTCTATGGCCCTCTAAACTATAAAAGAACAAGTAGCTAAACAAAAGAAGAAGAAGGAAAGAGAAAAACAGAGAAGGAAGAAATTGTGCCTTCTGCTTGCAAAGCATCAATTCTTTCCAACCGAGCAGTGTTGTAGATAAAGTCAAAATGATACTGTCGCTCTTATAATCCTTCCTGTAAGGTTCCAGAGGGCTAGAACTACCCCCAAGATAAGACCACACCTGCAGCACTCCAAAGATTACAAGCTTAGCAGAAAAAGTACTCTAGAAGGAGAAATAAATGAAAGACACTTAAAAGACACAAATGGTAGGGAGTAGACAGAAATCCTACACAAGCAATGGCCACATGTACAGAATAGCACATGGCTGTATTCATGTTGCCTGAGGCAGGTGCTATGCATATAAGTCAGGGTTGTCTAAAGGATGGAGGAAACAGAACACATATGTTGGATTTAGCAGACTGGGTTACAGGCTGTCATCTAATGATGGTTGTCTCACTCTGGCAAGGTTGGGAGTCTGGCAGTTGTCCATCCATGAGGCTGGAAGTCTCAACAATATTAGTCTGGCACTGAGGGCCAGTAGAATTCCAGGAGAGCCATTGGTCTCTGTTGGAAGTCTGAAGAAGTCAGTTCTAATATCAGTGAAGGACAGCTACAGTGACCTCCTAACAAGAGAACTTCCTAGCAAGAGTGAGGGCACATAGTCAAAGACCAATTGCTTCCACATCCTTTTATTTGGGCAGTCTGCAGAAGGGTCCTCCAGATTTAGGGTGGGTCTTCCTGCTTCAGATAATCTGATGAAGAAAACCCCTCACAGGAGTACTCAGTGGCTTGGAGATCATATATATGCATTATTGTTGAAAAATCACAGCTCTCACTTTAAAAGCAATAAGAAATAGTTTGTTCTGGAATTATTTTTAATGACAATTGGCTCTGGAACATAGATTTGGGTTATCAAAATTTCTATGTTCTAACATGAAAGCAATTTCATAAAGTTTTTATCACTTTACAGAACAAAGAAAGTCATAAATTAAAGCAAGTTTAAAATATATTGGTTGGTACCCCAGAGAGACAGTTACAGAAAGGTGGGAAAACTTGTCTATAGGAACAAGATGCTACCTGATGACATCCTTGGCTTTCAGATTGGTAGAAGCTTGTGGTCTGCTAAGTTAATAGAATCCAGGAAGTTTTTAATAGTCACAAGACAGTAGTTCAGACACAGAGGTGGTCAAGGAATGGCTGTTCCAGAGAGCTAATTAGTCCAAGATAAGGTAATTAGCCTCTGGACATGCAACATCCCAATCTCCCCACAGCACTAAACTCTCATCAGCCAATCGGTTTCTGCAGCACACTTTCAGGAGTTTCATCCACAGCACATATAACCCACGGGGTCCAATAAGTTTTGTCCATATGCACACGGATGTAGCACCTTTTGTCCTTTGGATCTTTCCAAAGCAACCATTAACTACCTGTGGATCCACAGCTAAGAGTAGAGCCTCATGAGCCCATCCTTCATCTTTGCTTTCATGGCATCAGATGTGATCTTTTGTAGGTTTTGTGAAGGTAGCCACAGCGTAGAGACTTCGTAGGTACAATGTCCACATCCTATCCTGAAGATATTTCACAGTAGTCCTCCTGGTTCTTACACTCTTTTCATCCACTCCTGAGTGATCTTCCCTGAGCTTTAGGGATCAAAGGTGTGGTGTGACTGGCTCATTTGGCCATGAGCTCTCCACAGTCATTTATCCTCTGCACTTTGACTGGTTACAAGTGAGTCTCTACATTAACCACTATGTACGCCAAAAAAGAAGTTTCTTTGCCCAAGGTTGAGAGTGACACTCATCTATGGTTATAAGAATAAGTAATTAGAAGGCAGTTGAATAATTGTTAATTAATGATAAATGGTGGTGATGGATTCTCCCTTAGCTTCTACAACCTCTCAAGCCATGGATTCTTATGCAGACTTACAGTATGAGCACCCTCCTATTGAATGAGCCTTAAATTGAGTTAGACATCTGTTGGTTGCCCCCCCAAATATCTCTGTCATTATTGCACTATTGGGCTGTCTTGCCAGACTGTTATTGTGGCTCATTATTTCCTACTGGGTATTTCCTACTAGTTCAAGCAGTTTCATGAAAGAGAGGCAGAAACTTGATCTCAGAGAAGATTGTATTGTCTGAATACTAGAAGATTGTTCCAGAAAATTCTAAGTGCCTTTTATTGGTTCAGTTATAGCAAAGCTCATTGCGAAAGAATAAAAGAAAAAAAAGAAAAGAAAAACAGGTGTCATCCAGACTCTCCCTATACTCCCTCCTCTGCCCACATTCTTCCTTTGGAGTGAGATTGAAACCAAAAATAAAAAAACTATACGCTTGACACATTCTTATTACCAGTAGAAGTCTGTTCCATGTTCCTCTGTTCCTCTATCTGCCCTGAGAATTCTTTGCCATGTTGTCTAGAAATATGTGAGTGTCTGGCATCTGTCTGGCTTCTGTGTTTTAAGATTTCTTAATCCGCAGCACTACAAGCAGAAAACAGCATTGCCCTTGGTGTGGATGAGGATTATAATTATTAATAGTCTAAAGGCAGAAGTTAGAAAACTTGAGATAAGTAGAAGAAAGCTGATCTTCTAACAGCTAACACTTCTCATCTTTCCAACCAGAGCAAGAAAGCTGGTTTCCTATTTCCTTCAATGACAATATTTATCAAAGGCTGCCAGCCTTCCTTACCAGTGATCTGTACAGAAAAGGCTGGCAGGAGCAGGGCATTGTAAGAAGTTACAAGAAAACACTGGGTACAAACTTTCTCTGATTCAATATGGACTGTAAGGAACTCTGAACAGCAAACGAATATTGATCATCAGACTCAGAGCTCAGAGAAGCACAGACCCAAGAGTGGGTTCCTCAATGTTTCATCTTCAGTAGAAATGCTTCTTCAAGGGGTCATGGCATGGGACAAAACTGTCAAGAGGACATAGAGATTATCCCCAATTGCTGATGGCAGATGGCTACAAATGGCAAGTGTTCTTTACACAGCTTTATTGCTACAAGTTGAGGCACAGATGTATCTCTCTGGGTTTTTTTTTTTTTTTGCTTGTTTTATTGTTTGTTTGTTAATAAGTCACTTTGTACAATGACATTGTGATGTTCACTATATTTTTTGTCTTCACTGAGCCATTTATATAAAAAGTGCCTTTTCATTTCTTTGGTGTGGAGGACAGCATTTGGGACCTAACCAAGGATAGGTGTGTAGCATCTTGAGCTTTGACAATTAACAAATTAGACATCAATTCTTCCAAATCAGTGAGGAACTATCCATATCCTCTGAACAAGTGGAAGGACTTTCAACCCAAGTGAACAAAGCCTGTCATCACACACAGGGTAGGTTTCCCAGACCCTGGGGTGAGCAGCCCCAACTCTTATTTGTGAGAAGAAAGGGGCTTTTTAGCACTTTTATTTCTCTAAAATAAGTGACTTTAGTCACTCAGAGTTGAATCTGATTTCTTAGTGATTATCATCTTATTTGAATTCTACATCCCATGTATTTTTTTGGTTTCCAGCCCACAGAGACAGAAGCCCAAGGCAGATAATGATGGAAAGAGAAACAGAGCAGGAAACAGAGAGACTCCTTAATGCTCCCCTCCCCATAAGAACCCACCCAGTCAGAGAAAGAGATAAATAACATCTGATGAGACATCAAGATGTCTCTCCTCCTTTCTCTTTCCAGTACCACACGTGTTTCCCATTTGATTTTATTCCTCTCCCACCACCAAATGAAGTCATGTGTATAAAGCATGATGTAGTAGAGTTAGGATAAGAATGGGGATAGGGGTGAGGATGGGAAATACAATTCCCAGTGAACCTCAATTCCTTTGTTTGTAACTGGGTTGGCTGGATCAAGGAAGCAAGTAGGAAGGCTGGATGTCTTGTTTGACACCAATTGTCAGAGCCTGGGGTCCCTAGGAAAGAGCAAATCCTTCAGTATTAAACAGACATCTTCCCTGCCACACTGAGACAACCCCAAAGACCTGAATCATACTGTCCCTGACGGTTCACAGTTGGAAGTCTGACGTGTATGGGCACCAACAGCTAGCAGCTTTGAAGAGAAAATAACAGATGAATAGACCAAGATGAATGATTGACTTGTTTCCTTGTCGGTTTGCTGCTCAGAACTGTTCTGATCGCCTAGAAACATGGTAGACCCTTTTAAGTCTATAAACAAACAGCTCAAGCCTGTAGACTTCTATATTGCTATGGGGTTAAGGTATCAAGCACATTTTCTGATTTTCCCCTTTCCCCTGCAGAGGCAAGTATCTTTGATGGTGTTTATGTCTTGAGAGAAATTTTTCTAAAGCTAACATCTTTGTACTTCTGAAGTACCCCATTACAGATTAAACCACCCCGGCTGGACCATCAGATTATCTGCCATGGTGTACCGCCAGCACACTTGGAAGGCTCTACTGAAATCAGTAATAGAGTTTTGTACCTCAGAGAGACCCTCAGAAATAGGCCTGGTGTCAGACACTGCAGCCTTCTCATCTCACCTCTATCACTACCACCGTGAGACAATCTGGGAAGCTGATACTCAGTTGATTCTCACAATGGCCAGTGGGGTGGTAAGTAAGCCAAAACCATCAAACATTTCTATGTATCAATTAGGAAGCCTGGCTCTGTAAGAGAATGCCTCTACTCATTTGGTTTAAACATAAGAAATATATATATATATATGAATATATATGATATATATATATGGATATATATATATCATAAAGCAGCTTCACAAAGCCACCCACGGGCATTAGGATGATGGCTCCCTCTTTCCACTGTGTCCCAGTTAGGGTTTTTATCACTGTGATTAAAGCAACTTGGGGCGGAAAGGGTTTCTTTCAAATTACATGGCCTGATCACTGTCTATCATGAAGGGAGGTCAGGGCAAAAACTCAAGGCAGGAACCTTGAAGCAGGAGCTGATGCAGAGACATGGCAGAATGCTGCTTACTGGCTTGTTCCTTACAACTTGCTCAGCCTGATTTCTTGCAGGACCAAATGGTCAGTGGTGGCATGACCCAAAATAGGTTAGGCCATCATCCCTAATAAATCACGAATTAAGAAAAACACCACAGTCTTGTCCACAAGCCAGTATTACAGCCTTTTCCCAACTGGGGCAAATGCCTCTAGCTTCTACCAAGTTAGCATAAAAGCTAGCATTTAATAACAGCATACTGGCTTCATTTTGAGAGGGTGTCCCTCAGTCTCACAAGATGACTTCTACAACCGGAGACAAACAGCAGTGTCAGTCAGATAATAGGATTGTCTGTTACCATTTATTTATTAATTATAGTTTTTGTTCATTGAAAACAGAGGCTTACTGTATAGCCTAAGTTTGTCTCAGGATACTTTCACCTTGGTTCCTAAGTACAAGTTCACTGTACTGTCCCAACCAGCTTCTTTTACCTCTTTCAAGAAAACTCCCACCAGACACCACACACACACACACACACACACACACACACACACACACACACACACACACACACACACGAACGATTATCATTAGCCTCAGATTCTAGCAAGGAAAGTGGATGGCTGGGATTGGCTGAGGAGAGTCAGGACTTTCAAGGTTACCTGAGGAAAACCGAAAGCTTGTGCAACAGGAAACAGCTGGGGCGTGGGGTTCAAACATGTCTCAGCTTCAAGAGCCAAAGAACCTAGAGACGATGACATTGTCTAGAACTACAGTTTTTTCCTTCCAAAAGCTTGATTTTGGAAAAATGTTCAGGAGTCCAAGATATGTAAGGATAAGTGGCGAGAAGAGCAGAGACCACCACACCTTCCCCAAGGCCACTGCTTCCTCATGCCAAAACTGTTCACTTCCTGTCTATTGTACTGGATATAATCTTGTTTTCAAGGCTTATTTTCCTTTCTTCAAAGTTTCTACAAAAGTAATATGATCTAATTCTTCCTCAGCGGCTGACTGGCTAGAACAGGTAGGAGCCTGTGGTTATTCCCACCCATTGCATGCTTACCTTCTCTGTCCTGTACAGACACATTGTTCTCTAGAGTCCGTGGATGCAGACAAGTGCAGATCCAGATGGACAACCATGGGCCACAGCCTGTTCTTGGACAAAAACACACAGATCAGTATCTCAGATCCCAGCACTTACATCAGGGCTTATCTATCCTCTACCAAGCCATGTAGATTGTTTTTCTTCAGCACAGAGGCCATAAAGACTTTCTTGCATCTGTCTCACTAAACACTAATTATATGTCCTAGTGAACACCCCAGTTTTAGAGGTCATTTATAGAAATAGCAAATTGGGGTGTCTGTTGTTGGGCAAACCCACGCTCTCCTCATGCTGAATAATTTGCGGTTTGCTTCATTTCCTAGGCCTTCTTGCTCTACAGCGTGCAAGGTGCTAACAACAAACTGCAGGGGAGTGTCTCTGAACAAGCCAGCAGAGGAAGAGAAATTACGAGCCTTTAAATGCAGAGTTAGAAAGTGATGTAAAAACACAACAACATGCTTCGAGGCACAGCTCACTCACAAGGAAAAGAACACCCAAGGTGCCAGGAACAAACATGGGATCAAAACAAAAGGCGAAAACCCACAGGGCCAAAACAAACAATAAGAAGAGTTAGAAGTATATGAAGCTGTGTCACCAGAGCCAGAGGGGCTGGCACAGAGTGCAGACGGGAAGGATACCGACTGTGGGACACTGCACCGGGCACAATGTGCAGAGGGAAAGATCAGCTCTGTGGAACACTTCGCTGGGTCTTAGGAACAGGGTTCCCTAACAGCTGGCTCGTCTGAAAATGATGTCTCCCTGGAAGGGTGGGCTTGAGAACATAGCTTGGTCAGCAGCATGCTATAGAAGTTATCTGTTCCCATTTGTGATTTGGGTGACAAGTAAATTCTTCCCTGCCAGAAAACGAAATAGAAAGCAGGCCCGTGCATGTGCACTGCAAGTCAATCAGATCCTGAGAATCTGCCTGGTTTTAGTCAGAAAGAAGCTGCGGCCCTTACTTTACCTGGTGAGGTCTGGGAGTCTCAGTGAGCACTACCCCATTTCAGGAGATCCTCACTCTTAGAAAGCTTCATGATTTGGACTGGGTGCAGGTAGATTCCCTTTATACTCAATGGAGGCTAATTCAGACCAGCTCAGTCTCAGCCCAAGCCATAGGGGAAAGCAGGCAGGCGATGAGTCCACCAGGAAAGCAATAGGCTGGAGGACACGCAGCACCATGTGTGGGAGCCAGCAGAGAACACTAAAACTGTGTGCATGTGTGCTGTGTATATGCTGAGAAAAGGTAAGAATTCAACAACAGTGTGAGTAAATTTGAAAAGGAACCAATTCGACTATGTATTTGCTACTTTCTCTTCTAACTCTCCATTTGTAAACCTTCATGTTTATTTACCTAGATAGAAGCACAGACAAGCACCTGCCATAGTGTTTATGTGGAGGGTAGAGGCCAACGTTCTGACGTAAACTTTTCTTTCTTGACCATGTGGGTCATGAGAACAGGACTGGAGTCGTCAGGTTTGCCAGCAGACACCTTTAACCACCAAGCAATTGCTTCAAACCTCTCTTGTAAATGTTGATGCTGTATTTAGATTACAGATTAATAATTGTTATACTTAAGCCTGGTAAATATTCCCTTTTACTATTAATTTAACAGTATTTATTCTTTAAGATGTACTTTATGCATAGCAATTTCATTCTGTTAAATTTTTGTTTAAAAAAATTAGTATGCAAACTTGGGCAACCAATGCCTTCAAAGGGGTACAGGAAAAGGTTAACTTTGTTTTGGGGGTAAATCAGTCTGTCCTTAACTTGAGATCCCCTGTCCCTGCCTCTTGAACGCCAAGGGTACAGGTGTGTACCACCACACGGGACACATTAGACACTACTGGATCCAATAGATCCCTGCCACATGCTTACTAGAAGCACCCCATTGGAGGAATACGTAGATTCAGAGCATGGGTTCTTGTTTAGTGAGTTCATTCTCTGTGGCAAGAGATACCAGAGACATACACTTGTGTGTCAGGGTTCTCTGGAGGGACAGAAATGATAGAATGAATGAATGCACTCTAGAGGGAGGTTTATTAGATTGTCTTATCCAATGTGGTTCTGCTAATCCAACAATTGTGGTCTTCACACTGGATAGGCCAATGTCCATGTCCAGAAGCTGCTAGTACATGAGACTGTATTTCTCAGCGACCTGGTACTGAAGGCCTGGAGGGTTCTGGAAAGCCACTGATCTGTGATCTGTGTTGGAAGCCTAAAGAAGCTGAGTTCTGATGCCAGCGAAGAATGCAGCAGCCGTGTTGGCATCAGCCAAGCTGGCATCAGCGTAGCAGCTGAACTTGCAAACACGGTAGATAAAGTCACCGTCAAGAAGTGAACGTATACTGGTTGCTTCTGCCAACCTGACACAAACATAGACATATCTGGGAAGAGGACATCTTAGTTGAGAAAATGCCTCCTTAGAATCAGTCTGTAAGCAAGCCTGTGGGTATTGTCTTGATTAGTGAAGGTCTTGCTTCCTATGGATGACATCATCCCTGGGTAGCAGGCTGAGCAAGCCATAGGGAGCGAGCCAGTGAACAGCATTTGTCCATGGCTTCTGCATAAGTTTCTGTCTTCCAAGTTACTGCCCTTCTAGAGTGCCTGCCTTGACTTCCCTCAGTGATGGAGTGTGACTTGAGAGGTATAGGATGAAATAAATCCCTTCCTCCCCTAGTTGATTATGGACTTGGTGATTTTACACAACAGTGTAAAATCTAAACACTGTAATTCTAAAACAGAGGCAATGAGGAAAAAACAAAACAAAACCAAAAAACAAAACAAGCAACAACAACAAAACAAAACAAAAGAAAACCTTCTCCTTTAGGCTTCCTTATTTTTCTGCCATCACCTACATTTATACTTTATGTCATGACATCAATAAAATCTCTCACAGACATGCTCATCAACTTACCAGATCCAGTCGGGTTGACAGCCAAGATTAACCCACACAGGATTCATGATAGGCATAGTTAGTATTGAGCCAATGTTTTCTTTAAATCATTTCCTTAGTTTCAACTTTTTATTACCATGTAAACACATCATTTGTAAGGAGTGGGTAGATTCATGGCCCGGAGTCTTCAAGTTTTAACTAATGAACTTAGTTCACTTAGAAGTATCATGGTTGCTAATAGATTTGACTTTGTCTTGTCTGTGGCAATATTCGTTCTCACATTCTACATTTCTCCTTGTCACTTTTTCCTTCTTAGTGTTTTTCTAAGGATGATGTTCAGGCTCTGTTCAATGAAGCCATTAACAGAATAGTAGATACAGTACTGCGTGAGAATCCACTAAAGATTTTTCATGGGACTTAAAAATGTATATCAACATTAATAACACTATATGGATTAGCAAAAAATAATAGCCTGTGAAGATGAAAAACAAAGAGGAGGAAAGGAAAAAGGGTTTACCTTCTCAGATTCAAGACTGGCAATAAAACTGAACAATAATGTGGGTTAGAGATTAAATACATGGTAGACAAAGGCAGAGCCAAGACATGAAGAAACCCCTCTCTCTAACCCTCCTTTGTCCACCACTCACAACACAAATATATGGATATTAATGTATAACCAAAGCGACATTTCAAGAAGAAGGGAAAATTGTGTGTTTGTTACACAACACTAGGACAACTAGGTGCCTAAACAGATAGTTAATTTTAAGAGGTAAAATTGGATTTTTTAATTAACTTCATGAAAAGACACAGATGCAGAATTCCAAATGAACTAAGATTTCATATGAAAACTCCCCAAACTAAGTACTTCAGAAAAGCGAATAGAAAGGAGGAATAATGTCACTAGAAAGAACTGTATGGCATACAGTGTGGGAGCATGTCTACGTGTGAGCACAGGTCTGTGCACAGATACTTGTGTGTATGTGGGAGCCAATGGCAACCTCAGGGGTAGTTTAGGAACCATTCATCTTTGCTATGATCTAGATAGAGTCTCTTGGTAGGACCCCAAACTCATCAACTCTGCCTCCATCTGCCCAGCACTATTCCTTGGACTTTGGGGAACAAACGGAAGTTCTCATTGTTCCATAGCAAACACTTTACCAACTAAATTATCTCTTCATCCCATAGGAACGAATTTGAACAGCGAGATATATGTGTTGTGAAGGAAAGCACTGACAAATTTGTATTTAAAAAATTAAAGCCAATGTATTCAATTGTTTATTATTTAATCTAGACAGGGACTGCCTATGTAACCTAAGCTGGCTTCATAATCACCATCGTCCTGCCTCCAGAGTTTGGGAATTATAGATATATTCCACCTCATCCAGAAAAATTGTGCTTTTTAAAAAAAATTAGGAATATGGAAGCCAAGCACAGTAGTCCACACTTGTAATCTCAGCACTGGGGTGGCTCAGGCCAGCCTGTGCTGTTCAGTGAGATCCTACCTCAAGGGAAAAAATGAGGGTAATGGAAGCCAGTAAGATGGCTCAGCAGGTAAAATGCTTGCTGCACAAGCCAGCCAACCTCAGGCTGATTTCTCCTTCCCACATGAAGGGGGAAGAAGAGAAAGGACTCCTCAGAGTTTTCCTTTGACCTTCACATACACCATGGTGAGCATGCACACCATCCCCAATCCACACTTACCATATACACATTATACATAATAATAAAGTTTGAAGCTAATGAGTAAGGCCAGAAGATAGTTGCAATCTCTTTTAACAGACATACGATCATCTATAAGAAATATTACAGATTGATACAAAAGTACTCTAACTTAACAGAAAGCTGTGTTCAGTAAGTATGGAATCCTATGGAGGAAAGGGACAGTCAATGAGCACATGCGACTGGGCTCAACCTTCCTAATGTCTAGAGAGAGATTAAAGCAAGTGATGAGCATCATGGAGAGAGGGGGGGGGAGGGAAGGAAGGAAGGAAGGAAGGAAGGAAGAAAGAAAGAAAGAAAGAAAGAAAGAAAGAAAGAAAGAAAGAAAGAAAGAAAGAAGACAGCGAGTTTGGAGAAATGTAAAAAAAAAGATGCTTTCTGTTCTGAGGGAAATGTGTTTGTGAAGGGAGATGCTGGAATGCTGCAGAAAAATGTCCAGCTTGTAGAGAAGTCCCCTGTGTGGTCACATGAAGACATCACTTAGAACCAAAGACAAAGAGAGAAAATACCGAGATAAAAGAGGAACACGTTAGACTTGTGGACAACAAAGCCCCTCGTGTGGCAATTACATGTTACGATGAACTGTATTATCTACATTAAAAAACCCAAATGCTTCGATCATTAGTATAACCCAAAAGAAATAATATTTGGATGCAAATGTTGATAGTGACATCATTCATAAGAGCCAAGAGATCAAAATTAGCTACATGTCATCAGCTGGCAAACAGATGACCCGATTGTGGCAAAAGCACTAGGTGCTGTCACAACATAAAGACCAAAAATACTGTGCTCAGAGAAAGAAGCCAGGCACAACACACACACACACACACACACACACACACACACACACACACACACACACACACACACACACACACATACATGAATATGCGATTTCCAGATGCATTCCTAGGGACAGAATTAAGGTTACAATGGTTTCAATTATCTATGGATATAATAAAATCACGAAATGGCTCCTAAATAACTGGATTATAAATGATGTGCGTGGGATCCCAGGATGTCTATCAAGTCATAAATGTGCTGTAGTCATGTACATATGCACCAGTGCAAGGAAACTTACTTCAAAAACTGCCTTGATGCAAAGCACATGGGAGATGATTGGGGAGAATATAACTTTAACATAATATTGCTTTTGCAAAGTTATGTCAGGGAAAGGCTGGGTGTGTCTTAATATCAGATGGCAAAAGCAGGATGATGGCGGTCTTTGGGTCCATCCTGGTCTACCTGAAGAGAGTTCCTGGCCAGTCTGGATTACACAGTATGTAATCCAAAGTTCAGGAAGAATGAAAGAGAGAAAGGTCTATCGCAGAATCAGTCACAAAAGTTGCTTACTGTAAATTTGAGTCGGAATCACATTATTATCTCCTGAGTTTGGAATCTCTCATAATAAAATTTCTAAACACTCAAGAAGAAAATGGGAAGGAAGAAAAGAAAAATTCTTGTAAGCCAACTAGCTTCACTGAACCAAACAAACCTTCAGGGATAGAACATTTCCCTCTCTTGTTCTAACCTTATAAGTAATAAATCCCTCCTCTCTTCTCCCCTTGACTGTGCTTCACAATTAAAGAGGAGGCCTCTGGAGACAAGTGCTGGTGCCCAGGACGTGAGCTTTGCATAAATCATTTCCTCACCCTGACCTCCCCTCTCCCCGAACACCCCAAATAAATGTCATAGAATTCCGGGAACAGGAAACTACGAATGATGACTCTTGTCTGTTCGGAACAGATTTCTGTCATCCTTTCAAGAATAATATAAATTACACTGTTCTCCTCATAATAACAGGGCAGCACATTTTAGCTTCAGCTTCAAATGGGCCACGCTGGCTTGTTTTCCCAGGTGTATGCTAATAGACATAGTGATAGCTGAGACAAAAGCAGGCATTTTGGAAGGTGTCCCAGGGAATGTGGCAGGGTCTCTTTACATTTCCTCTGTAAAGTCAACAACTTGTTGGTTGTAAAAAAAAGTGTAAATATTTTGTAGAACAAGTAAATCTATGTTTGAGATTCAAAAGGAAGCATAAAACTCACTGTACTGCTGCCTCTTAGGAAGAAGCACTTTCACTGTAGACCGTAAAAGCGATTTCAGCTCCTGCAGCCCTTCGAAAATGACATATTAAACTGCTTCCTGCAGTGTTCTGGGGATATCACAAATTCCACTAAGTAAATTTTATAAATCTGTGCTGTATAATGAAGGAAAACTAATGGTGAAATGCACAGCATTCTGGGACAGTTTTATCAAGAAAAGAAAAAAAAAAAAAACTAGGTGAGTCTATGGGTAGACCTTATTTAGTAACCCCTGTAGTGTCTGAAGTCACTGATGTAAGAAGCTAGCAAAATCCACCAGGCTTATTGGCTTAGTTGACCATCACACCCAAGAGGAAAGACTTTTTTTTTAATGGAGAAAAGTCATTTGTGGCTTAGATATGTGGCTGACTGCTAATAGACGAAACCAATTACCCAAGAAATTAAAATGAATAGATGGCTAGTCACTGCCGCGCGGGTTACTGTAAGAGCCTGTTTGCTACTGGGCCTCCTGCACTAACAATGGTACCCCCCAAGGATGGATCCCAAGTACTAAAGGAAATTGATAACTCATAATTTCTTTTACTAGAAATTCCCCCTAGAGGACCCTCAGGGGCTCTGCATCCCACCAAGATGCTAGTTGATAATGGGCCTTAGCATTCTCTGAACATGTCCCTCCCCTTAAATCAACCAGTTATGAAGTCTATTTTCTTTTTCTGGACCACATTCAAAAGAACTTCTCGACCATTTGTTTGACCATAAAATCAATGTGATGTGCTCTTCCAACAGCCTAAAACATTTGATCAAGAATATTGAAGCTAATGTTTAAGGCACACAAACATTCCCCTGGTCAAGTAATTAAAGAGCAGTCTCGAGAGCCTAAATAATTAGTTTCAGATGCACACAACTTTTACTTGCAATGTATGAAAATATTGAATTCACTCAAGCTTTCATAATTGACATCAAATTCATATGTCAACAAAGAGGCTGAGAGGAAGGGGACTTTTTCTTTCTTTTTTATTCACTTTACATCCCACTCACTGCTCCATTCCCAGTCACCTCTCCCATAATCCTTTGCCTCTCTCCCTCTCCCCTTTGCCTCTAAGAGGGTGAGCCCCTTCTGCGTATCCCCCCACACTGGCACATCAAGTATCTGTGAGGCTAGGTGCATCCTCTTCCATTGAGGCCAGACAAGGCAGGCCAGATAGAACATATCCTATAGACAGGCAACAGCTTTTGGGATAGCCCCAACTCCAGTTGTTCAGGACCTGTAAGAAAACCAAGCTGCACATCAGCTATATATGTGGTGTGGCCTACTTCCAGCCTGTTCTTTGGTTGATGGTTCAAATTCTGACAGCTCCAAGGGTCCAAGTAAGTTTACTCTGTTGGTCTTGCTATTGTAATCCTATCCATTTAAGGCCCACAATCCTTCCCCCAGTTCCTTCAAAGAGTCTCAAAGCTCCACTGATGTTTGGCAGTGAGTCTCTGAGTCAGGTGCTAGGTAAAGCCTCTCAGAGAACAACCATGCTAGGCTCCTTTCTGCAAGCATAACAGAGTATCATTAATAGTGTCTGGGATTGGTGCTTCCCCATGATGCATCTCTAGTTGGTCCAGTTATTGGTTGGCCATTCCCTCAGTCTCTGTTCCATCCCCATCCCTACATCTCTTGTAAACAGGAAAAATTTGGGGTGAAAGTTTTGTGGATGGGTTGATGTCCCTATTGCTCCAGTGGGGATCCTGCCTGGCTATGGGAGGTAACCTCTTCAGGTTCCACATCCCCACTGCTATGAGTCCCAGCTAAGTTCACCCTCATCAGTTCTTGGGCACCTCCCTTATCCCAGGTCTCTGTCATGTCCTGGAGATGCCCCCATCTCCCTACCCAAGTCAGTTATAGATTTTCATTCATTCTCATGGCCATCTGGCCCTCTCTCCTGTCCCTCCCCACACCTGATCCTGAACTACCCCCACTCTTCTTCCTATCCCCTCTCCAACCCAGTTTCCTCCCCCCATCTGCCTCCTATGTCTATTTTATTCCCCCTTCTAAGTGAGATTCAAACATCCTTGCTGGTACCTTCCTCCTTCTTTAGCTTCTTTGGGTAGAATGTAGCATGGACATCCTATATTCTATAACTAATATCCACTTATAAGTGAGTACATACTATACATGTCCTTTTAGAATTAGATTTCCTCACTCAGGATGATAATCTCAAGATCTATCCATTTGCCTTGAAAATTCATGATATTTTTGTTTTTCATAGCTGAATAATATTCTATTGTATTAACATATCATATTTTCTTCACTCAATTCTTCAGTCGAGGGACATCTAGGTTTTTTCCAGTTTCTGGCTATTACAAAGAAAGCTGCTGTAAACATAGTTGAGCGAGTGTCTTCGTGGGATAGAGGAGCATTCTTGGGTATATGCCCAGGAGTGTTAGAGCTGGATCTGGAGTTAGAAATGTCTACAGTTTTCTGAGAAACCTTTAAATTTATTTCCAAAAGTGGTTGTACAATTTGCACTCCCACAAGCAATGGAGGAGTGTTCCCAAGAAGGGAATTTCTCAATGCATGCAGGAAAGCTCTGTAAAATCACTACATGGCAACTTGAGAAATGGGAGCCACTACCATTTACAAATAATTACTAACTATGCAGTTATTTAGGATTCAAGTATTATATTTTGAAATTTTCCCAGATGTTTTCAAATTATCAAGTCACAAGACATGTTGTTAAGACTCAGAGGTTAGGAGACAAGGAATGAGAGAGAGGTAGGGTCCTCCAACTCAGAGAGTGAGGGAGAGAAGATGAGAGAGGGGTAGAGGGTCTCTGACTCTCAGAAGGTAGGGCACATGGAATGAGAAAGAGGGGAGGATCTCCCACTCATGGGGGAAGAGGACAGACAGGTCATGGGATAGAGAAGGGCTCTAACACAGAGGGTGGAAGGACAGGAAATGAAAGAATGGAGATGGGCTTTGGGACAAAATGTGAGATGATGATGTATGTCTTCAGGGCACAGCAAATGTTGGCCTCTATCAGGGGTTAATAGTGAAGATAGCACATTAAGGACTCAGAGGAGTCCTGCAACAAAGAAACAAGTCCCAACCTCACATTAACCACGTTTACTTGATCAACGTATAGTATTTTTATTCAATATTTATTCTACACAACACACACTTGGAAAAGACCAAGAGACTGACCTATCAGGTCACGAATGGAAACCGAAAAGGTTTAACTGCTTATCCAAGATTACAGAAGCCCCAAGTCAGATGGCAGGAATCTTGGCTTCCAACAATGGTGTTCCTGGGAATGATCCAATAAGTGAGATGTTTAAGTGATCCTGAAATTACGCACATTTTACACAGTAAAACCAATAACTTCAGTCATAAAATTAATATGAAATCCAATTTAAGTCCCCACCGCTTCATAATGGCTGTTCTGTGTAGAAGCCTATGCATAGCGATGTATAGATTTTGAGTCTGATTAACTTGGGTGCATACAGTTTTATTTATACGATTTTTAAAATAAAGGTTTAATTAAAAAAAGAAAAAAGAAATCTAAGCTGAAGAAACCATGGAATGCTTAAGCAGTGTGCTTTCTGGTTTCAGAAGCACTTGATAATTGATAAACCCTAGTCTACATATAGACACAATATGCCATTGTGACTGGAGCAAAGGTCCCCTTCACTCTATCCTCTCCTACTTAGAATCTACACTTCAACTCCCAGACTCACCCCCACCCTTTTTTCTTACACTAGAGAGAAGGCTCAAATGTCAGAAACAGTGATTGGCAGACAGAAGTCTTGATTAGCCAGACCCTGCCTGGCACGGTCTCTCTTCTTTCCTTCATTCTTCTAATTATACATCAGCTCTCACTGTGGGACCCTCAGGAAAATCCCTGTCTGTGTCTGAGCCCCTCTGACTTCACCGTGGAACCATTTTCCCCTCCCATCAGAAGCAGATGGAATTAACAGGCTGTGACAATTGTCTGTTGTTCTAAGTGAGTTACACCATGATCTCTAAGCCTCTTTCCCAGAAGATAGATGACAAAATGCAAGGCGGAATGAGAATGTGTAATGTCTGCTCGCCGTGCTTATTAAAAGTTCCTCTGTTTAGAAACCATACCACTGTGATTTTGTGTTCTGTTGTGTAATAGAAGAAGACTGTTTCTCCGTGTCCCTGAAGACACTAGAGACAGAGTCACAGAGGCCTGGTGGGCTTCTCCGTGGAAGAAGTACAACAGACGAACCAGAATATCTCCCTCCTTGGAAAAGGAGTTCTTCAGTCTAGGGATGCTTGCTCCAGGGCCAGGCACCCCATGAGGCCTCTGTCTACTATGGAGAGAACCAGGAAGCAGACACTGAAATAATTAAATAATCCACCTGTCCCCAGGAGCATACGACATGCATTGCCGTCACCCACATTCTTGGTACATAAGCAGGTTTTCGGGCTGCTCCCAATGTGCTGAGT
Organism: Rattus norvegicus; assembly: GCF_021556685.1. NCBI lineage: Eukaryota > Metazoa > Chordata > Mammalia > Rodentia > Muridae > Rattus > Rattus norvegicus. Next base: position 111,783,274 of record NC_141536.1, read on the forward strand.
CAGAATCCGTGTTTGAACAAGACCTCAGGTGACTCGTGTGTGCTTTCAAGTCTGAGAAGCAGTGTCTACCTAATTAAAATCTAACCCAGAGGAAAGGGGTTGGGGAGTCTCCATGGGCAAGGCAGAGCCAGGAAACACACTCGAACAAAGACAATCTTGACAGCTATTTGGTGTGCAGGAGACTGAGAGACACACTGGCTAGGTAGCATGATGATGATGATGCTTTCTTCTGCAACTTCATACCCAGCTCCTCTTTTGATGTGTTCTGAGAGTGGTTCACGGGTTTGGAGCATGCCGAGCACACCGTCTATCCAGTTGACTTTCCATCTTCAATCCTTCTTGATTTCTGGTGTGACGCTGCCTTTCCACTCTACCATGAAGCGGCCCAACTTTCAAATAGGCGCCATAAGTTAATTAAGCTTATGGAACTTAATTGAATTGAAAGACCACATGAGATCTGCTGATTATGCAAGAGAAGAATGGGGCTCAGAGCACACACGCGCCTTCCCCTTGCCCTTCCAAGTTCAGTGGATGTGGGAGCCTTGGCTTTTACGAGCTCTATTTCACCAAGAGACGCTAAGATGACACTAATTTGGGTCCTTGAACTGCTCAAAGTTTTAAGAAGCAGTAATAGCTACAGAGAGGTCCTGTAGGGGCTGCAGCCCTAGGACTCACAGTAGTGGACACCAGGACCTTGACAGAGATCAGGATCTTAGCCTCCTCCCCAGACTTACAAGTTATGAGGGTTCATGTGGATGCTAAACTGTGAGACATCACTCAGCATTGCCCCCGCTTTTCTCATGACCTCCTAACTTCAGCAGGTCTCATCTCACACAATTGTTCCCTCTACCTCCGGCCCCTAGGCACACAAAACTACCCAGTAAATTTGAATATGTATTCTTTCAACTATCACCCAGGCCAGACCTTCCGAAGTGCCTCAGGAGAGAGTATGATCCTGAGCAAATGCCAAATGCATTTTTTGGCAGCAGTCAAAGAAATCCCGGATTATCCACTCGAGCAGTGCTCTGAGGCAGGGGATGAAGCCTACTCCTAGATTTATTTACTTAATTATAAAATATTTTATGCTATGGCTATCCCAATAAATCTGACTTCAAGTTTGAAACTAAATATGAAAGACCTCCTTACTCTCTAATTTGCAGCCGTAGGGATCATCATACTCCATATATAATTTTAATATGTAATATATATAATTCAGTGATACTGAAGGAGTCTTTTGGCACAGATATATAGATAAGTATTTGGCATATAATCCAACCATGCAGTTTTACTCCTGGAATATGACCAAGAAAAAGGAAAGTATGCTATATGTGGCAGTTTTGATGAGAAACGTGCCCCAGAGGCTCATGTACTTAAACACTTGGTTCCCAGTTGGTGGTTCTATTCAGGAAGGTTATGGAACTATTAGGACTTAAAGATTTTCTTTGCTGATGGATGGATGGCACCGGGGGTACAGGGAGGATGGAGGGCAGTCTTTGAGGATATATACCCTTGCCTCAGTCCTATGAGCTCTCTCTCTCTCTCTCTCTCTCTCTCTCTCTCTCTCTCTCTCTCTCTCTCTCTCTCTCTCTCTCCCCCCTCTCCTTACCCCTACCACCCTACCATGGTCAACCAACTTCCTGTTCATGATACCAGATCTGCCTGCTTTGCAAGGTTTAGGTTTTTTTTGTTTTGTTTTGTTTTGTTTGTTTGTTTGTTTGTTGTGTTTTTGTTTGTTTTTTTGGTTTGTTTGTTTGTTTGTTTGTTTTCATCAACTTGACAGAAACTAGAGTCATCTGGGAAGAAGGAACCTCAATTGGGAAAATGCCTCCATCACACTGGCCTTTAGGCATGTCTATGGGAATTTTCTTAGTTGATGATTGATGTGTGTCCAGACCTCTGTGAGTGGTGCCACCCTTTGGCAAGTGGCCCTGGGATGGTATAAAAAAAAGCAGGCTGAACCAGCGGTGAGGGGCTGAGCAAGCCACAAGTAGCAAGTTAGTAAACAGTATTCCTCTGTGGTCCTTGCTTCCATTTCTACCTTGAGTTCCTGACTTGACTGCCCTTCGTGATGAAATAAATCTTTTCCCCTCAAGTTGCTTTTGATCAGTGTTTTATTAATTTTATTACAGAAAATCCAACCAGGACACTCACCATTGTGGACTCTATCCATCTAGAACGGTAAGCCAAAATGAACACTTTCTAAAGTTGTTTGGGGCTATGGTATTTTATTACAGCAACAGAAAAGTAACTGATACGCTATATTAACCAGGTTTCCTCACTTTGGTAAATACCTGAGAGGAATTGTTCAAAAAAAGAAAAAAAAATCTTACTTTGTTTCATGGTTTCAAAGAGTTCAGCCAAGGTAGGCTTGGTCTATTGCTTTGGGTCTCAGGAGAGGCAGGGGATCTTGGTGAGACCATGTGGCAGAAAGTTCTCCCCTCCTGGAAACCCAGAAGGATGGGGGAAGGGTCTATGGGATGCCATATCCCCGAGCTATGTTTTCAGTAACCTTCAGCTAGGCCCCCTTGTATTTTCTATGAACTCATCAAAGGTAAGCCATTGATGAAATTAAAGCTCTCAGAGTTCCAATCGCTTTCCCCCAAGACCCTAGCTCTCAACACTGCCACACTGGGAAACAAGCTTCAACACATGAGCATTTTGTAGGAACCTCATATCCAAACCATAGCATACATGGTCACATTGGACTTTCACATGCATCTTCATTATTCATAGTAGACCCACATTGAAAATAACTTAAAATGGATAGATCAATAAAATGTGATATGTCTTAGCCCACTTTATGCTGCTCTAACAGGATGTATGAGGCTATGGGATTTTAAATTAAAGAAATGATTCTTAAAATGGAAAGTTCAGAATCAGATATCACCATAAGTGATGTCCTCTGGCCCCATCATCCTGTTTTAGAGGCATGTCCTTTCACTAGACACACATTCCCTTATCGTGCCTACTTCATGATAGTGACATAAATCTGTTGACAAGGACCGAGTTCACATGGCCTAATTGCTTCTCAAGGTTTCAACTCCCAGTGCTGTTAGATCAGGACTTAGGTTTCTAGCACATGATTTTGGGGAGAAACACTCAATTAGCAGCTTAGTACGTCCTCAGAATAGAACGTTATTTGCCTATGATAAGGGATTACGTGTTGACACATGCTATGACAAGGGTGAGCCTTGGAGTTTGATCAAGCAGATGCTAAGGGACAAAAGGTGTTAATGATTGCAGTGGTGGGGGCTTGGAGGGAGGGACATTGGAGAAGGACTGCATGTGTGCATGAGACTTCTGTCAGGACCTTGAAAGTGTTCTAAGTGGACTGTGGTGATGGCTGCGTGATATGGCACAGCTCCACAGACGCACTAAATAGACACCCAGTGGCATAGTTTAAAGATGCGATTTTGTGGTATGTGAATTATGTCCTAATCAATGTGCTTTTAAAAGTGGCTGACAGTGAAATGGAGCAGTGTGAGCTTCAGATGAGAGTCTGCAGAGGGAGGTGCACAGCTCCTGCCTGCAACAAGCAGTACAGTGAAGGGGTGGTCCTGTGAGCCTCACTCTCCATCACTCAGCGCAGACCCTGAATGTAGAGATGCTTCATAGCAGTCAAATCCCAGAAATGGGTATGTCTTAGGTAACACCTCTTCCTTGATTGAGGAAGGAATTTCTGACCTAAGCCTGGCTTTTTTGTCTGCTTCCCTAGATGACTCTCTCAGTTGCTCAGTTGTTCATTAAGTCACTTAGCTTAGATGCATCATTCAACTGGCAACAATTAAAAACCATCTTTACCTGCAGGGGTGGTTCAATCTATGAAAATCCATCAACATAATCCACCACATAAACAAACTGAAAGGAAAAAACACATAATAATATCATTAGATACTGAAAAAGCCTTTGACAAGATCCAATATCCCTTCAGGTTAAAAGTCTTAGAAGGATCAGAGATACAAGGCACATACCTAAACACAATAAAGGTAATATACAGCAAGCCAGTAACCCACATCAAATTAAGTGGAAGGAAATTAAAAGCAAGTCCACTAAAATCAGGGACAAGACAAGGCTGTCCACTATCTCTTCAATACACTACTTGAAGTTCTAGCTAAAGTAGTAAGATGACTAAAGGAGATCAAGGGGATACAAATTGGAAAGGAAGAAGTCAAAATATCACTATTTGTAGATGATATGATAGTATACTTAAGTGACCCAAAACTTCTACCAGAGAACTCCCACAGCTGATAATAAACACATTCACCAAAGTAGCTAGATAGGAAATTAACTAAAAAAATCAGTAGCCCTCTTGTATACAAAAGATAAATGGTGTAACTCTAACCATGCAAGTGAAAACCTGTATAACAAGACCTTCAAGTCTCTGAAGAAACTGAAGAAGAAATCAGAAGATAAAAAGACCTCCCAGGTTTATGGATTAACGGTAAAAGCAATCTACAGATTCAATGCAATTCCCAAAGTTCCAAAACAAGAATTCTCAACTTCATGTGGAAAAGCAAAAAACCCAGGATTGTTCAAAATAATCCTGTACAATAAAAAACTTCCGACAGTATCACTACCCCTGACTTCAAACTGTACTAAAGAGGAATAGTAATAAAATATTGTGTGTATTGGTAGAAATAAACAGGCTGATCAATGGAATCAAATCAAAGACCCAGAAATAACCCCTCACACCTACAGGCACTTGTCTATTGACAAAGAAGACAAAACCATACAATGGGGAAGGGAGATAATCTGGAACAAGTGGTGCTAGTCTGACTGGATTTCTGCATGTAGAAAGCAAATAGATGAATATTTATCACCTCACACAAAACTCAAGGCCAAGTGAATCAAAGACCTCAACATAAAACTGCATACACTAAATCTAATAGAAGAAAATGGCCATAGCCTTGAGCTCCTTGGTACAGGAGACACCTTGCTGAAGAGAACACCAATGGCTCAAACTCTAAGATCAACACTTAATAAATGGGACTTCATGAAACTGATCATCTGTAAGGCAAAGGACACTGTCAATAGGACAAAATGGCAGCCTACAAATTAAGAAAGTATCTTCACCAACCCTACACGTGACAGAGGGTTAATATCCAAAACATTAGAAATCCAGAACTCAAGAAATTAGACACCAACAACTCAAATAACCCAAATTATTTATTATTATTAAATAATAGGGTACAGAGCTAAACAGAGAATTCTAAGCAGAAGAATCTCTAAAGCTGACAAACACTTAAAAAATGTTCAATATTCTTAGTTATCAGGGAAATGCAAATCAAAAAGACTCTGAAACTCTACCTTGCACCCATCAGAATGGCTAAGATCAAAAATTCAAGGGACAGCACAGGCTGGCAAGGATGTGGAGCAAGGGGAACACATCCCCATTGCTGATAGAAGTAAAAACTTGTATAACCACTCTGGAAATCAATTTCACAATTTCTCAGAAAATGTTGAATAGTTCTATCGCAGGACCCAACAGATGTACAATTTGGTCTTCATGTGGGTCTCCCAATATCTGGAATGAGAGGCTGCACCTGAATCTATTGCTGGCCCTATGACTCCTATTCCCTAACTGGGCCACCTTGTCTAGCCTCTGTGGGAGAGGATGTGTCTAGTCCTGCAGTGACTCGATATGTCAGGATGGGGTGGTACTCAGGGGGTTCCTCCCCCTTCACAGAAAAGAAGAGGAATGGAGGGAGGGGCTATATGATGAAGGGATCAGGAGGAGGAGAGGGATATAATCTGGATGTAAAGTAAATATATAAATTAATTAATGAAATGTAAAAAAATCTTTTCCATAAATGTGTTTTTTCTCCTCTGCTCTAACTCCTGGAGAAGTGGTTCCGCATATAAACTAATCCTGCATGGTAAGCTAGACCCCACAAGAGACTGAGAGAGGAGAAGAGATAGCAAACAGAGACCTTATATTCTCCGTGGGTCGCACAGCACCCCCTTAAGACACCCCCCCCTTGTTCATAAATGATTAAACATCAAGCCAGTGACAGCAGAGAAAGTAAGAAGAGTTTCTACAATGTGACACAATGTGACCATACAAGTCACAGTCATAAAGTTAGCCCTAGTTAGATAAGACACAAAAATGAAAGATGGGAAGAGAAGGAGAAGGAGAAGAAAGAGGGAGAGGGAGAGGAGGGAGGAGAAATTTTCCCCATGTACTTGAGTGGAATTTCATGACCTTTATTAGATATGTTATTTCTTGTTAATAAAAGCTACTTCAATATAGTGTTATTTCTAGGGAGTGCCTAGAGGTAACAGTTTAAAATATAATCTGATTTTAAGGGGAACTCTCCCAGCATTTCATTAAAATAGTCCATTTCACAGAACTTTAATTTGCAAATTATTTTATTTTTATCTCCTAAAATTATTGTGAAAGAGACAAAATTTTAGCCTCTATTTTATCTATGAGGAAATTTTTACACAAGACCATCTTAGCTTGGGTTACTATTTCTATGATGAAACACCATGACTAAAAGTAACTTGAGGCAAAAATGGCTTGTTTTTCTTATACTTCCATATCACAGTCTATCATTAATGGAAGTCAGTTGTGGTTTGAATATGTTTGGCCCATAAGAAGTGGTACTGTTAAGAGATTGACCTTGTTGGAGGAAATATGCCACTGTTGGGGTAGGCTTTGAAGCTCTGCCTAGTGTGGAAAGAGTCAGTCTTTTTGCTTCCTTCAGATCAAGATGTAGAACTCTTGGCTCCTTCTCCAGCATCATGTCTGCCTGGATTGTGCCATACTTCCTGCCATGATGACAATTGACTGAACCTCAGAACATGTAAACCAGCCCCAATCGTCTCTTATAAGAGTTGCCTTGGTCATGGTATCTCTTCTCAGCTACGGAAATCCTAACTACGGAAATACAGAAGTTGGTACCAAGGACGGGGTATTGCTGTGATAGGCCTGATCATATTTTCATTTGGAGGAATATGGATTTGGAACTTTGGATTTAGAAAGCAGCAGAATGTTTTAAGTCAGATGTAATGGGCCATCCTACTAGGAATGTAGAAGACATTGGTGCTGAGGGTGATTTAAACTGTGGGAGCCTGGCTCAAGAGATTTCAGGGGAGAAGAATGTTAGTATGTGTACTACAGACTGACTTTATGGTATTTTGTTGAAGAAATGTAGCTGTTTTTGTCCTTGTCTGAAGAATCTGCCCAAGGCTATCTAAGGTGAAGAGGATCAGATTAATTGTATTGACAAAGGAAGTCTCAGAAAAGCACAGCAGAGACTTTTTCCTTTGGTTTACTCTCATAAAAAATGTTTTAATCAAATATAGCAAGCTTAGAAAGAAAAAAATACAAAATGTATGATTCAAGTAATAAAGGGGCACCAGGAAGTAAAATGTTCAAGGATATTAAATGGAATGAAAAGAGTGATGACCTTGGGACAAGATCCCACCCAACTAAGCTTATTGTTTATAAGTTTGCAATTGAACAAGGAATACCCATATCATGTTAGGCTTTATTACATTGTTATTGTTTTCATTTGGACCTATAATCTGGAATGAACTAAAATCCAAAACTGTGGGTGGCACACCAGTGATCCATACCTTGTGGCTGGAAGATATAAGTTTTTCATCTGGACTTGCAGCATAGCCTCAAGCCTTCATAGTCATGAAAAGCTTGGGCCCAGACATGGTACACATATCTTTAATCCCAGGAGGCAAGCATATCTTAGTATAGAGCAAATTTCAGGAAAAGAAAAGCTTACATTCAGGAGTTGTGGTACATGTATTTAATCCCAGAACTCAGGAGACAGAGGCAATCAGATGTTTGAGCTCAAGGTCAGCCTGGTCTACAGAGCAAGTTTCAGGACAGCAAAGTCAGGCAGTGAAGGATATAATAGAAAAATGAGACCATGTTCCAGCCCCAACAAACAGAAGAACTTGGCAAGTTCAGCCATATGAATCTGGCTTTAGAGTCAAGAATAGAAAGGGTTACTGGGACAATTGATGTTGGTCAGCTGGAGCTAAGAGATTAGAGGTGATTAAGAAGAGACCAGCATCACTGAGGCGAAAATTTCTGGGAAGTGTTTTCTGAGAGGACAAAGATAGAAGCCGAGAGATAGAAACCCAGCTTGGTAATGTGTAAGAATAACCAGGGAGTTATTGGTTTTGAAGGTATGAAGTGGTCCTGGAGAGCAGCTGAGGCTTGGCATTGTGAGAGGCTAGGAAAGGCCATTGGTGAAGGTACAATTTCATTTGCAGTTCATGATCCAGGACTAAAGGAGTCATGCAAAGAAGTTGAGCCTTGGCATCATGAAGCAAGCCTATGAGAGGTTAATGGTGAAGCCCATTTCTTAGAAGACTCCAGCATATTGGAGATGCCAGTACTATGATATGATCACCAAGAACAGCAGCAGCAGTAGAGTGGAATCAACCAAATCCTAGTGTGCTATGGAGGGCAGGGCTGCAGAAGTGATCTAACCCTTTGGAGTAGCCAGAAGATCATATGTGGATCCAAGACATTGCCTTGAATACCCCAAGACATTAGAGATGACAGAGCTGTGGAATAACAACCTAGGAAAGTTGCTAACAGGGAGTGGAACTATCCCAAGACAAAGAATTGTGTTGCAATCAATAAAGCTGATGACATGGAGATGCATTTGGAGTTTACCCAACTTGTATCTGACCTTGTTTGGTCCAATATTTCCTCACTATGACAATTTGGAATGCTAATGTATGTCCCATGATATCTGACGTATGTGATCTGCTTTCTTATTTTGACTTGGTAGGGGATTACAGTCAAGTGATTTCATGAGTCTCAGAAAAGACTAAACTTTGGACTTTTAACATTGTTGAGAATGTTATAGACTATAGGGACATTTGAAGTTGGACTAAATGTATTTTGCACTATGCTATGCCCATGTATGACCCACACAGAGTCAAGTGTTTGAACAAGCCTGTGGGGTCAGGGAATGGAATGTGATGGTTTGAATATGCTTGGCCCAGGGAGTGGCATTATCAGGAGGCCTTGTTGATGTAAGTGTAGCTCTGTTGGAGGAAGTGTGTCACTGTGGGGGTGGACTTTGAGACCCTCCTCCTAGTTGCCTGGAAGACAGTCTCCTTCTGCTACCTTCAGATCAAGATGCAGAATCCTGCTGACATACCTTCGTGTCTCCATCTGTGCCCTGGAGCTAAGGCTGTCCTATACCCTCCATACCCAAATCCTGCCAGAGAGAGCTGGTCTCCCAGGGGTGCTCTCCTAGGATCACAGGCTCACAGGCCCACAGGAGGGACCAGCTCCAGTCAGAGACAGCAAGACCAATTAACACCAGAGATAACCAGATGGTAAGAGACAAGCACAAGAACCTAAACAACAGAAACCAAGGATACTTGGCATCATTAGAATCCTGTTCTCCCAACACAGCAAGTTCTGGATACCACAACACACCAAAAAAGCAAGAATTGGATTTAAAATCACATCTCATAATGATGATAGAGTATTTTAAAGTATCTTAAAGAAATACAGGAGAACACAGGTAAACAGGTACAAGCCCTTAAAAAGGAAACACAAAAATCTTTTAAAGAGTTACAGGAAAACACACACACACACACACACACACAGAAAAACAAAACAAAAAAAAACCCATCAGGTGCAGGAATTGAACAAAACCATCCATGATCTAAAAATGGAAATAGAAACAATAAAAAGTAGGAGAGAGAGAGAGAGAGAGAGAGAGAGAGAGAGAGAGAGAGAGAGAGCGAGCGCCCTGAAGACAGAAAACCTAGAAAGGAGATAAGGAATCATAGATGCAAACATCACCAAGAGAATGTAAGAGATAGAAGAGAGAATCTCGGGGGCAGAAGATACCATAGAAAACATTGACACAACAGTCAAAGAAAATGCAAAATGCAGAAAGCTCCTAACCAAAAGATTCAGGCACTCCAGGGCACAATGAGAAGACCAAAGCAAATGATAATAGGTATAGAAGAGAGCAAAGATTCCCAACTTAAAAGGCCAGTAAATATCTTCAACAAAATTACAGAAGGAAACTTCCCTAACTGAAATAAAGAGATGCCCATAAACATACAAGAAGCCTACAGAACTCCAAATAGATTAGACCAGAAAAGAAATTCCTCCCGTCATGTAATAGTCAAAACACCAAATGCACAAAACAAAGAAAGAATATTAAAAGCAGTAAGGGGGAAAGGTCAGTGACATATAAAGGAAGACCTATCAGAATCACACCAGACTTCTCAACAGAGACTATGAAAGCTGGAAGATCCTGGACAGATGTCATACAGACCCTAAGAGAACACGAATGCCAGCCCAGGCTACTATATCCAGCAAAACTCTCAATTAACATCGATGGAGAAATCAATATCCATGACAAAACCAAATTTACAGAATATCTTTCTACAAATCCAGCCCTACAAAGGATAATAGCTGGAAAACTCCAACACAAGGAGGGAAACTACATCTTAGAGAAAGCAAGAAAGTAATAATCTTTCAATAAACTCAAAAGAATATAGCCACACAAACGTAACTCCAACTCTAACAACAAAAATAACAAGAAACAACAGTCACTATTCCTTAATATCTCTCAACATCAATGTACTCAATTCCCCAATAGAAAGACATAGACTAACAGACTGGATATGTAAACAGGACCCAGCATTTTGCTGCATACAGAAAATGCACCTCAGATGTTCAGGTTCATAAAGTCCCATTTATTAATTATTGATCTTAGAGTCTGAGCCATTGGTGTTCTTTTCAGCAAGTTGTCTCCTGTGCCAATGAGTTCAAGACCATGCCCATTTTCTTTTCAGAGACAAAGACAGACACTACCTCAGAATAAAGGGTTGGAAAATAATTTCCAAGAAAATGGTCCTAAGAAACAAGCCATTCCAATAGCCATTCTAATATCAAATAAAATTGACTTTCAACCAAAAGTTATCAAAAAAGATAAGGAAGTACACTTCATACTCATAAAAGGAAAAATGATGAATTTGACCAAGATAAACTCTCAATTCTGAACATCTATACTCCAATGCAAAGGCAGCCAAATTCATAAAAGAAACTTTACTAGTGCTCAAAGCATATATTGAACCACATGCAATATTAGTGAGAGACCTCAACATTGCACTTTTATCCATGGACAGATCATGGAGACAGAAACTAAACAGAAACACAGAGAAACTAACAGAAGTTATGATCCAAGTGGATTTAACAGATATCTATAGAACATTTCATCCAAAAACAAAAAAATATACCTTCTTCTCAGCACCTCACGGTACCTTCTCCAAAATTCACCATGTAATTGGTCACAAAACAGGCCTCAACAGGTAAAAGAAGATTAAAATAATCCCACACATCCTATCAGATTACCATGGACTAAGAGTGGTCTTCAATAACAAAAAAACAACAGAAAACCCACATACACAAGGAAGCTGAACAATCCTCTGCTCAATGATAACTTGGTCAAGGAAGAAATAGAGAAATTAAAGACTTTTTAAATTTTAATGAAAACGAAGACACAACATACCCAAACTTATGGGACACAGTGAAAGCAGTGGTAAGAGAAAAACTCATAGCTATGAGTGCCTCCAAAAAGAAACTGGAGAGAACATATACTAGTAGCTTGATAGCATACCTGAAAGCTTTAGAGAAAAAAAGAAGCAAATACACCTAAGAGGAATAGACTACAGGAAAAATCAAACTCAGAGCTGAAATCAACAAAGTAGAAACAAAACGAGCTATACAAAGAATCAACAAAACCAGGAACTGTTTCTTTGAGAAAATCAATAAAATAGATTAAGCTCTTAGCCAGACTAACCAGAAGGCACCGAGACAGTATCCAAATTAACAAAATCAGAAATGAAAAGGAAGACATAACAACAGAATCTGAGGACAGACACTGGGTACCAATTTTAATCAAGATCAGATAAACCATCTAAACAGTCCCATAACCCCTAAAGAAATAGAAGTAGTCATTAAAAGTCTCCCAGCCAAAAAAAGCACAGGATCAGACGAGTTTCCTGCAAAATTCTATCAGACCTTCAAAGAAGACCTAATACCAATATCCTTCGAACTCTTCCACAAAATAAAAATAGAAGGAACACTACACAACTCATTAAATGAAGCCACAACTATGCTTATATCTAAACCACACAAAGACCCTAAAAGGAAAGAGAACTTCAGTTTGATTTTGCTCATGATTGTTGATGCAAAAATACTCAATAAAGTTCTTGCAAACTGAATCCAAGAACACATCAAAAGGATCTTTCACCATGATCAAGAAGGCTTCATCCCAGGGATGCAGGGATGGTTCAATATACAGAAATCTATCAAAGTAATCTACTATATAAACAAACTCAAAGGGAAAAAAACTCACGATCACTTCATTAGATGCTGAGAAACCATTTGAAAAATTCAACACCACTTCACAGTAAAAGTCTTGGAAAGATCAGGAAATCAAGGCCCATACCTAAACATAGTAAAAGCAATATACAGCAAACCAGTACCCAACATCAAACTAAATGGAAAGAAACTTGAAGCAACCCCACTAAACTCAAGAACTAAATAAACAAGGCTGCACACTCTCTCCCTACCTATTCAATATAGTACTTGAAGTCCTAGGCAGAGCAATTAGACAACAAAAGAGGTCAAAGGGATTCAAATTGGAAAAGAAGAAATCAAAATATCACTATTTGCTGATGATATGATAGTATACTTAAGTGACTCCAAAAATTCCACCAGAGAAATGCCAAACGTGATAAACAACTTCAGCAAAGTGGCTAGATATAAAATTAACTCAAAAAATAAATCAGTAGCCTTCCTCCCCTCAAAGAATAAACAAGCTGAGAAAGAAATTAAGGAAACAGCGCCTTTCATAACAGTCACAAATAATATAAAATACCTTGGGGTGACTCTAACCAAGCAAGTGAAAGATCTATATGACAAAAACTTCAAGTCTCTGAATAAAGAAATCGAGGAAAATATCAGAAGATGGAAAGATCTCCCATGCTCATGGATTGGCAGGATTAGTATAGTAAAAATGGCAAAAATTGCCAAAAGCAGTCTACAGATTCAATGTAATCCCCATCAAAATTTCAAGTCAGTTCTTCACAGAGTTAGAAAGAGCAATTTGCAAATTCATTTGGAATAACAAAAACCCAGGATAGGAAAAAAACTATACTCAACAATAAAAGAACTTCTGGGGAAATCACCATCCCTGATCGTATTACAGAGTATTACAGAGTAATACTCTGGCAGTATTACAGAGCAATAGTGATTAAAAACTGCATGGTATTGATACAAGACAGGCAGGTAGATCAATGGAATAGAATTGAAGACCCAGAAATGAACCCACACTCCTATGGTCACTTGATCTTTGACAAAGGAGACAAAACCATCCAGGGGGAAAAAAGATAGCATTTTCAACAAATGGTGCTGGTTCAACTGGAGGTCAACATGTAGAAGAATGCAGATCGATCCATGCTTATCACCATGTACAAAGCTTAAGTCCAAGTGGATCAAGGACCTCCACATCAAACCAGACACACTCAAACTAATAGAAAAGAAAGTAGGGAAGAGACTTGAAACACATGGGCACAGGAGAAATTTTCCTAAAAAAAAAAAAAAAACAAAACCAATGGCTTATGCTCTAAAATCAAGAATCCACAAATGGGACTTTATCAAATTCCAAAATTTCTGTAAGGCTAAGGACACTGTAATTAGGACAAAAGGGCAACCAACAGATTGGGAAAAGATCTTTACCAATCCTACATCTGATAGAGGGCTATTAACCAAAATAAACAAAGAATTCAAGTTAGACTCCAAAGAATCAAATAACCCTATTAAAAAATAGGGTACAGAGCTAAACAAAGAATTCTCAATTGAGGAATATCAAATGTTTAAGAAGTACCTAAAGAAATGTTTAACATCCTTACTCATCAAGGAAATGCAAATCAAAACAACCCTGAGAGTCCATCTCATACCAGTCAGAATGGCTAAGATCAAAACCTCAGGTGAGGATGTGGAGAAAGAGAAACACTCCCCCATTATTGGTGGGATTGCAATCTGGTACAACCATTCTGGAAATCAGTCTGGCAGTTCCACAGAAAATTGGGCATTTCACTACTTGAGGACCCAGCTATACTACTCCTAGGCATATACCCAAATGATGCTCCAACATACAACAAAGACACATGCCCCACTATGTTCATAGCAGCCTTATTCATAATATCAAGAAGCTGGAAAGAACCCAGTTGTCCTTTAACAGAGCAATGGCTACAGAGGGTGTGGTACATCTACACAATGGATTACTACTCAGCTATTAAAAACAATGACTTCATGAAATTCATAGGCAAATGGATGGAACTAGAAAATATCCTGAGCGAGGTAACCCAGTCAGAAAAGAACACACATGGTATGCACTCACTAATAAGTTGATATTAACCCCCAAACTCGGATTACCCAAGATATAACCCATAGACCACATGAAGCTCAAGAAGGGTGACCAAAGTGTGGATGCTTCAGTCCTTCTTAAAAGGGGGAACAAAAAATATACATGGAAAGAGATATGGAGACAAAGTGCAGAGCAGAGACTGAAGAAATGGCCATCCAAAGCCTGCCCCACCTGGAGATCCAGCCCATACACATACCAAACCCAGACAATAGTGCTGATGCCAAGTAGTGCATGCTGACAGGAGCCTGATTTAGCTGTCTCCTGAGAGGCACAGCCAGAACATGACATATACAGAGGTGAATGCTCTCAGCCAACCATTGAACTGAGAATGGGGTCCCTATTGGAGGAGTTAGAGAAAGGATTGAAGGAGCTGAATGGGCTTGCAACCCCGTAAGAACAATACCAACCAACCAGAGCTTCCAGGGACCAAACCACCATTCAAAGAGTACACATGGACAGACCCATGGCTCCAGCTGCAAATGTAGCAAAAGATGACCTTGTTGGGCACCAATGGGAGGAGAAGCTCTTGGTCCTGCCAAGGCTGGACCCCCCCAAGTGTAGGGGAATGTCAGGGTGGGGAGTCTGGAAGGGGTGCATGATTGGGTGGAGGATTAGAAGAAGGAGGAGAGGGATGGGATAGGGGCATTATGGACGGGAAAACAGGAAAGGGGATAACATTTGAAATGTAAATATCCAATAAAAAAATGTTCAATATCCTTAGTTATCAGGGAAATGGAAATCAAAGCAACCCTGAGATTCTACCTCACACCAGTCAGAATGACTAAGATCAAAACTCAGAAGACGGCTGATACAGATGCTCACAGAGGAGTGCTGCTTAATGGCTTGCTCATCATGGCTTGTTCAGTCTGCTTTCCCATTAGAACCCAAGACCTGGACCAGCCCAGCGTTGATCCCACCTACACTCAACTGAGATTTCTCAAATCAACCACTAATTAGGAAAATGCTCTGCAGTTTGCATATAACCCAATATTAATGGAGGCATTTTCTCAATTTGGGTTCCCTACTCTCAGATGACTCTAACCTGTGGCAAACTGATAAAAAAAAATTTTTTTTCCAGCACAAACCTTTTAGGGGAACTCTAAAAGCAAAGACCATGTGAGGGAATCAGCTGAAAATATATTATATAAACACCTCGTATGCTTGTGTAAGGTCTGCCTGTATCACAGTAGCATATGCAATGGGTGTACTTGATGAGAAAATGTTTAATGTCAAAAAGAATGAATCTTTAGAACATTGGTAAAGAACAGTGCTGAGTGCCTTTTAAAAATATCCAAAGAAGTATCAAAAAATGATAGTTGGCTTCTAAACAAGGCTATCCCAAAGCAGCAGAGCCCTGTGCAAACACACTGGTAAACAACAATGCTTTCTTTGTGCAGAATGAGATCCCAGCAACTGACTCAGTCAGGGGTACAAGTACCATCCCCGAGAAGAGGAACAACAACCAAGGGTAAGGAGTAAGCATAGATTCCTATGCCCAGGGACCTGGCAGTAACAGGATTCTTCTACTGTACTAGAGACCAACTGTACCACATATAAGTCCACCTGTACATTGCTCTGGGTACAGGCTATGTGACCCAGTGAGGAGATTATGGGCAGTGATTATTTTGTGTCTGGTGCATAATAGGAACTCCAAAATCATTGTTAATGAATAGATGGATAACAGGAGTCTTGTCAATATTCTGAATCTGTCCAGGGCTGTCTGATGTCTCAAGGCTCTGTTGAACAAGAGAACAATCATTGTATCCAGGTAATAATTTGCATAATGCGGTCTGGAAAAAAAAGATGCCTTTGAGAATTTTTTGAGCATCTTGGAGCAGAACTCGCCTCTTTCTTGAGTACTGTGTCATCATCCGCAAACAGCAACACTGGGCGTACGTGGGGAGGGGGAGGGGCAGCACCCTGCATGAAGTGCATCTGAGGCTCGACATAAATGTTTTCCGTTTAATTCCACAAATTGCTTTCAGAGTTTGCCTACATGCAGCATGACGGCTTGGGTAAAGATGACATCCCCTCCACAAAAGGAAGACGGTGCTGAACACAGCCACCAACTTCACAGTGATAAGGATGGCGATTGACAGCGGCCTCTGGAGGGCTTTGTGAACTGACACATCAAAACGTGCCTGCTGGCAGCAACTTGGGGTGGTAGTGAGCCAAGTGTGAGGTGTTTTGCAGCCCCCATTTTAGCAGACTGCTTCTCGGAAAGCAGGATGTGCTAAAAACTGCCTGTGCCTGGATCTCACCTCAAAGAGCTGGACCCAGGGGTCATGGAGAATAATTTTCAGAAAAGCTAAATAAATTCTGCAGCATTATCAATTTATCCTCTACCCTCAGAACCAACAGTAAACATTTGGAGTTCAAAACAGTGACAGATGAAGAAACACACACACACACACACACACACACACACACACACATTTTAATGAACCATTGTCAGCCTACATGGACATCCATCAGTCAATAAGGTCAAAAACACAATACTGGGTTTTTGCTTACTAAGTAAAAGGTTTTTTATTTGGTTGTTGGTTTAGTTTGGTTGTTGCTTGATTATTTACTTGTTTTTCATTGTCTGGTGTATAATGAGTTCACATGGCAACAAACCCTAGCTGTAAATTGAAATCTATTATTTAAATCCAGCTAGATTGTCATTTGCTGAGGTCCACGATTATGGTGCTAATGGTTTCTGTTTTCCTTTCACCTCCTAAAAAATATAGATTTATTGACAAGTTCCGTTACTGTGAGAAGGAAGAGCTTTGAATTATCCATGACACCCTCTTCTCCCATGCTGAAATTTTAGGAGATACAAAGAATGTAACCTGTGGTTCCTGAGTTCTCCACACTATTGTTATGAATGTGCTTTATTTTACTTGGTTCAAGGATAGTAGCTTAGAATCATTGTAATATCCACAAGAGTAATGAGGCATCCTACTGGAGGACTCTAGTGTCTCTCGAGAAATGACTAAGTCATTTACAATGGAAATACCTGTGGCTAAGAATATATGCAAGTATTAGTTGACATGGTTAATAAGTATCTAGTCATTAGAAGGACAAAATGAAATCTCTGTTTTAAATCTCAAGCACATCCGTGCAAATCCAGACCATAAGAGCATCATCTCCAATGCTCATTCAAATACCAAACACCCACACAAGGAAAGTAATCAGAGTTCTGCTAGGAAACAAATGACAAGAACAAAGTCTACAGAACTTGTTTAGAAGTAGGCTAGAGTGCCTAATAATGCCTAATTTCTAGGGCCAAAATGAAGGTGGGCGCAGTTACCTCAGCTTTCCCTGGGAAAAGTCCCATCCATCACTGAACTCCACTTTCCTCTTCTTCGTTGTAACAGCTTGTAGTGCTTGGTCATCAGTAGTACTCAGCCTGGCCTGAGCTAGTGGCAGAGCTAGCTCTTCCCTACTTGGTCCACAGACAACATGCACAACAAGTCTTGTAACACCCTTTAAGAAGAAGACAGTCTGCCTGTCCTCTCTTCTTACCTTTCTATTTTATGTCTGTTCTTCGTAAGCAACATTAATCAGTATGGTCCAACACACAAATAAACACAGAAGTTAGAACATCACAGCCTTACAGCAATGTTTTGATTAATAATAATAATAATAATAATAATAATAATAATAATAACATGAACTAATTTCTAAGCAGACAGTACTTAGACTGTATTTGGGAGGCGGTATCTGTCTGGATTACTTGTAGAAGTTGAATAAGCAGACTGGGATAGAAGGGGATTAGGGATTTGCTCCAGTTTGTTTTCCTCAACATGGTGCTAGCATCTAACGTCTTAGCTACAGAACCTTCTGCTGCTCAGAAGTGAGATGTGCTCAAATAGGTTGGTGCAGAAAGTCACTTTCATTGAAGACCCTTGGCTACCGCCATTCTAACTGCAAGGCAGGAGGCCATTCTGTCTCTCCTACCAGACTCTATTGGCTTAGTTTTCCTTTTGCCCTCAGTTTTGGAGGGTGGGAGTCTTTGATGCTTCCCCAAACCTTTAGCAGGCACTTTGCTTGGCTCTCCATTTCCGTCCCTTCTGACCATTTTTTCTACCACATAACCACGAATTAAGACATTCATAGCAATTTGACCTACCCTACAATGCAACTGTGCGTGCTGCCTTGTTCAGCAGCACAGAGACGAATGTGGAGGCTCTTAAACTCAGCTGGTGAGCCGCATATGATGAACACTCTTTGTCACAGGAGTGTGTTATGACAGGTGACAGCTGAAGGTTAATTTATTACTGTAACCTCCAATCATATTAAATCCAGGATTCATTCCGATCACCAACAGAAAGCTTAAATTTAATTATAACTTTGGGGTCATGTTTCTGAAACTGGCAGCCGAATCATCTGTAGGTGAGTTTGGAAAAATTATCTCTTTATTTTGGATAAAAGTTAATATTCTGAAGCTCAGGGGCATTGCTCTAATAGAGCTTTCTATTTCCATCTGGCTCTCTCTGTGAGGTTGTTTTCTTCAGTAACTGTGTTTGGAGATAGAACACAGAAGTTCATACCAGTGCCATGAATGTTCATTCTGCTCTCAGTGAGCCAACCTAGCTTTGATCTATCAATTAACAAGACGGAAGCTCATTCATTACATTGCAAATTAAAATATCAATAAGCATAGTGCACAATCAAAATGGCTATAGACTGGAGAATTTCTTAAAGCTGACTTAAGTTCGGCTTTGACTACGGATCAACTGATCTCGGTGTCAATGCTGAGAATATTTACCTGCTTTCAATGCATGCTATATTGTTATTACTTTTTCTCCTTTTTTCCTTAAATTGTGTTTGTTCTGCTTATTTTTTAATGATGTCATGTCCACTGGAGTAAATAATATAAATTCAGGTGTTGCCAATTGTACAGACTTTTTCTGTTTGAATTTATGGTTTGCTTTTGTCTTGAAAACAGGATCTTTGAAAGTTGGGGAGAAACGATGTGGCCAGCCATGCAAAGTACTGCCCTACCTCAGCTTCTCAGGGATCTAACTCAAGATCTCCAGGCGTGAACGTGTTTAATTCATTTAGAACCTGAGTCCAGTATGACACCAAATAGTTATGATGACGAGAGAGAGGCACAGGGCTATTCTTGAAAGTGTCAAGGCCATTGGCCATCTTCATCATCTGCATTAGGAAGCTCACCCACTCACTCTTCTTAATTCGATATGATGAAACTAAGTTATCAACAGGCTACCCACCAATGCCAAAGCACGCTTCCTATAACCAGGCTGCCCTTGGCTTGAGTAATGGGAATCATCAACAGACATCTCCGCCAGGGAGTGAAGACAAACTGAGGACAAAGAGAAAGGAAAGGGAAGACGATGCAGACAGTAGAGATATCTAGGGCAACACCTGCAGAGTACTCACCGCCATCATACTGAGGGCTGGAGGGTACAGTTCACAATGAGAAAGGCCAGAGACGGGGCTCAGGGAACAAGTTCTGTGTTTAGGAGCACCAGACGGGGTGCCTGTTACATCTGTGACCTATGCAATAGTTTACACCTAATTTTTGAGAATATATTTTCTCCCTTTGAGTTCAAAGTTCATAACTGCCTCTGATTAAAAAAAAACAGTAAAGTGTGGCAAATACATGAGAATCAGGGAAAGGTTTGTCTAGAGACAAGACAGGGTCCCATCAGCCCTTTGTTGCCAGATCCTCTGTGGCTGGCCTCAGCCGGAGAAATCTTCCTCGACAGTGGTCCTATCCTGCCTTGGGAGACTGCATCTGAGAAGTCAGGCAAAGCTAGACAGTCCTAGCCATTTTGTCCCAGATATCTAGTAATCAGAGCTCTCTCTAGAACTCCCTGCTGTATTGGCATAAGTCAGCATGGCTTTGATCTTAGGTGTTGCCCTAAAGCTCCATTTTTGAAGGCTTGGTCTCAGCTGCTGGTATTATGGGAAGGTGATGGGACCTTGGTAAGTTGACAGCTAAGGGAAGAAACTTAGCTCACTGAGGACAGAGATCCCAGGGCTCCCTCATGCTCCCTCTTCTTTCTCTTGTTCTCTCTTCTATTCTCTCTCTCCCTCTCCCTCCCTCTCTTCCCCCTCTCTGTCTTTCTGTCTCTCTGTCTCTCTGTCTCTCTCTGTCTTTCCCCACCCCTGCATCCCTCTGTCCCTCTGACCCTGCCTCTGTGTGTGTATATGAATGTGTGTGTGTATGAATGTGTGTGTGTTTCTCTCTCCTCACTGTCTCTTGCCCCTCCTCTGCCTCCCCTACTTTCTCCGCTCCTCTCCCTCCCTCTCTTCCCCCTCTCTGTCTTTCTGTCTCTCTGTCTCTCTCTGTCTTTCCCCACCCCTG
Source organism: Rattus norvegicus (assembly GCF_021556685.1). Lineage (NCBI taxonomy): Eukaryota > Metazoa > Chordata > Mammalia > Rodentia > Muridae > Rattus > Rattus norvegicus. Next base: position 111,804,040 of record NC_141536.1, read on the forward strand.
CATCCCTCTGTCCCTCTAACCCTGCCTCTGTGTGTGTATATGAATGTGTGTGTGTATGAATGTGTGTGTGTCTCTCTCCTCACTGTCTCTTGCCCCTCCTCTGCCTCCCCTACTTTCTCCGCTCCTCTCCCTCCCTCTCTTCCCCCTCTCTGTCTTTCTGTCTCTCTGTCTCTCTCTGTCTTTCCCCACCCCTGCATCCCTCTGTCCCTCTGACCCTGCCTCTGTGTGTGTATATGAATGTGTGTGTGTATGAATGTGTGTGTGTTTCTCTCTCCTCACTGTCTCTTGCCCCTCCTCTGCCTCCCCTACTTTCTCCGCTCCTCTCCCTTCTTTCTCTCCTCTCTGAGAGTATGAGGTTAACGATGTAACTACCACATGCTCCCAATCATGCTACCCTGTCTTACCTCAGGCACAATCAACCACAGACTGAAACCATGACCCCAAATGACCTTTTTCTTTTTCAAGTTAAAAGTTTTCCAATATTTTGTCACAGGGACAGGATGCTGACTAGCACAAAGACCTTTTCAGATCTGTGTCACAGCTTGACGTGTTCTACCCACTCCTGCTTCCTCTGTCCTCTAGTCAAAAATGTTGATCCCAAATAAATATTTTGTTCCTTAATCTCAGTCAGAATCTTCTTTCAAAGACTAAAACCTACACACATTTCAGTCTGACATGCAGGGAAACTAACCTGAAGCAAACCAAGACTGGTAAGAAAAAACTCTCCTAGAAGGGATGTTGTTACAGTTGACTCTGGAAGGATGGGAGGTGACACAGTTGAGGCAGAGAGCTAAGCAAGGTGGCCACTTTCTTCCCAGTGCAGGAAACAAACTGTTCAAAGAAAACAGGCAAGTTCTGGACTTGCTGGACTCCCGCCCTCTATAGTCTCCTCTGGAAACTTCTTAGACTGTCAAATTCATAGTTTCCAGGATACTGAGTCACTTCCTCCCAGCCAGGAAATGATAGCGCTCGTGGCATTGAGGATGCAGCTGGGGCTTAGAACAGCACAGGCTAAGTCAGGACTTAATCCTGAAGGTCACAGGAAGCATTTGGGAGCCTTCGAGTGTGTTTGCTGTGTCATTCAAATTATGTTGTAGAGATGATGCTCATGGCAGCTACATGTGGATGCTAACGATGTGGATGAAAATGCCAGGGAAGAGCTTCAGAGCCTCTGCCATGATATATTCTGTAAAGAAGTGACGGAGCACACAAGGCAGTGCCTCGAGGCACCTGATCCTCAAATATCAAGGACCCTTTGAATAACCTGGGATATCATTAAAACGTCCATCCCACCTCCTGCTTCTGATCCACAGAGACATCGAGTGTGGGGCGTGTGGGAAGCCCCGCACGAGTGAAGTCCTGCGTGTGGGCTGTGAACAGGGCAAGGCTTCAGACCTACAGGGAATTGTCAGAGTGGCCATTATCCACGCAGGCCAGGGTCAGAGGAATGACGAAGCTTTCCTCGGGGGTTTGAGCTCAAGAATTTATGGATGATGGATCAATGTGTACAAAACCTAGCAACTACAGCATCCTCCTTCTCTTACATGTTTATAGCCTATGACTGATCTACAAATAACTCCTACTGAGACTCTCTAATCCCTCTTCCTATGCTGTGCCAAACACACTCATACACACATACACACACACACACATACATACATACATACACACACACACGCACGCATGCACGCACGTACATGCACACACACACACCCATACATTCATACATACACACACACACACATACACACACACATGCATGCGCACGCGCACGTGCACGCAAAGGTTCTGGGATGCTGGCAGTAGTAGGTACCACATCATTAGAGTGAGCATACCCCAAACCTGACCCCAAATATTCAGTACATGTGTCCGCAGGTCTAGCCTTTCTTCATTCCCTTAGTCAAGGTTCCAGGAACCAAGCATCATCAGGTCTGGCAATCAAGAACCAAGAATCCAGCCCTTAACAATCAGAGTCTGATGTCATAGGAGGAGGAATAGAAATATTCAAACACCTATAAAACACAGCCATATTCCCTGATAGCAAAAGAATTGGAGAAAGAGTCTGGGGTCCAGTGCACAGCTGGTTGGAGACGTACCAGGCAAAAGGACAGCTCTTTCACCTCCAAAGATTATAAAGTTCTCCGAGGATGAGGCACAGGTATCCAGTGTGTTTAACTATGGCTTTCGTGTCCTGCTATTGAGCCAGAATCCTTTAACTGGACTGAGTCAGCTTTGACCTCTGAGAGCTCAAGACTCATCAGTTTCAGCTATTATTTCATCCAAATGTGATTTTTACAAGAAAGAAAACCCCACAGAACCCCAAGTCCTCCAGGTTACTACCATGCAACATTATTCTTAGAGCCGGTTCACAACACACTTTAGCCTGCAATTGCAGGTGGTGTGTCTGGGTCTTCCCCGAGGTCAGCTCTGAAACCCCTTTTACAATGTGCTCCACGGCATTGTCTATTTTTAGACTAGATGGTTAACTGACTTTCTGGATCCTCTCCTCCAGTCCTCCTCCTCCCTCTGACCCACTCTTCCTTTGATGTTTGCTATCCAACACAATTTGGAATTCCCATCACCTCACAATGAACCTCAAGAATTCCAAATTTAAACTCCCATGGTGTGTGTGTGTGTGTGTGTGTGTGTGTGTGTGTGTGTGTGTGTGTGTGTACGTGCGCCTGCATGTTTGGGTTTCTGATGTCTGTCTGTGTAGTGTCTGTCTGTCTATAAACCAGGTTAACTGGCCAACCTAGGAAACTTTCCAAGCTTTAATGACATTTTCTTTGTATAGATCTAAGTGTTGTCTGTAATGTTGTTCATCTATAAAAGTGAAAGATGCTCTAAAAACTCATCCGCCATCAGAGGAAATTCTTCTCAGGGTAAACGGGAACACAGAGACCCACAACTGAACACTGTGTGGACAGCGAGAGACTTTGGAGTACTCGGTCCTAAGTGGGATGACCTCCTCACCCTCTCCCCTCAGGGACAGGCTCTACGCAGATGAGAAGGCAGAAATATCAGAAGAGGATGGGAGACACCAAGAAATCAGTGTCCTCCACACACAACAGGACTGGTGCACATACAAACTCAGAGACTGGGGCAGCACGCCCGAGGCTTGTGCAGGTTCAAGCCAGAAAGGATCCCAGAGAGGGAGAAAGAAGGGGGCACAGGCCTCTGCCCCAACCAAGAAGCTATGGGCAATTGGTGCTCATGTACAAAGGGAAAACAAGTTCCCTCCAATGGAGTTTAACTGATTGACCACACTTCAGGTTAGCCCTGTTCCCGGGAGTAGCTGGTCAACACAAAACCAGCTCACTGTTATTTTTGTAGACTTTTTCCCATCTTTCTTCCTTTGTTTTGGCTTTTTTGTTTGTTATACTGATCTTTGGGTCTTTTGCTTCTATATTTTGGATTCTAGTTTTGTGGGGTTTATAGGGCTTTTGTGAGAAAGAGAGAAAGAAAGAGGGAGAGATTGTTTTTGATTGTTTTTTAAAGAAGGAAAGAAAAGGCATGGAGTTGAGTGGGTAAGGATGTGGGGAAGGACTGGGAGGAGTTGGGGAGGGGAAAATGAGATTAGAATCTATTGTATGAAAAAAGGTCTTTCTTCAATGAAAATGTAATTTATTATTATTATTATTATTATTATTATTATTATTATTATTAAAATCCCCTATCCATCTTTATTCATTTAGGCACAGGTATGTGTTCATAAACTCACCTATTACTAATGGGAATTGGTTTGACATATGTACATTAATATTATCTTAGTTTGAAAACAATATTGACCTTACTTATAAACCTTACTTACCCTTGCCTGGCAAATGCTCTAATCAATGAGCTGTGTACACTCTACCTCATGGACTTTGATTTTTTAACCTAAGACTTTTTGGGGGTCGAGCTGTTTAGCTGAAATTCTGTGCTATCATTTAGATGGTATTTTTCAGTCATCTTGCTTCCTGACTTCAGGTCATCAACAGTGGCATACAATCTGTAAAGAATAAATACAGCAAATACAGCGAGTGCCACTGGGCCTGACGATTTCACACAGAGAGGAAGAACAGGAAATATTAATTATAAGGTTGTGATTCAATCTGGAGGCCTCTAAGGGCACTGTCTAAATTTAGAACGAATTTGCCAATGACTGTTAGTAATCGGCCCCTCACCGCTACTCATTTCCGCTTGTACCCTGAACTTGGTTTAATTAAGATTGAACATTGTGAACTGAAAAGCAGATAAGGTTATTTTGCTGTTTGTATGAAAAAAGAAAAGAAGCAAACTGAAAAGGATCACATGGGTTTGAGGGCGAAAAGGGAAAATTCTCTACTGAGCTGACAGCTGTTGCTGGGGCAAAAGCAATAAATTGTTTGTGTAAATTAACACGTGTGAAGGTGCACTGTAAAATTCAGTGTTCCGGGTGCAACGCACTCTCACCACCATTATTTAAAAGATGATAGCAAGAGGGACAGAAGTCAATGTAATCATACATTTCCAGGCTGGGAAAATGAAATAAACGCACACCTCTGGCAGAGGAAATAACGCAAGAGTGGAAATCAAACAGCAGCCAAGTAGAACACCACGGCGGGAGTGTCTTCCTGCACACCGTGTGGAGGGAGCAGGCGATGGGAGCTCAGCCATGCTGTGGTTGCCACAGGGGAATTTTTCATTCCCACAGTATTTCCAGAAAGGCCCGGAACAATGGTACAGAGAGCTCTGGCAACATTATTGCAGTGTCCCCCGGGATCGGCATCCTGCGACTAGTACTAGATTTAGTGTGCCTTAATGATCCTGAAGCATCCTGTGTTTCGGCTGCATGGACCCTAAATAATACTGACAGCATAGAGTGTTCTAGATGCTAAAAAGAAAGCAGGCTGCACTAAGGAACCATTTCCGTGTAAACATTTCTGGTAAACTGCCTCAAAACAGTGAAGAACAAAGGCTCTTGGGCCCTGAGCATTTGATGTAGTTTCGTTCTTCGCTTTAAATAAACATGTACATCCTCGTCTATTTTTGGATTTGAAGGAAAGCTGAGACACCTGACTTAGTTGCTTTCCTTCTCTCTTACATTTTCTGTGACATTTAGTCAGAACTGATCTGGTTCTGTTGTTTTAGAAGAAACTCTTTAAAGTGACAACGAGTCTAATTTCTGTATCAGTTACCAAACTGTAATTGAGCAGATACAATAGGTAATGAGCCATCTAGAACGCTGTGGCCTATGCTGGGACATAGTCATCAACGCTTCCTTGTTCTCACTGGACCTTGTGCAAGCTAGGCAAGAACTGTGCCACTGAGCTTCATCCCTCTCTTTAATTATTAAACATCTACGAATGACAGACTCTCCTGGCTGCGTTTTGTAGGTAGTATTATATAGCCCTAGACAGCCCAAGGGAAGCTATAGAGTTGGTAAGTGTTTGGATCATTCAAAGCAGCAGCCTTTCTCCAAAGACAGAGCCTCAAGCTGCACTGAACTGCCAGACTCCAATGCCAGCGCTCGCACTGCCCAGTGTCTGTGCAGCTTGGTGCCAGTCATGTCATTAGACCAAAGTATGGATGCCACTGAAGTCCAACTTGGTGAACCAATGAGTTTTGTTGGGATTAGTTACTTACGGGGGTTACTAAAAGAGCAGAAATGGCTCAAAGACAGCTAGCTGCATTACTAAAGCCCACTGCAGCATGGGTGACAGTTCAGAAAGCTGGGGACATGAAGCACACTGCCCACCCTGTGGGCAGCAACATTTGAGAGAGTGTCCTTTCCAGGTGCCGCAGTTGGTCTAAACCTCTTCCAGTAGCTTGGCTGATTTCTACTTCTTCCAGGCATCTCGTCTGGTCTGAGAATCTTTTTCGAAGCTCAGCTTCCTCCCATTTCAGGAGACACTCTGAGCTTTTGTTGTTTATTCTGGCAGAGATGAGCCTAGTGAATCTGATCAGTTTCAGGAACTTCCTTGAAGCTATTTTGAGATGTTCACCTTCCTGCTTAAGGAGTTTATCTGCAGGGTGGAATGTTTCAGTCTTGAAGGAAACTTCCCACAACTGGAGGCATTTGGTAGTTTTTGAGGTTCAGCACATGAAGTAGTTGGAAGCCAGCAAAGCTGATGGGCACACTTCAAAGCACAGGGCGGCCTCCATCATGAAAATGGTTTGACTCAACTTAGAGCTGCTGAGAAAAACTGTTTTAAGTCAATGTCCAAATAATGTACTTATTGCTTTTCTGTTCCAAATAGAATGGGTAAGTTTGGGGCTCCAATTCCTTGTCATATGTCTTCCTAAATTTTCCACTTTTACTTTTTTGATTCTGCCACTACCATCTCCATGCTCACGCTGTCTGGAGCAGGCACATCTCAGGACAAGGAGAACTTGGACTTTCATCCTGGCTCTGCTTTGAGTTGCCTCTGTCATCACTAGCCTATAACACAGGCTCTGCAGTCCTCTGTCCTGAGTCCTCACTTGGAAGTCACAGCACTGGACTGTATAACTCTATGGATCACCACTAGTGGGCTGCTTGCTAGCCTGTCCCTCAGAAGGAAGAGGCAATCCCAGTCAGAAAGACAATCCCTGAAGTCAGTCTTTGCTCAGTGAGGGGCAATCAGAGTTGTGACTACAGTACACTTGTAGATACAAGAGCCAAGTCCTGTGGGGAGGAAGCAGGCTTGCTACCCACTAGCAGATAAGACAGGAAGTTGGTTCATCTCCAGATGAAATGGAGCTTATTGGCAAGTTTCCAGACTTCTATGGTAGAAAGAGCCTCCTCCTCTGGCAGAGCAGACTCTAAAGGGTTTATTTAGGCTTAGGATGTTACCAACAGGGAACCTTTCTTCTTTTCTCTTTCTATCGGTCTAAAGAAGTCTACTGAAGAGACTCTGGCCAGCTCAGGTGTGGCCAGCCTGGCTCTGACAGCCTTGCCCTTCTCTCCTATTCCCTCTGCCTTACTAAAAGCCTTTAGATTACATGCCTGAAGCTAGCCCCTAGGTCTTTTCCCTTATTTGGTTACTTCCTCCTCCTGAGGAAGACTACCAACATGCAGCTATCAAAGTATGGAAGTCCAGCAATCAAAAGCCTCCTTTCGCCCATCTAGTTAACACGCCAGATTAAAATTAAATACCTCGTGGGATTTTCCTTTTTACCTTTATAGATTGCCATTGGCCTATGTACTACATCTGGCTCCTGTCTATCCAGAAGCAATCCTTTGTCCTCTGGGACAAATATCCCTCCTCCCTCCCTCTTGTTCCCTTCCCCTTCTCTTTCTTCCTCTATCTCTTGTCTCTGTCCCTTATCCCTGCTCTCTGTCCCTCTGGGGTAGATAAATCCCCTTCGTGCTGAGAACTTGATGTTGGGGAACCTAAGCCTACCCTTTCTCTTTTGTCGATGCATCCTTTCTACAGTGGGTCTGGGTCTCTGTCTTAGTCTATTTGCATGGAAATAACTCAATTGCTGTAGTCTGAGGTAACGGAGGCCACCTAAGCAGTCTCTGATCTTTGTAAAGTATTAAGAGAGAGACACACACACACATGCTACATGTGAGGGGAGGGGGCCTACATTACTTACAGAGTGGGGGAGGGGAGCAATGAAAACTTACTGCCTGGAAAAATTCATTCAGAAATGGAAACTCACTGCAGTATAATACTCAAACTGGGGTTACTATATTCCCTCTTCTCTCATCCTAGAGTTCCATGACCATGAGCTGAGAAAAACAGGGAAACAGGGTGAGGGAAAAACAGGGTGAGGCAAAACCTAGAACATGGTGGACACTCCGTAGCGTAGTTCTCAAGCAGAGAAAGAAGAGCCAAGTGAGAGTGGACGCGTAGTGCATCCTTGTCAAGTGGAAGGCACCAAGATTATCTGACATACACCAAGACACTAGGTCACCCTGCATGGTCCTAGAGCAGCTCAGGGTGTCAGGGCGGAGGTGTTCTCTGTTTTTATCTGATGACATTATGGATGGTGACAGCACACAGTCAGAATCCTGACTGACTCACCACCTCCCACAAGCTAACCCCTTGTCCCCATTGTCCCCATTGAAGCACACCCTTTCCTGGTGCCCACGTGTAATCCCCACAGGACAGGAGACCTATTGACTCCTAACCATGTCTCTGCTACTACCCAGTGGACAAAGAAACTCCCCATGGCTTCCCTACCCCATACTTGTCCCTGCACCTTTGTTTCAGGAGTTTAACTTGGAGCACAACACACCACAGGGGATTGTCTGGAGTGTGAAACTGTCACAAATGCTGACAAAACTGCAAAAATACCAGTGGGGCATTTTTCTGAGCTGCTGAAGAGGGAGGACAGAACTATGTCCATGTCTCCTGAGCACCAGAGCCTTCTCCCATACAGCTCAGCACAGCCATCCAGAAGGGAAAACAGTAGTGGCATGTGACCACCATCTCTTTCTCATGGACGACTTGCCTTGTGTCATAGGAATGTCAGGCACCAAAACAGCACGATCTGAACAAATAAATCCCACCCAGCAGCAGGCTGTTGACAGCTGCTCATAACTTGGCCATGTTAAGAAGTGAGCCTTCTCTCTGTTGTTGCTGTCTTGATAATTTGCCGCAATTATATTCTGACTGTGTACCTTGGGCAGGAAGACCACGCATATGCAACCATGGTTCCCCCTTATTCCACAAGGCCACTCACCAGACTTCCACTTTCTCCACCATAGTTCTCTTTATTTCCTTCACATTCTGTAAGTATTCTTAGGGAGGTATTTTGAAATTTGATAAATTAACTTATTCATTTGTCTATTGATATCAGCATGAACTCTTGGTCATCTGTTTTAGTCAGTGGCTCCTAATCTGTTATCATAACTGTCTTGATATATTGTCGAAGAGTCAGTCAGTGAGAGTCCCTCAGGCAAATTTGTCTTTTTTGCTTGCTCCCCATTATACACCTTGTTCATTGCATGTATCTTTACTTTCTAATACAAGGATTGCTTCAGAATTATCTGCATTTTTTTCTTATCTCATCTCTGGGACTTCTTACTGTTTTATTTTGAACAATAGCAGCATATAGTTACCAAGACATGAATATCCTTCTTGCTATTGGGCTATTATTGCTCCCAGACTGGGTTAGAGGATATATATGTATGTCAAAAGATAAACAATAGATGATAGATAGATAGATAGATAGATAGATAGATAGATAGATAGATAGACAGACAGACAGACAGACAGACAGACAGACAGATATACATACACTGGAGTGTATAGAAACACTGAGGCCAGACACACAGAAACCCTGTATGGCCTGGTGTAGGGACAGCTCTCAGAGCTGAAGTGCCTCAACCTTGGTGGCTTTGGGGTGCACTCTGTTCTTTTTCTTGAGGCTGTATGACCTACAGCTCAGTCCTTGTCACGTAGAAGGAAATCAAGCCCTAGACTGGGGAGCCCGTGTGAGTCAGGGTCTACTTGGGGCAGAGGATGATGGAAGGTACAGGGAAGCAGAAATAAACTCAAGGTCACATCTCTGGTAGTCCTGCCTCCAAGTGTAGGAGTCTTTCCAAAATCTCAAGTCCCAAGGGCATGCGCCCACCTGTGTCTCTTCCAAGAGATCTGGATGTTGAGACCAGGATGCATGACTAACACCAGCCACCCTGGGGGATCTATCTAATGGAATCTATCCTCTATCTACCAGCTATGGATCTACCTACCTAATTTTCTCTCTCTTCACATTTGTACTTCCCTTCTCTGACAATGAGAAGCCTGACTCCCATTATCTTAAAATGTTTCCTTGTCTGCTCAGCATCCCAGGAGGCACCCCACATCCTGTGGTTGACTCACACATCCCTCGGCTCCCGCCTCCTCTGGCAGGCTGCCCTCTCCCAAGGTTTTCTGAATTGTTCAGGATAGGAAGGGATAGGGATATCCCAGGAAGGAAGGACAGGAAAGGGAAAGGTGGGGCATAAAAGAAGAGGGAAGTGCCTCTGCCCTTTTGATTATGTGAAGTAAGAGTATGCACATTCCCAGCCTAGTCAATGCTGTGAGCATGTTAGTCAGAGGCATGCGGACCTAAGCCAAAGGGAAGCTGGTATCACCATTGGAGGGAACCCTGGTTCCAAACCTTGGGACATTGCACAGCTGAGGCCACTGCTTTGGTCAAGCTTTTTGACAGAGCTGTAGCCTCCTCTGTAGCAACCTCTGGGTGCCTGTAACCAGGAAGATAAGAGTCTGAGATGTGACTTGCACCTCAGGGAGTCTAAGAAAAAGACTGAGCTGCTGTGTTTAGTGCCCACAGAGGTGAAGGGTGATCACAGGACTTCTGGGGAGAGATAGATGTACCCCCCTGATGCCCAGGACGCCTCGGCTGTTTATCTGCACAGGTGCTCTCAAGCATGTGTGTGCACTGGTAGGAGATGCAGACCGCTTTGGCAAAGGCTACCAGGAGGTGGGTTGCTTGTGTCTGTGGCAGTGGGTAGAGGCTGGGTGTCCAGCTTCACAGTGGGCCCTGCAGTGGCCAGAACAGTTCTCCTCAGAGAACTCCACCCAAGTGAAGCTGGAATTCTTGAATTCTCCACAGAAAAGAACCTGTGTGAAACAGAGTGGGAGTACTGGTGATCTTTTAACATAAATCCAAGCACAGAGTTGAGAGAGAGGCTCTGAGGAAGGACAGTCTGTTCTGAAGGTGTGGGTTTGTGCCTCTCAAGTGTATTCACTGTAGCCTCACATAGGATTTCCGCTTATATCCTTCACACAGTTCTTAGTATACCCTACACACACACACACACACACACACACACACACACACACACACACACACACAGACCTTCTCCTGTTGTTAGTAAATGACATCACAGGATGGCTCTGAAGGTATCGTGGACAGGATGGCAGTCAGATAAGGTCACGTGGGTCACAAGGGTTACAAGGAGATAAAGAAACGTATAGCTTGGCAGGGTTTGCTTCCTGGGTTTTTTATTTGTTTTTCTTTAGAGGGAGAGGTTCTTTTGAGATAGAAAAGCACAGGTTTATAGCTTGGAAAGGAGCACGGGCATATGACTTGTGCCTTAAATATGGCTCATTGGGGAACTCTCCTCCATTGTTGGTGGGATTGCAAACTGGTACAACCATTCTGGAAATCAGTCTGGAGGATCCTCAGAAAATTGGACATTGAACTGCCTGAGGATCCAGCTATACCTCTCTTGGGCATATACCCACAAGATGCCCCAACATATAAAAAAGACACGTGCTCCACTATGTTCATTGCAGCCTTATTTATAATAGCCAGAAGCTGGAAAGAACCCAGATGCCCTTCAACAGAGGAATGGATACAGAAAATGTGGTACATCTACACAATGGAATATTACTCAGCTATCAAAAACAACGAGTTTATGAAATTCGTAGGCAAATGGTTGGAACTGGAAAACATCATCCTGAGTGAGCTAACCCAATCACAGAAAGAATACATGGTATGCACTCATTGATAAGTGGCTATTAGCCCAAATGCTTGAATTACCCTAGATGCCTAGAACAAATGAAACTCAAGACGGATGATCAAAACGTGAATGCTTCACTCCTTCTTTAAAAGGGGAACAAGAATACCCTTGGCAGGGAAGAGAGAGGCAAAGATTAAAACAGAGACTGAAGGAACACCCATTCAGAGCCTGCCCCACATGTGGCCCATACATATACAGCCACCCAATTAGACAAGATGGATGAAGCAAAGAAGTGCAGACCGACAGGAGCCGGATGTAGATCGCTCCTGAGAGACACAGCCAGAATACAGCAAATACAGAGGTGAATACCAGCAGCATACCACTGAACTGAGAATAGAACCCCCGTTGAAGGAATCAGAGAAAGAACTGGAAGAGCTTGAAGGGGCTCGAGACCCCATATGTACAACAATGCCAAGCAACCAGAGCTTCCAGGGACTAAGCCACTAACTAAAGACTATACATGGACTGACCCTGGACTCTGACCTCATAGGTAGCAATGAATATCCTAGTAAGAGCACCAGTGGAAGGGGAAGCCCTGGGTCCTGCTAAGACTGAACCCCCAGTGAACTAGACTGGTGGGGGGAGGGCGGCAATGGGGGGAGGGTTGGGAGGGGAACACCCATAAGGAAGGGGAGGGGGGAGGGGGATGTTTGCCCGGATACCGGGAAAGGGAATAACACACGAAATGTATATAAGAAATACTCAAGTTAATAAAAAAATATTAAAAAAAAAAAAAAGAAGAAGGGTAGAGGGATGGGATAGGGGGCTTATGTCCAGGAAACTGGGAAAGGGAATAACATTTGAAATGTAAATTTAAAAAAATCCAATAAAAGAAAAATAAAAAAAAAACAGAAAGAAAAAAAAGGGGGGGGGGAAATATGGCTCATTGGTGGTTTAACAGTCTTATTTGAAACAACCATTATTTGGCAGAAAAGTAGTAGAAAAGGACTATTAACCACTTGTTGCTTTTCCAGAAGATCCAGGTTCAATTCCCAGCACCTATATGGCAAACTCACAACCGTCAGTAACACCAGTTCCAGGGTATCTGACACTCTCTTCTGGCCTCTGAAAAAAACATGGCACACAGGTTACAGATATACATTTGCAAGAAAAATCCATAAACAAAATTTTAAAATAATAATTTTTAATTTAAAAATGATTATTGTCTCGATATAGGCAACCTTCACAGTAAATTTTGTTAATCATGCTAGAATCCTTGATTCTCAGCTGGTGAGAGGCCTTGACCAACCTCCAGGGTGAGAGCTCTCTCTCCCTTCCCACATCCTTTCTAGCTAGTCTTCCGTGTGCTTGCCTGGACAGTGAGGAGTCAGCTGTACCTAGACAGGTATACTTTGTCTTCTTAATGACCCAAAAACATGGTTAAGCACATGAATGCTTGAGTTAGGACCCACACAGCCTGACTCCAGAGCAACCATGCAGAACTAAAGTAAGCATGGTACTCAGTACTGACATCACCTCTTTGCACCTCCAGACTCACTCTCCCTTGTTTCTCATAGCTTCCCATGGAAATGCTCTCTTGTGCCTCCTCCAGGCCTGGTTCTAGTAAGATCTCTGGGCACATCATCTCACCTCTCTCCCAAATGGCCTGAGATACCATGAGCGAATATACTAATATGGTCCGTTGGGAGGGGCTTCACTTAATGGTTCACATTTTTGTTCAGACAACTTTCATATGTTACAGTTAGCATCAACCTTTGCAAAATAGCAGGACGCCCTAACGAGAGTCTCAATTTGCACATGATTTTCTTTCTTAAAAGATCTTGTTTTCCAACTTGCTGATAAGATGAGAAGTCTTTCAAGTTTAGTGGAAAGAAAATAATACAAAGTCAAGCCAAAATTGAATGCTATTTCTAAATTATCCAATTAGCAAAGACTTTGAAAATGGTCTTACTCAATCCTCTGTGGGTGGGAGTGCAAATTGGCACCGCCCTTTGCAAAAGTAATTTGTCAAAATACATCAAAAATCTGAAAAGTGTCGCCATCCTGCTGCTCAGTTTATATACTTTCAGGAATCCAGCCTAAGGAAAATAATTTGAATTTTGGATAAAGATTTGTACACTAAGGAGTTTATCTTCCAACAAGGGAAATAAATTAAATGTTCAAGAGACTGCCATCCTGGAATAAATGAAGAAATAGTTATCTGATTGAAGAATTTTATATGGCTGAGTAAAGATATAAGGAATGTTTAGTAATATGTGTTTTTAAATGGATTTATAAGTTGTATCTACCATCAAGAAATACTATTTCAACTAGGCAAAAGAATGCATCCTTAGGAAAACAATGTTTAGAAGGAAAATATAGCAAAATCTAAAATGAAAATGATATTTTTATTTTGGGGGATGTAATACAGATGTGATTCTCTCTCTCTCTCTCTCACTGTGAGTGTGTGTGTGTGTGATGTCATGTGTTACTTTCTTAATTAAAATGTGTGCTTTCAATCTATCCCCGCTCTTTACCTCTTGAATTTCCCTGGGACAGACTCTATTGAACCATGTTTGGTTTCCAATTTTCCCCCCTTATCTTTAGAATAACACCCTTGCCATCTTCAAAGAGAATCTTTCTTGTAAACAGTTTATGAAAGGACAGGTGAGCCTGGGGAGGTGGCTTGGCAAGTGAAGGATGCGCAAGAATAAGGATGTGGGTTTGTATCCCCAGCACTGTGGTAAAGCCAGGATGATGTCTGCAACTGTAATCCCGGGTTTGAGGAGGCACAGAAAGGCAGGTCTTCACGGATCACTAGCTGGTCAGTCTAGCCAAGTTAGTGAGCTGTGGGGTCAGTGAGGGCCTATCTCAGAAAATAAGGTGGAAAGAAATTAAAGAAAACACCCAGTGTTAACTCATAGCCTTTCCACCCTTTCCACCACAGACATGTGTGCACACACATACACACAGAGAGAGACAGAGACAGAGACAGAGACAGAAAGACAGACAGACAGACAGACAGACACAGACGGAGACAGAAAAACAGAGAGGCAGAAAGAGACAGAGAAACAGAAAAAGACACAGACAAAAAAATACACAATGAAACAACAGGTCAGATTGTATAAAGCGCCCCCCCCCCCAAAATAGACTCCCTGAAGGCCATTCTTCCTAAGCTCTCCTGGTACCTCCCAATAACGCTGTTTCTGGAATAGTATTTCTCACAGATGAAATATGACTCCCTGCGTTCTAACCAACCACGTCCCCTAATTAGAGGAGACTGCTGGATAACCAGATAACCAATTGTCAAACTTACAGATGCTGATGTCTAATAGCAGCTTCAACAAACGGAACCTGGATTTAATGGGGGATTGGCCCATGCTGTTCACCTCCACTGGACACGGGGTTATAGTAGAAGAAACTCAGTGCTGAACTCCTGAACTTACACTGATGAAAAGTTCCTTGAAACCTCGAGCCAGACAAATGGCCTCTCCATGGTATACATCTTACGGTAGACAATGGTAGCACAGGAATCAGCAATCTTGTTGATGTCTACGACAAAGCCTGCTAAGGAGTCTGAACACTTTTTTTTGCCTGCTTTTCCCCTCGTATGGGCAAAAACATCTCTACCATTTTTTCAACTACACTCTCAGTAGGAATATCATCCTACTAACAGTCTCATCTTTTACATGTTACAGATGCTACCTCCCTTGTTATACTGAAAGAATGCGGGGTTTTAAATAAGTTCTTCCATTTCTGGTGTCCATTCCACCACATGGGAGATAGGTGAGAAAAAGTCCTCTCACCCTTCACGTCTACTGAAAAAGCCAGGACGGGGCAGGACAGTGAGCAGAAGATGTGAAGCTGGAGGTGGGGAGAAAAAAAATAAATACAGGGAAACAGAATGTGTAAATGAGTGTCACCGCTGGGGGCTTTCTCCCATTTCCTCAGGAATGGAGCCATTATATGGAAACTTATAATCCTGACCTTAATCATCAATCAAATTCTCTGTGTAAAATAGAAAACAGACTTTCAGTATTACTGTCTCCAACTTTCTAAGCCCACCGACCCAAGGCAAGCCGCACCAGCAAAGGTTAAAATAGTCCAATACGATAGCATTAAAAAAAATAGATTGTGACCTTTTCTAGTTCTGTATCTATTAAAAACATCAGTGATTTTGGTTTTAGTAGAAGCAAACATTTGATATTAAAGACTTTGATGTATGAGATAATACATGCTGGTGTCAGCAATGACTGAGAAACAGGACAGAGAGGGAAAACACAGCAACCTAACATACTAAGGTAGTATGTCATAGGGAGGGATGTGAGGGGGGTGGTAAGCAAACAGGGAATGAGAAAGGATGGGATAAGGTGGGCACCTGAAATTCAGCAGCTCCTGGGTTTATTTGTTTATTTATTTACAGTCCAAGCACTTCCCCCCTTAACTGAAATTCTCCTACCTTTCCTTCTCCTCTGAGAGGATGCTCCCCCATATCTGCCCCCCCAACCCCACCCATTACCTCAAGTCTCTGCCAGAGTAGGCACATTCTCTCCCACTGTGGCCAGACAATGCAGCCGTGTTGGAGAACAGTTACCACAGTTATACTACAGCGTTAGGGAGAGCCTCTGCTCCAGTTGTTGGGGGCCTCCATGGAGACTGAGCTGCGTGTCTGTTGCAAATGTGCTGGGGGCTCCATTCCGGCTCATGTGTGTTCTTTGGTTGGTGGCCCAGTTTCTGAGAACCCCCAAGGGTCCAGGTTAGTTGACACTGGTGGTTGTCCTGTGGGGTTCCCATACCCCTCAAGGCCTTCAATCCTTCCCCCAACTCTTCCATAAGAGTCCTTGACCTCTATCCAATGTTTGGCTGTATCTGTGTCTGTTTAAATCTGCTGCTACATAGAGCCTATCAGAGGACAGTTATGCTATGCTCCTGTCTGCAAGCATAACAGAATAGCTATCATTAATCATTATTGTCAAGGATTGGTTCTAGCCCATGGAATGGGTCTCAAGTTGGACCTGTTATTGGCTGGCCATTCGTTCAATCTCTGTTTTATCTCTGTCCCTGCATTTCTTTTAGACAGGACAAAAATTGGGTTGAAAGTTTTGTAGGTGGATTGGTGTCCTTATCCCTCCACTGGGTGTCCTGCCTGGCTAGAGGAGGTGGCCTCTTCAGGTTCCATGTCCCCACTGTTAGGAATCTCTGCAATGACACCTGCGAGCCTCCTCATCTCAGGTCTCTGGGACTTCCTAAAGATTCCCTTCACCAACGCCTTCCCCTGGCAGAGCAGCTCCTGTTTAGAGAAGAGGATAGAAAGTACTGGTAAGGGCCTTGAGAGATTGGACTATGGAAAGAAGCATGTTCAGAAGCCCTGGAAGTGATCCAAGGACCATGATGCCAGTTAACAAGACCCCAGTGCTTGCTAAGAGCAACAGTTTGTCCTGGATCTCAGAATTAGGCTTGGAACTCTAATAAGTAAAAAACAATAATCTCCCAAAAGGCCAGTCCAAAATTTAACTGTCTTATCCTGTGAGAGGAGGAGAGACAGAGAAAGACAGATAATAAGGGAAAGGAGAGGGGGGAATGGGAAGCATCTCATGGGGTCTGATCTCCATTAGGTAATTCTGATCTCCAATGGCAGATAGAGTCTTGTGGCTACTCAGCAGCCTTTGGTGGTCATTGTATCTTCAGTCTCCTTGAGTTGGGCTTATTTGTACAATAAGTTTCAAGTGAGGAATGGTAGGAATGGTTCTAAAGTTGTCTCAACTCTGATGCCCAGTGCCTGGTGAATGTGATGGACACCACACATCCAGCCACGCCCTAGGATGATGTCCAGAAGCTGTATAAATGATTGCAGCCTACAGTGTGTTAGCAGGTAGAGAAGGGACTTGGGCAAGCTGGAATGATATCATGCTTAATAGTCTGCCTTTCCTAGGCCTCTCAAGGGGTCTGCTCTGTAATCTGGAGATAATTTAATTATTAGTCTGGAGATTATATAATTTCTCTTTGAAGGAAATACAAAGCTCAAGACATTACTCTCCAGGTTGTAATAGAGTCAGAAAAGAAAAGAAAAGAAGAGAAAAGAAAAGAAGAGAAAAGTCAAGAGAAGAAAAGAAAAGAAAAGAAAAGAAAAGAAAAGAAAAGAAAAGAAAAGAAAAGTCAAGACCTCTAAGGCCTGGAGTAAGACCTGTTTGAGAGAGCCTTTCTGATTCTCCTCCCACAGAACGATAAGGAAAGAGGAGTCCACCCGCCTTCACAGTGAAATTGGAGTCTCCAGCTGACTATCTAGAGCCTTGAGCAGGTCTCTCAATAATTTCCACCAACCAAAAAGATCTAACTATAGCCATTAGAGAGTGGGGAGAAATGGCCCATATCTCATATTACAGTATCATCACATTTCCCAAGGATTGGCTGTCCAGGAACTACTCACCAATTGCCTCTTTGTTTGTCAGTCAAATGCATATTGTGCAACATCTTCGTGTGTTCATGCTGCTGTAACAAAGTATCCATGACTAGATGATTTGTGAAGAACAGAAATAGAATGCTAGATGAGAAACCAAAAAGCCCAGGATCAAGGTGCCAGGAAACTCAGTTTCTGGTGAGAGCCTGGTGTCTCTCTCTGAGAATCAGACTCCACTGGTAGTCTTAAGGAGAGGAGACTCAGCAGTGGTCCTGTCTTATTCTGGAGGATGTATAAGGTCTACCCACTACTAGACATTATGAATTGGGGGATGTATAAGGTAAATTTGATCCAGATACTAGAGAGAGATAGGAAGTTGAATGCTATGGCCCATATTATCTAGGATCTGATGGGGCCTGCAGAGAGTGAGTAACTGTATTAGGATATGCATACAAAGGTAAGACTAGCTAGAGATTCTTATCAAGAGATGTTACTTTAGTCAAGGGCTGTATGAGGGGTCAGTCTAAGGACTATAGGTAGACACTCTAAGAAGACAGCCAACCAAGGAAGAAAATGTCAGACCTACAGGCTATGGGTACAACAAAGAGTTTCTGGAGAGAAGCCAAGCAGGAAGTAAGAGGTGTTTGGAAGAACCTGTTAAAAAGTTGGGACTCCAGCGCTTTCTTTTCTTCTTTGATCTCGTCAGCTGCCTTCCAAGCCCATGTGCAGATCAGTGAGTATTAGCTGGATGCTGTTGACGGTTAAATGTTTCTTTCCTGTTGAGAAGAGGGAGATTAGTGGAACACTAGCTTTGAGACTACATCCTCAGGCTTGTCTTCTCATCTGTCTTTTGGTTGGTTTTCTTGTAGTTCTGGGGATTGAACCCAGAACCTCAGGCATACTAGGGAAGCACTTGACCACTGAACTCCATCCCAGATTTAAAGGTGGATGCTTGTTAGCCTGAAGGCCTACATCTTGACTGCTGGTTGGGTTAGGACAACCGGTGGGTTCCTTAGGTCACAATCCCCAGGTGCCCACCCTTTCCCTCTAAGACCCTCCTGCCTGTCCTCCTCTTACTCAACTGCAGTGTCCACGACGGTGTTCAAGAAAATCACCCTAGTGTCGAAGCTGACATGAGACTCATGCTTTTAGAATTATGAGTTGTAAACAGTTCTCAGCTCCTGAATAAGGAGCATAATTTTAATAGTTTTTCATTCTAATGCCCTGTTTTTGCATAGCCTGATTGGAAAAGAGGAAAAAAAAGAAAGACATTGACCTTTTGAAGTTTTTTTAAGTTCATTTTACAGTCTGCATAATAAGGCAAGTGGCTGTTTTGATGGTATTTTGTCCTGCTACCAATGACTTGCAATGGAATTTTATTTGATTTACATTTTTACATTTACAAAGCAATTTTCTCTGGCATGTTATTTTTCTTGTAAGTTGCACTAAAACATGATGTAAGTAAATAGATTACATTGATAAAGGACAGAAAATATATTACAAATTAAATAACATCAGAATAATTAAACCTTTTTTTTTTAAAGACTGGGTCAGTATGTCTGTTTTTATGCTTTAAAGACAGTTTCTCTCTATGTAGCTTCAGACTACTCCCAATTATTGTTCTTTTGCCATGGCTTCCCACAGTTTGGGGACTAGAGGTGCTACCACACCCATGGTATATGTCATATTGTTTTTAGAAACTATAATCAAACACAAAAATACTGATAATTACAAAATAGCTTTATAAACTAGAAAGACATATTAGTAGAAAAATGTTCCTTTACAATGCCTATCAGTTTGCCCATGTGTGCATCAGTATACATACACAACAGAGACTCAGTCAGTCACAGAGCTGGGGGCTTGAGACATAGAAGTTTATGATACAGAAATGATTTTGTTCCTGGTGGAACTGTTATGGTCTGTCAAGGTAGGGAAAAAATATATATATGCATGTATATATGTGTGTATGTATACTTGTATACAGATATACACACACACACATACATGTGCATGGACTGCCGCACACACACACATACATATTGACAGGCATCCACAGTTACAGAGTCTCTTCCTTTTCTAATACAATGAGCCACTGAGGTTTGGGCTGGTGTTTGAGGCCTATTATCAAGCACACTCACTCCTGACTTTTACCAGTTCCCTTTTCTTAACAATTTGCTGGCCATCTCATGCTTTAGGTGAGGTGTTTTCTTATCGATTTGGATGCTATATTTATATAATTGTGTCATGTAGTCTGGAAATATTTTCTAGCTTCACACATATATGAAATTTCTACTTATGTGAACTTTGAGAGTTATGCCAACCTGTATCCATCTTTTCTTTTCTTTTGTGTCTTCTTATTTCTAAACTCGTAAACTATTACCTAGCATCCCTGCTTCTTTCAAGTAACTTGAATCTAAAAAACAGATATAGTTTTAAGACTCTGCTTCTGTCAGCAATTTGACATATATTAGTTATTTCATAGTTAGCAAAATGTAATATCTATCTGTCTTGGTCAGTGTTCTGTTTCTACGAAGAGACACCAAGGCACCTAAACAAGGAGTGCGTTTAACTGTGGGCTTTCCTGCAGTTTCATAGGCTTAGTATACTATCATCATGGTGGGGAGCATAGTGGCAGGCTGGGATGGTGCTGGAGAAGAAACTGAGAGATGCACCCTGATCTTCAGGTAGAGAGTGAGAGACTGGGCCTGTCATAGACTTTTGAAATCTCAAAGCCCACCACCATTGACACCCACCCTGCAGCAACCTTCTAATCCTTCTCAAATAATGCCACTCCCTGAGGACTAAACATTCTTATTCAAGCCACCACGTTATCCTATAACCTGATAGTTTATCTTTCTTAGTATATAAATATATCCTCATATTGAGACACATATGTAACCAGTTTTTCTTAATTACCTATGTAACTCATGTTTCTACCAGTTAATGAATATTTACACTATTTCAATTTTTTTACTATTCTGAGTAAAGATGAGATAAGCATCTACATATATATATATAGATATATAATTTTATTCTTTAGAATGTGTTTGATTCTATACAAAAAATGGGTTAAAAGTTTTTAGAGCTATTTTTGTATGCACATGTTTTCAGAACCATCTCTGAGAAGTGTCTACACTTGGTGAGAGGCATGGAGTTAAGGATGAGGAGACAACTGAAGGAATATGGGGTCGTGGATTGAGACGGAACCTACTGGCAGCTGGAGATGAAAGATGAGAGCCAACGGTTCAAGGGAGCCAGATGAGGAAAGGCCAACTAGAGGAATGCCGCCTTTCACAAGGATTTAGTCAGTCACCCATGAAGTTGTTCAACAAATACAGGAAGGTTTACTATGGTTGGACATTATTTTCAGAAACCAAAGAGGCAAAACTTACTGTCCTTACAGATCTTACTTACATCCTAGCTGTGGAGACAGACCATGCTCAGGTAGATAAGATAATGTATGTCCAGTGTTAGAAGAGTTTTGGAAGCAAAGCATGGAGAAAAAAAACACAAAATAAAACAAAACAGGGGAATGTTAAGTCCAGAGGCTTTTGACTTACCAGAGAGTGGCCATGGAAAGTCTGAGAGGACAGCTGTAAAGAGAACCATAGGAGAGTCTAGGGGGAGAATCATCTGGAAAAATAATGACGTAAGCAAGGCATCTCTGTAAAGCATTGAGGGAAACAGCAGTAAGACCAAAGATGGAGGTTGGCACCAGTGATATGGGGGTACCAGACCTGGAGGATGATGGGAAATGATGAAAGTAGTGAGGTCAAAAGGAGGGGTTTCAGGAAAAATGTTTATTGTACATATCGGTGGAAATAGCAGGGCAGCACGAAAGAAAACTAGACCTAGATGGTCCTTCTCTGTTCTGAAGTACACTGGGTGTGGGAAAAGCTGCACATGACGAACCGTCATCAGAAGGGAAACAGATGCCTACACAAGACCAGAGCAAGGACAACACCAGTGGACATGCTAACTTGGAAGGGGAATCTGACTGGGCCCTGACCCTAGACAAAGAACTCCAGGCAACTAGCCAATGCTGAATGGGAACTTCAGTCTTCCTCAGGGAAGAGCCACTAATAGGTTATTCAATACCAAGGACTCAGCCCTGAAATTATATATGTATTAGGAACTAGTAACACTAAGTCAACTGGGCAGGCTGCATTCACATATTTATCTATTACACACACACACACACACACACACACACACTCACTCACCACACAACTGTGTGTGTAGCAACACTAATGAAAGAAAAAGGGAAGCCAATAGTAGGTACATGGCAGGGGTTGGAGGGAGGAAGGGGAAGAAAAAATAATACAATTGTATTTTAATTTTTAAAAACTATTTAAATTCAAAAAGAAGATAGCTAAATATCAGTAGAGGGAGTCTTGCCTTACAACAGTAAGAGTGGAGAGGAATTCCTTAAAATGCAAAGTAAAAGGTGTTGTATTTATAAAAAGATGAAGAGAGGGGGGATATGTTTTGGTGGATGTGTGGTGAGGTGTGGGGGAGGAGGGTGCCTTGGTGGGTGGGCTCATGCTGAGGCATCTCTTTCCCCTGAAGGACCAGCCAAACGATAGTATAGTATAGAAGAGAGTTTATTCAGGGCATGGGATGGGGAATGAGAGGGTAATAGAGGCAGAGAGAGAGAGAGAGAGAGAGAGAGAGAGAGAGAGAGAGAGAGAGAGGAGAGGAGAGGAGAGGAGAGGAGAGGAGAGGAGAGGAGAGAAGTTGAGGCCCTGATATGAGCATATGGAGATGGGGGGATGGAGAGAGAGGGGGAAGAGGCAAGGGGACAGAGCAGGGAGCAGTAAGGCAAGAGAGAGCGGAGGGAGCAAGCTGCCCCTTTCATGGTGAGTCAGGCACACCTGTCTGTTGCCAGGTAACTGTGGGGCAGGGCTTAGACAAAATGCTAACAAAAGGTCTCTGCCAATACCAAGGGGTGCTTATGGATGTTTCCAGTCCAGTCAGGGAAACGGAATGGTTTTTGTGTATATCACTGCTATGCTCATGCCAACGCAGTGTTGAATGGTAACTTCTTCGGGGTAAGAGAATGAAGACCAAGAAGAAAGTGGCATGAGCTCGCCAGTGAAATGCATGGGGATCCATGTCACAAGTGTCCAAGAGATGCTAGTATTCCGGGAGGGCGAGGTAGGGGGAGGAAGCAGTGCATCTTAAGCAAGCTGGGGTAGTCAGCCGTGGCAAATGATGTGGAGAGACTGAGATACTCAAGTGCTGAGAACTGACCACTGACCTTGGTATCTGTAAACGCCCGCTGTCCTGACAGAACAGTTTCCCTGGTGTATTGAAAGCCGAAAGAGGCACATTCAACTGAAAACTTTAGACAAATTAAACTTAGCAGAATTTAATCGAGCAGAGAGTGGTTCTCAAATTAGGCTTCTTTCAGAGGCAGAAGAGGTGGGGAGAGTCCCCAGCTTTGGGCAAGATTCATGGATAGAGACAGCTTGATTGGTTAGCTCAATTTTTGCCTGGTTTGAACAGGGTCTGATTAGTCAGTCACCCATGACTGACGGGTGCCCTGCCGCTGTGATGGGCTGAGGCACAGCTTTTTGTTACGAAAGTGTACTCCCAGCTTGTTTTTTAATTAGTCTACTATTACACCATATTGCAGCTCATTGCCTAGGGAAAAGGTATAGTGGCTTCCTTGGACCAATTTTAGGCTAAGAGGTAGAAGAGAAAAGCATTAGAGCAAGCTAACAGGGATTGAAATCAAATTTCTTCATTGGGCTTTAATGGGCAGAACATTTTTAAAGTTAGACTGAGAGAAGGGGAAAAAAGATGTTTAAAGTGTTGAAGTTTGAAAGAACTGGATTAAAACATCCATTCCCCTTCCCCCATATGCCCAAGTGCTAAGTTCCTGAGAAATAGGAAACAGGCAGTAAAAGACGAAAGTATTACATTTATTACTTATTAAAGTACTAATAGGAGGGTCTGTTTCTATTAACTAAAATCAACTGGTAATATTTCACAGAGTGGTAGGCATACTTACTCCCATGGCCCACACGAATGGACAGCGATAGACTCTTGTCTTCATTTCAGGGGTCTGCCCTTGTGATTTGAAGGAAAGAAACTGAAGGTGGGCTTTCTTCAGACATGTAGAGCCTAACAAGGAAGAGAAAGGAAGGCAGACCCAAACTGAAGTCTCCTAGTCTGTCATCAACATTTATTCTCTGTCCCTTCCTCCCCTGAAGGTGTGTAAGGAACTCGTCCCTAGCCGCGTAGATACTCTTCCGTGTCTGTCTGATGATGGACTGAGCAGAGTCTAGGAGAGCAGTAGCACAGTAGACAAGGAACAACTGTGTGGTTGCAGGCAGAGACGGTGCAACATTTTCAGCAGGAATTAGCGCAGTCCAGCAGCAGGAGTCAAAGGAACACTGGTGAAGCATTGGAGTCAGTGTTGGAAGGTGCTGTCTCTCTCCTGATTGTTCTTGCTCTCGGTGATGTAGCAAATGTGATCATCAGCTGAACAAAAAAGAGCAGAGTAGGTCCGAAGGGACGGAGGGCGTGAAATCATTTTCTTAGAGAGTAGGCAAGTAAATTGGCCAGAGAGAAGAAGAAATTGGTTAGGCAGTGCTGAGGGCTGGGGTAGGATCTGTGGTTGTAAATTTAGTCTGTGCAGCAAGGTGAAAGTTTTCTTCTGGCTACACCCTACCCAGATGTAGGAAGAGAGGTGGTAGAAGATCTCATGGAACAAAGGCTGTGGCTGCCAAGTGGGCCTAATAGAGAAGCAACGGGAAGGGGATTTAGGAGGGCTGGCCTGTAGGATTTTATGAATAAGGACATACATGAGGAGTGACATGTGACACATAGTAAATTGAGCTATGAGAGATGAGATGAAGTTCCTTATGGGTTGGGAACCGGAAGAAACATATCAGCATGCTGTTGTTTGGTTTTTGAAACAGGGTCCGACTTAGCCCAGGTTATCCTCAAGTTCCATATGTAGCTGTGGGTGACCTGAAGCTTGAGATTCTCTTGCCTCTACTCCTGAATTCTAGGATAATCGGTGTGTGCAAGGGGCTGAACCTAGGGCCTTGTCATCAATTCTTTAGCAAATAATTTATCAACTGAGCTCTGGTCCCAGCTCCTGTCAGCGTATTTGACCTTGAAACCTGGAGATGATGAAGTCAACAGTAATGATGAGGAAGTCGAGAATTCAGCTACAAAAGTAAGTGGACCAAACTGATGAGTTGACGACATTGTTCGAAGTCAGTCAAGGATCTGAAAGACAGGTCATTCAGTAGCCCAGCTACATGTCACTGTTAACAAGAGGCAGTTTAAGAACAGTGATGCAGATCACTGTTTCCATAACAATGATCAGGTTCTCCATGAGTTTTGTCACAGTAGGGTCAGAAAAGGATCACTGGAGAGAAGAGTAAAAAAAAAAATCTCAATATGTTATAAACTTCTCGATGTTTCCAGTATCTGAGGGAAAAAAAGAGGTGGAGAAGCCGTGACAGATAATGGAAAGGAAGCCAGTCACCATTTCTTGGATCCGTGGATGGCAGCCTTTGAGATTAAATCGAGCAGCAAGGAAAGCAAAGGAAATTCAGGTTAGGATATGATAAAGGGATGGGTGTTCTGGAAAATGACTGAGGATATAGATGGTTTGGCCAAAGCAGGGAAGCCATAGAGAGCAAAGTACAAGATTGAAACCATCCGTGGCTTCACTTGGTTTAGACAGAGGGAAAATAGTGCCCTACAGTACAAGTGCTCAGCACATCCTATAGAAATCTAGAACGTTCTTCCAGTATCTGAGTTATCCTTTACTCAATTTAATAGAATCTCTCTGGTATTCCACCTTGCTGAGTATACTAGCTGTAACATACTGTGTTAAAAAAATTTTGTATAACCCTCCAAGCTCTCAATGTTGTTGAATTCTTAAGATTAACTTGGAGCAAAGTAGAAAAATATTAGAATCCTCATCTTTCCATTCAGAAGCAAATCTTACACCTTTTTTAAATTTCCCATAATCCAGGCCTGGTGAGATAGCTCAATAGCATCATACATTTAAAAAAAAATTATTCTAACACACCCAGGAGGCAGAGACAGATGGATTATGGGACTTGCCAGTCGGCCAGCACAGCCCAAACGCTAAGTTCCAGGTTTATTGTGAAACCTTGTCCTAGAAACAAAGGTGGACGGCTCCTGATGAATAAAACCCAAGGTTGTTCTTGGCCTCCACATGCATTCTAACACACATACACCCACTCACACACATGCATGCAACTGCACATGCACACACATGAACACACACACACACATACTTCCCATAATCCTATACCTAAATCCCCCATCATATTTTACACACATGTACCTACAAATACACGTGGGTATGCACACACTTGTCAGATATACACATACCTCTACCCACATCTCACAATATTTCTATTATCTTCATGACTATCTCATATCTGCAACTTACAGAAGTTTTTATTATACCGTTTTACCCAACACTGCCTCACAGAGAGACCTAAAAGTTCGTGGATCTGGAAAGTATGAGGGAAAGCAGTAGATCTGTGAGGCGAGGCTCAGCCTGCATCCTGGACCCACCGTGCTGCCGGCTACGTCTGTGTCTGCGACCTTGAGCGAATCACTTAACGTCTAATAGTCCTGTCTGTGGTTGGTTAAATAAACAGCCTATCTGCTTAATAGCTGCTGCAGTTGTCAAACGTGTGAGAGCTGGAAACAGCTTTGAAAATGCCTTGAAAGCTGTTTGCAAGTTAATTCAAAAATTGAATTTTTTTTCAAAAATTGCAATTCATAGCAAGACAATTTGATAATTTGCAGGAAGCACTCCATTATCTTTGGACTCAGATATATCTGGAAATGGAAAGGCTGTGAGGGACTCGTACGGTAATTGAGTTCTCTCAGTCTGCCCGCCTTTAGCATCAAAGTACTGCTGGAGGTAGAGCCAGGGACTGGTTGCAGCTTCAAGTCCAAATTCAGCAAAATTCTTCAGTAACTTCATAGCACACCGGAATGTCTAAGCCCTCTAATTTATTCCCTGGAGTTCTAATACACATTGTCTCTCCTTCAGCTTTGCTTTACGGACGTAGAGGAGGAACTCAGCACAGGTGGCTTGGGTGGGCGTCTCCACTTCTCAGTCTAGTGGCCCTAGGAACTTCACGTTTCCTAATTTGTCCTACAGTGAGAATGCTAATACTCCCTTCTTGAAGATTATGAGGTCAAAACAAGGAAATGTATAAAGTGTGCTGTTATACATATAAGGGAACTTGGCCTGTGCCAACCAATAATGTTGTAGGTGTTTTAAAAATCTCCATAACAGTGAATGTCACTGATAAAATAGGAAATGGAGACAGAGAATAAACAGATCCAAAAAGGCTGTTTGGGGGGAAAGGTAAAGAGACAAAAACAAAAACAACAACAACGACAACAACAAAAAAAAAAAAAACCCACACACACAAACCAAACCAAACAAAAACAAACACAAAACTATGGGGAAATCAGCCAGGAAAATATTCAAGGTAAAACAGACAAGAAATCAGGAATGAAAGGGGCTGTTCCTACAGTTACAAAACACATTGCATTAAATAAGAGAATATAAAGAACACACGATGCCAAGAAGCAGACGTTCGCATAAAGGACATACATTTTTGAATAAAAAAAATTGCAACTTATCAAACTTGGAAAGAAACCAAAAATGAGAATATGTTCTGCAATGGTAACTGAGGAGGAAGGAGCTAACAGGCTTAAGAGGTTATCTGCTTTGGTGTCCAGGTAGCCACAGTAAGTCCAGATACTCGGATTAGTGCCCAAATACAACTAAGCAACAAGACTGTTAGGAAAAGAAGAGAGTACATTATATAATATCGGTTAGGAGAATTTAAATACATTCAAAATTACTGCTTATGTTGCAAAAATTCATATTGCTCTAGTTTCATGATTTCCTATGAAAATATCATAACCAAACACAACAGGATAAGAACAGGTTTATTTCAGGTACAGGTTACAGTCCATAATTGAGGGAAAATTGGGACAGAAACTCAAGACAGGACCTTAAACCAGGCCAGCTTGCTATTCCACACAAAGTTACCTCTGGTCAAGGAACTCACAGCCAAAGTACAGCAGGACCCACGGGGGATGCTGCTTGCTAGCTGGCTCTTGAGAAAGTTCGTATTCAGCTAGCCCTCTTATACAGTTCAGGACCACATGCCTAGGGATGGTGCTGCCCACAGTGGGCTGTGTTCTACAGCAAATAAGAATCAAGAATTGCAACCATCAACATTCTCCCCTTCCTCTCCCACCACAGACATGCTCAGAGGCCAATCTGATCCAAGCAGTTCCCTTGTTGAGGATCAGACACTTCTAGGTCATAAGGTCAACTTGACACTTAAGCTAAACAGGATATATACACCAAATGGAACAGAATTTTCCTGTGAGAAAAAAAAAATAAATGGAAGAAGGTCAGAAGGATTGAGGGTAGAAGGGGGAGGGAAAGAGACAGACAGACAGACACAGAAAGAAACATATGCTCAAGAATTCAAACATCCAATGCTACAAATGCATCCATTCTCCTCAGATGACTTACAGGTTCAATGATTTCTCACATCAATCCTTAGAAAAAATTATTACTAGAAATTGACAAAGTTGCTTCTAAAATTTATATAGATCAACGGAAGGTTAAATATCTATATTCCTAAGGCTAAACAATAATGTGTAAAGACTGGGAAAATCCTGGCTCCGTGCAAGGCTTTAACACTTAAGTACTTGGTCTTGATACAGTGTAGCATATTGGGTTGACATGGTATAGCAAATAGACTAGAGTACAGTGCACAGAAGGAAGTTTAAGGCAGACACTCACACATGCAGAAGCCTGACGCACGGCCCAGTGGAAGCATAACTTGTGTAATAAACAGCAATTTAATGCACACTTGTTACGAATAGCCTTGTTCACTCCTCCCCCACATTCAACCTGTGAAGAGGTAGCAAGAGTCACTCTTGATTGAATGGGACCTGAGGAGGCCATGACGTCAGAGAGTTCTCAACACCTGCCTGCACAAGAGGCTGGCCCCAATGTACGCAGAGTCACCCCTGGAAGGCCAACAGCACCTTCAATTGTCTAGCCCCTCCCCCAACTGTGAGTGAATACATTTCTGTTTACCCTGTCTGGTCACTCAGCCTAAGCAAATCCATACCATGGATCATCCATTTGAAAACAAAAGCAAACAAACAAAACCTTGTTTTCCCATATCTCACATAAAAACTCTCATTACATTACAGACAGTAGCATACAAAAAAAGTTGAAAATTTTTAATATAGAACATAAAATAGTTTGAATGTCTTAATATCAGAAAGGATTCCTTAAACATCATGACAAAAACATAATCATAGGAGGAAATGTTGGTATTTGGACTGCATTAAAACTAAATACTTAGTGCGGTAGTATATGCCTGTAATTTCAGAACTCAGAAGACTGAGACAGGAGGCCCAAGGCTAATGTATGTTATTGACTGAGTTCTAGGTCTCACCAAACAACCTACTGAGCCCCGTCTCAAATGAATAAGTAAATAAGTAAATAAATGAAGTGTATAAAATAAATATTAAAATGTCATAAGGCATCATAAACAATCATCTCATGGAAACACTAGGAAAAGTTAGTATCTGAATATTGTTTTGAAATTGTTGGGTTGGGGATTTAGCTCAGTGGTAGAACGCTTGCCTAGCAAGCACAAGGCCCTGGGTTTGATCCTCAGCTCTGGAAAAAAAAATTGTTTTATCTACTGGCTAGTAAAAAAAAAAATCCCAGAAGAAAGACAGCAAAAGAAAAATAAATAAATAACTCCCAAGCAAATATAGATGGTAAACAAAGGCTTCGAAGATGTTAAGGCCCGTCAGTACGCAGAGGAATGCAAACAGTTCAGTGACATGCCCTCCCACACTGCAGAAACACGCTCTGGTCGGCAACACGAAAAACACAGCTGAGCATTTACCCAGGACTCTTAGCAGCACACACTGCTGCAGCCACTTTGGGAAGTGATTTAGCTGAAGGCAGTTAAATAGATGATGGATCTCTCCGGAGACTCTGCTCTCTCTCGTACATAATTTGCGCCCTGGAGAAACTATTGCTTATATACACCCAAGGTAAAGTAGGAGTGTGCGCAAGGCCATATTATCAATGCCAATAAACAATAAAATAGATGGTAAGCTGAGATACAGCCTAGCA
Source organism: Rattus norvegicus (assembly GCF_021556685.1). NCBI lineage: Eukaryota > Metazoa > Chordata > Mammalia > Rodentia > Muridae > Rattus > Rattus norvegicus. Next base: position 111,834,013 of record NC_141536.1, read on the forward strand.
TATGCTATACAAAGGCGAGAATGAACTGTAGCTACAATGACGTGTTAGTCTACACAAAGCTCGAATCCTACTGAAAGAAAAAGTAAGGTTCAATCATAAAGCTACTGTTGTCACATTTTAAGACATGTAAACGGGCCAATGCTTATTTTATAAGTTCTTGCATATGTAACAAAAACAAAATAATGGAAAGGAACAGGAGACAGGAGAAGAAAGGAAAATCCAATTATAGACACAGAGCTGTGGTCACAAACTATCGGTACCCTGTTTTCGTCTCTCTAAAGGAGTGTGCTGCACCACACGGACGTTCTTTTTTTTTTCTTTTTGCTATATATTGTAAATATGCAAACATATAAACATAAGAATGTATGTGTAATTATGTATTTGTGTTACATTCATTGTTTTTTCACGTACATGATACGCTCAAATCTAAAAACAAAGTAAAAAAAATGAAGTGAACTTCAAATCAGCATATCTAATGTCTAATAAAGGACTTGACAGGGCTGGAGAGATGGCTCTGCAACTAAGAGCACTGGCTGCTCTTCCAGAGCACCCGGAGTTCAATCCCACATGGCAGCTCTTAACTGTCTACTCCAGTTCCAGGGGATCGACACCCTCACACAGACATACATGCAGTCAAAACACCAATGCACATAAAAATAAATAAATCTTCCTTTTTAAAAAGAAGCTGCTCAAGAGAGTCATTAAAAATAAAACAAACCTTGGCAAAAAGTTGATGTTCAGACCTCCTGTTTCTTTCTCCAGCTTAGAATTCACCCTAGTATTTGCCTTCAACAAAAGCTCCTCCCAAAAGTCTGTGTCTGGGAACATACACACTTAAACAGATCCCTAAACACGCAGGGAGATGGACAGCCAGAAATTTCGCCTTTCCTTCCCCCTTTTCAGTAGGGAGAAAGAGAAGCATCTAGATTTACTTCTTGGTCTAAGGTGGGGGGAGGTGGGGCTAGGAAACTTCCAGAACCTAGAAGGAGATGTCTGTAGAGCCCGGGGAATGTCAGCCTGCCAGGAATGCACGCTAGAGTTGACCTTCAGAGAGAGCAGGAACAGGCATATCAAATGCACACACATCCTTCGGAGAGCACGCCTTCCCTCCACATTGCTAAAAACGGAATCAGCCACAAAGGGAGTGTGACTGTGAATGGTAATTTGTGCAAAGCTTGTCAAAGGTAACATTTAGCCAGAAACAGTATGGGATCAAAATATTATTTTTAAGAAGAAATGGAATTGCATCCGGCTGCCAAGAGAGCGGAAAGGGGTAGCCCAGCCATTGCTACTCTGCCTTTCACCCCCAGCCAGCTCTGAGCCTTCACAAAGGCTATTCCGGGCTTCCAGTAGCTCACCATGGGGTGGCTGGAGGGAGAAACATACCACTCCTTGAGACACAGGCAGAGTACCATGGTCCTGAATAGAAATCAAAGAGATCTGGGTGGATCTGGCTGAGACAGTGCCCCAACTAGAACTCTGATGCCACCTAGGAAAACTTCCCTTCAGTGCCGGAAATGGGCTGCATTTTGCTAAGGTCATTGGCCAAAGTGGTTCATGGGAAGCTCCTAACATCACAGGCTGTTTATTGCCCAGACCCTTGGTTTCTCTCCACAACCTGATGATGAGACCTGCATATCTTAAAAGATTGATTTCATCTGCGATATCACCCCACTCTTTCTACTTGTTTTTAATTTTTTATTTCTTTTAGAATTAAGACTACACAAGTTACATTTCAGCCCTTCACAAACAAGTAAAAATAAAAATAAGTAAAAACACTATTTGATTTGCCATGTCTGCCTTTAGCTCACAGTTACTGAACCTCTATTACTACATAGACTTAACCTTAGATGTTTTGAATTAGAGGAACTGAAAAGCCAGTGTCCTGACTCTCAGATGCAGTGATGTGTTAATTCTGGGAACAGTGACGCTTCTGAAGACAAACGCCTTTTGGTTTTCTCACGTCCTACATGTGTATCAGCAGACATAATAGCACCTAGCACGGTTCATCACAGTGAATGCTGACCTGGAGGAGCACCACACAACACGTTCAGCAGAAGTAATAGAATTAGGTTGAGCAGGATGAGGAATGGTCACTGTGGTGAGGGTGCACACCAAACATCACCAGGGGATTTGTTTGCAAGGAGACAAAGTAAATATGAGAAATGAGAAAGACAGAGGGGGGTGCTGAGGAACAAACAGAGGGGAGCAAAGATGAGAGAAAGCAAGCAAGAAAGCAGAGAACAGAGGACAGAGCCCAGATGCTCTGACCACAGAACTAAGCCAGGGTCTAGAAGAGGATGCTCAAAGCACTGCCTCCTCCCATGAGTACAAACACCAGGTCACGGGCTTTCCCTGATATTGTTTTTGCATTCTTCTCCCTGTGGAAAACAGATTAGGGAAGTAATTTGAGTGCAGGACCACATGTATCTCTCTGATTAAGATATCGATCCCAACTAAAAAGGGCAGGGAACTTTGTCCCAGGCACCAAGCTCCTGTTTGGCCTCTGACCTTGTCAGTAAAGCTCAGAATGGTACAACACAAGCTGCTTACAGCTACAGCTTTCAGAAGCTGGGTAAGCAGAAAGCACGTGATTGATCCCTACTGGGTTAGGTCATCTAGCTTCTATAGGCAGCTATACCTGTATACACATATATGTGCACAGTGTATGCACACACACACACACACACACACACACACACACAGAGGGGGAGGAGAGAAGGAGGGAGGGAGGGAGGGAGAGAGAGAGAGAGAGAGAGAGAGAGAGAGAGAGAGAGAGAGACTACTTAAGTAATTAATCAGGTTGTATATCATTGCATCTTTCCATAGAGCAATTACAGTGTTATGCTTTTCAGGTATGTTTGTGACGATGCATTCTGTAACAGTATCATCCCCTTCACAGTTACTTGCTGGTGTCCCATCTCCTCCTGAGTCACAAGCCCTGAATGGCAATAGCACTTTCTTTCTCTTTGTTTGCTTACCAACAAACAAGAGTTCATTTCCAAAGCACAAAGACGGGGAACTAGCGGGCCACCCTGCCTGCCAAACCCACTTTTTTATTTGTAAGTTTTATTGGAGATTGGTAAAGTCAGTGAGGGACAGTGATGAGTATGTCCCATGGCTTCATTCGCCACCCTACCTCTGCTTGTCCATTATCCTGTCTGACTGGATCCAAAAGGCTTCTTTTTATTTTTAAAGTTTTGTCATAAGCATTGAGCTCTAAAAACCAGCAACATCACAATAAATGATAAAGGATGCTGTTCGCAAAGGGCATTGGAAGGGAGGGGAAATGACTTCAACTATCTACAGCTAGCAACCTAGTATTTATCTGACATTAAGCTATTTGCCAGCAAATTATTAAACCATGGATAAATGACTATTTTGATGTGATAACGAGCTCTGCTCATTGCTGCTTACTAATACTCATTACGTTTTGCCAGTTGGTATTTCTTTACTCTTCATTACAAAGCCCATTTTATTTTGCAGATGCTGGAGAAACTTAAATAGTGATTAACCAAAGTCATCAGCTCCTTAGTGGAAGAGTTGGGATTCAGTTGAAGCCCTGGCTGACAGAGTCTGAAGCAAGGATCCTCACCTCTACCCATCCCACCCTCTGTTCTAGAGCTGACAGACCTAGTCTACCTAGCAAGTTCTGGGCCAGCCAGAGCTACCTGGTGGGACTCCATCTCAAAACAAACCCAAAGGTATTCTGTGAGGTTGCTCTGAAAGTCCTAGAACCCACCAAGTGGGTTAGATATGAGGTGTGGTCAGTGTTTGGCAGTCCCACGGGTGATTTAAATGAAAAGCCATGCTGTTGCTTGTATTGCTGGCTTCCATGAGCTGATCAATTGTCCCTCTATTCTAAGTTTCCTGATCATAAATCTCAATAATAGGAACAACTTTCAAGGAGCAGCTAGGAGAATTGAAATGAATCAGCCAGGCGCTCAGAACAGTGCGTTTGACGCTGCGTGACAAAGCTCCAGAAAGATCACTGCTACTAGCAAAGCTTCTGCTTGACATGGTAGCTACACCTGTACTCCCAGCACTGGGGAGGCTGAGGCAGGACTGATATCAGGGCTAAGGGTGATACCGTCTCAAAAGCAAAAGAAAGACAAAAAGAAAGTCCCACAAACCAAGGTGTGCACTAATAAATGTATCAGCTCCTGGTTCTTTCTGTCTGTTTCACCCATTTCGGTACACGAGCCTTTTATTGAAACTCCACTCAGTTCTAGAGCAAAGTGGGTTTACACAATAAGGACCTGAACAGGTTTCATATGCCCCATCCCCCTTGAAAAGACCTAGTATAGAATCACTTCCTCTTCTGTCCACTTCCAGCAGGGCTGCACAGTCACCTACATGAGGACACCCACTGGGCAGCACCGAATGCTGTCCCCACCACATACTATCACCAGGAAGTCACGAACATTCTTATAAAATCTTTTGGGTGTGGCTCCTCTATCATGAGTGGGCACAGCCTTCCTGCAACTGGAGATCTTTAGATAAGTTCTAAGAAATATCTCAGACCTACTAGAATAGTTTTCATAATTGTGAATGTGGTCCAAAAGGACATCAAAAACAAAAGAAAGTAACAAAATTCTTGTAACCTAATAGAGTTGACTTCCTCTATTTTTCTTTCTTTCTTCCTTCCTCTATTTCTCTCTCTCTCTCTCTCTCTCTCTCTCTCCCTCTCTCTCTCTCTCTCTTTCTCTCTCTTCTCCCTTCTCCCTCCTTTCTCCCTTGCTTTCCCAACTGACTTTCATCTTTCAATCATCAATCCTGGAGAATCTGGTACGTACAAAGATTATGTCACGGGGAAGAACGGATCGAAAGCGTTTTAATGTGTTGATTTTAATAATGATCATTTATTGAATTCTATTTCTTTAAGACAAAAGGTTAGAAACAAAAAATCCTACTCAAACCAGCTTGAGCAAAATAAGAAAATCATTGACATTTGTGTATAAAACTTCCAGGATAGTTCCTAGCTTCAAACAGGAAAATGTCTAGGGACTCGGTAATCTCACCACAACCCATCTCTTGGCCATGCCTCTGCCCCTCCAATAAAGACGTAATCTCTAATCGCCTCAGTTTACTGCTTTATAGTCTGTGCACTTCTTGGCAGATACCCTGAACAAAAGCAAAGTTAAGTCTTCAGATTTGTTGTCAGATTTGTTTGACTTCCGTCGAATCACATACCCTCCTGACTTGCTGGACCCAGTGCACTGCCTCATGGACAATGTAGTGCACAGAGGAAAATCAAGGTCTGAAACCCAGAATGATACGAAGCCATGCTTTTGAGGGGGTGTCTCCTGTCCACAGTCTTCCCTTGATCTCTCTTCCTCCTGCCTCTTATGAGGTGAGAGGCAAGCAGCTCCTCTCTGATGCACTTTCCTGATGCCAAGATGTTCTGTATCTCCTCAGGCCCTTGGTGATGACAAAGGAGCAAGCTCGCCATGGACCAAGGCTTCTAAAACTGAGCTGGGATAAAGCCTTCTCCCTCCAGTTGTTTATTTGGGCATTTTGTCTTTATGGTAAAAGTTTCGTAGCATATGCAAAGAAAAACAACAGATGTTTACTATGTTGGGCCATTAGAGTCCCCTGAATGTCCATACATCCCTGAGTTTTAGTTGGACTCAAGGCCACATAAAATTAACAAATGACAGCAATGAAAAGCCTGGTTTAACTTTCCTCCATGCTTGGTTAGCTGTAGCACTAAGTTCTGGGTTGTAAATGGCAGTCAGTAGAAATGTCCAGGCATCCTTGCTGTCACACAGTGGCTGCCTGTCCTCTGCAGGTCTACTCTTCACCCTCCTCCCTCTCATCACCTGGTCTCTTTCTAGCCACAGGTACAGGGCCATGCCCTAGGTCAGTCTGGAAGGCACCCATAAATACCAGAACCAGAACCCAAGCAAAGCCGATTTGATGTTACGGTCAGTGTCCATTCCACTGTGGCATTTCGTTAGGATCTTATACCCTAAGGGTTTCCTCTATAAAAGATGTAATACAATTGTACCAAGAGATCAGTGAAGTACGAGGTCATCGCTGAGTACTTCCTGGAGTGGCAATGAGAGCATCACCCACTTACAGAGTGTAAGCCATCAGCCTTGCCAGGGTTTACATTTCCATAAACCGCATGGCAATATTGCAAATATTTCATGAAATGCGCAGTGGAAAGTGCCTGCCACATTTTCTGGTACTACTTCATCTCTTCTTTCCCTCTCTTCCTCCCTCCCTCTCTCTCTCTCTCTCTCTCTCTCTCTCTCTCTCTCTCTCTCTCTCTCTCTCTCTCTTTCTCTTCCTGCTATGCTAAGTTAAAATGCAGTTAAGTTCCAGGAACAAAATACTATGGGTTCACAGGTGAGCCCAACCACTGCTCACAGGTCACATGCACCACAAGAGAGCTGTGTATGAGCCTAGCCCAACATCGTCTGCTTAGCTAAAATGCTATATAGCTGGATTGTGCAGCTCTCCAGCAGTAGATGGCAGGCGGTGCTGCTCTGCTGCAGTGTCAAAAGGTTGAACAATCCTGGGGGAATGATAATAGGAGCTAATTTATAGAGATAATCAGCTCTTAATCCCAGAAAGTCTGGAGTTGGGAAGAAACACCTGCATGATAACCAGCTTCCTTGTAAATTCTTCCATGGGTGAACCATTGCTCACCTTTTTTGAGAAGCCTTTTATTAAAAGATAATGGAAGAGTGATAAGAAGGAAGAAAAAGAGAGAGATCCAGAAGAGGAAGAAGGGAGGGAGGGAGGAACAGAAGAAGGAAGAAAGAAGAGAGGGAAGGAGAAAAATACAGGCTAAACAGATAGAATGCTTTATATCTCAAAGAACTTTTGAGATATAAAATTTGGTGCCTGGGTTACTGATGACTATGGAGCTTTATCCAACTTTTGGCTTAGGAAAGTTAAAATACTAATTGTTCATTGAGAGATTAGATGGTGATTGTGTATTAGAAGGGCTGAAGGAGAGTAACAGGATTAGGCATCTCCTGACTCAAGGTTAGGTAAGAGAATATGAGAAAATTTAAAATGCTATTTAGGGACAAGTGGTAATGAACTTGGACTCAGGTTCTCTTTAGGATGCCATCAGTACATGTAGTCATGGCCAGATCCATATCTGTTACAGAAAAAAAATCAATAAAATATTGCATCATTTCCCAACCTTGAGAACCTTCTCTTTTTAAACAAGAACAAGAATAAATTTAGAAAAGTTATGATTACGGCCATTTCTACTTAGCACATTCAAATACAGTCAAACTGTTGGTCCGAGCTGTCATCACTGTCGGTCAGAAAGTAAAAGAAGCTGCCTTGCAGCTGCTGTACAAAGAGCAGGCAGAATGTGGAATCCCAGCTCTCCAGCCCAGCCACCTACTGAGCGCATACACTTCTGCCCGAAGCTAAGACTGTACACAGGTGCTCTACACAGCTGAGCCTGCTCATCGCTTCTGAAGCTGCCTGATTGAAACCAGGTATTTGTATTAGAGGTATTGGATGGCTCTCAATCTGTGGGTCATGAACCTCACTGAGGTCACATAGCAAATATTAACATTATGATTCATAACAGTAGCAAAATTACACTTATAAAGTAGCAACGAAATCATCGGGTCACCATAGCATGAGGAACTGTATTAAAGGGTCGCAGCACTGGGAAGGTTGAGAACCACGGCTTGTAGGCATTAGTTCTCAGCTGTGGAACGTTCGTACTTCGGGAACTTTTGGCTACATCTGGTTTATTGTTTAATGTGAAGTCTTAATATGTCTTCACATTAAATATGCTATTGCTACATATTTGAAGGACAATGGCAAAGGATGAGCTAAAAACTGTACAGGGCTCAAAAGAGCTTCTCACAACACCCACTTGACTAAAGATACCAATGGACCCAGTCTAATGAAGCACAGACATGGACCCGGTGGCGCCACGTCTTCTTTTAGCGATTTGTCCCTTTAACTGAACACGATGATCAGTGTGATAGTGAGGGACCGAGGTAAAGATCTCACTCAGCTCTGAGTTCAGGAGAAATGGCATTAGTGGGTCCTGAACTTGGCAATGAGAAAATAGATCTAAAATATATCTAATCCCAGCCTTCTGTGTGTACTGGGGGTGGGCACTGTATAAAATAATTTGCAGGCAGAAACAGCAATGCAAATCTAAACAAAAGAAGATGGTTTGACGCTAAGCCTCAGCAGACAGCACATGCATAGTAATTTAGGCCGGTGAATAAACAGGGTAAACCTAACCCAATAATGTCCAATAAAGCTACACAAATTGTCAGCAAAAGCAAAATCTTCCCCCGTTCCCAATAAACAACAGAAGACAAAGCTATGCAAATTTAGTCTTTCACAAGAACCCATCCTGTAATTTTCTACAGATTGGCAGTGATCGCAAGGCTAGCACAGTGAGTGTATTGAAAGGGCACTTTGGAATGGCATTCCGCAAACAACCAGGATTCTCTAGACATCACCACCTTGGTGGGCTCTGGGGAGTTCCGGATGGGTTCCATTTTATCTACCTGTGGGTGGTCCTGTGGGCGGTGATGTGGGTAAGCAGAGTGGGAGGAGTCAGCAGGGACCAAATGAGAACACGAGGCCTTGGCCTAGCCACACCTCCAGGATGTCAGTGAGCATGAAAGCTCTCCAGCTCAGGTTTGCAGAGAGCTGAGCAGGAACAAGTTGAAAGGCAATAGGATCCCACTAGTAAAAGTCACATCCCCTAATGACAGGGTTGCCTCCTCACCAAGCTTACTTGAGGGAGTGTCCAGAAAGTGACTGTAGCTTCTTTCAAAACTCACTGGACTATTCCAGAGGGAGACTTTGTATGTAGAATAGTATCCTGTCGTTGGAGGGGTTGTAGCTTGTGGGGGTTAAAGGATGACTTGTAGGAGCCGGTTCCCTCCTTCCACCATGTGGCCTAGGGATGGAACTCGGTGTCTTAGGCTGAGTCATCTCACCAACCTGGTATATATGCTTCATTAAAAAGTCAATGGAAGTTGCCAATGAACGTTCCTTTCAGACATTAATATCCAGACTGGAAAGATAGCTCAGTCAACGATGTCTCGTGTTTGATCCTCACTCCCTCTGCCCCTGGTGCAAGACACTGCCTCAGAATGTCACAATGCCACATCATTTCATTCTGACATTAGCTCCTCTTCCATCACTTAAATAGCATTGCAATTAGATTGAGCCCAACTAGAAAGTTTAAGGAAATCTTTCCATTTTAAGGTCAACTGATTAGTAACCTCAATTCTGCTCTTAAGTCATCCCCCCATGAAGAGCATAATATATGCAAAACCTCCAAGATTCAGGCTTTGATACCTTCGGGGAGGTCAAGGACTCTGCCCACTACAGCTCATGTCATTGAACTCCTCTTTGCAGCTTTGAGTTAGCAGCTCACTGGGGGCAAGTACAGTAACAAATAAGTTTCTATAAATACACTTGTTAAATGAGCATTTATGGGTTGCTAGTTTTAAATGCTGGTCTTAGATGTCCTGTGGATAGTTTCTTGTTTCGTATTACTGAAGGAGGAAGTGAGCAGTTAATATGTAAATGTGTAATTTGATTCCCTAAGTCAGGAAAATAAATGTAATTACTGAAGCTTCGGAACTGCTCCACGCCCCTGCCCTCCCACCCCCAACCCCCGAATGCTCTTCTTCTGCGCACAGCCTGCTCATTTCTGACTCTGCCCCTGGACTGTTCAAGACCAGAATGGCAGAGCCTCTTTCTCCTCTTCTTCAAATGGTCAAGATGATCAGTTATGCCAAACCTGTCTTCCCGCAATTCTACTCTTTATTCATTTGTGTGTCTGTAATCACTTATATGCAGGCAGCTTCTTTAAAAAAAAAATCCCACTATTTATTCCAACTAATTAACCTCTTCCCATCCACTCAAGGGTTGAAGCTTAGGACAATGACACAAATACGGTCAGTCAGTCACTAAGAAGTTTTCATTTACTGGACTCCTTTGCAAAGTACCAAGCTATCCTGGATTCAAATCTGTCTCCCTATTAAGTTTTGTAAAATTCTGACAGCTGCGAAAATAATTATGATGCTAAAAATAGAACATAAATACATGTGTGAAGCAAAGTCATTTTATCCTCCCTCGATTAAACCCAACGATTAGCCCTTTCATATCTGAGGTCAGTAAAGACACATTTAACTCCTTCTGCTCCGCAAGACAAGAGCTATGTAATTGCTGGCTGTCTCGCCATGAGCTTCATGCCCATACCGGTTCCCTCCACAAGTCACTTATGTTGAAAACTATCTCATTTAGATTACTGGTTTATGAATGTTAATTTTTTAATATTAGTCTAATCAAGACACATTAGGATCTTAATATCCAACCCTCCAAAACAACATTTATTTATTCTTAAAATATTTCACTTATTTGCCTAATTCTGTCTTCCAACCCTTTCCACTGATATATTTGCAATGAAACAGGGGGAATCATGTAAACATCTGGCTACCAGCTGTGACAGTCATTAATCTTAATAAATTTCACACTCCCATTCATTAAAGAGCAGCATTTGGCCCAGAGTTAGCCAACCATCATCGACAAAGTCAATTGTAAGCTACATTGTTTTTGAATTTTCCCATCTGCTATCTCATAAAAAAAAAATTAGTTTATCAGCCTTCACCAACTCCTCCCCAACCTCCTCCCCCCAAACAATGAAACAGACTGTGGGCAAGAGGAGTGGTGTGGGCTAAGCCTGATGCTCTTGGCAGCCATGTGCCAGGACTCTTGCCGGAGCTCAGCAGACTTCCCCAATCACAGAAAGGACATCTTTTGGTTTCTCCATTACAGATAAGGAATCTGGAGTTCAGAGATATTAAACAATTTACCCGAAGCTAAACCACTAAGAGGTGACAGGGTGGGAAACTAAAATCATAGTTTCCTTCCTTTTCAAGGCTTAAGATACATTTACTATTATCAAATTTTACAAAAAGTGACTGTTTTTTTCAAAATGAGTAGAGAAAACTTATTTATGGGATAAAATTTTCAACTGCTGTATTTTAAGTGTCCTTTGGACAAATCTTTTCTTTGCATTTTCTGTGGTCTTTAGATGCGAGGACATGTCATGGGTTCCTAGTAGAACTGGGCTTCAGCTGGGTGCCCCACTTTTCTCGGACCTGATGGAACCATCATTACTGAGGACAAAGGTTCCATCATACATTTCAGGGGTCTCTACATCTCATGGGTGGAAGCAGCCTTTTCTTCTGGACTTTTCTGCAGGGCCCCACACAGTCTTCCTGTGTATTGTTTCTCCTTGCTAATTCCTCCCTGCTTCCTACCTCTGTCTCTACAACACCACTCCATGACCCTCTCCTGTATCTCCTCACATCCCAGCTTGCCTGACCAAGGTCGTATAAGCTCCCACTCATGTTCTAACCCATATTTCTTTAGCAATATTTCATTAAGGGCTTGCTGTGTTTGTACCCGAGTGATCTCGGTGTCCTAAGCCTTCTTCACCCCTTGTTTCAGCCACTGTGTGCCTTTCTATCAAGACACAATTCACAGACCATATGAAACTCAAGAAGACAGAAGACCAAAATGTAGATGCTTCAGTCCTTCTTAGAATGGGGAACAAAATACTCACAAGAGGTAGAGGGTGGAAGGAGGAGGGAGAGAAGAGGGGAGGGGAAGGGGGGACAGGTATGAGAGGAGATGGGGATGATATACAGAGGGTCAGGAAATTGAACAGAGGTGTGTAGCAATGGAGGATGGGGGACTGGAGGTAGCCAGCAAGTCCCAGGTGCCAAGAAAGCAAGAGGCTCCCAGGACCCAACAGGGATGAGTTTGGCTGAAATGCCCAATAAAGGGGAGGGAGAACCTGTAGAGACCATATCCAGAGGTTAGGCAAGGCCCCTGGTTGGGGGATGGGGTCACCCACCCTTCTCAAAATTTTAATCCAGAATTGCTCCTTTCTAAAGGAAATACAGGGACAAAGAGTAGAGCAGAGACTGAAGGAAAGGTCATCCAGATACTGCCCCACATGGGGAATCCATCCCATATACAGACACCAAACCCAGTCACGATTGCTGATGCCAAGTAGTGCTTGCTGACAGGAGCCTGATATGGATGTCTCCTGAGAGCCTCTGCTAGAGCCTTACTGATACAGATGAGGATGCTTGTAGCTAACCATCAGACTGAGCACAGGGACCTCAATGGAGGAGTTAGAGAAAGGACTGAAGGAGCTGAAGGGATTTACAACCTCTTAGGAAGAAAACAATATCAACCAACCAGAGCCCTCAGAGCTACTCTTTGTACCATACAAAGAGTACACATGGGGGACCCATGGCTCTAGCTGCATATGTAACAGAGAATGGCTTTATCTGGCATCAATGGGAGGTGAGAACCTTGGTCCTGTGAGTGCTTGAGGCCCCAGTGTAGGGGAATGCTAAGGGTGAAGTAGGAGGAAAGTGGGTGGGAGAGCACCCTCATAGAAGCAGGGGAGAAGGGAGACAGGTAGGGGGTCTGCTGAGGGGAAACCCTGAAGGGGGATAACATTTGAAATATAAATACATAAAAAATCCAGTAAAAAAGAAAATTTAAAAAAGGAAAAGCAAAAATAAATAAATAAAATGCTTTCTCTTGCTTCAACCTCACATAATAACTGCTCACATATTCTTTTTATTCAAAGATGTATTTATTTTTATTATGTGTGTGTCTGTGTGTGTGTGTTTGAGTGTGTGTGTGTCTGTGTGTGTGTGTGCGTGCGCGCGTGCTTGTGTGTGTATGTGTCTGTGTGTGTGTGTGAGTGTGTGTGTGTGTGTGTGTGTGTGTGTGTGTGTGTGTGTGTAGCAAATCAGAGCACGGGGCAGGAATTGTGGTCCTTAACTTCTTAGGCATTCTGGGCCTATGAGTGGTTGTGGGCTCTTCCCATCCCCCTGGCCTCCTCTCTCTGCTGCATGGTAATTTTTCAGAAGTGGACCTGGGACTCTTGTTAGTAACACTTACGACAGTAACCTATGCTAGTGATCTCATCTGCAGCAACATTGTAGAACCGAAACTTTCCTTATGACAAGATCTAAGCCATGGGGAATATTTTTTTGCTCTCAAGTAGCTCATAAAGCAGAACAGACTTCACATGACTCTAAGCAGACCCTCCACTCACAAGCTTCGGTGGTATAGGCTCCTGGATCATGCAGGAGTCTATTTAATTTTTTAGTAGGATTACACTGTTTTTTGTTTTCATTTTTGCTTTCTGCTGCTTGGTACTGAACTCAGACCCTATACATGCTAAATACATTCTCTACCACTGAGGAACACCTATAGCCTTTGCTTTTATTATATAAGTAGTTCTGCATAAAAGTGTAATGGTTTCTTTTTCTTCTTCTCTTCCTTCCTTCCTTTCCTTTTTTATTTTTATTTTTATTTCTTGGGACAAGATCTTACTATGTAGTTCTGGCTGTCCTGAAACTCTCTCCATAGACCAGGCTGGCCTTGAACTCACAGATGAGCACTGGCATTAAAAGGGTGTGCCACTGCACATGGTTGTATAATGAATGTTTCTTAAATAATATTCTCAGTGTATTTGTCCATCTGGCTCACGGGTATTTATGATCTTTTCTGTGTACAAGACAAACTATTTAGCGTTATGGGTAACACACATGCTGTGCAATTAGAGCACGTTGCCCCTAAATAATCACAGCACAGAGGAGAGGAAACTAATACACAGAGCAACATGATGCAGGTGAGAGCTTGTGTGGAATCCCCTAACACCATCTTTTCAGTACGCCAGTCCTCTGAGTCTGCAGGTAACCACAGTCATCTAGATTTTATCAGACTCTACTTGAGTCTTGATACATGCTCGATGTAGACTTTCCTGCCACTTCAAGGCTCACAACCACACAATATTGGACAAAGTTTTCTGTGTTGCCTGTGGATAGTGACCAATGACCAAGTGCATGGGTATCCTTGTTCCAGGGAATGCTTTTCCCACCTGCAACCAACTTGGACTCGCTCTGTTTCTAGGACACTTAAAGCATGGCACCCTCAGCTGAGTGTGTAGCTATAAAGAGGGCCTGAAAAGGGAGACTAGCTATCCCTCTGTAGTGCTGTCTGAGCAAGAATGGCTGACCAATCTGGGAAGGATTGGAAGAAGCTAGTAGAGCCTTTCCCTCCCACTCAGGGCCAGGCTGAACACATGAAAACAAGAGCCCACCCATCTCTTCTTTCCGTGGAATTTTTAAATAAATTTTTAAATCTGTTAAAATACAACTGCCCCATAAGGGTTATGCTTGTCAGGAGAGGGAAAATACGGACCCTAAAGACATTTGGCACCTCTCTGTTATTCTCCTTGGAAACAGCATTCTACTTGAAGACCCAGACAAGTTGGCAATCTAATTATCTTCTTCCAGATTACTCCAGACATTTTATTTTTGTTCTGGACAAGGCTAGCCTTTTTGTTTTCATATTTATTCTTGGATTAGAATAATTCACACAGCCAGCCTTTACTTCATTCCTGGAGTAGATGACAGTGTAAGAAAGAAGAGTCCTACCACCAATGCCTTTTACTTAGAAAAAAAGGGGGGGTCTGTTATTTCTTCTAGAAGGAATGACTGGTGCCTAGTGTCATTCCCTCACAGAACTGACTCATAAATGATGGCTGACTGAGTGGGACTGAGTCCTTAGGGGTATTAGCCAAGAAAGAAGGCAGAGACGCTAATTGCAACAAGGAGCTTTTTCAACATGAAGACAAGGTTTCATGAGTTGGAAACCACAGTCTGCAAAGCCCTCTTCTGCTGTAGAGTGAAGCATGAGGGAACATTCAAGCCTAGAACCCCCAGCCTCCCAGCTTGATGTGCCGGCCTTTTCTCCTTTAGGCTGAAACTTCACGGAAGGGCTGGTAAGCTCCTGTCCATGGTGTCTTTGCTGGCAGCAACCACAGCTGCACCCAGTCTAGCTGGCGGGAAGCTTCCCACCAGCTCAACTCTAGCTTGTGTTCACTGCTCCTCTTTGCATTGATCTTTCTTATCCTTGACCCTCTTTCAGTGCTTACACTCTACCACCTACCAATAAACAGCTCCATTGGCCAAATGGGTCATCAAGGACCCCTTCTGTGAAGTAGCCAGGGCACTAATTGTTTGATACATTGCCTCTTGCTACTGTGTACTAGGAACTTGTTGAAGGCAGAGCACACCTATTTCTTTGAAATCTAATTGGATTCTTCTTGGGTGAAAAATAGGGATCACATGTGTCTATAAGGACAAGGTTATGACTGGGGAAGTAGGGAATGGGGCACCATAGATGCAAGCCTCTCTCGATTTCTGGGCTCCTAGCCTCACAGTGAAGCCAGAATACTGCTATAGTCCACACTGAGTAGTGGAGAGATGAAAGGCAGCCACGGAGTACTTTCCAGAAGGAGCATCAGCTTTATTTCACTAGAATAATTGACATGCTAATCGTACATGATAGCTAGTAAATGTTTTAAAGAGTGAGATATTTTCTAAGTCAAAACTTGGATGAAATTTGCATTCTGCAGCAAGCCTCTTAGGCTCCAACCACCGCCCAGCTGTTCCTCTTAGAACTGTGCCAGGCTCTTTCTGGAGGCTGAAGCCCAGGCATTTCTCCATTTAATATCCTAGGGTCATGTTTCTGATCCCTGCTCCTAGACACGTCTAGAAGGGCAGAGGAAGCTAAGCACTTGATAAATATTTGTGGACATATTGATGATTTGTTTCTTCAAAACTCCAGAACAACAACTACAAACTTCAAAGTTCTTTGAAGAAGAGATGGAAGGGTGGGAAGAGTGGTCATCCTAGCTCTGGAGCGGCTAGCTGCCTCCTAGAGAAGGGCTCTCGTTTCCAACAAAGATGGCGGACACATGGTACCAGGAAGTGGCAGTAGTGATGAGAAAGAGAGCTTAACTCCAGGGAGAAGGGGGCTTCTGGGCGGCATAGGTGAATCATGAGGGACAGAAAAGAATCAAAGAGATCAGACACAAGTTCCAGAAACAGCAATTATACCCCAGCAAAAGAAGTAGCAAGCCTTGATGGCTCACCACTAAACCTCCAAGAAACAAGCAGTGAGTCTGTGTTTTCCTTGGGCTTTGTTTTTGTTTTGCCTTTGTGCCTCAGAAAGGACCAGGGAAAAAAAAAACCCACAGTGGCTCAGGTAAAACCCTTATGTCAGCAAAAAAAATAAAGCCCAGATTAACCATGTTGGCTGTGTGCCCCTCAGCAGCTCCAGCCACAAAGCAAACACCCTCTCTAGCTTCAATGACCTAACCCCACCCCCACCCCAGCCAAAGCCAAAATTGCTTAGCCACTGTTGCCAAGATGGAATTTCACATCTGCTTTTAAAAATTAATTTGATAATGTGTAAGTTACCGTGACATTCCCGCCAAGACTGAGCCCATGACTACAAGGCTTCGTTACATTCGTGGTAAGAAGAATGACTCACTGTTGGGCATCCTTTAAGTCTTGGGATCTCTACATTGTCTCTAAGTAGGATTATAATGTCTCGAGAACAGGGTGCAGCCCAGCTCTTCTCTCTGCGTTAGACATGCTCCGTGGAGCCATGTCCTCACAGCAGTCATCTGGGGTGAGCTAGTACTCCTCACCTTGTGGAACTTGTGGAATTCACCCAGGATGCCACCCTGCAGGGCAAGAACTGGTACCCCAGGGGAATTACTCTAAGCTACCAGCCTTGCTCTCAGAGACAGTTGGCTGGTACTTTTAGTGGCAGCCTGAGAAGGAAGGGCGAATCAGGGATAGACGAGTAAGGAACATCCCTGTGCGTGCTTGGCATCCACAGAAGCATTGTCCAGTCCCATCCTGGGAAGGAGCTTAAGGGCCAGCTGAGCCTTGTGAGGCACATGGGAAAGCCAGGTCGGGAAGAGGATGGGTGGTTTACTCTTTTTGGACACCATGTGACTTGTAGAGGAGATGGTAGGAATTAATGCTGCTTTTGATTTTTGAAACAAACAACAAAAACAGTGTACCAGCAATTGTCTATGTGTATTATCCTAGAAGTTAAACAAACAATAAGCAAAAAAAAAACCTATAGGATAAATAAGATCCCCATTTTCATGGATTTATTTTATAAAAATATAAGCTCTGAGAGGTAAGTTAGGTTTGAAGTCATAGCCAACCAAAAGCCTATGATTTTATTTCCTCCATACAACCAACACCCTTACTGGCTCAGAAGAATCGAGAATATCTTCACCCAAACTAGCTTGAGGCAAAGCACTATGTTCTTACTGCCATGTGGAAGGTGGTAAGGGCTGGCACGGTTATTCCCTGGACTGCCTGAAACACATCTGCAGCACATTCACGTACAGACCTAACGAGAAAAAGTGAGGGTTAGGCCCGCATCATTATGACTGGGACCACAATGGGCTAACAAATACCTGTGCTGTGCTTTTGTTAAAATATGCTCTGACCTTACAATAATTGATATCTTTAAACGTGCATACTGGAGACCCCTTTAGACAGAGCAAAGTTCAGTAGGTTTGCAGTGAGGCCAGAAAGTCCTACTGGTTCATGGACCACTTTGAGTAGCAATGAACAAATGGAGCACAATCTAACCCAAAAGTTGGAGTAAATCTTGATCCTTCCTTCCCTCCATCCTGCTTTCCCTTCTTCCTTACAGGTGAAGCTATTTTTAAAGATAGTTCTAGGCATCTGTATGGAAATTTTTATACCTAATATGCCCATTTCTTGGGTCCTATCTAAGTCTGTGCTGGTATGGGTGGGAGATTTCTAAAGCTCCACGAGGGAGCCCCACTCCTCTGCTCAGGCATTCTGGGTCAGCTAGCTGCAGTCCTTGGGCTGGGCACCTTCCAACAAGCAAACCAAAATTTAGCAAGTTCCCTGTGGAGAGGGGAGCAGAGCACCCTCTTCTGGGAGCCTTCCTTCTGGCCCTCCAGCAGGGTGAATTCCTTTCTGCCCCACCTTCTCAATGAACTCTTCAAGGAACATTCCAAAGTACTCACCAAGGCTATCCAAAGTGCGACTGCTTCACACATTCACCCTGGTAAGAGCCTCTTACTGGCTCATCGCTTCTCATTTGTACATTTTGTCTCCACAGTCAGAGCACTTTAAGAGGCCCTCCCTGCCTGAATCTTTACATAATGCCCAGCCCAGAGTTTTGCTCATATTATGGGATAAATAAAGATCTCTCAATTCACAGAAAGTCTAATTTTCTTATTGCATGAGAATGTAACTCCAGCTGGGTCTGAAAAAGTGGGTGTCTGACAATTATTACAGAGTCAATAAAAGAATTCTTACCAACAGCCATGATGGATTGTACAAATCCGTGCCAGAATTTCACACCAATGGCTTGCAAGGATTATATGAGGTCAATTCAGGTGAGCACATTTGATAAAAACAAAGGTCTCAGGAAATGGAAGGTATTATTGCTGTGATGATGTAGGCATACTCACGTCTCCCAGAAGTGAACACAAGATCAACAAGAAGTAACAGACGAGCCCCCCAATGACCCCTCAAACTCAGCTCATACAAAAGGAGCTTTGGCACTCATTCCTCCTTGAATCAGCTAATAAACTAATCCTCCCCTTGACCATAAAATAGGAAGAGTGAATCTGAAAACTCAATGCTGCCATCACATAGCACAGCCCATTTCCTGAACAGCAAGGACAGCCAGGTAGGTCCCGTTACCATGATCAGGGGCAATTACACAACCAAAGGAGGCTGAGAAGAAATGCCATTCATAGCAGAACAGCACAACGTGATTTGTGGTTGTCTCATGTGCACAAATCCTCCATGTGTGCAGCATTTTCACCTCATTGAATACAGCAGGCCGCTCCGGCCTGGCCAAGTGGTCCTCTGCCCTCAGCTCCGACCTTCACCCTCAGTACCTGTATCTTGAGGATCTATGGCTTGCAACGTTTCAGGGCTGGAGGTCCTAACCATCCTCACTCTCCAACCTCAGCAGTTTACCCCAGCTTCTCACCTTTGCAGGAATATTTTCGTGCATCTCTTTTTGTTGTTGTTTGTTGTTCTACTTTGCTCTTATGATCAAAGCTCTACCCTGGTTTCACCATTGCCACCTTAAGCTCAACATGTCTTACAGTAGACACCATCCTCCTGCTAGGTTTTCTCCATTTCTAGCCTTCTCTAATTCCCCCATGAATCCACTGATTTTTGCCACCCAAAATTTCAGGATAGGCCTTATCCAAAACAGACGAAGTCAGTTGGTTCCCACTTCTCTCCTGGAGGCATCAAAGGGACCATCTGTGCTTGCTTGGCGCTTTGGCTAGCCAGGCCTGCTAGATCAGAATACCACCATCCTGGCAGCTTGACCCAAAGACATTCACTGAGTCACAGTTCTAAGATATCATCAGTGTTGGCTCCTTCTAGGGTTCAGAAGGGCTCTGTTTTATGTCTCTCTCAAAGCTTCTGGCCATCTGGCATTACTATATCCACATAAACTCTGTCTTCATCTCTACAAGTTGCTCCTGTGCGTGTGTCTGAGAGAACTGTCCCCTCTCACAAGGACACCATCCTAACAGATTAGAAGTCTCTTTAATCCAGAATGACTGTGTCTGATCTAAGCAGGACTATAATGATCTCATTTCAAAAAGACTTTGGTTCTGAGGTATGGATCTGATTGAGGGCACTGTGTCCCATGGGAGTGTAAACCTCAGTGCCATGTCAGCCATCCTGGGCAGTGTATAGAGACAATGCAGTAATTCCAGCTAGAATCTCCAGGTGCAGTGCCTGTTGCCATTCCATTTCACTTTCAGTCACGTTCCCTCAGCCTTCTAGACCAGACTCCACACAGATGATGCCTGGTCCACTTATCAGGCTTGGAGCTTTCCTAGACTACAGCCAAGTCTTTCTTTCACTTTTTCTCTTTTTAACTTCCCTTGAATTAATATCTGCCTAGCCTGGCCTCTAGTCACACTGAGCCTTGCTTACAATAGTCTATGTCTTCTCCTTCCTGGTCACTTCACTCCTCACCAACACACATGCTGTAGGACCTACCATGACACCCCATCAAACACCTCTGAACCCTCTGTCAGCAGCATCTCTTTACCAGTGCACCCCAGAAACCATTCCACATCTGAAACCCAGGGGATCCCCCTCATCCTTTGCTTAATTCCTGGCCTTGGGTACTCCGGTTCTCACCTTCTTGGCCTTACATTCTTGTCTTGTTCCTGCCTTCCTGCCTTCCTGACTTCCTGCCTTCCTGCCTTCCTGCTTTCCTGAGTTTACTCTTTCTACCTATGATGCCCTTCCTCCTGGGGTTCCCAATCATGTCTCTCCTCCCTTTTCAATCCTCAGCTCACAGGTGAGCTTTTCCCCAATATGCAGTCCTATTCGTATGGTTCCCTTAGACTTTACACTGTACTTGCTCTAAATAAATACAGTTCTTTTGGGTCTCTTCCCCACGGTCGGAGGATAAGAAATTTTGGAACCATCTAAAGTTTCATCCAGTGACACACTTTGAACCTCGCCTTCCTTTGATATCAGATGAGCACCCTGGGGCAAGTTATTTAAACCTTTTAAGCAAAGAACTTCGCTGCAATCTGTAGATCACGAAACAACCCACTTATGAGCTATCATTAGTATTAAATGCAACAATGGCTGTGGCAAATGTCTAACATGTGACACTGAATTTCAAAACCTGCCACTCTACAATATGGTTCTTGGATGCTGCTGGCTTTAGAGGCATTGTGTAGTGCTCAGGAATAGAGAATGTAGGCTCTAGCTGTGAGCTGCTTCAGAGCCAACCCTTCTTCTAAATGTTCATTAACCACACATATTCAGGTTTAAGTTTCCATCCCTTCATGTGTAAGTAGAAGATAACTACCTCAAAGAAATGAGGAATAAAAACTGCGTTTGAAACAAGCATAGAACCTGGCAGGCAGTTAGGGCTCAATAAATATTGACTTCTAATATAATAGGATTTTATCAGTGTCCACCAGGGTTTCTTGGCTGCAGGAAAGATTGAGAATCGATGCCTTCGCCCTTAAACTTTTTTAGAGAGAGATCATCAATTAGTTTTTGCAATCCAGTGATATGGTAGGGGCTCAATAATATGTAAATGAATGGTTGAATGGTAAGTGGAGGACCGAATAAGTTAGATAATGTCATTTTCCAAGAAGGAACAAACTGAACCACTCCATCCTGTGAGAATATGGCCTTGACTAAGAAAATAGGGGAAAGTAAGTGTTCCAAAAACAGCAAATAAAAGCTTCTCTGCTCTACTCAGAGAAAGCATGACAGTCACAGCTGGACCATTTCGAAGATGAGAAAAACAAGCAGGTTCTCAGAACCACTGTCCTTTCCCTGTCTGTTCAAGTCTGTGGAGCTTTGATATCTGGTTTCCTGGCAATGAGAGAAACAGATTTGTAGAAGAACACTATGTGCTAACTATAATAAATAAGGAGAATTGAGAGCTGTGCTAGTGGTGGACAAATTATATAAAAGACAGGCATAAAAGTGGAGGGATATCCAAAGCTAGAAATACAGGCATGGAGGTAGATGTTCAACGAGGTACCTGGAGGTGGACAGCCCAACCCTAGAATTGTGAGAATTTAAATTCTGCCAGTCCTTTGTAATAGTGCACTCCATCAAATTGATTAGGAATTCAAATCCAAGACTTCACAGCACCCTTGAGCACAGTTCTCATAAAGGCTCTCAGTAATGTCAGTAACATCCAAACTCCAGGGCAAGAGGATGCTTCTCCCTGGGCTCCTGAGTCACTCCTGCACACATGGGTTATAGGTAAGCTCAACTCCACCTAGGTTTGCCACTGCTTCTTGTCTAACACTCCAAGATAAAGGTCCTTCTGCATTGCCACACTTAGTGCCAGGCCAGCTTGTGTCACCCAGCCATCTTCTACCAAACCTTACTGTGTTCATCTGCCTCAGACTTCAATTCTGTGAGCTCCCTCCTCCTTCCCCCTCCTCCTTCCACCTCCATCCTTTCTTCAATATTTTCCTTTATCATTAGGTTTTGGTCTACAGAATTACCCATCTCTTTCATGTGTTTGTGTCTGTATCCAAGATCCCCTTTTTAAAGGAAATCAGAACTCTCTGATTTACTCCAAGGACTTAGGCCTTTGGAACCCAATGTCATAGACATACTTAGGCAACTTATATTTTCTACTCTATCCCTCTTTTTAAGACACTAGACTAATGAAAGCTAATTCTGCTTGGAGGAGAGAGACAGAGACAGGGGGAGAAACAGAGACAGAGAGAGGTATGTTAAACTTTTATCCCATCACACATGTAACAGATTCTAGGAACAGCATAAGATATTTTTAAAAAAATAGCTTTAGAAATACTAGTTGCACAATTCATACATAATTTTCTAGTTATCTGGAAAATACCTATGTCACAGCTTACTGTGATCTCAAGTGAATTAAGAACTGTGCTATTGTATGCCTATAAGATACACTCAAACTAATAGAAGAAAAAGTGGAGAAGAGCCTCAAACACATGGGCACTGGGGAAAATTTCCTGAACAAAACACCATTGGATTATGCTCTAAGATGAGGAATCTACAAGTGGGAATTCATAAAATTGCAAAGCTTCTGTAAGGTAAAGGACACTGTCATTAAGACAAAACAGCAGCCAACAGATTGGGAAAAGATCTTTACCAATCCTACATCCGATAAAAGGCTATCCAATATCCAAAATATGCAAAGAACTCAAGAAGTTAGACTCCAGAGAATAAAATAACCCTATTAAAAATGGAGTACAGGGCTAAACAAAGAATTCTCAACTGAATGGCCAAGAAGCACCTAAACAAATGTTCAACATCCTTAGTCATCAGGGAAATGCAAATCAAAACAACCCTGAGATTCCACCTCACACCAATCAGAATGGCTAAGACCAAAAGCTCAGGTGACAACAGATGCTGGCAAGGATGTAGAGAAAGAGGGACACCCAACCATTGTTGGTGGGATTGCAAACTGGTACAACCATTCAGGAAATCAGTCTGGTGGTTCCTCAGAAAACTGAACATAGTACTACCTGAGGACCCAACTATACCACTCCTGGGCATTTACCCAAAAGATGCTCCAACATATAACAAGGACACATGCTCCACTATGTTTATAGCAGCCTTATTTATAATAGCCAGAAGATGGAAAGAACCCAGATGTCCCTCAACAGAGGAATGGATACAGAACATGTTGTATATCTACACAATGGAGTACTACTCAGCTTTTAAAAACAATGACTTCATGAAAATCATAAGCAAATGGATGGTACTAGAAAATATTACCCTGAATGAGTTAATCCAATCATAAAAAGTCACACATGTTATGCACTCATTGATAAGTTCATATTAGCCCAAAAGCTTGGATTACCCAAGATACAATCCACAGACCACGTGAAGCTCAAGAAGGAGGACCAAAGTGCAGATGCTTCAGTTCGTCTTAGAAGGGGGAACAAAAATACTCATAGGAGGAAATAGGGAGACAAAGTTTGGCGCAGAGGCTGAAGGAAAGGCCATCCAGAGACTGCCCCACCTGGGGATCCAGCCCATATACAATGACAGACAATATTGCTGATGCCAAAAAATGCATGCTGACAGGAGCCTGATATAGCTGTCTCCTGAGACGCTCTGCCAGAGCATGACAAATACAGAGGCAAATGCTCACAACCAACCATTGAACTGAAAACAGTGTCCCCATTGGAGAAGTTAGAGAAAGGATTAAAGGAGCTGAAGGTATTTGCAACCCCATAAGAACAATGATACAAACCAACCAGAGCTCCTAGGGACTAAACCACCATACAAAATGTACACATAGACAGACCCATAGCTCCAATTGCATATGTAGCAGAGGATGGCCTTGTTGGGCACCTATGTCAGGAGAAACCCTTGGTCCTGCCTCTGTGTCGTGTTCCTGCTCTTGAGGAAGTCATAAAGCAGAAAAGCAAGTTGGCTGTGCATAAGAGAATGGTGTTAGTTAATACCTTAGGACAAGAGCAAGAAACAATCCCTGAATTTAGGGCGTCAGGGATAGTTCTGTTGCCTAAAGCTAGACCTGCCAAAGCCGTCAGGGCCACATTTCTTGAGGACTGTGGATAATGTTGAGGCTCATACTGTAGAGATGCAAAGATTCCAGCACTGGGCCCCTTGTCAGGATGTTGCCCTCTCCTCGATGAGAACCATAGCCATTTGGACTAGATATTCCAAATCAAACACACACACACACATTTGAATGGACAAAAATGAAGAGTGGTTTCAGATTGTGATGTCTCTAGGATTATTTCCCAACAGACCAAGAAGTCTTCTTATTTCTTCTTCCCCGTTCTCAAGGAGAAAAAAAAAATTACAAACTACACAAGGAAGAAAATGGAAGGTGCAGAACACTACATAGTAATAGTTCAAGAAAAGCCCTGAACTATTGTTCTAACTCATTGACTGAACTATTGTTCTAACTCATTGACTGAACTATTGTTCTAACTCATTGGAATGCTATGGGTTCTGGTTCAGACCCTGTGAGAAACAGTTAGGTGTCACTTCAGCATGAGAAACTTGGTTAATGTGTAAAACTTGGTCCATGTGTAGCACCTCTTTGCTAAACACTACAGCAGAACATCAAAGTTTCAATGCTCTAAGACTTTTTATTACATAGCCCTCATCTAAGGCAGTGGTTCTCAACCTTCCTAATGTTGCGACTCTTTAAATATAGTTCTTCATGTTGTGGAGGTGACCCCGACTATAAAATTATTTTCCTTTATGCTTCATAACTGTAATTTTGCTACTGTTACAAATTGTAACATAAATGTCTGTGTTTTTTTCTAATGGTCTTAGGTGAAAGGGTCATTCTACTCTCAAAGGGGTTATGACCCATAGGTTCAGAACCACTGGTCTAAGGAGTCCATTCAAGCTTATTTATATCTTAAACTTCCTATTCAGAATGTTGTCCCATCCGCTTTTCTTCACAGCACTATACTCTTGTATCTATGCCAGGGAGATGTTGTCTGGATCATATTCCAGTCCACCAGACAAACTCCTATTCCTCCTCCAAGATGCAAATTAGATGCTGATGAACACTTTGTGGAAGGCTTTCTTCCTCAGATGTGTCTCCTTTAGACTCTTGGCTTATTCATCCTTGTGAATATCCATGTATACCATATATACATGACAGAGTTTAGACAATAAATGCGCTTGGGACCCCTGACCTTACATTTAGTTGCACAACACTGGGAACCTTGGGCATTGTGCATATGCCAGTTGTCCATCATTAAACTCTGGATAATGCCTGTCTTAATAAAGTATAAATGATATAAGGATGGCTTTACTTCTGTTTTGCACAGTGCCCATTATGTCCAGATTTGCCACCCAAACTTTCATTATTGTGTTAGTGCAGCTAGCGGCTAGGAACCTTTTATCAGAGCCAAGTTCAAGGGCAGCCACATTAATTTTTGGGTTCTTAATTCTTGTTGGGGTCTCTAATGTACAGTAGGCACGTGATAAAAATGCTTTAATGAAACCTCTGAGTAGCTAATTAGTTGGTGGAGACAGGAACAATTTCTGTTTTAAGGGGATGTAATCACCTCTAGGAGACAAGCAGGGATAAGCTAATCAATCCACTGGGACAATAGTTCCCAGAACACAAGTTGGAGCCCGAAGTTGTGAAATGCAAGGTAAGGCCTGGAGCTCAGAACAAGCCCCTAGATGCAAGGACTTAGCCTGGGAAGGAGAAATGAATAGCCTCATCCTTCCCAGGTCTATAGTCAAGGCTCAGACCTTTTTGAGGATGAGGGAAACCAATGCAGAGCAAAGGCCTTGGGAAGAAAGACCCTCAAGGGAGGAAAAGTTAAAGATCCTAGGAAAGAACATGAGCAATCTGGTACAAATGTAACTCCTTAGAGAGAGGAGGACAAGAGCTCATCAAGACTGCCTAATGGGGCAAGAAAACACCATTTTCTGAGAGTGAAGTAAAACAGTCAGAGTGATTTTAGGGTCCAAAAGATAAAATACAGAAAGAAGATACGTTAGAAAATCAGTGTTCAGGCTAGGTGTGGTGGTACACACTTTTAAACCCAGCAGTCCAAAGGCAGAGTCAGGCAGATCTCTATGAGTTTGAGGCCAGTCTGCCCTACAGATGGAGCCCAGGACAGCCAGGGTTCTGTTACACAGAGAAAGCAAAACCCTGTCTGGAAAAAGAACAAAGCCAACCCTCCTAGTGCTGTGACCTTTGATACAGTTCTTCATGTGGTGGTGACCTTCCAGCATAAAATCATTTTCCTTGATACTCCATAACCGTAATTTTGCCAGTTATGAATCATAATGTAACTGTCTGAAAATAAAAACAAAAGGAAGGAAGGAAGAAAACCCTGTTTATGTAACCTTGATTTTCTCAGTGATGTCAGAAAAGAAACTGTCCACTGAGAGAGAATGGGAATGGGTATACACTCAAGTGATCCCACAGAGACATCCAAAGCACACAATGTCACCCAGCATCAAGTCCCAGCACCGACCACCAAGGGCTCCTTGAATACTTTGTGACTCTATAAATGCAAAGACTAACAATGCCCCTCCATCTTCTAAGGTTAGTTGGAGGAGTCAGTGATTTAATCATTGTTAAGCATTGAGGATATTTTGGAATATGATTAATTACCATAGCAATATTTGCTGATAGAATTATCGTGCAACGATAATGTTATATAATTATTAGCAATCATTGTACAATAATTATAAAAATCATAACAATCATAACACTGCTACCGTCATTATTGGTGGGCCCATGTAGATTCTGACATATTTGAACTGCTCATCATGGGAAATGAACTGAAAATCAATACTGTACAACACAGGAATGCACAGCGGGCACAGCCAATGTGGGCTGTGTCTTTTCTCAACAAACAGTGGGCAGAGGCAGAGGGCAGAGAAAGTGATAATTCACCCCTGAGAGTTTGGGTAGAACAGTGTAGCAAGAATACAGAGCTAAGGGACATGACTGTAGAGTAGCAAATAAAGACAATGAAATAACCAGGCAAAAAAAGTCAGGGAACCCAAGTGTGGGCTAATGGACTGATTGTAGGCCCAGGGAGCAGTGCCCATCCTTTTATTGAAGCTAGAGTTAATGGCCCTTAAGCTTAGGACAGCCACTCTCTACTGGAAGTGTCTATTAAAGTTGGCAGTGAGAACCAAATTGTTTGGCTTGGAGTAAGCGTGAACGTCTTCTCAGCAAAGGAACAGCTCTGAGGTGGAAGACATACCACCCTAGTCTTCTCTGCTGCCTGCACTCTTTCTTTCCACCACTGTACCACACAAAGCCCCAAAGCAACACAAGACCAATCAAGAGGGTGGAGGGCATGGAGGTACCAAGAAGAGCAAAGAAAGTATGTCTTGGGAAAACTCTTTTTTTTTTTTTTGGTAAGCTGCTTAGCAATAAGTCACTCACCCTGGCAGGGTGGCCTCCAAAGAAGGAGAGGAAGCTTGGGACACTCGGTATTGACAGACCTGAGGATGGCAGAATGGAGGGGTAGAGTGGGCAGTGCTATTTATGGAATCTAAGTAAGTGGAAAAATACCTTCCACAATTAGAACAGGATTTTATTAAGACATGGTAAATATAGAGAAAGAAAGGAGATAAGAGCATTATGGTCCAATATGGACCTGGGGTCAATATATTCAAGCAGAATCTCATAGTGTTGATCAGAGAATCTCATTTTCCTTTAGTTTATTTAATTTATTAGTCTTAGCAAAATTTAGTCTCATTCCCTCCTCCTTCCTCCCTCCTCCCTTCACCTACAATATACAGCCTTCTGATCTCACCCACTGTGTATCATCAGTACCCAACATTGTGACACAAAAGATCCCCAACATGTGTTTGTTGACTCACTGGACTTCAGGACAATGTCCATACCCTCAACAAGTACCTTCCAAGGAAGGCCTAAGCTTACAGAGAAAGTAAAAATAATGTTCCTGAATATCCAATGGAGAAAAGAGTCATTCATCTTCCATAGGGCATTCCATAGCTCCTAGGGTTTCCCCTCCATTAGAAGTCCCCTTTGGGAAGCCCTGGGTCCTGCTAAGACTGAACCCCCAGTGAACTAGACTATGCGGGGAGGGTGGCAATGGGGGGAGGTTTGGGAGGGGAACACCCACAAGGAAGGGGAGGGGGGAGGGTGATGTCTGTCCGGAAACCGGGAAAGGGAATAACACTTGAAATGTATATAAGAAATACTCAAGATAATAAAAAAAAAAAAGAAAAAAAAAAAAGAAGTCCCCTTTGAAGAGGAAACCCACAGACGAGTCCGTAGCAGTTGATTGCTCCCCTATTAGGCTGTGGTCTAGCCCAAACCACTGTGATAATATCTGTCCTGACCTTAGGAGAAGTAATAGAATACTAGAGAGTTTTTGATATTTTATCCATTTTCTGAAAATCCCATACATTATATGGGATTATATATACAATATATTTTAATCATATCTATCCCCTACTACCTCTCTCTAATACCTTCTATTGCCCACCTTAGTAAAAAGTCCCCTGAGTCAAATTACTTTTGTCCATGCATACATGGGTATGGGACAACCTACCAGTGGCCATTTCCCCGAAAGAAATGACTTTCCTTCCCTTAGTAGACATCAACTGGCAATAGCTCTTCTACCAAGGATTGCCCTCAGGCGCTCCTTACCCATCTATGAGGGATTTCGACTACAGCAACCTTGTGCAGATAATTACAACTGCTGTGAGTGATATGGGCCAGTCATGTCATGTCCCATAGTTCCCCTCTCTATTAGGCGGTCCCTACACTACTTCTACTCTCTCTCTCTCTTGCATGACATTCCTTCAGCCTTAGATGGGAAAAGTATAGCTGTTTCATCCATAGCTGAGCACCCGAACTCATATTCAGTAGTTTGACCAACGATGAGTCTCTGCGTTAATCACTACTCATTCCGAAAAGAAACTTCTCTGGCCAAAGCTGAGTGTAAGATAAATCAATGACTGCAGCCATAAATATTTAGAAGGCAGCTTGATTGCATAGTCATTAACATAAAAACAACAGTAGCTTTCCTTCTAGGGTCCTTGGTCTTCCATGTCATGGGCTTTCGATCTGGTTTACAGTACAGCCATAAATTCCCTCCTGTGAAGCAGACTTCATATCCAATCTGAAAGTGGTTTGTTGATCCCCCGTAACTGTCATGCTACACTGCACTAGTGGCCACATCCTGCCACACTTGTCCCTACATGAGTGTCCTCACCAATAACATTGATCTAGTTATCATAGGCAACCCAGAGCAATAGCAAAAGCCTGTGTTGTTTTGGCTCTCCTCTGAGCTCTCCCTGACCAGTGAATAGCTCATAAAGAGTTATTCCATTTTTGACAACGAGATTTGTATTTAATAATCCATCTTCTAGAGGCAGCATCATCTATCCATGCAAAGTACTTGTATTCACCTCCTTTTTGAAATATATTACATATTTTATTAACTCACAAACTAGTGGGTTTCCCTAGGCCTTCTTCACAGATCCTTAGCTTCAGCTAACCTCCCCTCTTGTCTCCTCCTGTCCCCTCTTGAACCTTTGACTCCTATCGTAGCCCCTCCCTCCTTTCTTGTTGCTTAAGTTCTGCTATTCTCCACTACTTTCCTCTTGTGTGGAAAGATCTTCGATTTCCACACAGCTTTTTTGTGTACCTTTCATTTTCATTAAGCCTTGGAACCCCCACCTCCCCGCAACCACCCCTTTCCACCCCTGGCAGTTTTTTTTAAATAAAAGTTAGTCTTAATTTTATAGCTTTTAAATAATCATACCATTTTCCTGATGCTTGTTTGACCACTAAGCTGGATTCATGCACATGTCTTTGTAGCATCTTTAATCTAAAATAGTAACAAAATAGCAATCTTCAAAAATGCCCGTGTCTTGCATCTCTGGCACCTATGAACGTGTTTATGTGATAGAAAGAGACATGCAATATTTTTAAGCATGATTAAGGTTATAAACCCGAAGATGGCAGAAGGGACTGCAGTCTAGGTTTTCCAAGAACATCCAATTTAACAATATAAGTTGTTAAAGGGGACTTTCCTTTGTCTAGTCAGCAAGGTAAGTTTTTACTTTTGGTTTGTTGTTTTGCTTTGATTTGGATTTTGTTTGGTTCTGTTTCTTAAGACAGAATCTCACTATGTAGCCCTGGCTGTCCTGGAGTTCCCTTTGTAGGTCAGGCTGGCCTCAGACTCAAAGAAATCCACCTGCCTCTGCTTCCTGAGTGCTAAGATTAAAGGTATGTGCCACCACTACCCAGCAAAGCAAGGTAAGATTTTTAAGAGGAGACACTTAAAGTAGAGAAGAAGCTTGACCTAGTGCTAGCTTTGAAGATGAAAGAACCTTTGAGCCAACGAAAGAGAGCAGCCTCTGTAAACTCTAACACTTCGTGACCTGAAAGCAAATAGCAACAACCCAGGCTCCATCCAGCAACCTCAGGGTGTATACTCTACCAACTCTTAGAGAATAAGAAAACCGATCCTACCACAGAGCCTTTGGAAGGGAATACAGCTCTGCAGATGCTGGCTCAAGGCCTTGAGAGATATGCCAGGACTTTAAAATGCTCAACTGTATGGATTTAAACCACTAGGACTGTGGCAATTTGTCATAGCAGCAGTAGAAAGCTAATGCGTGCATGCTGTTACAGTCAACACTTTTCTTATTTTTATTACGAACATATCAATAGTATGTTCTCATTTCACATATTGTACTTGTGTATTGTACTCTATTAATAATAGCATAGAGAATTAACTTTTTGTAATTTGGCTGCCATTTTACCCCTTTTATACACGGGGGACAGTGAGTAAAGAAGCTATGACTTCACTGGTAGAGTGCTTGCCTAGAGTATTATAAGCCCTGCGTTTTATTCCCTGCTCACATAAACCCTCAAAACCAGGCACGCTGAATTACACCTGTAACCAAAATATTCAAAAATTAGAGGCAGAAAGATTAGAAATTCAAGACCATCCTTAGCAATGTAGTGAGTTAAGTGTTAACCTTGGCTATATAAGACTCTGTCTCACATATGATCATGTAGGCATAGTTTAGGGGTTTGGGGTGTGTGTGTGTGTGTGTGTGTGTGTGTGTGTGTGTGTGTGTGTGTTGTACATATTTAAAGTTTTTGATGCTTAATTCTAAAGTAGAAGCCATCAGCTCTACTGTCCGTACAGAGTGTGGAACTTTCTATTTCATCCGACCACCACATGAGCTTCAGTTGACTGAGTTTCAGTGTCAGCTACTGAGGTGAACAGTAGCCCCCTTAGCACTTTCATTTGTATTTCTTTCAAATGGAACATGCGCTCACATGTGAATTCCTCATATTAAATAAACTGATTTGTCGGTGGATGTCTTAAGAGTTTTTCACATTGCTTTGAAAAAGCCCCTTAGACATTTATATTATCTAATGCAATTTCTGCCAATCTGACACATATGTCTAATGATATTTCTAATCCAGCTTGACACACCAGACTCTTACCTTACTACATAAGCAAGTCAATATTTCCCTCCATACTCTCCTCCAATGCCATGGAGATGGTTTTCTGGAATGGAACCAAGTAAATATTTACCTGTATTATTTTTCATATTTTAATGATTTTCTTTAATATTGGAGTTTGTAATGGTCTGAATTTATTTTGGCTTATGATGGTTAAGGGATCGTTGCATCTTCTTCATTCTCTAAATTTCAAAAATGTCTGAGTAATTTCCGCATTTTTAAAACTATACAAAATAGGGCTGGAGAGATGGCTCAGCGGTTAAGAGTACTGACTGCTCTTCCAGAGGTCCTGAGTTCAATTCCCAGCAACCACATGGTGGCTCACAACATCTGTAATGGGATCCGATGCCCTTTTCTGGTGTGTCTGAAGACAGCTATCGTGTACTCGTATACACACAATAAATCAATCTTAAGAAAAAAAAACCTACATAAAATATCTTCCTCCTCCAAAGATCCTAACATACAGTTTTCAGGCTCTGTGATAAGCAGTGAGTGAATTAATTCCCTTCCTTTCTTGTCTTGTTTTATTCTTTGGGGAGTGGTGAGAAAGGTTTTCTCAGCATCTCTCTGTTCATTTCAAGAATACTCACAGTAAGTTCTGTCAATAAGATTCTTGAATCTAGGATCAACTATCACACAGGGAGAGTTATCCAAGGCAGGACCCTTCAGAGGTTCAAAAGTTAGATCACACCTATG
The DNA here is from genome assembly GCF_021556685.1 of Rattus norvegicus. Lineage (NCBI taxonomy): Eukaryota > Metazoa > Chordata > Mammalia > Rodentia > Muridae > Rattus > Rattus norvegicus. Next base: position 111,866,122 of record NC_141536.1, read on the forward strand.
TGGTTCTGCAGAGTACCCACGAGCAACAGAAGCAGATACCTTTATGTTTGTACCTCCAGGTCCTCCCATGTGGTCTACCATAATCCCTAAGGCTACCTTAGACCAGCATCATAAACCAAAATAAACC